>NC_062286.1:132056517-132692863 GCF_902655055.1 Lutra lutra | reverse complement strand
CCTGAAAGACATTTTCTCTGGCAGCTTCATCTAGATTCTTTGTTAGCACAAAACTTGGAAATTCTTGAAATGGTGGATATCTCAATATTTTGTTACACTTTGTTCCAGTAAGAGGAAAAAAGTTTTTCTTCAATTGACATAGCTTTATGAAATACAGAACTATTTTGATAGCTTTGTCAGCATTTCTAAATTCTAACCAAATGTCCTCTAACATAATAAAAAATATTTCTGGACCCCAGCCCTCTCCCTGGAACTGCTCTTAGCGTTCCAATCACTTGAGTTAGGTAACGGAAGTTTTGAAAGCAAGATTTACTTTCCATCAACCCTTCCACGACCTAGCTGTACAGGCTACAGTTATTTCTGCTGCATCAGTGAAGAAATGAACCTGTGGATGGGGAGACTTGGCCAATCCCCATCATCATTCCACTTCCTGTCCAGGCTGGGGAGACTGTGAGGTCAAAGTTCATCCTACAACTTCTGGTGGGAACAGGGGGAAGAGGAAGCCACTTTTCCCCCTGTGATTGCTACTGTAAGGAGAGTAAGCCTGAAGCTGGAAAGGTTCAGGAGAGAGCCTGCCTCAGAGTGAAGCCAAAACAAAGGGGAGCACTGTTAAGAAATGAAGAAAAATGAAGTCCAGGAGATGAGATCCAGCTAAGCTGCAAGCTAGCGCCCCCTGTAGGTTTTTCGGTTCCTTGGGCCAGTGGGTGTGCAATTCCACCCTCCCCAATGTGTTTGCTTTGAATCAATTTGAACTGATTTTGTCCCTCAAGTGGAAAGAGTCCTGAATCAGTTAAGATGCTTATAGCTGCAAGTAGAACACCTGCCTAAAAATGGCTTCAACCACCGATGTTTGTTACTTCATATAGCACGCAGCTCTAGAACTGTCAATTCAACAAAACAACAATGCAGTCAAGAATCCAGGCTTCCCAACTGTCCCTCTTGGCAATCCTTGGCATTCTGGTTTTTGTCTCTGAGCCACAGTGTGACTGCAGGACGTGCACCAGTGCTCCAGGCATCGCATCCTCATAGGACGGCATCAAAGGTAGGGGAGTTTTTTTGTTTTTTTTTTTTTAATCAGAGAGGACAGAGTGCACTCCACTCAGCCCTTCCCCGTGGTCTCACGGGCCAGAATGGGGTTTCATGCTGCCTTCCTGTCTTCACGCCATTCAACCAATCAATGGCAAAGGACAGTGGAATTATCGTGATGGCATAAAGACCGTCTTGACCCGGAGGAGCTCATCTTCTTTGTGTGCACTGTGGCAAGATTCCTGATCAAAATTAGGGTGTTTTCAAGGAAGGAGGGGGAAATGGCTCTTGGGTAGGCAACCAACAATGTCTGCTGTAATTCCTAAAACAAGCACTGGTGTTCGCTGACTTGCAGTTACCCAAACATTTAAAGAGTGAACATGACATTCCAAACCAAATTAAAAGAACCATTCTTTCCATGTGCATAATACCTAAATACACACCAACTATAGTTTTTATTCTAAGAAACTATGAAAACTGAGCCCAAAACTGTACATTCCTTGGAGTCCTGTTAGGTATTAGTTAGTCCTGTTAGGTATCACCCCTAACCCTTTGGGGTGATGAGAAGACTTAAGCAGGTTATTTTCAGTATGCCAGAGAGCAAGAAAGGGGTGTTAATAAATGACCATCCCATGCTTAGAGCTCGAGGACTATCTCGTTAGCTAAGGTTGTTTGAATCTGCCAGGATGTGCCACTCTAGAGACTTCTGAACAAAACGGGAACTCTGAGGAAAATTGTGTCCCAACTCTTTACTGAAGACCAGTACTCTCCAGTGGTGTCTCTTCCTTAAGATATGGCATCACTGGGGGGTATGAGGCTTGCGTGAGGCGGCAATGCAAAAGCCCATAGGCAGGAACCTGACAGTGGCAACGTGAGGCCCAGGGAAAACCCAGGATGAACCAGGATATAGGAATGCAGAAGGCACAAGAGAAGGTGAATCAAAGTCTGAATGTTCACCTCCAAAGCTAACCTAAACCATCACTATCCTGTAAAAGTATTACTACACATGCTAAACAAGACCTCCAAGGCAAAGAAAATTAACTTACAGAGCATCAGCAGTGATAAGGAGAAATTAAATACCATTAGTAGGCAAGTGGAAACTAGTAAAAGTAACTACGGTATCATAAACTGATGAATGCCTTCGCTGATCTTAGTGAAAGCTTATATACTATGCCTTAAGCACCCCGCCCACATTTTAGTCTTGATTTTAATACTTACTGAAGAGTAAGGTCCCTGCACCTTCCTTCCTTAACCATTTCAATTAACTTGCACGCGAGCTCACACCTGTTATTACATTGATTCATTCCCTTTATTAGAGGCTAATTAGCTTTTTTCTTTTATTATTTATCACTGAAGTACAGTTGACATACAGAGGCTAATTATCTTAATAATTAACTGCCGCAGGAAACAAGAGAGAAATGTGAGGTAGAATGGAATGTTCCTGAAGACTTTAACTCTTGACTGACACGGAAGTGAGCCATTTTTCCTTCCTAAACCATCAAGTGAGAGTCCCTTCTGGCTGTAAAATTCAGTGATCCTATGAATTAAGTGTCAATTACTCATCTTAGTTGACTTGGGTGTCTGCACAGCCTAGGAACAGAGGTCAGTGTGCCCCCAAGGGTAGCTCCAGAAGCAGAAAGGCCTTCGAGCTACATAGAGGGGGCCTCTATGTGATCTTTAGGTGGTCAGCACCCCTCTCTGAGCCACAGTGTCCTCATGTGTAAAATGGGATCATAACACCCTCTTGGAAGCTGGCAGTGAGTATTAAATGAAACCAGGAATGTACCACATCTCGTGTGGTTCCTGGCACTAGGAAGGCACTGGAAAAATGGTATGATTACCGCTTTTATTATAGGATTGCGGATAAGCACTTACCTAAAGAAACAACCGCAACACTCTCCGGCAAGAAATGTAATCTGTATTGGATCAGTAGATGCACCAATATAATGCAGATGGCTGTGGGGAAAAAAGAAGACATTGTTAGAATGGCACAATTTTAAGTAATAAACACCAAGTTCAAAACCGCGGTTATTTCTGGGGGTGTTGCCAGGAAAACGTATGTACAAGGAACAATGACACAATAAACTGCAGTTGTATTTTCAAGCTCTTATTTCTTAACCTGGAAACAGACTCACGGTGTTCATAACACTGTCTCCATATTTCTTTATACGCCTGGACTACTGTGTTTGCTAGGAGTTACGAGAGAACAACACATACCTAATGTTTTTCTAACTTGTTAAGCCTAATACCATCACTTATTTGAATCTCTTGGATTCTGAGAAAAGTCTTCAACGGTTTTGACATAACTGGAAAACTTGAAATGTTGAGAAGGAAGTCCATGAAATCAATCACTTTTATGCAAATATAACTGCCACAGAAGATGTTGACACAAAGTATTTTGCCACCGTGTGATTGGTTCTCTTTTAACAGAGAAGAAAGTGAGAGTATTATACAGAGTATTGTACAAAGAGGACATCAGTGACCAAAAGATGGGGTGCCTGATCCTCAGCTGGGTACCAGGGCTCTCAATGGTTAAGGGCTTCCCATGAGCCAGGCACTATATTGAACACTTCCCAAACATCGCTCACTTGGCCCCCAACACTCCTCTTAACTAGTTATTATTATCATAATCTCACGTCACTGGTATGTGCTGCAGGGTTGAGCCTAATTCCAACCCCGGACCCTTAACCACAGGCACCCACTTCCTCCCTCCCAACTGCCTTCATTCCTCAGTCACCAAAATAGGAGTAATGTCTGACTTTTCTCACAGAGGTGGTGTCATGAAAGAAAAGAAAGAAAACAGGAGGTAAAACTGTTTGAAAGAAAAAAGTATTTCTGGGCACCCCACAAAGCATACTTTCACATAAATAACTCCTAGATGTAATTTCATGGTCCCAATGCAAGTGTGCATGTCTCTTTTTTTCATTACACGCCTAGGTGGTATACCATCTCATTAATCATAGTATTATCTTAACAGCACTAAAAATAATTGTTGATTTTTTTGGTAAAAGGAAACGTTTAAACAATCTGCAGGGAGGTTAATGGCCACCGTTAGAGCCTGCACATACAAACTAGATATCTTTAGGCCCACCAAAAAGTACCAGGTGGCCAGAAAAAGGAAATAGTTGTACATAGAGAAACTGTGTCTCCTTTTGTTCTGTGCTTTAAACTATCAATCTGTGGTGTTACTTTGTTATAAATATTTAACCTCGTTAGAAAAATCCTATATTAAATGCTAAGAGCAAGGAAAAAAAATGTTCTAATGCATAAGCACAACATATGTCGATAAAGGCAGGCCTATTGTCTACAAAGGCAGGTACATAAGTACACTGAATACAGATCTAAGGAGTTCGCTCAGCTTCTGGTCCTCTTCTGCACCAAGCCAGAGGAAAAAATTGATTTAAAAAGTTTATCCTAATAAATCAAACATCAATTTGCACCTTTAAAAGCAAAGGGGAGGGCTCCTGAGTGGCTCAGTCAGACCCCTGACTCTCAGGATCAGGAGATCCAGCTCTCTCCTTCTGCGTCTCCCCTCCCTATCACTCTTTAAAAAAAAAAAAAAAGAGCAAAGGGGGAAAACTGTCTATCAACAGAAAGAGCTAAATATGAGGCTTATCAATGGCAGGGCCAGTCTCCAGCCACTTAAAAGAATGAGATCTGAAAAGAAGACCCACAGAATGGATGAGTATTTCTAAATCATTTATCTGATAAGAGTCTAGTAACCAGAATACATAAAGAACTCTTACACTTTAACAACAAAAAGACAAACAATATGATTTAAAAAATGGGCCAAGAACCAGAAAAGATCTCTCTCCAAAGATACCCATGCCCTATAAGCACAGGAAAAGATGTTCAACATCACTGGTCATTAGAAAAATGCCAATCAGGACCATGAGATACAACTTCACACTGAGATGGCCATAATTAAAAAACACAACACGATGGAAAATAACAAGTGTCGTCAAGGAAGTGGAGCCACTGAGACATGGGGGCACTGCTGGAAGGGATGTAAAATGGTACGGCCTCTGTAGCAAGTTCAGGAGTTCCTGAGAAAGTTATACATAGAGTAAGCATTGAACCCAGCAGCTCCACTCCTGGGTATGTATCCAATAGAAATTGAAATATATGTCTACACGAAAACCTGCACACAAATGTCGACAGCAGCACTACTCACAACAGCCAAAACATAGAAACAAGCCGAATGTCCAACAATCGATGAACAGATAAATATAATGTGGTATATCTCCATGAGATCATTATTCACCCGTAATAATGAACACACTACTAACACACGCTACAACACGGATGAACCTTGAAGATACAATGCTAAGTGAAAGAAGCCAGGCGTAGAAGGTCACATACTGTAGGATTCTATTTGCCTGAAACGGAGTAGGCACATTCCTAGGAATAGAAAGCAAAATAGTGTTTACTAGAGAGTGGGGGTAGGGGATGGGGAGTGACAGATCTTAAAGGGTACTGGGTCTCCCTTTGGGGTGATGAGAACATTCTGGAACTAGATAATGGTGGTGGTTGCACAACACTCTGAGTGTACTAAATGCCACTGAACTGTACACTGCAAAATGGTTAAAATGGGATATATTTTATGTTTAACACATACACCTTCTTTAAAAGAAAAAAAGATGAAGTAGATACAAAAAAGAGTAGTAATGTAAAAAGACCTCTAAGACATTCTGAGATGAAAAAGCAAGTTACAGGAACCTATTTAAATTAAAACAAAAAAAATACAAACTAGATGTGCCTGTATGTGTGAATGTGCTTATGAACGTATACATGCCTATACACATCCATGCTTTCAGGAATATTCGGGGAAAAAATAAGAAAGAACAAAAACTTCCGTGTGGTGTGGAGGACAGGTATACCACAAGTTAATACGCTTCTAAATGTTCATGCCTGAAGTAGTAATTATGGAAACTATATTAAAACATAGGCACATCAATTTTAATAACTCCATTAAATTTAAAGGCCTATAAAATGTGTCAAGTGATGCTAATTGTTAACTCTAATGTAAGTCAATAAAAATGACTCAACACTGTTTCTGCAGAGTCCAAGATCATCAAGGGTTAGATCAACTGATTTCAAGCTTCTAAAGTCAAAAGTAACTGGTGTTTTGGCATCCCTCCTCAAAAACGGGAATACACTATAATCCTTTGTCAAGCTTGTAGGACATAAAAGTTATACTTTCATTTGACTTGACTAAAATAGTAAACAAAAGCAGCATCTGGGGTACCTGGGTGGCTCAGTGGGTTAAGCCTCTGCCTTCAGCTCAGGTCATGATCTCAGGGCCCTGGGATCGAGCCCCACATCGGGCTCTCTGCTCCATGAGGAACCTGCTTTTCCCCCTCTCTGTTTGCTTCTCTGCCTACTTGTGATCTCTGTCTCTGTCAAATAAATAAATAAAATCTTTAAAAAAAAAAAAAAAGCAGCATCTGACGGGCTCAGTTAGTTAAATGTCTGACTTTGGCCCAGGTCATGATCGCATGGGTCCTGGGATCAAGCCCTACGTTGGGCTTCTTGGTCAGTGGAGAGTCTGCTTGTCCCTCTTCCTTTACCCCTCCCTGCGCTGTGCTCTCTCTCTCAAATAATAAACAGACAGAGAAAACAACCAGGGGAGGGGAAGGCAGAGGGAGAGGGAGAAGCAGGCTCCCCGCTGAACAGGGAGCCCAACGTGAGTGAGGCTCCAGGTCCCTGAGATCATGACCTGAGCCAAAGGCAGACACTTAACAACTGAGCCACCCAGGCACCCCAGTAAAAAAAAAAAAAAATCTAAAAAAAAAAAAAATAGTAAACAAAAGCGGTTACATGTGTTCCAGGTTAGGAGTTCCTGAAGTCTAGAATAATCTAGGTACTAGTATTTCCCTCAATTCACTGTAGTTCATGTATTTAGTGAGTTAGCACTATCAACTGCAATTTTTTTACTTTATCAGATGTATATTGTTCGGGCATCTAATATGTAAGCCATATAATATTCTGTTGATAATATACAAGAAAAGAGTAAAAATGCCTCCAAATTTCTTGAAAAAGAAAGCATTCCTTGGGACGCCTGGGTGGCTCAGTTGGTTAAGCAGCTGCCTTCGGCTCAGGTCATGATCCCAGCGTCCTGGGATCGAGTCCCACATCGGGCTCCTTGCTTGGCAGCGAGCCTGCTTCTCCCTCTGCCTCTGCCTGCCACTCTGTCTGCCTGTGCTCACTCTCGCTTCTCTCTCTATGACAAATAAATAAATAAAATCTTTAAAAAAAAAAAAAAAAAAAAAAAAGAAAGCATTCCATTCTGCTCATGCATGCTGACCTACACATAAAAAGTGGAGATACCAATCCATAGCCTGCCCACAGTCTGATGAGGTGAAAACGAAACCCCCTGACACGAGAGGGACTCTAGAGTCTAGGCTCATGATCTGTTTGAAAAGACGATCCAAGTAAAATTTTTGCCCTAATAAATAACAGTTCAGACCCTTCCGGCCCCCACATGTGTAACCACTGCATGGGGTTTTGCCAGGACCAAAAAGCATTCTAACAGCCTGTTTTGTGGTTTCTGGAACAAACTAACCTTCAGTGCTCCACACCCTGAAAATTACTCTGAAAGTCTGACTTACCCTTATTATCTTCCCAGTAAACAAAGTAACTACAAAACTAAAGTTTTCTTCCAGGCCTGCCTTGTATGCTGCGGACCTTACCAAACTGAAAACAAAGTAAAGAGGCTAATAATACTGGTCCTTCAGGATTAGGGATTCAGGTACTAAAGACTTCTTGATCAAGAAGAGAAAGGCTTTTCTTTAAATTCAACTAATATCGCAGAGAAAAAAGGAAAAACAAAGAGTCCTTGATTGTTGAAGTAATCCCCTAGAAGCAGAACTCAACTACATTCACAAGGTACACAATTACTCGAGCATATCAGGTCCATGTGGGACACTGCACACTTATCGTTTGTATTTTTCAGTATTCGTTTTAAAAAGTTGTGCGGGTTTTTTTTGTTTTATTTTGTTTTGTTTTTAAGTAGGCTCCTTGACCAGCGTGGAGCCCAGCATGGGGCTCAAACTCACAACTATGAGCTCAAGACCTGAGACCAAGGGTTGGATGTTCAAGCAACTGAGCCACCTAGGCCTCCCAATTTAAAAGTTTTTTGAGAGATTAGGCTGAGCCCTGGGATTTTAAATCAAATGATTAGATTATTAAAATTATTTGACCATTAATAGAATCCAAATGTAAATGTGAAAGTTCTAGTTTTCTTCAAAGAAGTCCTCAATGACATCAGCGAAATGCTCTGTACCTTTCAATCAGGTTGTACTTCCCATTTTTTTGAAAAGACCTAATCTAATCAGAAATATGGCTCAGTACCCTGAAAAGAAGAAGAGAAAATGTAAATATGCCAACTTTACTCTTCCAATAAGAGTTTGGATTTGGGTCAAATTTGAAGCTTAATTTCTTCCTTTGTCAGCTAGTACAAAGTGATTGTGCAGTTTCAATTGTTTGGGTTTTTTGGTTTTTGGTTTTTGGTTTTTTTTGGGGGTGGTCTAAAACTGCAGACAGTTGTCTACAGTCTCTAGGAGGCATCTAAGTTATTGCCTTTTACCTAAACTTCTCGACTAAGGTCTGGCAATCCAAATATTAATCTCTAGTCTCCCAAAAACCAGGCATATCAATTGCTTAATCTCTCTGGGCCTAAATTTTCTCACTCATTACTGGAGAAGGTTGAACAAAACAAGACTTTTCAGAGTACATCTGTTCAAAGAAAAAATGAAATTCAGTAAACAATGACATAGGTGGTACGCAGATATGGCAGAAGTCCTAACCACAGTTAATGGGAGCCAGAGGGTAAGAGAAAGGGTGTTTGATCTTTTACTCGGCAACAAAACTTTTAATTAAGTAAAATTTACACAGAAGCCTAATGGGAGACAAAATGCTGCTCTGGTCAGAAAGTCAGATGCCCTCCCATTTGACTTAGCCCACCTCCTGCTCCCACCACTACCCGCACACACACACACATTTGTGAGCAGGGTTTGAAATCCACTAAGTGAGAAGATGGTCAAGGTTCCTTCTAGGTCAAAAATCCCTTCTTTCTTCCAAATGACATCTAAGATATTCTATAAAGAGCTCTTCAAAATTACTAGGCTCAATGACTTTATGAAGAAAAAGGAGTACCCTGTTGTGTTATGAATTGATCACTGTCCCTCAGTGTTTGATGTCAAACCAAACGGAAGAAAGACCTGAAATCAAGTAAATGGTGGCTCACACAGGGTTGACCTTAGATGGCAGATGACCAAGATGGCAGATGAGGGGGTGTCCACATTCACCTAGGACGAGGAGGCTGAAGAAGATGGTCATGCCGCTCGACTGTTCCTCCTGCTGAGCCTGCTCCCCTGTTTGCACAGGGAGAATGGGCTTGGCAGGGGTCGGGAGCACCAGTTTCGTGGTGACAACCAGGGTAGTGTGGAGGGTGACATTGAAACCTTCGTGAGTTGTGTTAGGGAACCTGTTGGACATAAAAAGCAGCAGGATTAGACAAAGGGAAAAGGGTCCTGAGTATCAACACACATACAAAAGGAGAACCTGGCACAGAGGACGCTGGGATTCACGTCTTAACAACCGGGCAGGTCTCAGACAGAAACTGATTCAGAAAATTCCTGTCTGCCACAGCAGAGAGTACCAGTGGCTTCAGACGCTCCAAACACAGCCACTTAGAGGACAGGAACAAGGGCGAATCAGGGCCAGTGTAGAAACCAAATGCCGCCTGCTCTCTGGCATTTAATGGAGGATTTAAATGGAGACAAACTGAAGTCTCATCACATTCCAGGATCCGACGTTATTTACTTGGCGCCTTTATTTCTCCTGTTTACATTCTTTTCCTTAAATTATAGCAGCAAGTTGAAGAAGTCACCCAATTTACCCAACTGTTGATCTGGCTAGAACACCCCATCCCACTTTACAAAATCCTTCTCAGATTTCTAAAGGCTCAAATGTAACCTTCTCTGTAGTACTGCACCCACCTCACTTCTTGCATTCTTCACAGCGCTCTCTCCTCACTCTGGGGTGGGATTGTAAACTAGTGCAATATTCACATAATTGTGATTATAACAGCTCATGTTTATTGAGTAAATGCTTCACATCAGGGACTACATAACACACAGCCTCTCACTTAATAGGCATATACCAGGCCTGAGGTAGGGACTGTTCCTTTCCCTTTTTTACCCACGAATAACTGGAGCTCAGAGAGGTTGCATAACCTGGCCTTTGTCTCAGCTAACCAACTTTGAGACCCAACTTGAAATCACTGGGCCATACCACCTCTTTTGCTTTGTGTGGCTGAGGCCCAGGTTTGGTGTCCACAATAGTGCATTTGCTGAATAAATCAGCAGACGAAATGAAATGACCACCCAGCCAGCCAAGAGATAGATCTGAAAAGATGTCAGGGGAGGGAATCGGATTTCAACCACGGGGGTTCCTTCTTAATTTTTACAAACCCGTTCACACAGATGAGGCATCTATAACATGCAATGGGTCGTGCCCAGCAGATATGGGGAGGGACTAAAGAGTGGGGTCCTTCCCGATAAGTACCCGGAGGACCCAGGACCCCCACCTCGCCCCCCCATCTCTATCTCATCCTGTGTAGTTAGCCTTAGCTCTTCCTACTCCAGCCATCCTGCCTTTCTTTCTGTCCCTCAAAGGGACTAAGGTCTTTCTTGCTTCTAGCCTTTTGCATTTGCGTGTTCCCTCTCCTATCCCTCCTTCTCATCATTACAGTTTCGGCGGGCACAGCACTTCTTCCCAGCGGGACTCTCCCATCCTGACACTTCCTTTTTCGTTTAGCACTCTGACATCATCTTGCTTGCTTATGGTCTTTCCCCACTAGAATGGAAACTACCTGAGGGCGGCTCCTGGCCGGCCTCCTTCACTACTATGTGCCCAGGGCCTGGAATAGAGTAAATGGCCAACAGTTAACGAATGAATGAGATTCGGTGGAGGAGACAGATGCAAAAAACCACCGTTACCGCGGAAGAGGCCACTGGCTAAGTAGTGGGTGGGGGACTTCCTGGAGGAGGCGGCGGAGCTCTCCCTGATTATCAGAAGACCGAAAACTGGTAAAGTGGAATTTGGGTTTCGGTTTCCGCCAGACGGCTTTTGAGGCCTGCCCTGGGCTGCCGATACCCTGCACGAGGATCCGACCTCAAGGAGGCTGCAGGGCCGGGTTGGGCCCAGGCCCGTCCCTCCCGCCCTCCTCGCTGGCACAGGCATGGTCAGTCCTGGCCAACCGGCACAAGGAGCTCCGCCTTTCAGGGCCAGAGGGCGGCCTGAGGCACTCGCTGTCACCCGCCGGGGCCCAGCCCTGCCGCCTCCGCCGCCCGGGAAAAGCCCACTCACTCCTCTTCCGCCATCTTCTCCCCCATCCTGCGGAGCCTCCAAGACCATCGAGTTCGGAGCTGGGGGCTAGCAGGGACTGCTTTTGCTTCCGGCTTCCGCTGGAGGCGCGGGCGGACGGACAAGCGGGGGGCGGGGCCTCAGCCGTGAGAGGGCGGCCCTTCTGTCCCTTCGTCTCTGTGGCCTGAAGGTGGGAGGACCGGGCCAGGGCACTCTTGGGACATTGGGTCTGTTTGGGTCTGATGACCTCCTGGCCCCATGAAGTTTCGGTTTTTCTTCATCCTGGGGCGGGGAAGCTTTGAGAGCAACTCCTGTGAGGTCACTGTGACTCACTCTGAGAGCAGGCGCTCTCCACCCAATATCCAAGACTTGACACCGAAAATTGGGACGGAAGCTTTTGGCCAAGGCTGTGCAGAGGGACCCCCCCTCCCAGGGGACACTTCCCCAGTCTGAGCCCCAGTTTTCCTCGCTGGCCTTTCCACCTGGCCTTGCAGAATTGTGCAGTATTCTATTTGTAAACATTTACTGAATTCTGACAATATGCCTATCATTAAAACAGAGGAGGCTGAGCGGTGCCTGGGTGGCTCTTCGTTAAGCCTCAGACTTGATTTCTGCTCAGGTCATAACCTCAGGATCCCGGAATCCAGGCCCCCGCCCTCCTCTTGAGTTTAGCGGGGCATCAGCTTCTCTCCCTCTGTTTCTCTCTCTCTCCTTCTGCCCTTCCCACTGCTCACACTCTCTCTAAAATAAATCTTTAAAAGATAATAAAATAAAATAGGGGGTGATAACCTAGGCCTGGATCGTTTGTTAATTTCATAAATAAATCAACAAATACCGATTAGACACCTCTATGTGCCTAGCTGTGGTCTCTGGGGTTGGGGTTACAGAAAGGAACAAGGCTTACGAGGTAAGAGAGACCCCATCAGGAGGACTCCTACCCTTGTGTAAGGCTTTTGGGTTTGACACCACCTCTGCTGTTGCTACCTCCTTCCTTGTCCAAGCCATCATACCTTGTAACAGCTGTGGTAGATCTCACTGGCTCTGTGGCCGTTCCCTGTGGTCTTTCACACAGAGGACCCCAGTGAGCCTTGAAAAAAATTTTTTTCTTTTCAGTTTTTTATCACTTGAGTAATCTCTACACCCAACATGGGGCTTGGACTCAAGACCCTGAGATCAAGAGTCTTATGCTCTTCTGACTGAGCGGGCCACACAGCCAGCACAGTGATTCTTTAAAACCCCAGCCATTCCCCTACTTAAAACCTCCGCTGATGGGGCACCTGGATGGCTCAGTGGTTAAGCAGGTTAAACGTCTGCCTTCAGCTCAGTTCATGATCCCAGGGTCCTGGAATCGAGCCCTGCTTGGTTGAGGGGCTCCTGACTCAACAGGGAGTCGGCTTCTCCTGCCCCTCCCATCTTCTCCCCTCATGATCTCTGAAATAAATGAAACCTTTAACAGTAATAATAACAATAAAAAAATAAATAAAACCTCCACTGGCTTCCAATCTCAATCAAAGAAAAAAAGACTTGGAGAATCCACAGGACTCAACAACCTGCCCCTTTACTCCTCTGAGGTCAGTCCACTCTCCCCCTCCTGCACATTTTTCACTGTGGTCACAGTGGCTTCCCCTGTGTGCCTGAAACACACCAGGAACACTTCCACCACTGTACTTACTGCTCGGGCCTTTGTCTAGAACATTCCACTTTTGAATTGCCTCTTGGAGCTCAACTTTTCCCACTTTCAGGCTTTTTATTTAACCTTTACCTTGTTCATAACGACTTCACCAACCACCCTGTTTAAAATCTAAAACCTGGGGTGCCTGACTGACTCAATTGGTTAAGTGTCTGCCTTGGACTCAGCTCATGATCCTGGGGTCCTCAGATGGAGTCCCGCTTCAGGCTCCCTGCTCAGTGGGGAGTCTGCTTCTCCCTCTCCCTCTGCCCTTCTCTTAGCTCATCCTCTCTCTCTCTCTCTCTCTCTCAAATGAATAAATAAAAATCTTTATTTTTAAAAAATATTTTATTTGTTTGACAGAGAGAGATCACAAGTAGGCAGAGAGGCAGGCAGAGAGAGGGGGGAAAGAGAGAGGGGGAAGCTCCCTGCTGAGGAGAGAGCCCAAGGTGGGGCTCGATCCGAGGACCCTGAAATCAAGACCTGAGCTGAAGGCAGAGGCTTAACCTGCTGAGCCACCCAGGCACCCTAAATAAAAATCTTTAAATTTAAAAAAAGTAACAGTAATAAAATCCAAAGCCTTCCCTGAGTTATTTTTCTCCGTAACACCTACCATTTGATATGTTTTACTTCTACATTTGCTTACTGTCCTCCCTCCAGGAGGATGTAAACTTCCTGAGTGCGGAGGTTTTTGTCTGTTTTGTTCTGTTTTATCTCCAGTGCCTAGAGCAGCACCTAGCACATAGTAGTAGGTACTCAATTATAAATTATCATTGAATAAATAAAGGAGAGAGTTAACTCTAGACATGTTAGAAAACGCAAGGGTTTTTAGAAGAGTGCTCTGACCTGATTTTTAAATCAGGACCCGTTTGCTTGCTTACTGGGAGTTGGGCGGTTGGCAGCCCCCTGACCAGCTAGGAGGCTTCTACACTAATCTGGGTGAGAGTTGATGGCAGTTCGGGTTAAAGTGAAATTATGGAGATGACAGGAGTGATTAAAGGCAGGATTTGCTGAGGGACTGTGGTGTGTAAAGGAAGGAGAGGAGTCAAGGATGATTTCAAGGTTTTGGCCCTGAAGAACTGGGTGGAGAAGAGATTTGTCTGGCTCATACACAGAATCCTGTGCAGCTCTAGAATCTCTTAGGGCTGTTGTCAAAGCTAACAGAGAATGTGCTTAGGATCAGCCAACATGTACTGAGTTCTTCCTGTAGGTGTGGTGCTGAGCTTTTGTTTCCTTAAGTCTTTACTACTACTACTACTACTACTACTTCTCCTTCTTCTTCTTCTTCTTCTTTTTTTTGGGCAGATACTATCTTATCTATAAACCCAAGCACAGAGAAGTTAAGCCACTTGCCTGTAATCACAGTCTGGGAAAAGCTGAGTCTGGAATGCAGGCACAGAGTTTTGTTTTTACCAAGTAGCCCCTGTTGCTCTCCATGGTCTCAGTTTCTCTGGCTCTAAAATGGGGCCAACGGCCTGCTTCTCTCCTTTATCACAGAGCCTGTCAGAAATGAACCGGCTCATAGAAGATTGAGAGTGGGGTACTCTCTGAGTCAGTCTCCTTCCAGCCTCAGAAGACCCTGGCCAGAGTCAAACCCCTGGGAGCTGGGGGTAGGACTTTTCTATCAAGCTGCCAACTGTGGGCTACTCAGGATGAAAGCTGCTTCCTGAATTCTCTGAGGGCTGCCCCATTCTACGTGGCATTCCACCTTGTGCCCTTGCCACAGATCCTGTTATCAGGGCCCCTTCTGATGGTCATGGGCTTGCTGCCAAGCGGTTCAGTAGAACACCTGCCCTTAGGCAAATCCCAGGCCTTTCTCACCTATTCCTGGGAACAAATCTGAAATCCCCAGTCAGTACCCCCAGGAAGGCAAATAAAAACCACTCACCTTGCAGTTCCTAGGCTCCTGTGCTGTCCCAGGCCAAAAAGAGGCTGGAACAGGGCACGCAGTCCCAGTTCCCTATCCCAAGTCAAGATCCATGGCTCTGTGACGCTGGGGCACCACTGTACCTTCAGAACCTCAGCGTCCCATCATAGTTTTTGACAGAGCCCCTCTTTGGAAGGCTGATACAGGATTAGAGTGAAGCTCTTACATTAGTTCTGTTCTTTCTTCCCTCCTACCCCCAACCTTCCTCTTTCTTGCCATGTTGTTCTCAACTTAAATGTTACCTCCTCAGGGAGGACCTCCCTGACCATTCAGCTTAAAGCAAGGGCTAGCAAACATTTTCTGTAAAGAGCCAGACGGTAGATATTTAGGGTTTTGTGGGCATTCCCATCTCTGTTGCAACA
This sequence comes from Lutra lutra, assembly GCF_902655055.1. Taxonomy (NCBI): domain Eukaryota; kingdom Metazoa; phylum Chordata; class Mammalia; order Carnivora; family Mustelidae; genus Lutra; species Lutra lutra. The sequence continues at coordinate 132,677,508 of NC_062286.1, read as the reverse complement.
ACTCTACTCTGCCATTGCAGTGGGAAAGCAACCATAGATGATTTAAATAAGAGTGGCTTTGTTCCAATAAAACTTTATGGATATTGAGATTTGAGTTTCTTGTCATTTTCATAATACTAGTTTTCAACCATTTGAAAACATGGAAACTACTCCTAGTTCACAATCCATTCGATAGCAGGTGGCAGGCTGCTCCACTGGGGGCATAAACATAAGTGTTTGTTTCTTTCTTTCTCTCTTTCTTTCTTTAAGATTTTATTTATTTATTTGACAAACAGATATCACAAGTAGGCAGAGAGAGAGAGAGAGAGAGAGAGAGACGGGGAAGCAGATTCCCTGCTGAGCAGAGAGGATGCGGGGCTCGATCCCAGAACCCTGGGATCATGACCTGAGCTGAAGACAGAGGCTTTAACCCACTGAGCCACCCAGGCGCCCCAACATAAGTGTTTCTGAGGCACTTATCACAGTCAGCTATTTTCCTTCCTTCTTTTTTTTTTCTTCCTGAGTTTATCATCTTGTTTCCTCCATCAAATCTAAGCCCCCTGGAAGCAGGGCGACTGTCTCTCTCTTCTGCATTTCTTCCATTCCTTACCTTTTCTAACATTTCTTTCTTTTTTTTTTTTTAAAGATTTTATTTATTTGTTTTAGAGAGAAAGTGTGGGTATGAGCACGAGGGGCATGGGAGGAGATGGGGAGGGAGAGCGACAAACAGACTCTGTGCTGAGTGTTGAGCATGATGCTGGGTTCAATCTCATGACCCTGAGGTCATGACCTGAACCCAAACCAAGAGTTGGATGCTTAGCCGACTGTGACATCTAGGTGCCCCCTAACATTTCTTGAACCCTCACTCTGTACCAGGCATTGCTCCAAGCCCGTTATGCTCAGTGACTTATTTAATCTGTATAATAACCCCAGCAGGTACTCTGATTGGCCCAGGTTTACAGATGTAGAAACTTGATGTCTTGATGTAGGCAGAGAGGCAAGCAGAGAGAGGGAGGAGGAAGCAAGCTCCCTGCTGAGCAGAGAACCTGATTCGGGGCTCGATCCCAGGACCCTTAGACCATGACCTGAGCCGAAGGCAGAGGTTTAACCCACTGAGCCACCCAGGCACCCCTGGGAGGCCATTTTTCTGCTTAACGCACCATGGAAAAAGAAAACCTGCGTCGATCTTTCCTTCATATTCACTGTTTAGTATTGTTTCATGTGGATTTATGTATGAGTTGGGGGTAGTTTTTCAATGCCTATGAACTTTAATATTTTAATCTGGCCCTGGCCGCATAGCAGGTAACAGGTACTAGAATTACTAGGCAGAAATGAAAAGGTTGGGCTTGTAGAATTCAGTGGAATCAGGTGCAACAGATACTTCTGAGAGAAAAAAAAATACGGATTCCAGGCCTATCACGGATCCCCTGGGTCTCAGGTGTGGGGCTTGGGAAACAGATTCTTTTTGGATCTCTCCTATAGTATACTCTGCTGGTGACTGCTCATAACCTCGTGTAGGGTTCTACTGCTGCCTATGGACTTCCTCTCAACACAGCACAAGTCAGCCGTGCTGGGGAGTGAATGCTCCCGGAAAGGCTCTCAACCAATGACTGGTGCAAGTGGAGGATAAATGCCCCCACTTCCTCACGCAGTGGGTAGGGCAAGTCTGAAGTGTGTGTTCTAAACACAGCTCCCCAGTGGGGTTGAACTCAAGCTTAACCAGGGGTGACCTGCTTGACAACATACCTACGTATATGGCTGACACAAATATCCAGGAGTATGACTTTGTTTTGAAAATGGGCTTTGAGGATATCTCATGAGTTTTGACCCATGATGTTGTCATTATAGTTTTCTTTCACCTTCCCTTTCTTTTCTTTTCTTTTTTTTTTTTAAAGTAATCTCTGTGACCAACATGGAGCTTGAAATCATGACCCAAAGATTAAGAGTTGCATGCTCTACCGACCAAGCCAGCCAGGCACCCCCATAGTTTCTGTTTTGAGACAGGATTTACTTAAGGAGTGTTTTAGAATTTCCTACTTCTTGTTTATGTAAATTTTGTATCCCTTTCCAATTTTGTTATATTTTGGCCAGGTGATATAAACTACCATTTTTCTGCTTTCATGACTTCACAGAGATTTTTCTTTTAAAGATTTTATTTATTTATTTGAGACAAAGAGAGCATGAACCGGGTTGGGGAGGGAGACAGATAAGCAGACGTCCCTACAAGCAGGGAACCTGATGTAGGGCTCGATCCTAGGACCTGAGATCATGACCTGAGCTGAAGGCAGAGGCTTAACCACTGAGCCACCCAGGTGCCCCATGACTTCACATAGATTTATTCCATCATCTAATTTATCAATTTTTTTTAAGATACAGGGAGAAATGGAAAAGTTAATTTTTTTTGTTATTAGAGTATAAATATTGATGTCTGTATAGCAACTTACAACTTATATTCTTTAAACTTTATTCATTTTTGTTTTTTAGACTGTAGAAGACAGAATGCATAGGAAATGAAGGAATACCTTTGATAAGCATTAACATTCTGCATAATAGAAAATGCCAAAAATAAGTTTATTCCTAATTATATTTTAACCAAAAACATGTACTCTGAAAATATAGTTTATAAATGAAACTCTGAACAAGTCAATACTATACAGATGCCAGGACTCTGAAATCTATGAATTCAAGAATTCTCATGCTCACTGATGAATCACTAAATTCTACCCTTGAAACTAATAATACACTATCTGTTAACTAAATTGAATTTAAATATAAAATATAAATAATATTTAAAAAGAATTTTATGCTCTCCACACAGATTTTATTTTATTTTATTTTTAAATATTTTTATTTATTTATTTGATAGGCAGAGATCACAAGTAGGCACAGGGACAGGGCGGAAGCAGGCTCCCTGCTGAGCAGAGACCTAGACGTGGGGATGGATCCCAGGACCCTGAGATCATGACCTGAGCTGAAGGCAGAGGCTTAACCCACTGAGCCACCCAGGCGCCCTTCTCCACACAGATTTTATTTTTTTTTAATATTTTTATTTATTTATTTGACAGAGACCACAAGTAGGCAGAGAGGGAGGCAGAGAGAGGGGAGGAAGCAGGCTCCCCACAGAGCAGAGAGCCCAATGTGGGACTCGATCCCAGGACCCTGGGATCATGACCTGAGCTGAAGGCAGAGGCTTTAACCCACTGAGCTACCAGGTGCCCCTCCACACAGATTTTATATGTATGATAATATATATTATAGATTTTCCATATGTTATATAAATATATATATATATAATACATGTATTATATTAATATATCATTTTAATTAAGATCAACTGACAGGCAACACACCTATATTGACTTTTCTTTCTCCACACCCATGTCTGGGCAAACCAAACTAGGACACTCTCCTCCACAATTGCTTATGATAAACACACTTGGTAACCACTGCTGAAGATCATCCATAAAAAACGTTCCCATGCTTCCTGTGTGTGTGCAGGTGCCATTCCTGGTGTGGGGCATGGAGAGCTGAGTCAGAACGGGAGCTCTAGGGAAGGAGGAAGTGGGATTTCCGCAGAGGCAGAGGGCACCATTTTAAGACGAGCCCACGGAGGCTTGGGAAAAGAGGGCTGAGTAGATGTGCTTCTCCTCCATTACCATTCTAGGCCCCACTAGGTTGGCAATGAAAGGATTCATTTTTTAAACCCATAAGCCCTCAAGGACTAGAGAACATGAAAGGAAACAACAGTGAGAACATTTTGGGGAAGAGAAAGCAGGTGGGTTTAAATGGCTCAACAGAACTGAGAAAATCCCATCCTCAGGCAGGTGAGGAGCGGAAAGACACAGGACAGCCTGATTTATACTCCCGCCCTGGAAAATCCTCTTCTGGAATTTTCCTCTCACTCAGGAATCAGCAACACCAGGGGTCTTTGAAAGTAAAATCAAAATGAGAGTGGGAGGTGGGTGGAGGAGAGGAGGGTGTGAAATAAAGGAAATAGGCTGCAAAGAAGAAGATTGTCATAAGCTCCCAGCCCCACCCAGTTCTAGGCCACTGGGCACTTATTTGGGTGAGAGTCTGGAGGTCTATTCTGTGGAGATAATAGAACGGGAGTGTGTTTGGGCTTATGGACCCCAGCATGCTTTAGGGCAGCAGTACTCCATTGAAAGTGGGGTATGCCCTGGACCCTAGTAACTACGGCAGCTTCCTGGGGCCGCTCTAAGGAATTACCACAAGCTGGGGGGGGGGGTGTCAAAACAGAAACGTATTTGGTCACAGTCCTGGATGTCTGAAATCAAAGTGTCCGCAAAGCTATGCGCCTTCCAGAGGCTCTAGAAGAGAATCCATTCCCTGTCCCTTCCAGTTTTTGGTGGCTGCCGGCATTCCTTGGCTTGTGGTCCTCTCTCCTGCTCCATCTTCCCATTGTCTTCTCCTCCATGTCTCTGATCTCCCTTTGCCTTTCTCCTATGAGGAAGCCCACTTGGGTAATCCAGGATTATCTCCTCATCTCAAGAGCCTTAATTTAGTTGCAAAGATAGAGAGCATTCCCAGGTCCCGGGGATCTGACATGGATATATTTTTGTGGGCCATTTTCTGGCCTGCATACTGGGAATACCCTATTCTAGGCTTTCCGTACACCTGCAGGGCTGGCCCTATCACTCACCTCCAGAGGAGCCAGGCCAATTGGATATAGTGTCCCTACCCACATGGCTCTAGAGCCAGGCCAGCCAGGCCACTCATTCAGTTACAGTCAGGAAACTAGACAGTCTTCTCCAGCAAATCTAACCAGACTCAGAAGAATCACCTAAAAACATCAGGGATCCCTAATAAGGCTCACAGTCATAGCTCAAAGTCAACAGCCCCCTTTGCAACATACCCGGTAATCAGCTTCTTTGTTCCCTGCACATAAACATGAAATATCAGACACCTGAGGATATCCTCTTATGTGAAATTTTGAAACAAAAACAAATAGAGAAAAGTAACTGGAGGAAACAGAAAAAATGCAAGAGGAAAACAAAGAAACAATTTTTCAGAGCACAACCCTGAAGGAAGAACAAGATGCTATAAAAAAGAAATATTTTGAGAACAAAGAGGGGCTCTTAGGAATTAAAAGCATGACAGTAGAAATTTTAAAATTTTAATATAAGAGTTGGAAGATAAATTTGAGGGTTTGTCTCAGAAAGTAGGACAAACAGATAAAGATAGAAAATAGGAGAGAGGGGCGCCTGGGTGGCTCAGTGGGTTAAGCCTCTGCCTTCAGCTCAGGTCATGATCTCGGGGTCCTGGGATCAAGTCCCGCATCGGGCTCTCTACTTGGCAGGGAGCCTGCTTCCTCCTCTCTCTCTCTGCCTGCCTCTCTGCCTACTTGTGATCTCGCTCTGTCAAATAAATGAATAAAATCTTAAAAAAAAAAAGAAAATAGGAGAGAAAGGATAAGATGTTTAGGGGACCAGCCTAAAAAAAAATCTCATAACTGCAAAACAGGCATTTTATCAAGAAAGAAGAGAAACAGAAGGGGAGGAATTGTGGATAAAATAATTCACAAAAATTCTTCAGAACTAAAGGACATGAGTTTTCGGACCAAAAGAGTTTACTCAGGGACGCCTGGGTGGCTCAGTTGGTTGGACGACTGCCTTCGGCTCAGGTCATGATCCCAGAGTCCCGGGATCGAGTCCCGCATCGGGCTCCCAGCTCCACGGGGAGTCTGCTTCTCCCTCTGACCTTCTCCTCGCTCATGCTCTCTCTCACTGTCTCTCTCTCAAATAAATAAATAAAATCTTTAAAAAAAAAAAAGAGTTTACTCAGGGCCCAGCATGTTGGATAAAAATAAATGCATAGCAAGGACATCATTATGAAGTTTCAAAATACCAAGAACAAAATTCCAGAAGGGGGGGTGGAATAAGTCACATGTAAAGAATTGAGAGGGGAACAATTTTGGACTTCTTGACCAGAACTTGGAGGCAAGAAAATGTTGGAGTAATACTTTCAAAATTCTGAAGGAAAAGGATTTCCAACCTAGAATTCCATACCCAGCCAAACAATCATCAAGGGCACAAATAGAATAAACACATTTTCAGACATGGAAAGTCACAAAATTTCTGTTTCTCAACCCCCTTTCTCAGGGAGCTGCAGAAGGCTGTGCTACCAAAAGGGGGGGATCAGACAAGGAAGAATAAGGCTCATGACCCAGGAAATGGAAACCCAGCACAAGAGAGAAACAAATGGCATCCCCAGAAAGTGATGAAGGGAAATCCCAGATGACAGCTGGGAACCACTGGGTCCCAGTCCAGATACCAGCAGATCTGAAGGCTCCAGAAAGATCTCTTCCAGAAGATAAATGGATAGAATTTCTGATGCCTTGGAAGGTGTTGAGAGGACATTTGGACCCTGGCAAAAAGTTCAGAGTTGGACTGATAACAAATACTGAGAAAATTAGGTTGGCTTGGCAGGGAGGTAGGGAATAAGACAATTATTAACTCAAGGAAAAATAAAAAGCTGTGCAGGAAAGTAAAGGACATCCTAGTTTACTGTGGAGCTTAGCTGTGAATGGCATTTACATAGTCACAATTATGTAAATAGTGAATATTGATCTCACCAAAATTACCATACACCCATCTTGAGAGGATTGGGGGATGGGAAGGGTGTGCCTATCTGCTGGGACCAAGTGTGGGGAGGGGAAGACAGAAGAACCCTCACATCCTACAGTGGGAAAGCAGATTATATTGAAAACTGGAAAAAAAAAAATAGAAGCGGAAATAGAAGCATGTTATTGAGAGATATGGAATTAAACATCAAAAAGTCGGCTAAAGTAATCGAAGTGGTTGTCTTTGGGGAGGGGGAAATGACCAGAGGGTGCCAAGTGAAGATTTCTGTTTTTAGCAAATACGACTCTTCAATTTATGTGACTATATAATCTTGATACAAATAAAATCTAAAGCCAAAAAATAAAAAAAGAACAGGAGTAATATGTATTAAAATGTTGTTTTGATAATGATTGTCTCTGAATTGTGGATCATGGGTTTTTTTTTTTTTCCTTTTGCTTGTTTGTTATTTTTTTTAACAGTTTTGTTCTGCAAATGACATACAGTGTGAAAAAAATAGGAGAGAAAAGAAGATATTTTTAAAAGGGAGAAGGAAAAAAGGCATGCCCGGGGGCAGCCTGGAAACGAGTGTTTCCATCTGTCACCGGGTTGCAAAGTGGGGACAGTTGGAAGGATAAAGGAGTGAAGGGGTGAGGGGCGGGGGAGGAAGAATTGACAGAGCTTGGTGACTCACAGAAGAGGGAGGTGAGGCAGTGTCAAAGACAGAAGTATCAAATAACCATGGCCTTGACTTCTTGTTTTTAAATAAAGATGACAAGCTGGCATGAGGCTAATTTATGAGAGCTGACTGGCAGTTCCTGAGTGCTTCCAGTCTCGGGCACAGTGTCAAAGGGCTTTGCTTACATTTTCTGCCTCTATTCTCACTCGCCTGCTATCTACTTTATGTGGCGGTCCAAGCCGTCCTTTTGAAGCATTTATCAGATCAAGTTGCTCTACGGCTCAAACCATTCCACGGCTCCTCATTTCACTGAGCACAAAAGCCAAACTCCTCTTAGTGGTCTGCAGGGCCTGGTTTGGGCTGCTTCCTGCCGCTTGTGGGAGTCTCTGATCCCCTCCTGTACCTTTTCCACCGCACCCAACTCACTGGGCTCCAGCTCCACTTGCCTATCTGCTCCTCGAATGTGCCAAACTTGTCCCCACCTCAGGACCTTTGCACATACTGATCCTTCACCTACCTTCTTCCAGATATTTTTATAACTGTCTCCCAGTCATAATTCAGGACCTGTCACCACTGTCACTCCCTCAGAGAGGCCACCCTGACCACTTGCTCCAACCAGTTATTATCTCTTCCAACCTTTTACTCACTTGACCTCATTGTACACGTCAGTCTGTATCATATAAGTTGTTTCTCCCTCTATTTTTTAATGTTTTAAAAATTATTGAGATGTAATTCACATAGCATAAACTTGACCATTTACAAGGCTACAATTCAATGGCATTTAGTATATTTGTTATGTTGTGTGGCCGTAAAGGTTATCTGATTCTCAAACATTTCCACCACCCGACAAGAAAGCCCGTGTCCGTTGGCAGTCATTCTCTCTCATCCCATCCTGTGGCAAGTGCTAATCTACTTTCTGTCTTTAAAGACTTGCCTGTCTGAACATTCCATAGAAATGGAATCCTGTATATGGCATTTTGTGTCTGACTTCTTTCTCTTAGCAAAATATTCTGTTTCTTTTTAAAAACTTTCTTCCTTATTCATCCCCATTTAACTCTCATGAGCTCTAGTACCTAGAATAGTGCCCTGCATAAATCATTAAATATGGATTAAGCATCTTTTATGTGCTGTACACACAGATGCACAAAAAATCCTCTCTAGGAAAACCTTCTCTAACGTCCGTTCTCACCCCAGTCATCTTCAAGTCTAACCTTGCACATCCCCAGGGTGGATGATGGGTTAAGGGTTAGTGGGTGGTTTAGGGAAGTCTACCCTTTTTTGGTTCAGGAGACATGGTCGAGCTCTTCTAGAAAGCTGCGCTTCACATCAGCACAGCAGTCCCCACCAAAAGTGAAACAAAAGAAAAATCCCGCTGAGTACCTGTTTCTAAGGGGGTTCCCTGTCTTTTTCGTTATTACTCAAGATAAATCTGTGGGTCAGTTAAGATATTGACCCTTTTTTTTTAAAGATTTATTTTATTTTATTTATTTGAGAAAGAGAGCGAGCATGAGAGGGGAGAGATCAGAGGGAGAAGCAGACTCCACTGAGCAGGGAGCCCGATGTGGGACTCGATCCCGGGACTCCAGGATCATGACCTGAGCAGAAGGCAGTTGCTTAATCAACTGAGCCACCCAGGGCCCACCTTTTTTTTTTTTTTAAGATTTTATTTATTTATTTGACAGAGATCACAAGTAGGCAGAATGGCAGGCAGAGAGACAGGAGGAAGCAGGCTCCCTGCTGAGCAGAGAGCCCGATGCGGGGCTTGATGCAGGGCTCGATCCCAGGATAACCAGGATCATGACCTGAGCCAAAGGCAGAGGCTCTAACCCGCTGAGCCGCCCAGGTGTCCCAAGAAACTCACCTTAAGTAAAAAGTGGAAGGAACCACAGGACAGGGAGTGTAGGATGGCTCTAGTCCCAGGGAGAAGAGCCTCCACCAAGAGCAAGGGAAGAAACTGGGGCCTCAGTCCTACACCACAGGGAACCAAACCCTGCCAACAGCCTGAGGGAATCTGGAAGCAGATTCTTCCCAGAGCTTCTAGAAGAGGAAGCAGATAGGCTGCCATCTTGATCTCAACCTGTGAGACCCAGGGCATAAAACACAGCAGAGCCTGCACGGGCTTTGGACATAAGAACTCTGAGTGGGATGTTGTTGGAGGAAAAAATATGCCTTGAACTTTCAGTCCCCAGCTGAAGGCAGGCTTGCTTTGAGGACCCCAGGGCTGGCTGGTTCTGTTGGGCCAATGGATAGACAGAGAGGTCCATTAGCATAGGAGTTAAGAATTCAGACAGTACAGGGGCGCCTGGGTGGCTCAGTGGGTTAAGCCTCTGCCTTTGGCTCAGGTCATGGTCTCAGGGTCCTGGGATCGAGCCCCGCATCAGGCTCTCTGCTCAGCAGGGAGCTTGCTTCCTTTCCTCTCTCTCTCTGCCTGCCTCTCTGCCTACTTGTGATCTCTGTCTGTCAAATAAATAAATAATATTAAAAGAAAAAAAAAAGAATCCAGACAGTGCGGCAGAATTTCCAGGCTTCAAATCCTAACACTGAGACTTATGATCTCCTCTTATCATCTTAGGAAAGTTATCCCCCAGTGCCTCAGTAAGTATTTCAGGATACTCTTTTTGGATCAAATGAGCTCATATTCATGAAATGCTTAGACCGTGCCTGGCACATGATAAGCACTTTATGGATGTTTTGCAAATAGAAGTAGCCCTCCCCAAACCAATGTATGTATTCATAATAGGTGACTGCTTCCAAGTGGTACTGAACCCCTTTATTGCTTCTCTTTGATTAGAAATACTGGTTGTGGGCGCCTGGGTGGCTCAGTGGGTTAAGCCGCTGCCTTCGGCTCAGGTCATGGTCTCAGGGTCCTGGGATCAAGCCCCTCATCGGGCTCTCTGCTCAGCAGGGAGCCTGCTTCCCTTCCTCTTTCTCTGCCTGCCTCTCTGCCTACTTGTGATCTCTCTCTCTCTCTGTAAAATAAATAAATAAAATCTTAAAAAAAAAAAAAAAAGGAAAGAAAGAAATACTGGTTGTGAGGTGCCTGGGCAGCTCAGTCAGTTAAGCCTCTGACTCTTGATTTCAGCTCAGGTCATGTTCTCAGGGTCATGAGATGGAGCCCAAGTCAGGCTCCTTGCTCAGCAGGGAACCTGCTTGAAGAGTCTCTCTCTCCCTCCCCCTCTGCCCCTCCCCCTGCTCGAACACTCTTTCGCTCTCTCAAAATAAATAAACCTTTTAGGGGCACCTGGGTAGCTCAGTTGGTTGGGCCTCTGCCTTCGGCTTGGGTCATGATCTCAGGGTCCTGGGATCGAGCCCCACATTGGGCTCTCTGCTCAGCAGGGAGCCTGCTTCCCCACCCCTCTGCCTGCCTACTTGTGATCTCTCTCTCTCTCTCTGTCAAATAAATAAAAAGATTAAAAAATAAATAAATAAAATAAATAAACCTTTTGAAAAAATAAAAAGAAAAAAATACTGATTGTGGTGACATCTACCCATGTTTTCTCACCTCATTTGAAAACCAAAAGGGAAATTCTTCTCTATTTCTCAATAAGGGAAAGTTAGAAAAATCCCATTTATCAACAGAAGAACAAATGCAGATGCGGAAAAGGGTGACTCAGATCACCAGTGATGATGTTGAAAGAAGCCTGCCCTCGGCCTTGACCATGTAATGGAGTAGTTAGGTTCACAGGCCTTGAAGCTGGACCCCCAGCTTGGTCACCTACAGCTGTTTGAACTTAGTTATATATCTGTGTTTCAGTTTCCTCACCTGTAAAATGGTGTTTATCATAGGACTTATCAATAAACTTTAGTGATTACTGTTGAATAAAAAATGGCACAAATTCACTTTAGTGTTTAAATATATGTTGATGAATTGAAAAAAAAAAATCTATGTTCTAAAAGTATGCCTGTTCGTCACTTTCCATGCTTTTCTGTATTGTCTGAAATTTGTAAAATAATAGCAATCCAATACTACTTTTGTAATTAGAAAAACTTTTTTATTTTTATTTTTTAAAGATTTTATTTATTTATTTATTTGGCAGAGAGAGACACAGTGAGAGAGGGAACACAAGCAGGGGGAGTGGGAGAGGGAGAAGCAGGGTTCCTGCCGCAGGGACCCTGATGCGGGGCTCGGTCCCAGGACCCTGAGATCATGACCTGAGCCGAAGGCAGAGGCTCTACCCACTGAGTCACCCAGGCTCCCCTAGAAAAACTTTTTAAAATTAATTCCATTTGTGAGTGGAAGGCTTAATAAACAACTCTGACCTCCAGTGTTGAGGTGATCACTGAATTATTTGTTTGTCCTTGCCTTTGTGTGTTTGAGGACTGTTTCTGCCTGGGAAATTCTTGCTAGAACATGAAGTCACCCATGTCTGCTCACATCCTCTCTCTGTGAATCAGGATGATCCTGTTAAAGGCTGGGAGGATTCTCTTTCCTCGTGCCCTACTCTATCGTAGGAAACGAGGTACTAACCCACCCAATCCTGGTTCGTTTGGCTTGCTTTCTTTCCCCTTCCTCCCTTCCTTCTTTCCACCCTTCCTTCCTTCTTTCCTTCCTTCCTTCCTCCCTCCCTCCCTCCCTTCTTTCTTTTTAAAGATTTTATTTATTTATTTATTTGAGAGAGAGACAGAGAGAGGATGAGTGGGGTGAAGGGCACAGGGAAAGGGACAAGCAGACTCCCTTTGGAGCCAGAGTCCAACCCGGGCTTGACCTGGGGCTTGTCTCCAGGACCCTGAGATCATGACCGGGGCTGAAGTCAGATGTTTAACCCAACTAAGCCACCCAGGTGCCCCCATTTGGCTTTTTATTTTATTCACAGTTATTCAACAGGGCTTGGGAAAACAAACAAGGCCCAACCAATCAATAGAATTCCATGTATTTGAATCAAAGACTGAGGCAGTTCCATATCTGTTACCCTGAAAAGATGTTTGTGATCATACCGCTCAGTTAAACGAACCAACTACAGAATATGTATTCAACAAATAGGTATTGAATACTTAGCCACTCTGTTCAAGGCACTGGGGACATGGCAATGGTAAGCAAAGTCCTTGCCCTCACAGGGCTGACATTCTGCAAGAAGAGAAAGACGGTGCACAAGTAAACGAAATAAGTCAATTTGGGTAATGAAAAATGCCACGACGCAAGAAAGCAGGACGAAGGTGGAGCTACTTAGATGGGGTGATCATGGAAGTCCTCTCTGAGGAGGTGGCAAATGTACAGTGTGATTCCATCTTTGTAAAAATATTCCTCTATGTGTGTGCCTATGTCTGTTTCTTAAAGCATACCACACACACACAAAAAAAGTCTGGAGGGATACTCACCAGACTGTTTGCACTTTTTTTTTTTTTAAGATTTTATTTATTTATTTGACAGAGAGGGAGAGATCACAAGTAGGCAGAGAGGGAGAGGAGGAAGCAGGCTCCCTGCCGAGCGGAGAGCCCAGTGTGGGGCTTGATCCCAGGACTCTGGGATCATGACCTGAGCTGAAGGCAGAGGCTTAACCCACTGAGCCACTTAGGCACCCCTTGTTTGCACTTTTAACTGTAGTTACTTCTAGAGTTCTATTCTATGCATTGGCTTGAATAAATTCTCAGGATACCAAGCTGATTTGGGCAGGTATGGTGCTACCCTCAGAGAACTACCTCCTTCTTTGATTCTCCAACTTAACAGGGTTAAGGCTGTTATAGGCTGCCCTATGAACTCATCATCGCAGGTAACAGAACCTCAAACTAGTTTAAAGGAGAAGTGGTATGACTAATTCAGGCATGGTTGGATCCAGGAGCTCCAGAGTATAAATGGGCCTCTGCCTCTCTCATCTCCCACCTCTGCTTCCCCTTCTGTTGGTTTCACTCTCAGGCAGGCTTTTTCCAAGAGGTGACCAAGAGTCTCCAGCAGCTCCTAGCTTCTGTTCTAGCTCAGCAATCCTAGAGACAAAAGAGAGCACCGTTTTTTTCCTTGGCAAGACCAGCAAAATTCTGCAGCTGCCTATCATTGATTTTATAAAGATTTTATTTATTTATTTCAGATGAGCGAGATCGAGGAAGAGAGAGTGCGCAAGAGAGCACAGCCCGGAGAGTGACAGAGGAAGAGGGAGAAACAGGCTCTCCACTAGGGAGGGAGCCCAAGGCTGGGCTCCATCCAAGGACCCTGGGATCATCACCGGTGCGGAAAGCAGATGCTTAACGGACTGAGCCACCCAAGTGCCCCTCATTGACACATTTTGGATCACATGTGTTCCCTAAACCAATCACATTGGCCTTGTTGGGGGCGGGGGCACGCAGGAATTCAGGTGAGAGTAATGCGTCCATTCCTGCAATCAAAAGGAAGAGTGTCCCTCACCTGGACCACATCTACTGCAAGGAAAAGGTCATCCAAATTGCTACTGGGAAGGCAAAAAACAAACACCCCCCCCCCCCCAAAACCAAACAGCAACAGCTACAAAAACCCCAGCACAGATTGAGCACTATTTGCCACACAATAATGACATGGCATAGGAGCGCTTATAGTTTCCATTTTACGTAGTAGAATCGAAGGTCAGCAACTTTTTTAAAGGCCACACTGCCAAGAAGTGGAGAAACTCTTTGACTGAAATCTGTCTGATGCCAAAGTCCCCAAAAGATGATGATCATGTTGATAATTACAGTAATAAGTACTATTTATTGAATATCCAGTGTGTGCCAAGCTTTGCAAGCATGATCTCATTTCATTCCCTCTGCCACACTTTGAGTTTGGGGGACTGTACGGGTCTCTCCTTGACATCCATTCCAGCCTGGGACCAGTTAGTCTGAGCCAATCATAGAATTGCATCCTTTTGCCAGAGATTGGTTAAAAAATGGGCATGTGACCCAAATCTGGCCAATGAGAAGTGAGGAGACGTCTGCCCAGAAAAATTCTTCCTCATTCCTCCAGCAAAGGGGTTGGAAAGGAATGTGTTTTGCAGCTGAACATGAAAGCACTGTGCCTGCGACCCTGATAGCCCTTGGCAAGTCATCCTGTGATCACGAGGAGGACCAGTCTTAGGATGAAACCAACACGGGTCAGCAGAACAGAGAGGTGGAGAGAACCTAACTCCTTGATGATAGCATTAGGCTGCGGGATCTATCACTATCTTGTAGTTGACCTAAACCAGGGATTCTCTAAGAGGGGGAGGGGAGCGGGGTAACCTGTTCTGGCTCGTACACTTTGAATTTTATTAGCTTCTTCTTTCTGGCCAAAGGCATTCTAATAGGCTCAGTAGGGATTTTTAAAATCTTTATTTCACAGATGGGGAAACTGAGGCTCAGAGAGATCAAGTGGGCCCCCGAGGTAACAGCACGAGCAGGCTCTGAGCCAGGGTTTGTCTGGTTCCAAACTCATCACACAGTAGTTTCCCAAATAGTAGTAGCTTTCCTTTTGCTAGATGCTTTTTAAGCATCATAACACTGAATCCTCATAATTACCTTGCAAAATAAGTGCTTTCATTATCGCCATTTTACTGATCAGAAACATCTGTAGGAGCAGGGAGGCTGTTTAGCAGATGGGCTTTTGGATCTGAAGCTTTGCTTTTATGTTTATGATTCAGAGCCAAGGGCAGACAATGGTCAGGTGGAAGGGGAGGGGGGCGGGAGCAGGGAGTAAGGAAATCCTGGAGGTTGCAAAATGCTAGGATCTTATTACAATCCTGCTAAAGTGTTGAGCCAGGAGGACTGGAAAAAATAGAGCCTTGGAAACTCATTTGTCCTCTCTCAGGATTGGCTCTTAATTTCAAATTTGAATTAAAAAATACATGCAGGGAATACATCACCATTTCAGAAAAAAAGAAAAAAAGAAAATATAGATACATAATAAGATAACAAAATTCAAAAATCTTACCCATACTCCAGCCGTGTAATTATTGGCAATTATGCTCAATCTCTTCCTACCTCTGTTTCCTCTAAACAGGATAGTCAGGAAAGCCTCTCTGAGGAGGTGGCATTTGAGCCGAGGCCTGAAGGATGGGATGGAATTGCCTTGGAAAGTGTTCCGGGCAGAGGGAATAGCATGTGCAAAGGCCCTGAGGTGGGAGTGATGTTCGCTGACTGAAAGGACAGGAAAATGGCCCGTGGGGTTTACGAGAAACAAGGAGAGGAGATCAGGGAGATAAACTGGAGTCAGATCACGGAGGAGAAAAGGAGTTTGGGGCCAGGGAGCTGCTCATGTGTCCAGCAGGCAGATGATGGGCCAGTAATATAAGCAGAAGTATTATTAATCACCACCAGACTTGTAGGAGGAGACATCTCTAAACTGGACTAAACTCTGCCAGTTTAGTCCAGTACACTTTTACCAAGCACCTACCCTGTGCCAGGCTCTGCCTGGAGTTCTGGACTCCAGGAGCATCTGCTCTGAAGATTAGAAATCAGAGGCAGCCAAAGCTAAAAAAAAAAAAAAAAAGACATTTTTCTCCAAAGAGGACACCTGACCAGCCAACAAATGCATGGAAAGATCCTCCAGGTCTCGCCAAAGTAGACAATGAAAGTTCAAATATGTATTGATGCTTCACAGCCAGAGACAACAATTTGAAAATCAGAAAATACCAAATGATAGAAGAGTGGTGAACAGTCTCTCTGGCTTTCTATCACGCTCTGCCGTTCCTAGCTGAGTGATTTGGGGCTAGTTACTCTACCTCTCTGTGCCTCCATTTCTCTGTCTAGCAAATGGGAATGATCGTTGTTTTTACCTCAAAGTTTCTTGGGAGGGTCCCCTGAGTTATTTCATGTTAAATGTTGAGAAAGTCTCTGGCACGTGATTGGTGCCATTTGTGATGGTGGTGTGTTGTTATTGGTGAGGAAGTGGAGAAGTAGGAACTCTCCTGCACGGTGCTTTGGCAAATTGAAATGCACATGCTCTGTGGCCAGCCATCCCACTTCCACGGGTCCACCCTACAGAAGTTCTAGCATGAGTGGGGATGGGCGTGGACGCTTCACCCATAATAGGCCCAAACTGGAATCAACTGGGTAGGCCTCAGTGGGTAAATGAACAGTGACATACATCCATAAAGAGATTCCAGTGAGCAGTAAAAATGAATAATCTAGATCAAAATAGGTCTTTATAGTGTTGAGTGAGAAAAGAAACTTCCAGAGGCAAACTCTGTTTTTTTTTTTTTAAGATTTTTTTTTTTTAATTTGACAGACAGATCACAAGTAGGCAGAGAGGCAGGAGGAAGGCTCCCTGCTGAGCAGAGAGCCTGATGCGGGACTCGATCCCAGGACCCTGAGATCATGACCTGAGCCGAAGGCAGAGGCTTTAACCACTGAGCCACCCAGGCACCCCCAGAGGCAAGCTCTTGAAAGATCTAACAACTGGCACGATCCAGGCACCACCCAGTTAGAGATGAGGCTCACCATGTGGATCCCGAGGGGCAGCCCGTGGTTTCCATTGCTCCTCAGATAGAGATGTGGCTTCTCGGTCCTCACCGGCCCTCCCATCCTCCAATCCCTGGTCTGTCATTCTGTTGCTTCTCTGCTGTGTGACATCAGGCAAGTTGATTAATCTCTCTGGGCTTCAGCTTTTTCATGTGGACAAAGAGAATAACCATTGAAAAAGCTAACATATACGTGGTTTCCCACATGCCAAACATTCAGTATAATCCTCATAATGACCCTTTGTGGTAAGTTCTGTTATTGCCCCCGTTGTGCATATGTGGAAATTGAGGCATAGACAGGGGTCTGAGAAACTTGCTCTTGTTCTCTCGAGCCTGATTTATGGGACTGTAGCAAATAGATGCTAAGTGATACGTGTTAAGAGCTTAGGAAAAAGTCTGTCACTGAAAAAGCATTCTGAAAAAGTAAATGTTATCAGTTGTTATGATGTCACTGCCCTGCTCATGTGTCTTTGGTGGGTCACCATTGCCCTTAGGAGACATGGACTGCAAGGCCAGGGACTGTTCCCTTCTCACCCTCTGACCTCCTTTCCCCTGTTTCCCCTTGTTCTCTGTCCTCCAGTGATCTGGCATTCTCCCAGTTGCTCCACAGCCCTCACCCTCCCTGCCACTGGGCCTTTGCACATATCATCCCGTGCCTGAAATGCTGTTCCTCCTCCACTTCTTTTACCTGGTTAGCCTCTAAACCTCTTCACAGGTCATGTACAATGACACTTCTTTCAAGAGGCCCTGCTGGAATGGGTTGAGTTTTCCTGGTCTACATTATCATAATTTCTCAGATTTCCCTTGAGAAATGCTTTCCCCTCCTGGAATTACTTCATGAATGTTGGTCTCCCCCTGTCAACTGTGAGCTCTTGGAAAGCAGAGAGCTTTTCTGACTTTATCATTGTTGTGAGCCTGGCCCCGGAGTGACAGACCTGCCTCTCCTACCCTATCCCGGTCCCATTCTAACATGGCTTCTTGTATTATAAAGGTGAGAAAGTGAAAAAACACGTTTCCTAGACATCCTTGCAACAAACAGGTGTGACTTATGCAATCCAGGCTCCCCTGGTGAAGACTGAGAGACAAATACAAGCTGTTGGATGCCAAGTGACTACCTCTCTGGGCAAGCATAGTGGTCGGAGTATCTGGGCCTTCTAGGGAATAGTGTGTGTGTGGGGGGGGGGGGGGTCCCATCAGCCAACCCCTAGCCCCCTAAGTCCTAAGCTGAGGTGGTGGCAGCAGTAGTGACTGTGATGGTGGGTCCTCTCCTGGCTCTGGTGCTTCTACCCATGCTGTTTATGGTTAACATCTTTGGTACTACCTGAACCCTTTAGTTAGTCCCTTTCTGTGTAAGCTGGCTCTAATTGTTTCTATTGTCTTCAATCCAAAATGCCTGGCCCAAGCACTCAATAAATATTTGTTGGGTGGATGGGTGGATGGATGGATGGATGGATGGTGACCTCTTAGGAAACTTCCTGTTCCCATTGCTTTTATCCCCAGAGGTAACGTCCCAGGCCCTGGATGCGTTCTGTTCCTAGAAAGGTCAGGGACAGGAAGATGACTAGAATGTCTTATCCTGCCAGTGATAAGACAGAACAGTGAGGTCTTAGAGATGAAAGAGAGCCTGGGGAGGGAGCTGGGCCCTCTGCGGGGGTAGGCAGTGGAGCTGGCCAGAGTCAGGGAATGCATGAGCTCAGGGAAAGGCTAAAATGAGAAGGAGGGAAGGGAACAGGGGTGGGGGGGATCATTGAGTGGTCCCAGGGCCACCTGGGGGCGTTTCTCTTCCCAGCATCCTTTCTGCTTTGTACACCAGTAGGCCAGTGCGTGTGCTGCATATCAGCTGAAAAGCAGGTTGGAAAAATATAGTTAGGAGGCATATGTGTTCAAAGAACGCTTGAACTGCGTGTCAGCCAGAGCGCTTCTGGCTGCGAGTGACAGAAAGCTGATCTTAGGAAGTGCTTCAGTTGGGTTTCCACAGAAGCAGATCTGAGACAAGGGTGTGTGTGCAAGAAATTTATTTAAGAGAAGATGGTAGGCGGGATCCCTGGGGGCGGGGGGAGCGGGAAGTGAGATGGGACACTGGAAGAAGAAATATGAAGTAAGTTACTGAGCAGGTGGTCCCTCTGAGCAACCCCACTGTGGGATTCCAGGACTCAGAGGAGAACAGTCCTCAGGATCAGGATCAGGATCAGGATCAGCCACCTAAGGCTCAAGGGAGTTCAGGTATTTTTCCAGCAACTTCTGTCATTCATTGGTTAAGGCTGTTTCCAGGGAAAGGGGAGCCCCCAACATTCTCTCCCTTTTTGTGCTAAGCGCCTGTGGGAACAAAGGCTTCCAACAGAGAGACTGGTGCCATTACGCTGTGGAGCATCACAATGATGAGTGTCAAGGGGATACGAGGCCCAACACCGTCTGACAGGGTGACGCTCGCCAGGCAGAGCCATGTGGGCTCCGAGAAAATAGCATGTCCAAGGCTACGTGGGCTTCAGGTACGGCTGGCTAAATCAGGGGCTTCCTCAGGGTTCCGAGCTGTCTCTCACTCTCTCACTCTCTCACTAGTGGCCACTTGGAGCTTCAGAGCCCCCTCACACTCTCTCAGAACAGCAGAAAGAACACAGGGCAGTGCCAGAGATTCCGAAACCCGAGGGCTGGCTCATTGGTCCACGTGGGGCTCATGCCCATCCCTGAACCCATCCCTGTGGGCAGCGGGGCTGACCGGCTGGCTTAGGGCACCTGGCCTGCCGTGGAGCCAAGCATGGAGTTTGCCCCATGTGCTTCACAGGGACAGGGAACAGAGGAGGGGGCTCCCAGGAAAATCAGGGTGCTGTTACCAGAGATCGGGGACTTGATACTGAGGAGATAACACCACAAGGACAGATGTCGTCCAACCCAACGTCACTCATTCTTACAGCGGCAACCCAGATTCTTTTTTCTTTTTTTTTAATTTATTTGAGACAGAGAGAGAGAGAGAGAGAGAACACACACAAGCAGGGGAAGTGGCAGAAGCAGAGGGAGAAGCAGACTCCCTGTAGAGCAGAGAGCCTGACCCAGGGCTTGATCCCAGGACCCTGAGATCATGACCTGAACAAAAGGCAGACACTTAACTGCTTAACAGACTGAACCACCCAGGTGCCCCAACCCCGTTTCTGTCTCAACCCATCTGTCCTCTAGAAGCCAGTAAACAGCCCCTGTTTAACCGACACAAACCCTTTAGTACCCTCCTATCCCAGGTCCTCGCTCAAGTCATGGCTTCTGTGACTCTAACCCATAGGTCCCTGCTTTTGAGAAACAGCTAAGCCCTCATTCCCCAAGCAGAGATACTGAAAGGTTAAAAAAAAAAAAAAAAAAAAGATGTAATGCAGGGATTGGCAAACTTTTCTGCAAAGAGCCAAATAGTAAATATTTTCAGGCTTTGCAGACACCACGTAAAGCCTCTGTTGCATATTCCTCTCCTCCTCCTCTCTTCAACCCTTTAAGTATGTGACAACTATCCTTTGCTACAAGGGCCTGCAGGCTGCCATTTGCCAATTGCAGGTGTAGCCCAAGGACATGGGACTCAAACTCCAGAGTATCAGAGGATGGGCTCCAGCGCTTCCCAGCTATGCGGTTGAAGGCATCTCTTAAGCCCCTCAACTATTAAAGTTTTTTGTTTTTTGTTTTTTGTTTTGACAGGCAGAGATCACAAGCTGGCAGAGAGGCAGGCAGAGAGAGAGGAGGAAGCTGGCTCCCTGCTGAGCAGAGAGCCCGATGCGGGGGGGGGGGGGGGGGGGGGGGGGGGGGGGGGGGGCTCGATCCCAAGACCCTGAGATCATGACCCAAGCCGAAGGCAGAGGCTTCAACCCACTGAGCCACCCAGGAGCCCCAAGCCCCTCAACTATTAAGAGGCCACCATACTTCCTGTGTCCCGAGGCCGACCTGAGAAATAAAGATTATGAACCTAATGTGTTATATATTAGGGCTACAAAGTAACTATGACTTAACGAGGGAAAAGTTTTTTGTCTTCTTAAAAATGGAGATAAAATTCACGTAACATACAAGTCACCATTTTAACCACTTATAAATAGACAATCCAATGAAGAGAGATTTTTTAAAATTTCATTTGTTAATCTGTCTTGGAACTATGTGGGTGTCCATACTCCGGGGCCAGGACAGCTCCCTAACTCTATGGCTGTCGTTTCAGCCAGAGGGAAGGGGTACAGTGGAGGCCAGAGCATTGCGCATTCCTCGGGAAGCGCAGGACCCAGAAGTTGGTCCTTTGGATGTGTGGGAGCAGA
This sequence comes from Lutra lutra, assembly GCF_902655055.1. NCBI lineage: Eukaryota > Metazoa > Chordata > Mammalia > Carnivora > Mustelidae > Lutra > Lutra lutra. Next base: position 132,656,624 of record NC_062286.1, on the reverse strand, counting down.
GCTTTCCGTTGGCTGTCATTTAGTCTAAACGGGGCTCCACCTCACTGCAGAGAAGGGTGGGACATGTGGTGAAGCCCCAGAAAGTTGTGGGTCCTGCTAAAAATAATTTCTTCTCTTAATAGTAGAGAGAAGGCAGGAACATAAATGGGGAGGGGGGGGTCATTCGTAATCTTTACTCAAAGCATCTGACTCAGAGAAGCTCTGCAAAAGATACCTGCTATTGTTGTTTTATTTTTATTTTATTTTATTTTATTTTATTTTATTTTATTTTATTTTGAGAGAGAGCGTGTGCAAGCAAGGGGAGGGGCAGAGGGAGAGACAGAATCCCAAGTAGACTCCCTGCTCAGTATAGAGCTGATGTGGGCAGGGCTCGATCCCAGGACCTTGAGATCATGACCTGAGCCTTAATCAAGAGTCAGACGCTTAACCGATTGAGCCACCCAGGTGCCCCCTCAGTAGGTATATTTGAAAGATGTCCATAAACGCTGGGTGCTGACACCACCCTGCATTGGACTTTGGGATCAATACAGTAAAGGTTGAATCTTTATTCTCATGCCTTCCCAGGCTGTGCAAACTTGGATAAGTTACTTAACCTCCCTGAATCCTGCCTTCATCATCTATCAAGAAGGGATAAGGGTATATTCCTCATTCAGGGCTTGGGAAAATCAAATAAAGCTCAAACACAACGTTCAGCTCAAAGAGAAAGTTCAATAACTGATCATTTTATCAATAAGAAACGTGTATGGTGGGGCGCCTGGGTGGATCAGTGGGTTAAGCCTCTGCCTTCGGCTCAGGTCATGATCCTAGGGTCCTGGGATCTAGCCCTGCATCGGGCTCTCTGCTCAGCAGGAAGCCTGCTTCCCCTCCTCTCTCTCTCTCTCTGCCTGCCTCTCTGCCTACTTGTGATCTCTCTCTCTCTGTCGAATAAATAAATAAAATATTAAAAAAAAAAAAAAAGAAAGAAACGTGTATGGTGGGTAAGAAAATGACTCGGAGATCAGACAGACCTGCATTCCAATGCAGACTCTCTGCTTCCCAGCGGAACACATTATTTAAGTTCTCTGTGCCTTAGTCGTCTCATCTGTGACATGGAAGCGGTAACAACTACAGCCCGCGGGATGGTTTTGAGGCTCCAAGAAATGGCTGGTGCCTAGAAACCAGCTTCGCAGAGTTACCCAGTTCCCATTCCCACTTGGAGCTCGTGGAGGAAGAGGGGAGGTCGAAAGGCCGTTGCTACAAACATGTCATGTGAAGGAGTAATAAACAAAAGACTGAGGGCCGTATGATCCACTACATGAAGTGCAAAAACAGGCAAAAGTAATCACCAGTGTTGGAAATCAGGGTCAGGGTCACTGTTGAGGGTGGTGGTAGAGACTGGAAAAGGTCTTCTAAGGGATTGGGAATGTTCTGTTCCTGGTCTAGGGGCGTTGCCGTTGTGAAAATACTGAGCTGTCACTTCAGTGTGCGTTTTTCTGTACATATGTTACATTTTAATAAGTTTCCTCCAAAAAGTATCTGTGGTCTATTGGAGTCCGTTACTGGCCGAGGGGCCAAGGGGCACAGGTGGGGGCATCGAGCATTGCCAGCCACTGAAGTTTCTGTTTTGACCCCAAGTACAGGCATCAGCTTCCCTAAATGCTCCACCCCTGGTGCCTCTGGCCACAAAATTCCCCTTCGCCCTGTGATGTGGTCTGATTACCACATCCAGGGCCGGTCCGGTGCCAGCCAGCCTGAATGCCCCCGTTATCAGCTCCTGGACTGCGGGACAGACTTGTTTCAACAGGGAAGTTTCAGTAAGTCACTATGAACAGCAGCCTCTGATCACTGATCTCACAAGTGGGATTCTCGCTCTTCATTCCTCATTTCATGAATTCAAATGCTTTTTGGGTGCCCACTCTGCATGTAGCTCTAGCAAGTTTGTGTTTGGTGCAAAGATGCTTCATTCATTCATCTATTCATTCGTGCAATAAATATTAACTGGGCACCTACCAGGCACGGTGCCAGGTGCTGGAGGTGCCTCTGTGTGCAAACAGACGTGGTCCCTGCTCTTTCTGACTGTTAGTGGAGGTTGAGATGATGACCAGTGCTATGGAGAAAAATTAAGCAGAGTGGGGTGTATGGACTGCGAGACACATTTGGAGAGGTTGCAGTTTTTGTTCAGGGAATGCCTCCTTGAGGAGGGGACATTTAAGCAATGACTTAAAGAAGGGGAGGATATGGGCCATGTAGGAGAGAACATTCCAGCCAGAGAGGAGAGTGGGGAGCTGAGATTGGAGAAGTTGCAGGACATGTGATCTCTCGGGTCCTCGTGGGCTAGGGTGAGGATTTTGGCTTTTCCTCCGAATGAGACAGCAGCCATTAGAGGGATTTGAGCAGGAAAGGGATGTGGCCTGATTCTAACTTAACTTTGGGTTTCAATTTGAAAGTAAGTTATTGGGGGGGGAAGGCAATAAGACTAGTGAAGAAGCTGCTGGAATAATCCCAATGAGAAATGATAGTGGTTTGGCCTGGAATGATGTTAGCAGAGAAGTATTGATTCTGGATGTATTTTTATTTTATTTTATTTTATTTTATTTTATTTTAAGAGAGAGGGAGTGGGGAGAGGCAGAGGGAGAGAGAGAATCTTAAGCAGGCTCCACACCCAACATGGAGACTGATGTGGGCCTCCATCTCACAACCTGGAGATCATGACCTAAGCAGAAACCAAGAGATCATGACCTAACCAGAAACCAAGAGTTGGACACGTAGCCAACTGAGCCACCCAGGTGCTCTAATTCTGCATGTATTTTAAAGGTGGTACCAAAAAGACAGGTTGGGCTGGATATGGGGGGTGAGGAGGAGTCCAGGATGGTGCACAGATTTTTGGTCTGGGCAAATAGGATGGAAGAGACATGAACTAAGATGGGGCTGGTCGGGTGAGGCAAATGTCAGGTGAGGCAAATCTGGATTTGGGATATGTTCCTTTGGAGATAGCTGCTAGGTATCTAAGTGGAGACGTGGAAGAGGTAGATGGAAACCTGTTACTGAAGTTCAAGACAGAGGTGTTGGCTGAAGACATACATCTGGGATGTCAGTGTTGAGATGCTATTTCAAGCCAGGAGTCTGGCTGGGAGAAGCTGTCTGCGGACTGAGCTGTGGGGCACATCCAACATGATCAAGGTCAGAGAGACGAGGAGAAGCAGCAAAGGAACATGAGCAGGAGCAACCGTCACTAAAATTATACTGGCCCATCGGTCTGAAAATAAAAGCTGACCTTGGAATAGATTGTATCCAGATGGGATGCACTCCAAGATACACCTTTACAAGAAAACAAGACAAATGTATATATTTCTATGACCAGAAAATATATGTTTTTAAAAAAATTTTGTTTATTTATTTATTTACTTGAGATAGAGAGCATGTACGAGTGGGGGGAGAAGGGCAGAGGGACAAGCAGACTTCCCACTGAACATGGGGCCCAATGCAGAGCTTGATCCCAGGACCCTGAGATCATAATCCGAGCTGAAGTCAGATGCTTAATGACTGAGCCACCCATGTGCCCTCAAAAAAAAAAAAAAAAAAAAAAAAAAAAAAAATATATATATATATATATATATATATATACATACCCATAAACCATCACATTTTGACTGATTCAGGCAAAAATTAACAGTGAATGCTTTGGGGCGCCTGGGTGGCTCAGTGGGTTAAAGCCTCTGCCTTCAGCTCAGGTCATGATCTTGGGGTCCTGGGATGGAGCCCGGCATCAGGCTCCCCGCTCAGCGGGGTGTCTGCTTTTCCCTCTACCCCTCCTCTGGTTCACGCTAGTGCTCTCAATCTCTCGCTTTCTCTCGCTCTCTCTCAAATAAATAAAATCTAATGTTTTTTAAAGTTAATGTCATAAAAGACAAAGAGAAGCTGAGGAATCGGTCCCAATTAAGGAAAACTAGAGATATAATAACTAAGTACAAAACATGGCCTTGAGCTGGATCCTGTCCTAGAGAGAAACAGTGATTAAAGGACATTATTGCAACAGTTGACACAGTTGGAATATGGGTGGTAGTTTACAGTGTTGTATCAAGGTAAATTTCCTGAATATGGTAACCATGCTTAGTTATATAAAATAATATCCTTTTCTTAGGAAGTGTATGCTGAAATTTAAAGGGTAAATGGTACATGGTGTATATAATCTATTCCCAAATGGTTCAGAAAAATAATTATGTTTTTTAAAGATTTTATTTGAGAGAGAGATAGAACGAGTGGGGAAGAAGAGCAGAGGGAGAGGAATAAACAGACTCCGTGCCTAGCACAGAGCCTGTTGTGGGGCTCAACCCCACCACCCTGAGATCACAACCTGTGCTGAAATCAATAATCAGATGCTTAACTGACTGAGCCACCCAGGTGCCCCCAGAAAAATAAACATTAATAATGATACATATTCACATGAAAGAGAGGGTGATAAAAACAAACATGGCAAAATATTTTGAAAATTGGTGAATCTGGATAATAGGGATACTGCAATTCTTAGAATTATTCTTGAACATTTCTACAAATTTGAAACTATTTTGGGACCCACAGCTGTGGTGTGTCTGGAGGAGGGGTAGGTGGGGAAAAGAACAAGAAAGAAGAGAGATTGACTTTTCACCTTTTGTACTTTTTACAGGTATGATCTAGCCCAATAAATAAGTACAAAGTGAAAAATAACGGAAGTTCATGTATTAGGCACATATTCTAGGTGTTGCGTGAAGTCACTTACACACGTGAGAGGATTCTCCTTTATTCCTTTTAATCACGCCCATTGCATGGAGGAGGAAACTGAGGCTCAGAGAAGGGAGGTGATCGGACCAGAAACAGAAATTAACGCAGGTCAGTCTCATTTCAGAGGCCTTAAAATCATTTGGGCAGGATCTTTGTCCTCAAGAAGAGGAGATTTCTCAAAACCTTCTTCATTGTTTAAGAAATAAAAAAGCATGACTTTGGTTCTGCAGGCGTGCATTGTCTGCTATGAAGATTATTAAATTGCGGTGTAGCTATTTGCCCAATTAGTCATTCAGCAGACATTTATTGAAAATCTTTATTGGGTCCAATGGTAGGTTTACCATGATTTACCAGTCCTGGTAGGTACTAGGAGTTCTAGAGTGTTCTGGAGTCAGTGAAGGGCAGCTAGGGTACTATCGGGAGGCATTTCTATATAAATTGCTCAAAGAGATCTCAGGAAAAAGGGTCCCAACTCACCAAACATCCAATAATGTGAGATGAGCTATTTTTTTCTTTGTCAATAAACACTTTTGTACCTATTTAATATTTACAGCTTTGTATTTTTTTTCTAAAATTGCATGAACTTCAGAACCCATAACCATCAAGAGTCAGAGAGGGAGCTCCGTGAAGCTCTGCTGGGGGAAGTAGAGGCACCGTGGACAGATGGTTCCTGAGCCAGTCACCCAGGGAGACCCAGTGCCCGTCTCTTCCTCTTTCTTCATGGTTTGACTGATGATTGATATTATTATTATCTGTTTTCTTGCTGTCTCCAAAGTGACATGGGGAACGAGATCGCTCAGCAGCACACGTGTGATCATAGTAGATCATGTAACGACTGCTCATGGTGGGCTAGACATCCCTCCACACACTTCACCAATGGAACAGTCCCATGGGGGACATAGGACTGTTATTGTGATCTGCATAAAACAGAGGTTTGGGGGGTAGTAAAGAATGTAAAGGTTTAGCACTTTGCTGAGGTCACAGAGCAAGCGAGTGGAGGAAGCAGGAGTCAAACCTGGGCAGTAGGTCCACGGTTCCTCAATACCATGGGCATCTATGGCTTGCACCTGCTCAGAATCCTGGTTAACTTTTGGGGACCCACTTGTCCCCACTTCTGACCACATGATTTGGAGGGAGCTGACCATACTTCTTTGACTCTAGGGTGGCTCATGTCACCCTGTCCTGAACCATCAGAGCAACAAATTGTTCTGGCCACAGTGAGCAGTGTAAGGGTGATCCAGGCCAGGTCAATGAGAACGCTCCTCCAAAACTTTATTGATACTATGCAGAACTCCCCAGAGTGGTGGGGGTGTTTAAGAGTGAGGCAGCTTGGAGCGGCCAAGGTCATCTTTGTCACCTGCTTGAAAAGACAACACAGGCAAATCTGAGCTTGACAAAACCCATTGACATCTCTGAAACTCCTGGATCCAGCCATGCCTGAAACATCCATGAGCTTTTCCATTCTTCTTCCCTCCCCTTTGTTGTCTCAGGCTAGTTAAGCACAGAGTAGCAGATATTCAGGCCATTCTCTTACTTTTTTTTTTTTTTTATTTTGACTTGTGTCTTTAACAGCTTTATGGAGATACAATTCACATACGATATAATTTACCCATTTCAAGTGTACGATTCAATGGTTTTTCACGTATTCACAGCCGTGCAGCCATCACCCTAAGAAGAATATTTTCATCATCCTGAAGAGAAACCAAGTACCCATGATTAGTCACTCCCTGTTTCCCTTCCACCCTTGACCCCATCCCAGTCCCTGTCACTCACTAATTTACTTTCTGTCTCTATAGATTTGCCCATCCTGAACATTTCATATCCATGGGATCATAGAATATGTGTTTCTTTGGGGCTTTCCTTCACTTTGCCTGTGTTCGGGATCCATCTTGTGTCACAGTTTCATTCCTTTTCGTAGCAGAATAAGACCCCATTGTACAAATAGAACACTTTTTTTTTTTTAACCCATTCATCAGTTGCTGAACATTTGGGTTGTTTCTACTTTGGGCTATAATCAATAATGTCACTATAAATCTACTTGGGCGTGTTTTTGTGTGGACGCGCGTTTTCCATTCTTGGGTTTATTCCCGAGAGTGGAATTGCTAGGTGCTGTGGTCGGTAATGCTATGTTTAACCTTTGGAGGAAATGCCAGGCTGTTTCCCAAAGAGGCTGCACCGTGTCCCCTTCCCACACAGCAACAGACTCTTGCCATGTGACTCACTTTTGCTGTGTGACTCTGGTAAGTTGTGTCAATTCTCTGGGCTTTGGTTTCCCCATTTTTGAAACAGGGATGCTCTGTAGCGAGGATGAAAAAGATGTGAGGTTTGGAGCAAGTCTCCTCAATCCTGGGCCTCGGTTCCTCACCCCAGTGTGACACGCGGAGAGCCAACGCATTTCCCTCCTGGGGTTCTTCTCAGGAGGAAAGGAGACTCAGCTGCTAGGGACAGGACACAATCAATAAAAAGTGGTCGTAGACCTGGTTATAATGGGATTCCCCTCTTTCCAATTGAACAAAACTGGCCTGAACATCTGTGGACTATATGCCCAGCTTGTCTCATAAGTATTAATGCTCCCTTGATTCTCAAGTTGGAATTCCTTTGCCTTGTGAAACTCTGGAAGAGTTCTTGTCCAATCTGTGACCTGACATTCAGGAACTCACAGAGTGGATCAGTAGGGTGACATGGTCTGCTGATGAATGACACATTTGCTGAGATACAGAAACTGTGCCAGGCTTGAAGCCAGAGAGTGTGAAAACCCCATGACTGAGTCATGATCTTGGGACTGGGATGCCGGTGGGGAGGTGGGGGGAGGGGCTTGGGGCAGGGCCTGGCTAAAATTGCAATTCCCTAAAGGCCTCCGGCCTTTCTCCCTGACCTCATCACTTCCGCTCCCTCCCCACACAGTACCCGTGGGTCAGACTAAATCACTCACATTTTCCCGAACAAGCAATGTTCTCCAGACCTTTGGACATTCCGTTCCCTCTGCCAGGTGTACCCTTTCTGCCCCTTTTCTCCCTGTCACCTGGCATAATCCAGCTCATTCCTGAGTTTTCAGCTTAGAGGTCAATGTCTCCAGGGAGCTTTCTATAGCGGGGGATCTTTTATCTTGCTTGTACAGCATTGGCTTTTGCTGGATCAGAAAACAGCCTCTCTTTAATTTCCTGTTGGGGAACCACTCCCTCCCCCACGCTTATCCATGGGGTTCAAGGAGGAGTCCCTGGTTCTATGAGTGAGCCTGGCCCATGAGCATAGCCTCCACCCCCCACAGTGATTGGTTTGTCGCTGGCCGTCTTCGCCAACAGGTGCAGGAAGCCTGTCTGAAAGTAAATTCCAAACAGAGAAAAGCAGAGCACAGAGATGGAGAGAGAGAACGAGAGAGGAAAGAGAAGAGACGGAGAGATGTATATGTATTTTTTTTCCAAAGACTTTATTTATTTATTTATTTATTTGACAGAGAGATCACAAACAGGCAGAGAGGCAGGCAGAGAGAGAGGAGGAAGCAGACTCGCTGCTGAGCAGAGAGCCCGATGCTGGGCTTGATCCCAGGACCCCAAGATCACGACCCGAGCCGAAGGCAGAGGCCTAACCCACTGAGCCACCCAAGTGCCCCGAGAGATGTATATTTTCACATCATTTGAGCCCCTGGATCCAGTCACACGTGAAGGCAGTCTTATGTCATGATTTCTCATAAACCAATGAATCCCTCCCCCAATTTGTTTCGCTACTTAGTGGGTATTCTGTCACTCAAAACCTAAATACACCTGACTAGTACTCCCTGGCCCCCCATAACCCCTGGGATGGAGTGGGTACACTTTTGGCTTTTCAAAACAGCCTGTTTCTCCATTTTCATTGCACTTAATAGATTGTGTTATAACGATCTCTTTGCTTGTAGCTCCTAGGACGCTCGAGGAGCAGGTGTCCCACGTTACAGCTGTGTGGCTTGCACCTGGTCACGCCTGGAAGGTAAGAGCATCTCAGTAAAATTGATTTTAATTCCTTTTTTAAAAATTGCAAACAGTTCATGATGGCATACATTCAAACACACACAAAACAATTCAAAACTTTTCTATGGACCTGCATGGATACATACCAAAGAAGTCTAGAAAGACACCACCCGTGAGTCCCAGTGTGAGTTACCTTTCATCAAGGAGACAGTGCTCATGTATCAGTCATTATTAAAAATTAATTAAAAACAAAGCTGAACAAAGGAGCATGTACTGTTTGTAATACTGAGTGCATACAATTCAAAAGAGTTACCTTGTCCCCCCAATAATATGTGTTGGATAAAGGAATAAAAGGCATAACTACAGAGTTGGTGAATAAATGATTGAATAGGAAAACAGCTCTGTCCAGACAGACTTCAGCTCAAGATGAACCCCCTCTTGCCCCCAGCCCAGTGGACCAGCTGGTTTCCCCGAAAGACTGGGCCTGAGGCCAATGTTTTATTTCTTTCTGGGATGGGCCCCTGTCTGGGAGTCCTTTTTCCCTGGAGCCTCGGAGAATGACTCACTGGGTTTTGCATGGACAAGGAGTCTGCTAGTGACTAGAGGGTCACCTTCTGTTCCTTAAGCAGGTAGATTTTGAGTAGATGCTCTAGGGGGTGGGTTGTCAAGGAAAGGGGGGCTCCTGTGTGTCTGCGTGGCCAGTGGCTGCTTGCTGTTCCCCAGGAAACAGTCTCCAGCAGACTCTCCGTCCCCAGTTGTAACAGTGGAGAGTCTGCTGGCCCAGACTGTGGGCTCAAGGTTCAATCTTGCCAATTAACTTGCTGTGGGGCCTTTCCCAGCTATAAAATGAGGGAGGTACGTGGCAGACACTGCTGGGTACCTACCTAATAACCATCCATTCCTTCTTTCTTGCTTATAGAACCTTAGTTTGAGGGTGGGGAGCACTGGATGGCCATGTGTTTAAGGGGAAGGCTGGGCCTGTCTTCAGCCCTAATTTTCGGTGTCTGGGTGCACACACCCATAAATCTTACACAGCCTAAGTGAATCACAATAACGCTATAACATCTACTTGCCAGTAATGGGTTTAGGCACATGATGACATTCTTCTCACTTCTATTTGGCTTTGGGCTTAATCTCACTTAAACTTTTTGGCCTCGGTTTCTCCTTTAAAATGGGAATCATTCTTTTTTTTTTTTTTTTTCTAAAGATTTTATTTATGTGACAGGGAGAGAGATCACAAGTAGGCGGAGAGGCAGGCAGAGAGAGAGAGAGAGGAGGAAGCAGGCTCCCCAGTGAGCAGAGAGCCCGATACGGGGCTCGATCTCAGGACCCTGGGATCATGACCTGAGCTGAAGGCAGAGGCTTTAACCCACTGAGCCACCCAGGTGCCCCAAAATGGGAATCATTCTTACGTGCCAATGTTTGCTGTGGCCCTTAAAAATAACCCAGCTAAAAGACGCCAGGTACAGGAGAAGTTAGAGTAACATTTCTTGGACACACTGTTGGCTTCCTTCTCTGTTTGAGGACACCTTGGATTTTTTTCCATAAGTACACAATGAGTGACAGTTATTAACACAGTCTGCCCCTCCAGCTAATTCCATCTGCAAAATGTATGAATTATTACAGTATAAGTAGATTTTGTTTGATAAGCAAAGTAATTTAAAAACATTGGGGGTATGTATGAGGAGAAAGCTGTAAGGACAAAAGACAGGAGTGGTGGAATGTGGAGAGCTGCTGGTGTCTGGAAATTGTTGCTATCTGGAAAGCCACCTTGTGGGGAATACACAGCTGCTGGCTCCATCCCGAAAGGTTTAGGCACAATGGGGCTGGGATGGAGCTGGGACCTCTGGTAACGAGGATTTAATCAGTTGGAGAGTTTGGGACTCTTTTTGAGTTTGGGACTGCTTTTGTGTTGTCTTTTTTTAAAAGAAGATTTGTTTATTAATATATTATTTTAGAGGTGGGAGAGGGTCAGAGGGAGAGGGATAAAGAGAATCTCAAGCAGACTCCCAGTAGAGCACAGAGCCTGACATGGGGCTTGATCTCATGATCCTGAGCTCATGACCTGAGCTGAAATCCAGAGCCGGACGCTTAACTGACTGAGCCATCCAGACACTTTGTGAATCACTTGGTTTTGACATTAACACTAATCCCTGACTTTGCCCTTAACCATTTAAACAAGTCCTCCTGTTTCCATACCCTGGTTTCCTTATCTGTAAGATGATGGTGATATTATCAGCCTTGGTGGCTTATAGGACAGATTAACAATGGTTCTCAACTGGGGTGATTTTGGACCCCAAGGGACATGCTGCAATGTCTGGAAACATTGTTGGTTGTCACAGTTGGGGGAGGGTGCTACTGACACCTGGTGGGTAACAGGCCAGGGACATTGCCAAACATCCTTCAGTGTGCAGGATGACCCCCCATGACAGAAAATTATCCAGCCCTAAGTATTAATAGGACCAAGGTCAAGAAACTCAGGGGATATGTATTAATGTGCCATGAGGTTGGAGGCCAAGGAGACCATTCTATTGTTTTATCATAAGCACAGTTGCCCACACATAAAGGCCTTTTCCAGTGCAGGGAGATAGAGTTAAGTGTGTGTGTGGAGAAGGTTGGAGAGCCAAAGAGAGCGCCATTGTTCTGTGTTGCAGGGTGAGGGGGGTGGGTTAGTGGCACTGGTGCCAGAGTCTGTGTGTGACTCACTGGGAGAAGCCAGCGGGCTGGCAGGGGCTGCGGTATGTGTGTGATGAGCTTGAGTCCCTGTGTAAATGGTATCCACAGCTCCATGCCAATGGACAGAAGTTGCTTATTGCTATGCTTTATATAATACTAAGGAAACATCAGTGGTCTACCTCAGTGGTCCCAAACCAGGGGTCATTTTATCTCCTAGGGGATATCTGGCAGTGCCAAAAACATTTGTGATTGTCACAACAGTGGGGGCCGCTGCTGGCATCAAGTGTGTAAGGGCCAAAGGATGCTGCTGAACATTCTACAGTGCAAAGGATAGGACCCACCCAATATGATTTGGCCTCAAATGTCAATAGTGTAGATGTTGAGAAACCCCAGTTTATACTAGGATACTGTTGCCATTGGGGTCTAAAACCACCCCCCAAGCTGTCAGGGGATGATGGGGGACAGGTTTGGGGGATGGAAGTGATACCTTATATTCGGACAGGTTAAGCAGTCCCTGAGATCATTTGGGAGCTAGAAGGGGGCCCTAGAGGTATTTCCCAGTGTTTCTTGAGACCACACGACATGACATGCCTTCCGCCCTCTGCTGACCACAAGGGCATATTAGAGGGAGTTCATCTCAGCTCTGAAGAAATGTCCAGTTAGCCAAATGACAGACACTAAGGATTCTGAAGGGTACAGAGTCCTGATTTTGATTCTGTGAGACCAGCAAGTGCCTCCTCTGTTCTGGTCCTTCATTTCTAGCTCCACAAGTCCTGGAATCCCAGGGCTGAGATGATCCAGAAACAAGGTGGTAGGGCATGCAGGATTCTGGAAGCAGGACAGAGGTTTTGGCATCACTGGGGTTACCAGTGGAGGACGGAGGAGGTCCAACAATGAGAACAGAGAGTAGGCAGAAGGCTTGGCTACCTTTTAGTCAAACAGGAAGTGATGAAGGGAAAGAGAAGCTTGTTTGGAGGAGGAGAGAGCACAGAGGTTACACTTCTCCACCTGGAGTTAGGGTCTCAAGTGACATGGGGATGGCGGCATTGACCAGAACCCTCTTGTCCCAAATGGGGATGGTCGGTCACCCTGTTCCAACTGCCCATTTCCAATCTCCTGACCTGGCCATTGTCAGAACCTTCCATGAACGCTGGCCTAGACGTCATCTCTTTGAGGACTTTCTTAGGTCTCCAGGGATCAGTTTGTTCTTGCACGCTTAAAATTATGGGCAATTAACGCTCCCGGGAGTAGCTGTCAGACAAGGACTAACAGGAGTTGTTAGTTAAGCCCCTCAGTGCCCTCTATTCTACAATGGGAAAGCTCCAAGATGCATGTTCTACACTGGCTCGCAGAGTTCCCTGATGGGATTAAGCTCCAATTGCCCACAGTGGTAACTTGTTCAAAAACATCTTGACCTCCTACCTTTCCCTATCCATTCCCTCAAGCCCCTAAGGGTGCTACCTGGGATCATCTCCCAAAGAATGTACTTGCACTTGAAATCCTTGTCCTGGGGTCTCCTTGTAGGGAAGCCCAAGCTAAGGGATGCAACGATCTTCCCTGTTCCCAGGTCTCCATCCCTATATGCTGGAAGTGAGACTGACCCCACCCGGCAACTCCAGAGTTGCAACTGCCCATTCACTTCACCATATGTCTTTGACTACCGCGATTGGTTCACGGATCACTACGTGACCCCCACCCCAGGCCAATGGCAGCTTCTTCCTGGACTTCTGGTGAAACAATTGAGAACAAGAACATCTTTTGACTGTTCAATTACTGGTTTGGGGGATGGTGTTCTCTGCCAATGAAGCCACCTCAGAGGACAGTGGTGCCGAGATGAGGAAGAGAAGTCAGATCCCAGTGGCCATCTGTGCATCCCTGGTTCCAGCGCGGTGTAGACATAATTTTACATGTCATTTATTAGCGTGGGATGTCCTGAGCGCTCCTGTTGCCCCACAGACAGACCAATTTCCCATTGCTACAGAGGCTTGCTCTCCCTATCTGGCCCCTCAAGTGACAAGGTATGCAGTCCCTGGGTTTGGCTTGGAAATAGTTCTTGCCTGACTGTTCTGAGTTGCTTTAGCAACACTGTGGAGCAAGGGGTGTTACCAAAGCTTATGGTGGAATAACCTGATTGAGAAACTAACAACTTTTCATTTCCTCCACTCCGGAGTCACTGGGAAAGAATGAAAGGTATTTCCCCTCCTCTTTGCCAAGAAGGTAGCTGGACTTTGTGATCAAAAGGTCTGGATTTCTTTTACCCCTTGTTAGGATAACAGACCATCCATCCTTCCCCAAGGTCCTAGAGGCTCCAATGGGGGTGGGCAGGACCACCTACGTTAGGGGACTTGGAGGAGCTGGTTCCAAAGTAGAGTTTCAGGCCCCAGCCCTAGGGGACTCAGTCTTTGGGGACCAGACCAGGGAATTGACCTTTCAAACACACTTCTCCAAAGGTTGAGAAACTCGGGATTCTTTTACTTGTAAGTGATAGAAAACCCATTTGAAACTGGCTTTCCACAAAAGAGGCAATGTATTGGCTTAAGGACCTGAAAAAGGACTGGCTGAAGCAGCCCGAGAGCTCTGGCTTTAGGGCTGTCTGGATCCATGAAATCAAATGGGGTCACCCAACAGTCTCTTGCCATCTCTTGCCTTGGTGTCTTGCCATCTTGACATCTCTTGCCACCTCCAGTGACTTGGCTCCATCCTCAGACTCTACCTGACAAGATAGCAACCAGGAGCTCCAGGCCTGCATTCTGCCAGGTACAAGTCTGGTAGGGAAAAGGGGGTCATTTCCTGAAAACTCTGCTGTAGTTCCGGTACCCACTCTGATTGGACTAACTTAGGTCATGGCCTGTCTCTGAACCCATCACTGTCACACCAGGAAGGCAATGTTCTGATTGTCTAGGCTTGGTCACATGCCTGCTGAGGTAGAGATAGCCTCTCCCGAACTACAGGGACTGGACCTGTGGAGGGGACGTTCCCCAGAGAAAGACTGAGTGCTGTGGGCATACATGGGAGAATGAATGCTGGACAGGCAAGACAATGGTGTCCAATGTAGAGTCCCCGGTATAGGCCGTGTATCTCAAGGGCTCTGGGCTTCTTGGCACTCTTGTGGGTCTAAGTTATTCTTTGGTTCAGACCATGAGAGGAGAACCAAGACACCCACTCAGGAAACAACCAAAACCATGAAGTAGACTCTGTTGATGGCTTCATTCCCCTTCTTCCTTGCTATCAGAGCCTAATTTTGTTGGGGTGAGGAGCAACATGTAAGGCCCAGAGAATGAATATTTTAAAAGATTTTATTTATTTATTTGAAAGAGAGTGAGGTCACGAGCAGGGCCAAAGGGTAGAGGGAGAAGCAGACTTCCCACTGAGCAGGAAACCCAATGTGGGACTCGACCGCAGGATCCCAGGATCATGAACTGAGCCGAAGGCAGATGCTTAACCAACTGAGCCACCCAAGCGCCCCCAGAGAATGAATTTTGACTGGTCTAAGCCAACCATGGCAATCCTGTCTCCTTTTGTCCTAGTCTTGGGGTAAGCATGGGACCCAATTCTGGCCAATGAGGCAGCAAGGGTAGTTTGTGGAGGGTTTCCAGGCAGGATTCTCCTCCCTGTTAAGAGAGAGATGTTTTCTCCCCCAACCCCTTTTCTTTCTTATATACATTTTTCCATCCTTTGGACATTGTTGTGCTAGGATGTGACCTTTAGAGCTACAGCACTTACTCTGAGGCTATAAGGGAAAGGCAAAAGGGATCCTCAAGAAGGGGACCCATTGCCCTAACACTGAGAGGTTGAAATAGCCAAATCTGAAACATCTTACTCATTGATTTGTTGTTACCTGAGATAACAAAGATCGACCTGTAAGGCTGTCTTGATGGAGTGTCCAGTTACCTGCTGTCCAAAGTGCCCTAACTGGTCTCCCTCTAGACTATAAAAATGGAAGGCCAGGAAGGCAGAACAAAAAAGGCTACCACTTCTCTGAGATTATTCTGGTTCTAAAGCCAATCACACTTCTCTCATTTGGCTCTTTATTCCATTATGAAGCTCTTGTTGCTGATAAGCATTAATAATTCATCAGGACCCGACTATTCTGGACTGAATTTTGTCAACTCCCTCATAAGTCTAAAAGTTGCCTGAAGCCCTGTGTGAGTATTTACCACGGAGAGGGGAAGACTGGGCTGACCTAGGAGCTTGGCCTCTAACATTTTAATTTTTGTTTTGAATCTTTTAATTTGTGAATACTATTAAAGCTACAGAAGAGTTAGATGAATAAAAACAGGACAAAGAGCACCTCTATACCCTTCACCTCAATGTACCTATTGTTAACATTTTACTTTCTGTTTTTTATCATTTGTGCTCACTCTGTCTCTCCCGTTTGAGCATAAGTGAGGTATATCATGGTCCCTTACCATTAAGAACTTTTAGTGTATATTTGCTAAGAATAGGAAAATTCCTTACAGGACCCCAGTAGTTATCAATCTTGGTACTTTTTTAAAAACATTATATATATATATATATATATACATATTTTTTTAAGATTTTATTTATTTACTTGACAGAGAGAGAGCGATCACAAGCAGGCAGAGAGGTAGGCAGAGACAGAGAGAGAAGCAGACTCCCCACTAAGCAGAAAGCCTGACATGGGACTCAATCCCAGGACTCTGGGATCATGACCTGAGCTGAAGGCAGAGGCTTTAAACCACTGAGCCACCCAGGCGCCCCAAAGATTATATTTTTTAAAAAGATTTATTTATTTGTTTGAGAGAGAGTAAGAGCAGAGGGAGGGGTAGTAGAAGAGGGAGACAAGCAAACTCCCCGCTGAGTGGAGAGCCCAACATGGGCTTCCATCCTAGGACCCTAGGATCATGGCTTGAGCCCAAATCGAGGGTCACACGGTCCACCAACTGAGCCAGCCAGATGCCCCGCCCCTCCCCCCTACCCCACCCCCCTGCAACTTGGTACTTTAACATTGATAAAATTCTTTAATCTACTATTTGTATTACGATAAAATACAAATTTTACCAACTGCATACCAATTTTACTAACTGATCCACTAATGTCTTGAAGTGTTTTTTTCCCTCTAGCTCAAGATCCAGTCAGTTTAGGGCTCAATACTGCATTTAGTTGTCATGCCTCTTTAGTTTCCTTTAATCTGGAACATTCACAGTCTTTCTTTGTCTTTTATTATATTGACATTTTTCAGTAATACTCTCCCCCACCCCTTGTTTTTTTTTTTTTTAATAATATTTCTATTTTGGAATTGTCTGATATTTCCTCATGATCAGATTCAGACTGTGCATTCTCAGTCTGGCCTCTAATTTTGGTTCTAACAGAACCTGACCCTAAGACCCCAAGCAATCTGTATTGTCTCTTTGAGCATCAGTTTCCCTATCTATAATAAAAAAGGATTGGATTAAGTGATGATTAGAACCCTTCCCTAAGGAGTCTACTATCATTTTTATATGACACCAGCCCTCTAAATTCTTTTCTTGCTTCTCAGGGCATGTGGGTGGCTCAGTCAGTTAAGCATCTGGCTCTTGATCTCAGCTCAGTCTTGATCTCAGGGTCCTGAGTCCAAGCCCCAGGCTGGGCTCCATGGGCTGGGCATGGAGCCTACTAAAAAACAAACAAACAACGACAACAAAATAAAACTTTTCTAGCTTCTAAAAAGAAAAAAAAAAGAATAAGAAGAATTAATAATAGAAGTAAATAGCTATTGTAGGGACGCCTGGGTGGCTCAGTCAGTTGGGCGTCTGGTTTCAGCTCAGGTCATGATCCCAGGGTCCCAAGATCCAGCCCCGCATGGGGCTCCTTGCTCAGAAGGGAGCCTGCTTCTCCCTCTTCCTCTGCCCCTCCCCACCGTTTGTTCTCTCTCTCTCTCAAATAAACAAAAATCTTAAAAAAAAAAAGAGAGAGAGCGATGTATTACAGGAAGTGGACCACCCACAATTATGAGAGGAGTGGGGAAGTGAAGGTTTGGAGGAGGACTTGAAGGATCAGAAAAGAGTCACCAGTCAAACCGAGAAACCAAGTGTGACCAACAGCAGAAGTAAGACTGAGTTGGAAGGATCAGGTGACCATTCTGGACCAATCATTGCTGAAGGGGAATGGGATCACTGCTTCTGCTTAAGATGGGTCATGATTTATCTGTTGGGGCTGGAGAGCAGTCCACCCTCCAAAGATCAAGCGATTCCTACCCCTTAGCTGAGCCCCAAATCAAGGGAGTTACTGGAGAGATCTATGGGAAGCAGTTGCCTCTGTGAGTCAACAGCCAAACATCTGGCCATGGGCCTAAGATAGCTTTCGGTCAGCAGGACTAACAGGAAAAAGAGCTGGAAATGGCATAGTGGAGAGCAAAGACAACTTCACCAGTCATAAGAACAGACAATTACAATCTAGTTTGATAAGGTTTTTTCTTTTTTAAATTTATTTATTTCTTCTAGTGTTCTCTATACCCAATGTGGGCCTTGAACTTATGACCTGGAGATCAAGAGTCACAGGCTCTTCCGACTGAGCCAGCCAGGTGCCCCTTAATAAGTGTTTTAATAGAGGCTAGCATAAGGTACAATAAGAGATGTAGGGATTTACTGAATCCAGTCTAGAAATCAAAGAAGTCTTCCTGGAGGAGACAACACTTGAGCTGAGGCCTGAAGAGTAAAGAGAGAGCCAGATGAAATGGGGGGAAGAGTAGAGGAATTAGCACATGCAAACACCTAGAGGTGAGGTAGGATATCAGAGGACGAAAAGTAGCTCAGTCTGGTTGGAGCCCAAGTATGAGGTAAAGAGGGGCAGAGTGATGGCCCGGTGCCTGCAGGTCTTTATAATGAGAAGTTTGAACTCTGTCCTGAGAGCAGTGGAAAGTCATGGAAGGACTTCCTGAAGCAGGAGAGAGGCAAGTGTCGAAAGCAGGTGTTAGCAATTTGAGAATGGGAGGATTTTCTGAATGTCTTCCTTCCTGGGAAAGTCCAAACACCTCTATGGGAACTCTGAGCTCTGCACCTTCAAGGGTTTGTCGGCTGTGGTTTCCTTCCTCCTCCTCCTCTCTTTCCTTCTAGTCGCCCCCAAGGAATCTGGGTAATAGAATATCAGTAAAGTGACCACATTGGGTGGGACATTTTCACCTGCCAGTGACAGCATCTCCGACTAATAGTGGGTTAAGCAAAGAAGAAATGTAATTATCTTTTATAACAAAAACTCTGGAGGTCAGCAGCTCCGAAGTTGTTGCAGTGGCTTGATGGTGTTGTCAAGGACCCAGGCAGGCTCTTCTCAACTTCCTGCCCTTCCTTCCTTTCTCCAGTGGTTGGCTTTTGGCCTCAGACCCAATACCCATCACAGCTATGGCGGCCTCACATGCCATCTGATCATGGAACACCGATCAAAGCAGGAATTGATGGGGACAAAAGGCCTTCACCCTCTGAAGCTCTATCTCATCAATGAAATGAACTGCCAGATTTCCCCTGACCTTCCCCGGATGAGAGCGGGATCACGTGCCCATTCTTGACCAATCACTGCTGAAGGGGAACGGGATCAAGGCTTTGCCAAAGACGGGTCATGATTTTTATCTTCTGGGACTGGAAAGCTACCCAGTCTCCAAAGATCAAGGGATTTCTACCTCTTCGCTGAGCCCCAAATCGAGGTTCTTTGGGCAGAGAAGATGTGGACGTGGGGTGGGATTGCCTGTGGGGCAGCAAGGGGCAGTGCGTCAGTTCACGCCCTCTGGGAAGCAGATGCTAGGATGGAGTGAGGTTTACAGGGGTAGGAGAGGTGTTATGATTGTGAAAAATAAATAAAAATAAATATGAGAGAAAACAGAATTGATTGAAGGAGCCTCAGACTGCCATGCAGATCTGCCAAGCCCTTGTCAACTCCATCGGTGACCCAGAGCAGAGACTGTAGGAGCCCCATGTTGGGCAGAGATAGCCAGCCCTGGAACCCTCCCATGCTCAGTCACTGATCTGGGACTATTCTGGGAGAGCATGTTGTTGGCTTGAAAGCTGAGACAGATCCCAAAGATGTTGCAGCTGGGGGCAGCCAGCTAACCACATTCTTCACAGGGGAACGGTGGATTCTTCCTGAAGCTGTGCCCCTCCAGGACTGTCCTAGGGTGTCCAGCATCTGGCCTGGCTATGCCCAAGGAAGTCAGTCATATGTGAGGTGACAAATCCATTTCTGCCCAGGGCTAGCATTGAGTTTGACAGAAAGGTTAGAAAAACAATGGAAAGATGAGGCTCAATTCAGAAATTGAGTTTCATTAAAACACACACACACACACACACACAAACAGGGGTGCCTGGGTGGCTCAGTGGTTAAGCCTCAGCCTTCAGCTCAGGTCATGGTCTCAGGGTCCTGGAATGGAGTCCAACATCGAGCTCTCTGCTCAGCGGGGAGCCTGCTTCCCCCTCTCTCTCTGCCTACCTCTCTGCCTGCTTATGATCCCTCTTTCTCTCTGTCAAATAAATAAATAAAGCTTAAAAAAAATCTTTTTCCCAGAGAATACTTTTATTATAGTAAAATTGGAAATTGCACCTTTGCAAAAAGAAGACAAAAATCAAATCATAATTCTTCCACCATCGATGAAAGACAATAACTACCATTTGTAGAATGATAATCATGTACCAGGCACTGTGATGCACCATTCATATTCATAACCTCATTTAAATCCCAGCTCTGCTGCGTCAATGAGTTACTTAGTCCCTCTATGCCTCAGTTTTCTCATCTGCCTTATGGGGAGATGCAATAGCATTGATCATGTGGGGTCGTTCTGTGGATTCAACGAAGTTAATCCATGGGAAGTGCCTGCAACATTGCCTCGCTCGAATAAATGCTCAATAAATAAATATTAGTTATTGTTTTCCTTACAAGCCCCCATTCCTTTATCTAGAATTCTGAAAATTTTTTGCAAAAGCTGCGAAAACCAACAGTTTCCCCAAAGTCTGGCACCAAAACTCATTTGGGAGCAAACCCTGACCTGCTCTGAGGTTATTTATAATCTTGTCAAGGCTTCTTCATGTGAATCTGCAGTCATGAGTTACAAATCAATGTGTTTGATTATGGGATGTTTTAAAATATATGCCATATAAACCACATTACTTTTCTAAAACCCAGAAATTACTATATTTTGAAACACTGGTCATCCTCGTGACAACTCTGTGAGATCGGTGCTATTAATATCTTCATTTTATTGATGAGGAAATTGAGGGTCCAAGGCATTATTTGCCCAGGGCCCACAGCGAGGAGGTAGAAGCGTGAGGTTTTAGACCCAGGAAGACTGATTCCAGAGCTTCTGTTTGGTTTTTTTGTTTTGTTTTGTTTTGGTTTTGTTTCTTTTTTAGGCAGTTTCCTTTACGGTAGGATTTTCCAGAGGCTTTCATCTGCTAACATGCTCTGTAAATCTCCAGTAAAGGACTCTAGAATGCAACATTCTCCAAACTCATGGACTTTGAATGTCAAGGTCATTTTTTCAAGGCAATCCTCCTAGTACTAACACTGAGAATCTGGGAGGCCTCCAGGAGGAGATAAGGAACCCTGGGCAAATCAGGAGCATGAAGGGGCCAAACTAGATACACCCAGGCAGGCAGCGGAGTCCTTGTTACTCCCTTCCAGTCATCTGTTAGACTTTGTATGACCTTGAAAAAAAGAAATCCCACCTCCTGACTTCTAAAACAGATGGCAAAACCATCTCTGAGGTCCCTTCGCTTGTCAGCAACATTTTCTCTACTGTCTTCAAAGAGGAAGCAGGCTGATGCATTTGAAACAGTCATTCAAAAGAATGTCAAGGGGCTGTGGCTGGTGTTAGTTTCCTGGAAATCCTCTGGAACATCAGGCTGGGCCCACTAAGCTGCGCAGTGGCGGGAAGTTCAGGCCGGAAAAATTCTGAATGTTTCTGGAACTTTGCGTGCTGGGTCCCAGATCACCTTCCGACCCCTGAGTAACTGAACTTGTCAACATTTCTTCTTTTGCCCTCCTAACGGTTTCCCAGAGACTATTTCAGCAAGGGCCAGGCTTGTCAGATTAATTTTATTTATTTCATACACATAAAAGAGATGTAAAACTCAATTGTTCCACTGACTTTTGAAGTTTTACTTTCTAGTTTTTGAAATGGGAAAAGCTGACTCAAGGTCAACAAAATTCGAGCAGAATAAAAATATCCAGAAAAAGTGAGTCTCCCTCTCATTGGCTTCTCACTGCCTCGCTGCCTCCCCTCCCTGTCCCAGGTGGCGTCCACTGATCCCACATCCCCTCCGGGTAAACCTCAGATGCACATAAGCATATATGTTGTATCTTTTGAGATCTTTTTGACTCTAAGTACAAAACAACAGCCAACCTACAAAGGAATGCCTTACTTGTAAGATGTCTGGGTGTCGAACAGTTTCAGAGTTGGTTCATTTAGGAGAGCCATGATATCATCAAAGACCCAGATTCCTTCCCTCTGTCTTCCAGCCTCCTTAGCAGTATGACCTTTGTCTCTGTACCTTTGAGTCTATGTTAGGTGAGTCAGTATGGAGGCCATAGGAGGGTTCTGGAAGCCACTGCTATGCCAGGACAGCAGGCTGTGCCTTCACTGTGCTTGGAAGAGATGGACAGCTTCGTGATCACACCCACTAAGCCCCAACTGAACAGAGTCCCCAATTTAGCTTATCTTTAGCTGATCCCCCACGTCCCCATGGCTCCCTGATACCACCTGATGCCAAGGCAGGGATGTGGGGGAGTTGTTGAGACAGCAGACTTGTTGATTGCCGTTACAATACTTTACTTTTGCAGGTATAACGGAATCATGTGGTCCTGTAGCCACATTGCAACACTGCCCAAATGAGGCACCCTGAACTCTTGTCTCCTTCACTTCATGGTATGTACACCTCTGGGTTTACAGGAAAGCCAGGCAGGACTGGATGTAACAAGTGAGTCAAAGAGAAATCAAGAGTGATTCTAATGAGCTTTTGGCTTTGAGCAAACACGGGTTTAGTAAGCAAGAAATAGATTTGGGGGGTTCAGAAATCAAAAGTTCGATTTTGACCACGTTAAATTTGAGATTTCTATTAGACATCAACAGGTAACAGGTGGACACTTGAAACAGGTGTTTATTACCTCCAGACTTTTTGATAAGTAAATAGTACATTTTTTGTTTTGTTTTGGTTTTGGTGCTTATAGCCAAAAACATTCTTAATAGATATAGTATATGCATATACATATATATGCATGTATATATATCTACATATGTACATATATACATATATACTATATAGATATATAGGTATCTATCTTATCTAAAATTTACCTGGAAGGTGGGGTGCCTGGGTGGCTCAGTCAGTTAACCAAGTCCAGCTCTTGATTTTGGCTCAGGTCTTGACCTCAGGGTCATGAGATCAAGCCCTATGTCAGGTAGTGGGGAGTCTGCTTGGGAGTCTCTCCTCCTCTCCCCCTGCTCCTCTCCCCACTCACTCTCTAAAAATAAATAAACAAATCTTTAAAAAAGATAAATAAAGGGTGCCTGGGTGGCTCAGTGTGTTAAAGCCTCTGCCTTCGGCTTGGGTCAGGGTCCCGGGGTGCAGGGATCGAGCCCTGCATCGGGCTCTCTGCTTAGCAGGAAGCCTGCTTCCTCCTCTCTCTCTGCCTGCTTCTCTGCCTACTTGTGAACTCCGTCTGTCAAATTAATAAATAAAATCTTTAAAAAAAAGATAAATAAAATTTACCTGGAAGGTGATATATGAACCTAGTAATAGTGAGTGCATTCTGGGGGTGGGGGTACTGGGAGCAGTGGGATGGGGGAGGGAGAGAGAATAATTGTGCTTGTAGGAGGAAACGGAGGCTCAAATGTAACTTGCCTAAAGCTATACAATCTGTGAGTGACAGAGCTGCCATTTGAAACAGAGGTTGGGGGGTGCCTGGGTGGCTCAGTCATTAAGCGTCTGCCTTCAGCTCAGATCGTGGTCCTGGGATCCTGGGATTAAGCCCTGCATGGGGCTCCCTCCTCAGCAGAAAGCCTGCTTCTCCCTCTCCATTTGTTCTCTCTCTCTCTCTCTCTCTCTCTCTCAAATAAATAAAATCTTGGAAGGAAGGGAGGGAGGGAGAGAGGCAGGAAGGAAGGAAGGAAGGAAGGAAGGAAGGTTGGCCAGGCCCCAGAGTCCAAGCTTCTTCTATTCTGACAGACTCACTCCTAATGAGCCCCTCCAGGATAAAGCCTGGTCTTCTCACCATCCTCTCCCTGGGCTGGCTTCTCTGTGTGTCTCCCTGTGGCATCTCCTATAGCTGAACATCTATAACTGCCTGAAAGGATTCCTGTCTGTGGCTGGGAAAGGCTGCGTGCACTCTTCTCCCCTCTGTTATGGAAACCACAAATCCTGTGGCTACAGCTGCAAGTAAAAGTCATCCTGGAAGGCCCCCACCCTACACACCTGCCCCCAGTGGGTGACTGTCTCTTTCCTTTCTTTACCTAAGAATTAGAGCTGCTTGGGATTCTGGCTGAAGAGGCCTGGGTTCTAATCTCTGTTCTACCACTGCTGATGGAGCTGTGTGTCCTTAGGCAAGTTACTTACTTTCTCTGTGTCTCACTTGCCTCATCTGCAAAAGTGATATTAAAGATCTCACAGAATTATTGTAAGGGTTCAATGAGTCAACATTGTACAGGTGTATATTGCTTGTTTCTGCCTGGCTCACCATTAGTCTACCTGCATCTGTCTTGCTTCACATACTCCCTCCCCCTACAGGGCCTTAGCACATGCTCTTCCCTCTATCTAGAATGCTGTTCCCTTCTCTCTTTGTCTAATTAATGACTGTTGGTCCTTCAGACCCTCCGACCTTTGACTATAACCTTTGTGAAGGCAACATCAGTTTTGCTCTCCATGGTGGGCCCAACACCCAGCCTGAACACATCTGGCACACGGTGGGCGTTCAGTAAATATTTGTTCAGGAAGTGAGTGAACATGGACAAATGAGTTAAGTGATCAGTTAAAGTTAAGTCATTCAACAAGTGTTCTGCAATGAGGATCCTAAGTACCTATTTCATTGTATCATTGTGAGGATTAAAAATATTATGCAGTTAAGATATCTAAAGGGAAGCCTGGTAGTACCACGGAATAAGGATTACTATTAGTGCTCCTTTGTATTATTATGATGATTGATATTTCCTGCAGGTGTTTCGCAGCTTCCTGGTGGGAGACAGCTCTGCTGTCTGTTCTGGCTGGATGCTCCTCCAGGCCCAGCAGAGCCCTGCCCGACAGATGGGTCCCCTTGCTCCTGAAAGCCGCCTCAGCCTTCCCCCGGAGGCAAGGCTCGGTCCTGTCCTGAGGAAACAAATTCCTGGCTTCTGGCAGTTTCTGCGACTTGGCTTCCGTCTCTTTGTAACTTACCTCATTCAGGTACAGAGTACTGGGGACACATTATGTGGGATCTGGCCAGCCCATCGCAACCCCTGGTTTTGCAACAGGTGTGGACACCCTAGGAAGCCGTGCTTACGACTACACAGTCCTGCCCTCCAGCCAGAGTTGACTGGATGAAGCTGGGGACCTGATTAAATGAGTCAACCGCATCCTCTCTCCTGAGATTGTGGGATTATGATCCAGTGATTTTTGTCAGCTGTTGTTTAAGGAAGAGGTTGCACGCTTAGGTGCTGTGAGGCAGCCATATTTGGTCGTGGGCTTGGGGAAGAAGAGCGAGAGAGAAGAACAGCAGAGATGAAGGAACCTGTGGGCTGAGTGATAAAGGGACACAGAATATGGATGCCATAATTCCAGGTGACTTTTCAGATGCTAGTTCCAGAAATGTCTGAAGCCAGTGCACTTTCTGCCCTTGTGTTTGCCATGATAACAGCGGTTCTCACAGGAAGACAGATGGGTGGGCTAGCAGACACCTACTGTCTTCGCTTTTCAGGCATCCTGGCTTCAGCATTCAGGGCCTGACCACTGGGCTGGAGCCTTCTCCGTGAGCTGTCTCCGTGCCTGAGACTCGCCCTGGGAATTCCCAAGCCTGTGGCCTGTCTGCCCGGTTACGGCAAAGGCCGATCCCGCGTGATAGACTGCAGTGTCTCCTCAGATGGCCTCACAGGGCACCTTGCCAGGCCCTTTTTTCCTCTGGAGCCTGGCCTAGCTCACACAGGCCGCTCTGTGAGGCTGTGGGCAGGAGGCCTCTCTTGCCAGAAGTGTTCAGTTACCCCAGTGACATTCAATTGTTCCAAGAGAAGAGGCCTGTATTTGGCAGCTCCTAGACCTGGATTCCAGGAAGCTCTGCCTGACTCCTTTCCTGTTTGTTTCCAATCAACCAGTCGGCCAGTATCACTTTCTACCAGGTTGCGTAAGTCCGCATGCTGCTCTCACTGTCTCTCTTGCTGTTGTCATACCACTCTGAGCTCACACCAGCCTGGGGGGAAGACACAGGGCATATCAGCAGGAGTTCAGTGCTGCCCAGATAGACCCAAAGAGCAGCTTGGCCCCGCCAAGTTTCCAGTTTCCAGGGATGTGCGACATACCCTAGAACAAGGATCCCAAGGTCTCAGCCCAGAAATGAGAGCCCTAGGCTGGCATTTCAGCCCTATAGGAAGGGCCCAGGGCCGTGTCTGTCTCCATCCTCTGCAGAGTAGTTTGGCAGGAGCTAGGAAAGCTGAAATTGGACGTGCAACTCTGGAAGAAACTGCTTGAGAACTCAAATCCTGGCTCTGTCACTTACCAGCTATGCGACTTTGTGCAAATGACTCAACCTCTCTGTGCTCAGTTTCTGCATCTGCACTCTAGGGATGATAACAAAACCTCCCTTATCGGACTGTAGTAAGATGTAAGTCATTCAACACATGCAAAGGGCTCGGTACAATGTCTGGCACATAATAAAGTCTGAACGAGCCCAAGAGATTATTATTATAATTATAACAATAACTATTAATATTAATATTCATGAGAGAAAGGTCATATTTATGCCCAAGGAGATATGGATAGGAATATTCATTGCAGCATGATTTTTAATAGTGACAGATTGAAAACCACCTGAGTATCTCCCAGTAGGGAATGGCTAAACCAATTATGATACATCCTCACATCCCCACTATGGGTTTCTGTGCAGCAGTTGAGAAGAATGGGGCAGAGCTGTATGGCCTGATATGAAAGGACTTCCAAAATATAGTGTTCAGCCAAAAAAAGCAAGAAGCAGAAGGATACAAAGAGCATGAAAACTCATGTAAAACACAAAAATGCAAAGCAGTCTATCAGTAACATACATATGTAAATGCCCAGGAAAAAAAAAAAAAAACCATCCAGAACAGTACTGTCTGCTACAGTTGTCACCAGCCATATGTAGCTATTTACATTTAAATGTAAATTCGTTAAAATTAAATAAAACTTAAAATTCAGCTCCCCGGTGGTGTTAGCCACACTTCAGGTGCTCAGTGACCACATGTGGCCAGTGGCTGGCAGCTGGCATATTAGACTATCTCCAGATACATAGATGTAGACTGTCTCCATCACTGTAGTACATTCTGTTGGATGGTGCTGGTCTGGATGGTTTAAAAAAAAAAAAAAGCCAAATTGAGGGAAAACTCCTGCCTAAAATAAGTAACTTGGAATAAACAACAATAACAACAAAAGCCAAATTGATAATAATAATTCCTTTGCCATGGATGGAGGAAGGCTGGCAGAATATTATTTATTCCTTTTTTTTTTTTTAAGATTTTATTTATTTATTTGACAGAGAAAGATACAGCTGAGAGGGCGCCTGGGTGGCTCAGTGGGTTAAAGCCTCTGCCTTCAGCTCAGGTCATGATCCCAGGGTCCTGGGATCGAGCCCCACATCGGACTCTCTGCTCCGCAGGGAGCCTGCTTCCTCCTCTCTCTCTGTCTGCCTCTCTGCCTGCTTGTGATCTCTGTCTGTCAAATAAATAAATAAAATCTTTAAAAAAAAAAAAAAAGATACAGCTGAGAGAGGGAACACAAGCAGGGGGAGTGGGAGAGGGAGAAGCAGGCTCACTGCAGAGCAGGGAGCCCGATGCGGGGCTCGATCCCAGGACCCCAGGATCATGACCTGAGCCAAATGAAGGCAGCCGCTTAATGACTGAGCCACCCAGGCGCCCACTCATTTATTCTTTTCACAGGTGTTTATTGGACGCTTGCTCTGTGCCAGGCACTCTCCTCACACTGGCACCTGGGCTGTGACTACAACAGACCCAACTCCCTGCCGTTTTGGAGTTGTTGTTCCAGTGGGTAGTACGTTTAGGGGAAATGGGGGCTTTGGTGGAAAACAGAGCAGAGGGTATAGATGAAGAACGCTGGCAGATGGCCCACGGTAATCATTAAAGACATTTTTTACACCTACCTGCATTTTTTTAAAAAAATGAGGAGTCTGCCTTATTTGTGTAATTAAACATTTACAAAAGGAAACAAAAGTACCTCAGCCCTGCAGAGAGGAAACCTGGATTCCCGCCCTGGTTCTGTTCCTAACTCCCGTACTCCGTGCCTCGCAGCTTGGCCATTCCAGTCCTCCGTTTCTTTCCCTTGATGCACATTTGGCAAGGGCTCTGAGGCCCCACCAGCCCTCCATCCTGTAACTGAATGCCTTCCCCACCTTTGTGCACCTGTCCCAGATGCCCGTGGCCCACTGGATGGAGATATTTGGAAGTGTTAACAGGTAAAGACTCTGCAGGAAACTGTTGCGAGAATCACAACGAACTGGGGTGCCTGAGTGGCTCAGCCAGGTAAGCATCCAACACTTGCCTTTGGCTCACGTGATGATCTCGGGGTCTTGAGATCAAGCCCCACCTAGGGCTCTGAGCTCAGTGGGGAGTCTGCTTAAGATTCTCTCCCTCTCTCTCTGTCACTCCCCCCTGCTGGCCTGCTCTTTCTAAATAAATAAATAAGTAAAATCTTAAAAAGAAAAGAATCATAAAAACTATGGATGGGAGAGGGGAGACTGAGGAAGGGGGAGGGGAGAGGAGAAGACCTGCAGCCAGCTTGAACCTCCATCAATCTCCCCTGAGGGTTATCTCTGGGCACCCAGGTTAAATCAACACAGAGTTTCTGAAAAGTTCTTATTAGACTTGTGCAGACAGACACTTTGTAATAATAGCTAATATTTACTGAGCACTGACCATGCTCTTGGGATCCTTCATATGGATTAACTCATTTAATCCTCACAACTTTGTGGAGGTCAGTATAATTTATCAACCCCATTTGATGGGGGAAAAAAAAAACCTGAGGTTCCAACAAACTAAATAATACTGGGTTATTAGGTGGGGAGGCTGGGCTTCAACCCAGGGGCCAGCCTCTACAGCCCTTGGTCTTAATCACTGTGCTTCTCACCTGCTTATAGATAACTAGAATATAAAACTAAAGAAATAAAGGCTTTTGCTTGTTTAAAGCAGTTTGTGCATGGGTTCTGGGTGCACAGACCAAGGGGGCATTGATTCTGATTGAGGCTGTTGGGTCTTCTTTCTTCTGCTCTCATCAGCCCCTCTCTAGAACGCAAAGGAATCCTAAGTCAGACTATGTCCCTCAGCTCAAAATGCTCATGGCTCCCACCTCATTTGGAGTAAAAGCCTTACTATGATTGATCAGGCCTTCTGTGATGGCATCCCCCCTCCCTGCATTACCTCTGATCGCCTTCCTCCAGCTCTCCCCCAACTCCACTCCTCCCTGCTGCCCCAACTCACCACCTTGGTCCCTCCCCTGGGCTCTGAAGCTTGCTGGTGGAGGTCAAGTCGGAGCTGAGCCTGGCAGGTGTGTAGGTGTGTGTGAGCCTAAGAGAGTGGGAAGGGCAGGGGAGGGTTTCAGGGAAACTGTGTGTGTGTGAGGGGGGTGGGGAGATAGAGAGAGAGAAAGGCAGAGAGTAGGGAGAGAGAGAGAGAGTCAATGAAAGAGAGAGAGAAAGGAAATGGTTCATTCAAGCAACATAAAAGCAAACCACCAGTGAGATCCATGCTCCTGAAAAGAAACTGAGAGGAAGATAGAATCCAACTCCTGCAGAGCCTGGCAAACACAGGACATTTGAGTTTTCTCTTGAGGGCCATGGGGAGCTGTGGAAGTTTTGAGCAAAGGAAGGACTTTTTGGATTTGCTTTTCTCCAGCCCATTCAGTGTTTCCGGGGGTACCTTGCTAGCCTTGGCTTGCCATGTTTGGCTACAGGTGATCTTTAGTCTCATTTCCATCACTAACTCGCTCAATAATTTTTTAAAATTATGTCTTTTTCTGGGGCGCCTGGGTGGCTCAGTGGGTTAAGCCTCTGCCTTCGGCTCAGGTCATGATCTCAGGGTCCTGGGATCAAGCACCACTTTGGGCTCTCTGCTCGGCGGAAAACCTGCTTCCTCCTCTCTCTCTCTGCCTGTACTTGTGATCTCTGTCAAATAAATAAATAAAATCTTTTAAAAAAATTATGTCTTCTTCTGTCTTGGGGTATGTATGTGTAGTGTGCTCTTAAGAGCTTTTTTTTTTTTAAGATTTTATATTTATGTAATCTCTACACCTAATATGGGGCTCGAACTCACAGCCCTGAGATCAAGCGTCGCATGCTCCCCTGACTGAGCCAGCCAGGTGCCCCAAGATCTTGTTTTTTAAGAGCAGTTTTGGGTTTACAACGAAACTGAACGGGAGGTACAGAGACTTCCCATATGCACCCTGCCCCCTCATACATAGTCTCTCCCATCATCAACATCACTCACCAGAACGGCACATTTTTGGGCAAGGAGCAATCTATGCTGACACATCATAGTCACCCAGAGTCCCCAGTTTACCTTAGAGTTGTACCCTCTTGGTGTTGGATAGTCTAGGGGTCTGGACAAAAGTATGATGGCGTATATCCATCCTTAACATACAGAGTCATTCCTCTGCCCTAAAAAGCCTCTGTGCTCTACCTCTTCACCTCCCCCACTCCTCGCCCCTAGCAGCCTCTAATCTTTATGTTGTCTCCATAGTTTTGCCTTTTCTGGAATGTCATATAAGTGGAATCATACAGCATATGGGCCTTTTCAGATTGGCTTTGTTCACTTAGTAATCTGCACTTGAGGTGTCCACTCTGGGGCCATTAGGACTCATGTTGCTGTGAACATCTGTGTACAGGTTTTCATGTGGACAGATACTTCCAGTCCTTTGGGGTATATACGTGCAAGTGAAATTTCTGGGCCATTTGGTAATTTGATGTTTGGTCATCAGAGGAACTGGGCTGCTTGAGTGGCTCAGCCAGTTAAGTGTCTGCCTTTGGCTCACATCATGATCTCAGGGTCGTGGGATGGAGTCCCGTGTTGGGCCCCTTTGCTCAGCGGGGAGCCTGCTTCTTTTTCTCCTGGTCCCCCTGCTTCTGCTCTCTCCCTCTCTCTCTATCAAATAAATAAATAAAAATCTTAAAAAAATATTTTTTTAAATAAACACACACACAGACACACACACACAAAACCATCAGAGGCACTGCCACACTCCTTTCCAAAGTAGCTATGCCGCTTTATGTCTCCACCGGCACCTGCGAGGGTTCCAATTTCTGGATACATTTTTATACCTTTTGGCTTTTTGTGACACACAACTGTGCGAGCATTTAGGTAGAAGGAGATGAAGAAAGGTGAGCACAATGTGACAAGATGGGGTTGGAGGGGAAGGTGGAACCAGCACAGCTTCTAGGCCTCAGTCAAGTGTTGGGTTTTATTGTGATTTCAGGGGGCAGCTCTGGGAGGCTTTAAAAAAATAATTTTTTTAAGATTTTATTTATTTATTTATTTGACACACACAGAGAGAGAGAGAGAGAGAGAGAGAGAGAGAGCACATACAAGCAGGGAGAACAGCAGAAGGAGAGGGAGAAGCAGACTTTCTGCCGAGCGGGGAGCCCAATGTGGGGGCTCGATCCTGGGACCCAGGGATCATGACCTGAGCTGACAGCAGGCAATTAACCGATTGAGCCTCCCAGGTGCCCCTATGGGAGCCTTTTAAGCAGAGAAGAAACATGAACTTACTTACGTGTGTGTGTATAAGTGTGTAATATGTGTTTTCATTGTTTTTTGCATTTAATCCCTAAATGGGTAATGATTCCTATGTTTCCCTCCCCCTGCAAGAGGTAGCTTCTGTTTTACTTTCTTTTTTTTTTTTTTTTAAGATTTTATTTATTTATTTGACAGAGATCACAAGTAGGCAGAGAGGCAGGCAGAGAGGGAGAAAGGAGGAAGCATGCTCACTGCTGAGCAGAGAGCCTGATGCGGGACTTGATCCCAGGACCCTGAGATCATGACCTGAGCCGAAGGTAGAGGCTTTAACCCCCTGAGCCACCCAGGCGCCCCCTGTTTTAATTTCTTATGTGTTCATTTGAAGTTTCTTCTGGCATACATACGTAAATATGAACATATATTTTTGTTTTCCTACCGTTTTTTATACAAGGTGGGTACTATCAGGCTCGTTTTTTCACACGGCACTCAGTGTATCCTAAAGACTTCTCCATTCCAATCTATAGAGAACACATCATTTTTTTTTTAAATATATTTTTTTAAGATTTTATTTATTTATTTGACAGAGAGAGATCACAAGTAGACGGAGAGGAAGGCAGAGAGAGAGAGAGAGAGGGAAGCAGGCTTCCTGCTGAGCAGAGAGCCCGATGCGGGACTCGATCCCAGGACCCTGAGATCATGACCTGAGCCGAAGGCAGCGTCTTAACCCACTGAGCCACCCAGGCGCCCCTAAAAATATTTTTATTTATTTATTTGACAGAGATCACAAGTAGGCAGGGAGGCAGGCAGAGAGAGAGGGGGGAAGCAGGCTCCCTGCTGAGCAGAGAGCCTGATGCGGGGCTCAATCCCCGGACCCTGGGATCTTGACTGGAGCCGAAGGCAGAGGCTTTAACCCACTGAACCCCCCTGCCGCCCAACACTGTCATTCTTTTTCCTACTCTGCATAGTATTCTGTGATTTGATGGGTGACGTTTTATGCTACCAGTCTCCTCCTAATGCACAATGGGGTTGTTTTCCTTTGTTGTTGTTGTTTGTTTTGTTTTGTTATTACAACCCATGTTTTCCATAAATAATTGCATATAAGTGTCATCTCACACTCATGCAGGACAAACTCGTGGAAATGGAATTGCTGCGTCAAAAAGGCCTATGCAAGTATTATTTTGATAGATTCTGCCAATTGCCCTTCAGAGCGGTTGGGCTAGTTTATAGGACACCGGTACCGGGAATCCTGAAGGTGCCCTATGGCCTCAAACTCTTATCGGGCTTCTGGAACTTTGCATGAGAGATGGACCGCGGCGGTTTACATTTGCATTTCTTAGAATGAGAGCAGAGGAGCGGGTTTTCCCGTCTGTTTAACAGCCATTTGAGTTTCCTTCTTTATGAACTGTCTGTTTGTTTCCTTTGTTCTGTTTTTTTCTATTAGGCTGTTGTCCATTTTTCTTATCTAAGAGCTCTTCTTATACAAAGGAGAATAGCTCTTTGTGGTATGAGCTGCAAGGATTTCTCCGTGGTTTGTCATGTGTGTTTTGACTTTGCATACAGTGGCTTTTTTCCTCTTACCCTGTTTTCGCCATAAAGGTTTTTTGTTTTTTTTTTTTAACGTAGTCAAATTTACTAATGTTTTGTTTTATGGCTTCTGGATATTTTTTTTTTAAAGATTTTATTTATTTCATTTGTGAGAGAGTGAGAGAGAGAGAGAGAGCACAGGGAAGGGCAGAGGAAGAGGGGGAGGGAAAGACAGCAGACTTCCCACTGAGCACAGAGAGGAGGCGGGGCTCCATCCCACCACTCTGAGACCAGGACCTGAACGGAAATCAAGACTCAGATGCCTAACCGACCCAGCCACCTAGGCACCCTTATAACTTCTGGACTTCTAATCATAGTTAGAAAGCCCTCTTTCCTATTTTCTTGTCATATTTTATAGTTCCATTGTTTATATGTTTTACAGTTCAGCCAAATGTTATCCTACTTCGTGTCTCCTTCTGTAGCTTGCTGTTTTCTCGCCTTGATACATAGAGAAGCTTTAGTTCATTCATTGTCACTGCTGCATAGTATGTCATCATGTGACCAGTAAAACCGTATTTCTTTTTTTTTTTTTGCTGTTCTGATTCTTTTTTTTTTTAAACCGTATTTCATTAGCTTATTCCTCTAATAACAGAATTTAGTTTGCCTACAAATACGTTCACAGTTAGACTCAGTGCTGCAGTGAATACCCTGAATATATCTCCTTATTCTCACTTGCCGGAGTTTCTTTGGAGCACATACGTACAAGTAGAATTTCTGTCAATCTTTGGATGTAAAGCAGTATCTGATTCTGGTTTTAATTTGCATTTCCCTGATTAATCTGGAGATGGAACATCTTTTCATATGTTTGTCATGCTCACAGAAATGCCTTTCAAATCCTTCCATCCTTTTTCATTGGGATGATTATCTTTTCTTTCTTATCAATCTATATGAGTTCTTTATAAATTCTGGATTTAATTCCTTTGTTATAGTGGTTGCTAGTATCTTCTCCCAGCTTGTCACTCGATTTTCCCCTTTCTGAGGTCTCTTGCCATAGAGGAAATATTTCAATTTTGATGTACTCCAATATATTAATCTTTTCCTTTACAGTCTGTACTTTTTGGGCCTGGTTGAGGAAATCGCTTTCTCTCCAAAGTCTATAGGTTCCTTTCATTGTTTTTAGAGTTTTTGAAGAGAAAACATTTTTTTTTTTTAATAATCTAAAATGATGCCACAAGAGACTGAGATGCTTTTATGTTTGTTGAAATGGGGTATGGGTTAAGAAAACCGATAAACAGAGCTATAACCTCTGCCCATCCTGTGGCCTCTAGCTCGGGGCAATATTTCATTTGCTGTCCTGTGAGTTGATTGATGAGCGCTGGGCTCTGGGGTGTTAAGACCTTAGACTCAGATTTTCCCTCACTGTCTTTGATCAACACTCCTCTTTCCTTTCTTCGGCTCTGGGGCTTAGGTGTGGCCATAGCTCCTTGTTTTGGCCCCCATTACTCTGCTCCGAGTATTGCTGCTAGCTCAAAGCCCTCCCCCGAGACTCAGAGGATGTGTAGGGGGAGGAAGGTGGAGAAACAGAAACAGCTGTTTTTCCTTCCTGAGACCATGACAATATCTGATTCTTCCAGACACTTGCTACAATGTAATGTCCTTGGCTAATTGGCTTTCCCTGTTGCTGTCATGGCCTTTCCTTTCCCCTAATCAGTGGTGACATTTGGAGCCCTGTCCATTTCTTGGGAGATTCCCAGCTTTGGAATGTCAGTGTTCTGGTCAGGAGCCAGGCTGGACAGGGGCAGCAGGTGGCTTGGAGATAGGAGTCCTCTGACCTTCCCGCAGGAACTTTCCAGCACCTTCCCCATCTGGGGCCACTTTGGGATCTTGCTGGGCTTCTGGCATGACTTTTTAAGGCCCACCCATATCCTATTAAGGATAACAAAATGCACTCTCATGACCCATTAGATACAATTAGATGTAATCATGTGAATTCAGAAGCAGCTGACAAGTTGGCCTAACATTATATTTTGTAGACATTTTAATTAAGCCGATTAATTTCAATTTTTGCAGCTTCCTTTTTATATTCTGGAGTCAATATTGTTTTTAGGTCTAAAACATTGTTATGTTCACTTGAAATATGTGGAGCCTCTGGCCTCGGGTGTCCATTGGTAAAACTGCCCAGTGCCCAGCTTTCCTTCATAAGGCCAAGTTTGCCAAGCCCACTACAGCCCACAAAATCCCCAAGCTTTTGCCAAGCACCCTCCTGTGTATTAAATCATGAACTGCTTCCAGATCATTTTATATGTAACACTGGAGGATACTCACAGAGATTCT
Organism: Lutra lutra; assembly: GCF_902655055.1. Taxonomy (NCBI): domain Eukaryota; kingdom Metazoa; phylum Chordata; class Mammalia; order Carnivora; family Mustelidae; genus Lutra; species Lutra lutra. The sequence goes on along the minus strand of NC_062286.1, from coordinate 132,621,536 downwards.
GTGTCCTCTTCGTCAAATCAAGGAATATTTCCTGGACCCCCTTCATCTGTGTAAGATCTTGGAATGCGTTCTGAACCCTCTCCTACATACCAAATCGTGAGTTATCTGCAGAATCCCATCTTGTACACAGTCATGGCCTCTATGCACTGCCTGCTCCCCTCCTCATGGGGAATTGAGAAATATTTACAGAATTCCCTCCTATCTGTAGCAACACTAACTTCATACAGATTCCTATGTTTAAGACCATGGAATCTTTATAGAGCACCCCTGTTCTAGGTAGAGTCTGGGGAGCAGATACTCTCCTCCATGTAGAATCATTCATTGTTTGCAGAACCCTCTCCAGGATCACCAACAGGTTGCAAAGCGCATCGGGAAATCAAGGAAGATCTACCTAGCCTTATTCTATCTATAGAATTACATAATATTTGTAGTCTCCTCCTAGGTGTAAAAATCCTAAAACGTTTACAGAGCATTCCCTGTATCTGGAATTTTAGGGTGTTTGGGTAACTTTTCTTTCCTGTATATAGAATTCTGAACTGTCTTTGAGGAACACCCTCATGTATACAGAGTCACGGAATGTTGGCAGAGCTTCTTGTGGCTTGAATCAGATATGATTTATAGAACACCTGCCTCTACAAAATCACTGAGTGTTTTCAGAGCCTCTTTGCTTATCATTATGGAAAGTCTTTAGAGCTTCTTTGTCTGTATAGACATAAGGAATTTTAGCTGAACCCCTTCTTCTGTGTCAAATCATGGAATGTTGACTGAGCACACTACTGTGTAGAATCATAGAATGTTACTAAGCACACTCCTTGCTATACAATTTCAGATGTTTACATCCCCACTTACACATTGGAAAGAAGGAAGAGATACAAAGGATCACGATCACATCATGGAGGGTCTTAAAGGTCAAATGAAAATTAGGCTTTGTTCTATAAGCTATAGGGAGCCACCAAAGTTTTTGATCAGTAAAGTGACATGATGGGAATTATGTTCTCGGGGCACCTGGGTGGCTCAGTCAGTTAAGCATCTGCCTTCAGCTCAGGTCATGATCTTGGAGTCCTTGGATTGAACCCCACATCAGCAGGGAGCCTGCTTCTTCCTCTCTCACTGCCTGCCATCCCTCTGCTTGTATTCTCTCTCTCTCTCTCTCTCTCTGTCAAAGAAAGAAAGAAAGGAAGAAAGAAAGAAAAAAAGAAAAGAAAATTATGTTCTCTAACCTTAACATAGTGAAGGAAGTACATGAAATCAACTAAAGAGTAGTGGCTTAAGAATAATTTTTTAGGGGCGCCTGGATGGCTCAGTCATTAGGCATCTGCCTTGGGCTCAGGTCGTGATCCCAAGGTCCAGGGATGGAACCCTTCAGTGGGCTCCCCGCTCAGCGGGAAGCCTGCTTCCCCCTCATCCACTCCCCCTACATGTGTGCTGTGTTTGTCAGATAAATAGATAAAATCTTTAAAAAAAAAAAAAAAGGAATAATTTTTTAAACCAGAGGTGCCTGGGTGGCTGCCTTTGGCTTGGGTCATGATCTCAGGTCCTGGGATGGAGCCCCACATCCAGATCCCTGCTCAGCGGGGTGTCCGCTCGCACTCTGCCCCTCCCCTACCTTATGCGCATGGCCCTTTCTCTTCTTTCCCTCTTTCAAATAAACAAATAATAGTCTTTAAAACAAAGCAAAAATTAAGGTACTGATTGATTTTACTAACTGCAATTATCTGTAGTAAATACTCTGATAAAAATAAAGACTCATTCTCTACTGCAGGGATTAGCAAACTACAACCCAGAGGCCAAATCTGGCCCGTTACCTGTCTTTGAAAATGAACTTTAATTGGAATACAGCCACATGAGCTGTTGTACAATCGCAGAGTTAAGTGGTTGTGACAGAGCCTTCAAAACCAAAAACATCTGGCCCTTTACAAAAGAAGTTTGTTTTTCTGTGCCTTAGTGGGAGGAGAAACACCCTGACTTTTTTTTTTTTAAATATTTGGATTTTTGAGGTTTTTAAAAATTTTCTCACAGCCAACTCAGTTGAATTCATAAAGTTTCATTTACTCATTCTTTCAAAGATCTACATTGTGCCAGGCCTTAATTTAGGCACTGGGCGGTGGGGGTGGGGGGGCAAAGGTAGAAAGGAGACAGCCCTTCCTTGCCCTCAAAGAAATGTATAATATAGCTAGAGCTGTCACATAATTTATAAGATGCCAGCTGTGTGACCTTGGACCTTTTTAGATTTCAGTTTCCTCATCTGCAGTTGAGGACGATGATAGTACCTGCCTAGAGATATTTTTGTAAGGGTTGAGTGAGTTACTATGCATTAAGTGCTTAGAACAGCTCTTGATTTTGGCTCAGATCATGATCTCAGGGTCATGCACTAATGTGGAGCCTGTTTAAGAGTCTCTCCCTTCTCCCACTACCCTTCTCCCCTGCTCATGCATTCTCTCTCTAAAACAAAACAAAACAGGAAAATCTCAGCAAGTACAAAACCTGGGGGGTAAAATGATGACCACCAGGGCTAACTGGATTCAGGATTCAAATTATGTCATCAGGATTCAATTTCTTGTTGTTTGCATCAGTCTCTTTCCATATGCCAGCTTCATTGCCAGGCTCCACATGTTGATAAAATGGCTGCCATTGCTCCAGCCTCACAACCTTTCATATTTAAGTCTAGCATGAAAGAGAAAGTTGATTTCTCCAAATGCACACATTTAAATATATGGGAGTTGAATCTCATTGGCTCCGACCAGTCTGTCCAACCCCCAAATGATCACTATTACCAGAGGAATACAATGTTCTGACTGACCTAGCTGGCTCATTATCATAACAAGTCTGAAGGTGGAAATGGAGTCAGCAACCCCAGAAAACCACAAGCAAAAGAAGGTTGTTCTTTTGTGGATAACAAAAGCTGTTGTGGAAGGTGAATGAACATTAAGTAGTTAAAAACGTTTAACAAATGCCTGGTACCTAGCCCTCATTCTCATCATTTCTGGTAGCATTTATAAAAATGCCTGGCACATAGTTTGGTACTTGATAAACATTTGCTGAATGAGAAAATTACTTTTTGGCACACCCGGGTGGCTCAGTATGTTGAACATGAGTCTTCATCTTGGCTCAGGTCTTGTTCTCAGGGTTTTAAGTTCAAGCCCCTCACTGGGCTCCACACTGGGCATGGAGCCTACTTCAAAACAAAACAAAGCAAAGCAAAACAAAACAAAAAAAGAAAATTAGTTCTATCAGCTAATATTTCCCAGGAGCAACCCTTATGCCTTAGGCCTTCCTGTCCAGGACAGAAACGACAGTGGCAGAATTTTTAAAAGGGGTATAAATCAGTCTTTGATGGCAAAGACATAGGCCTCTCAAGAATCAACATTCTTGGAAGACTTTTGCTGACTCTTTTTTTTTTTTTTAAGATTTTATTTATTTATTTGAAACAGAGAGAGAGATCACAAGTATGCAGAGAGGCAGGCATAGAGAGAGAGAGGAGAAAGCAGGCTCCCCGCTGAGCAGAGAGCCCGATACGGGCCTCGATCCCAGGACCCTGAGATCATGACCTGAGCCGAAGGCAGAGGCTTAACCCACTGAGCCACCCAGGCGCCCTTGCTGACTCTTTTATACCAGTTCCTCATATCTTTCTCTCTACAGAGGAGTTTCATGGCAGAACAGAGCCTTGGAAAAGTGGGATCATAGCAACTGTGGGTGAGGTAGGAAGTCACAGGAACCCTCATTCACTGCTGCGGGGAGTGCAAATTGGTACACCCATTTTGAAAACCAATTTGGAAATAGTTTAGCAGAAGATGTGCAAACCCTATTGCTCAGCAAATCCACTCTCATATGTACATGCTCTGGAGAAACTCTTGTCCACATGCACAGGATATGTATAGAAGGGTAATATAACTGTAGAACAAACCACTCTAAGCTTAGTGTGTAAACAAGAACTATTTTATTATGCTCATGGATGTGGAAAGGGCACAGTGGGGACAGCATATCTGGGGCTTCAGCTGGGAAGACGGGTCTAGGGTGACTTCACAGCTAGGGCCTGGAATATCTAAAGAGTCGTTCTCTCTCATGTCTTGGGATTGATGCTGACTATTGATCAGAGCACCCATCTGGGGCCACGTCTTTTTATTGGCTTGTAAGTGATTCATAATCCCACCCAGATTCAAAGAAAGGGGAATTAAAGAAAGTTCTAGAAGCTCATGGAGATGGGAAATATTGCTGAGACCATCTTTGGAAAACACACCCCGCCACAGAGGCCCGTAGCAGCAGTGTTTGCATTAGGCCACAGGCCTTTATCCAAATCCCAGGGGGCCAGATGCGCTTTGAAATTGTGAAGGTCACAGAATTTTGAAAGGTTATACGGTACATACACTGAATATTTATATAACACCCCTTGAGAGGGATAGGTCAGTCTGTAAACAAAAAATCTACGTATTTCCTCAGTGAAACGTATGAATATTCACAGTGAGATAAAGATTATAGATAGCTTTCTGCCTATTGAGGTCAAGTTTCACCACTGAAGATGTTTAGGCTGGGTCAGGTCTGGCTGCCGAATAAATTATGAAAAGCCTTTTAGGTCTTAGTTTTTTTTTGGATTTTGAATTTTAGCAAAGGACTGATGGGCCCATAATAGTAAAAAAGGAAACAACCTGAACAGATATCATCATGGAGGAAGACTTGAAAAGTGTGGCCTTGTCATGCAGTGAAACGCCACATACTAGGGCAAATGAGTAAAGTCAAGCTACCTGCTTCACTGTGGTTATAGCTCAAAAATAATGTCGAGAGAATGCATGTTGCAGAGAAGTATATTCATGACCAGTTAGGTAAGCCACGATAAGCCGCAGTAGTAAATAGCCCCTGTATCTCAGAGGCTTAAAACAAAGCTCTATGTCTTGATCATGATGGGGTTGGGGGTGTTTCCTCCTCACCCTGGAACTCAGCTGGTGGGGCATCAGCTCTGCAGAACATTGGTGGTTACTGTGGCAGAGGGAAAAGAGTGGCAAAGAAAGTACTGCCTGGCTGAAGCTTACCAGGGTGAGCCCCCCAAGTCAACGCCCAGGCAACGGGCATTCCTGGTGCAGGAAGCATTCAGTGCCAGGGTTCTCGGACACAGAGAGCAGTTACACACATGTCAATGATCTTTATCTGCTCATGCCTCTGGGAGTTTGAACTGAGATAGTCTTTGCTCTACGATGTTATCGTACTACTGGTGATTAGTGTCGGTGGATTGAGCAATGGCTTCCTAAGGGCGGATTCCTGGAAACTCCAGTAGAGTCAGAGAGGGTAGGAAGGGCATGGATTCACTTGTGACCTTACTTTATGCTGTGGGTCCTTTTCTTTATGTGTTTGATTTGGGCAAGCCTTTTTACTGGGTGCTGACAAGCACACATGAGACCCAACTTGTGCTCTCTGGGGTTTCTCCAGAGACCTCCCTTTCTTTAGGTTACTCCCCTCCTCCAGAACCTTCAAGGGCTCCCTATGGCCCACAGGAAAGAGTGTGAGAACAGCAACAGTGACTGAGTACCTGCCATGTGCCAGACGCTTTACAGATACTATCGCAAATCTTCCTCATAGAAACCTCTGGAGGAAGGAATGTGGAAATGGAGGCTCAGAGCGGTGAAATGACTTGTCCAGATCATAGGGTGAGAACAAGGAAGGGGCAGGACTGGCTGGTCTCCAGATCTTTCTGACTCAGGGCCCCCTGCTGAGCCAAAGGGGTCAAGTCACCTCCAGCCTCACCCCTTTTCTTTCCCTTGTCCTGGGGCTGACAGGCTGCTCCAACCAGGCGTGACTCCTCTCACTGCTCTTTGAGCCAGGCTGCCTCAACTCCCCTTCAAAGACCATCTGGAATCTCACAGATCGCCTCCCCCTGACTGTTGGCGTGAGTCCTGTCCCTACCACCTTGTATCACAGTTACCCACTCTCCTGTCGGTCTTGCCACTTGGACTCCGAGAACCTCCTCTTGGGCCCCTGTGGACCCACCAAGGCCAACACGCTCAGAGCACACCTGTGATTTCTTCATTCCTCCAGCAATTATTGAGCACCTATTATGTGCCTGGCACTAGGTGCTAGATGCAAGGACATAGCACAAAAGGAAACAAAATCCCTCACATCATGAGGCTTATATTCTGATACAGGACACAGAAAACAAATAAAATAAACAGATACATGTATAATATCATGTCAGGGATGAAAAGTACTATGAAGATTTAAAAAAAAAAAAAAAAAAAAAAAAAGCTAGGTAAGGGGAGAGAGAGTTCCAGCGTGGAAAGGTATTTTGGAAGAAAGATCTCTTAGGGGGGTACCACCTGAGCAGAGACCAGAATGCAGTGAACTTGTTTGACCGATGGCTGAATGGTAGAGGAGGGATGAACGAATGGACACATGTTTGAGCAAGCTGGAAACCTAACATGAGATGAAAAGGTAGAAAAAAATCCCAATCTTTTTCAGTACCGTGTTATTTCTGATAGGACAGGAGTGGAGATTGGTCATCAGTACCTAGTCCAGATGTAGGAAGGCTTCTCTGTCTCTTTTTATAGGGGAACAGCAGAATTCCATGCCCACCTAGGCTAGGTTGGAGGCCAACGGTGAGGACATTTGTTTTGAGTCGGCTGCATCTCCACAACCCCCCTTCCTAACTGGAGCCCATTTTGTGAACTCCAGAGGGGCCAGACCCTCTTTTTCCTTGTGGGGTCAGAAGTGTAGAAGTCCCTGAAATATTTCCAGACCCCACCCCCCAGCCCCCATGCGCCAAAGAAGGCGATCCTAGGAGTGCCATTTTATAGATGGGGAAAGACGGAGTGCCGGATTCCAACAGAGCCATTCAGAGTCAGGTCAGCCTGCTCTCAAGGACGGAAGTACCTCTTCCCTTGGCTTCCAGAGCACTCAATCTCCCAGCTTTGCCTCCTGCCTCTCCACTTGCGTGGCAGAGTCACACTTTCCTACTACTATGCCGTTCAAAGAGGGACTTCCTCAAACCTTGGGGGCAGCTCTCCCTCTCTTCCTCAGAACCATGTCCCACAGATGGTATCAAGGTGTGCTTTTCCTTTGCATTTTCAGAAGATTGAAGCAGCTTTTCATTGGCTTATTGGCCATTTAGATACCTTTTATGAAATGCCTGGTCAAGTCTTTTTTTTTTTTTTTTTTAACTTATTTGGTTGTCAGTCTTGTTGTCTCTGTAAGTCGATGGGTTTTTAAAAAAAAACTCTATGCGTTCTTATAAGCTATGTATTTCTATTTCTTTTTACAGTGCTGCCTGTCATTTTCCTTACTGGTGCCTTTTGATGATGAGAAATTCTTATTTTAAACAGCCCTTTTTATCAAAATTTCCCCTCTGTTTGGTGTTTGTTCCTCTGACAAATCTCTGCCCACCCCAAAGACATGAAGATATTCTTCATCTAAAAGCTTTTTTGTGACCTTTTACATTCAGATTTACAATCCATCTTGAATTGATTTTGTGGATAGTATAAGGTAGGAGTGAACAGTCTCTTCCCCCCCCCCCCCACGTGGAAATCTAATTGATCCAGCGCTGGTTCAGTTAAACAAAACATTGCATGGTGGTGTACAGCTGTTCATTGTATCATTTGTTCAACTTCTCCATAGGTTAAAAAAATGTTTTAAATAAAATGTTGGGAGAAATTATTTTAAAAAGGTACAGACGCTGTTGTAGGTAAATAAATACTATGGAAATAAGTCCAAATGCAATGGATAAGTCTTAATCTGATATTGTTGAGAAAAACAGCTATAAAAGACATCCTTTAGGCAATTGGGGAAATTTGGGAATGCACTGGCTATTATGGCATATTATAGTGTGATCATTCATTCTCGTAGGTGTGATATTATTATTGTGGTTATGTAGGAGAACGTAATTTTTCTTAGGATTTTTGCTGAAGGATTTCTGCATGAAATACCACCAGTAAGGCAGCAACTTACTTTTAAATAATTTGGGGGTGGGGTGGGATCTGGACTTAGGAATATAGAGAGATAAATCTGGAAAAATGATAACACTTGTTGAATCCAGGTGGAGAGTGTACAGGTGCTCCTTGTACTGTTCTTTCAACTTTTCTGTATGTTTGAAAATGATTACTACAGACATGGCGGGGTGGGGGGTGGTGCCATGGTGTGGGTCCAACAAGGAGTAGTTGCTGGTCAGATTATTCCAGCTACTTTGACACTTCTGGTCGAGGGCCTCAGCTCAGCTATCTCATTTACTCTAAATCATATGCCTGCGGCTGTGGGCAGCACTGGGTCCATTTTACAACCAATGAATAGGATCTGAGGGGTAAGTGACTTAGCCTAAGGTCACACAGCCAGCTGAGACCAAGCAAAGATTTGAACCCCAATTTGAGTCAAAATTCTCTGCTTTTATTTTTTGTTGTTTATGCTTCTTCTGGCCCATCCCACTTCCTAAGGGTGTTGGTCAGGTGAGAGCCACGTGCATTTACCATGTGCTTGACTCTGTGCGTATTACGCAAATCCTCACAACGGACCCCATGCAGTTATTACTAATAATAACCCCCACCTTACTGAGAGGCACAGAGAGGTTAAGTAACTTGCCTAAAGTCACTCAGCTAAGAATGGAAGAGCTAGGAGTCGGGGTACCTAGACGGCTTGGTTCTAGAGCCCTTGCTTGAAGGGCCAAATACCGTAAAAAGTAGAAATCACTTAGGAATAGAAAGCAGGATTATTGTTGGTTCTCAAAGAATGCTGCAAAGTCCTCTCTCCTCCTGACAGCTTCTGCCATTCCAAGACAGCCTCTCCAGGTTTGAGATGTGCCTACACAGGGAATACTTTCCTCCCCAGTTCAGCTGGGAGCTTCCTGAAGCTGGGGCTAGTTTTTCTGGCCCTGTGAGTTTGTAGTGACTGTCTACTGTCTCTGGAGGTCTTCTGGCCTGGGGCTGATCTTAAAGCATTGTTTTGGTTGTGCTCGCACACTATTCTATGGAGTAGGATGCCAATTTACCTGCAGGATGAGAATTAGGAGCCCCAGGGAATGCTGAACTAAGTTACCACCTAGTGGTTGCAGGTCAGGCGGCCTTGGGAGACAGCTCAGTTTGGATGTGAGCCCTTATTGCTTCTCCGTCTAGAACAGGAATAAGAAGAGCACACATTTTAGGGCTGCTGGGGCAGTTTAATGAGATAACTGAAGACCCGCGTCTTTCAACCCAAGCCTTCACGTTGATAACTGTTATCATTACACTCCTTATGGTTCTGCGGGATGTGGACCTTGCCTTGCCTAGAGATCTAATCTCATTCGTGCCCGCTCTACTTTGCCTCACTAGATTTTATCTGTGCTGGCCTTGGATAAGCTGGGGACAGAGGAAGCTCTTTAACCTCAGGGCCTTTGTGCCCGCGGTTCGCCCTTTTACGTCTCATCTCAGGTCACCTGCTCATCGAGGCCTTCCTTGACCACGCTAGCCTGCCTCCAAGACATTCTCCTGTTTTATTGTGTTCATATCATTTATCAGTTCCCGATACTATGAATTAATTTGTCTCCTTTTCTCCTCCCATTTGAGTGTAAGTTCACGAGGACAGATTTTGTCTGTTTTGTTCTTTGTAGCATCCCCAGCACCAAGAACAGTGTCTGGTCTATGTCTGGCCTTCAATAAATGGTGAAATGAATGAATGAATGAATGAGTGAGTGAGTGAAGGTGTATGCACAGCCCCTATGCCTACAATCTCCGCTCCACTGTCGCAGCAGGCGACCAGCCGCGTCCGACATTGCAGACGGCCCCTTGGCTCTGGGGCTGGGGGCGCCCACGAGCGGAGCCGACCGGCATTTGAGCGACGCTCCCCGAAAGCCTGGGCGGTGGCTGCGCCAGAAGAGGGGCTGTCGCCATTTAGCGACGTTCCCTGAGGGCCGCCGCTCCGCCGCGGGAGCCGGACCGGGGGGTCGGGCCGGCAGCGCGCGCGCGCCGGTCTTTTGCGACGGTGCCCGGCGGCGCTGGTCCCGCCCCCGCCCCGCCTCCCGCGCCGTCCGCCCCGCCCCGTCTCTGCTGCCGCGTTCGCTCCGGGCCGCTCAGGCCCCCCGCCCGCTTCATGTGGCCCGGCCCGCGGCGGCCGGCGGCAGGGAGCGGTGAGGCGGCGGCTGGGAGCGGCGGCCGAAGAGGCCCGGGAGGTGGTGGCCGAGGCCCAGGCAGCGGCGGCGGCCCAGGAGGCGGCGGACGGGGAGCGGCGGGAGCAGGCCCGGCCCGGCTCGCCAGCGGCTGCCCGGCTGCAGCATGCGCGTCCGCCGGGGGCTGCTGCGGCTGCCGCGCCGCTCGCTGCTCGCCGCGCTCTTCTTCTTCTCGCTCTCGTCCTCGCTGCTCTACTTCGTCTATGTGGCGCCCGGCATAGGTAGGAAGGGGGCCTGGAGTCCTGGGTGGGGGCTGCCACTCCGGCCTCGGGGGGGATCCCGGGAACCCCCCCGCCCCACCCTGACGGAACTCCGGCCCGAGCCTGGCCCTCAGAATACTGCGGGGACCCCGGCCCGGCCCTCGGGAGACCCCACGCCCGACCCTCGGGGGACGCCGGGACATTCCCGCTCTCTGCACCACGACCGGCCCTGGAACCCACAGCCGCCCCCCGCTAGCTTCCCACGCACCCCCGGTCCTCCTAACCCCATTCCCTGGCGAACCCGACGGTACCTCCACCCCCGCCCCCCGGGCCGGGACGCCCCCTTTCCCGCCCTTGCCTCTCTCGAGCCCCCCTTCCCGCTGCTAGGCTCGAGAACTCCCGTTCCTCCTCCCCCGGGGTCTCCCGACGCCCCGGTTCCCGGCATTCCGCGGACCCCTGAACCTCCTCGGCCCGCCTGCTAATCCTCGCCGAGCCCAGGGGCTCGGGTCTCGAGGTGCCCCACCTCCCCGGTTCCCATCCATCCTTCCCCTCTCTCCTCCCGGTTGAGTTCACCGTTTCCTGCTCCTCCTCCCTATCCTTTCTTCCCTCCACTTTCCTGTTACATCCACCTCCAGGTCCTCCTCCCCAGCATACACATTCCTCTCTTCTTGGCGGCCCCTTTCCTCACTGGTGACACCCCCCCCCCACCTTATGGAGGTCCACCCCCATTCAATCTAACCCTTGAGCGACCCAGGCCGTCTCCCCTGCTCTGTCTCCTCCACCCTCCCCCAAGGGCACACCCTTGTTGTTACCTCCGCCCCTGTACCTCTTTTCCTTCCCCAAATTCTCTGCGCCCCTATCCCCCCCCACCCGTTCCAGTCCTCGGTCACAGTTTCCTCCTTGAACAAGACTTGGGGAAGGGTTTGTCTGGATGTTTCCACGCTTTTGTTGCTGCCCTCCCCTAGTCTCAAGGTAGAAGGTGGCCCTTTAGTATCCTACGGCTCCTGCTCTGGGACCGAGAGGAGATGTAAATTGGCCCTAGAGGAGAATTTGTGATAAGAGCCTTGGGGAAATGGTGCCAGGTGGGAGGGAGGAGCATGGAGAAAAAATGGAATGGGAACTCATTCTTCTCGAAGGCATGTCCTTTAAAGGCAAGGCAGTCTCTGGGGAAACTGAACACTGCCCACAGATTTTGTAAGACCACCGAGCAGACATTTAGGACATGAAGAAAGAGATTGGAAGGAAATACAGCATGAGGGTTAAGGTCAGAGGACACTGAGGTCAGACTTGGATTCAAATCCCTGTCCTTTATGACCTTGGGCAAGTTAACAGGCCTCAGCTTTTCTCCTCTGTAAAATGGGAGTATTAATCTTAACCTCATAGGGTTTTAAGGAAGTAAATAAATTCCCTTTTAAAGCACTCACAGTGCATAGGGAGTGTTCGTGTGTGTGTGTGTGTGTGTTTTAAAGCAGTTATATGTAACTTTTCAGAAAGACGGGAGTAGATGGAAGGTTTAAAGAAGGTATTTGTCTGACATGGTGTCACCACTGGCTCTAGAGAAAACTTCAGTTCAGGGTGAGGAAAGACCAGAAGATGCTGTTGGAGCTGGGGCAAGGAGAGTGAACTCTGCTCTAAAAAGTCTGGGTCATTTGGATGTTAGGAAAGGGTTGATGGTTTAACTATAGGGGAATGCCCTTTAGGATTGTATTAATGCCCAGTGCCATTCTCTGTTGACCTGTCAACACTGAACTAGCTGAATAGAGAAATTTCCAGATAGAGCAGGAGATTCTCTCCTGATTTTTTTTTTTTTTTTTAGAGCATATATTCACCTAATGGTGAATATTGGTGATCTGTACTGTTAACTAGATCTGGGAAGGTAGAAAAGGCAACATCAGATTGTCCTAACAGTTCATGAAGTATCTAAGGAAAAAGCATCCCTCTGGGATAGTACAGTGTGTGGTCTGACGGATCAGATGAGGAGATAGGAATTTTGGCAGAACCAGAACAGGTGCATAATTAGTGGAACTAATTGAGAAAAGAGGTCATTAACATATTGGATCTCAGACTCAATAACAGTGGGTGTGAAATGATAGATTTGGACCTCGATGCAGTCATTCTTGGAGCCATAACCACTTCCAGCGATGGGGGTTATTTCTGTTGTTTGTACATAAATCAGCCATATCTACATGCAGAATAATCCCACTGGGATTGTGGTCACTCTTTAGATTAGAGAGGTTAGAAGCCAGATTCTCCAGCAGAAACGGAACTTACCAATTTACTTAAAATTCCTCAAGGATAGATTTTTAGGTCAGTGGAACCCCAGTGTAAAGTAATGGGCACCTACTGTGCTTAGATTCTTGTATCACTGATAAGTGAAAAAGTTGCAAAGTACTTAAATTTTCACTAGTTTCTACTTAAATGGAAGTCTTCCAAAGGGCAGATCTACTTAAGATTCAGATTTTGTTAGTGGGAAAGGCGAGCCATAAAAAAGATGTGGAATGGCTTTAGGGCTCCTGCAAGCACAGTTACATTCAGTGGTTTGGTGGTTTGTTTTTTTTTGTTTTTTTTTTTTTAAATCTTGGCTTTCTTGCTAATAGGCTTAATTTTTCAAATGACCAGCTTTGGACAGTGGGGTGGCAAATCTTTCCAAAGGTTAAGGCAATCTAGAGAAATACAAGATTTTATGTGCCTTGGGTTGCGAAGACCTTAATTTGAGACAATTATTAAAATAAGCTTAGAAAATATTAGGTTGAACCATATGAAATTTCCATTTTTGCAGGTCAAAAATGGTTTGTATAGTGGCAGCGTGATAGTAGTTCAACCTAATTCATTTCCAGAGAATGACAGTTCTGACTTCTGGCATAATGGAAAGTGTTAGACTTACATTTCCTTCTGGGGTTAATTTTTTCCAGTCCTGCATCTGATTTACTTTATATACCTTTTGACCGTGTTTTTTGCTCAAGGGTCTAAAGAGTCTAAAGGGTCTAAAGAGAAATAGTCCAAAGAGCGTGTTACAGTTGTATTCAGAAATAGGTAGACTTGAATTGAATTTGAGATAAGAGAAAAATCATGTCAGTTATAAATGTGGTGTTTTTTTTTTTAAAGATTTTATTTATTTATTTGACAGAGATCACAAGTAGGCAGAGAGGCAGGCAGAGAGAGGAGGAAGCAGGCTCCCTGCTGAGCAGAGACCCCCCCCCCCCATGTGGGACTCGATCCCAGGACCCTGGGATCATGACCTGAGCCGAAGGCAGAGGCTTTAACCCACTGAGCCACCCAGGCGCCCAGTTATAAATGTTTTAAAGTTGTTCATATATGATACAATCCAGTCCCAACGTCAGCCTACCCATTAACTTAGTATTTTTCGGATCTAATGCCAGCTTTTAATATTGGTGACCTATAGTCTGAGAGCAAAGGGAAATTTTCCTGGATTTGAGGGTCACCTGAAATGGGGCTAATGGTGCCATTTGACTTAGGAAATTGGATGTGAGGAGTGTTAACTAAATCTGACTGTAGTGTGTTTGTAACAGAGTGCTCTCAATTAACTTTAATATCCCTATCCAAATCCAGTTAGGGATTTCAAAGTACGGCTTCACTGGACATTACATTTTTGTTATGAATTCAGAAGTAGTGTCTTACATCAGTAGTTTGAAAGTAGGAACGAAAAGGATGGGACAGACATGTGGTGGGGGGTGCCTGGGTGGCTCCGTCAGTTAAGCACCTGACTCTCGATCTCAGTTCAGGAATTGATCTCAGGGTGGTGAATGCAAGCCCCGGATTGGGCTCCGTGCCCACTTTAAAGAAGAAAAAGAAAAAGAAGGAAAGAGAGAGATGGAGATGGTGGATAAGAGGAAGCCGAGGTGGTGATGAAGATGCGTTCACGCTTCCTCTCTTGCTCTCTCCCAGCCACAGCCTGATTGATTCTCATTTCCTGAGTCACTGTTTCACCTGTTCTGGTGAAATACCCTATGCATTTCAGACTTCTGAAGGAAACTTTGAACATACTTATATGATGCTTTAACTTAAAAAAAAAAGAGAAAAAGAGATCTACAGCTCAGAGTATAACCATATTCCCATCTGACCAGGTCTTTTAGTAGATAAGTGAACTATTTATAGATATACATATGAAGTGCTGATTGGAAAACATCTAATAAGTTTATGGTGCCCTCAGCTGGGAAGGCTGTAGAGAGGTTATTGACCTTCGCGAGTTGGTAAAACAGTTAACCAGTTTCGGGAGAGGTGCCTATTCCTGGTTAGAGGTACTAGTCTATTGATGAAATTTCATTAATTGAAGTTCTGCTACTTAAACTGATTTTCCTTTGCCCTTTGATTATTGAGGAAAGGAAATAGGGAATGATTTTTCCCTTTTGGTCTGCTTAGTTCCAAGAGAAGTTTGATTTATGGCTGGCTTTTGTAGGGCAGGAACCAGTAATTCTAATTCTACCTGATTTGGCCAAATGACCTTGAGCAGGTCACTTGATTCTCCGATCTTACACTTGGGAAAAGCCCAAAACTGTTCGAAAAACTAGAAGTGCATCTTAGCCAAACTTTTTTTTGAAAGACTTGAGATGGCGGGAGAGAGCATGTGAGTGCACGAGGTGTGGGGGAGGGGATGGAGGGAGAGGAGGAAGCCGGCTGAGCAGGGAGCCTGACATGGGGCTCAGTCCCAGAGCAGATGTTTAACTGACTGAGCCACCTAGGCACCCCTTAACCAAACTTTTATTTTTACTTATTTATTTATTTATTTTTTAAAAAAGATTTTATTTATTTATTTGAGAGAGAGAGCGCATGAGAGGAGAGAGGTCAGCGAGAGAAGCAGACTCCCCGCAGAGCAGGGAACCCTATGTAGGACTCGGATCCCGGAACTCCAGGATCATGACCTGAGTGGGAGACAGTCGCTCAACCAACTGAGCCACACAGGCGCCCCTTAACCAAACTTTTAATGAGATGTTTTTATATACAGAAAGTTGATAATTCATTCACATTCTGTATAAATATTAGACCTAAGATTTTAGATAAGATACACGTTTTATGCGGTGCCTGGGTGGCTCAGTGCTTTAAGCCACTGTCTTGGGTTTAAGTCATGATCTCAGGGTCCTGGGATCGAGCCCCCGCATTGGGCTCTCTGCTCAGCCGGTGGGAGCCTGCTTCCCCCTCTCTCTCTGCCTGCCTCTCTGCCTACTTGTGATCTCTCTCTCTCTCTCTGTCAAATAAATAAAATCTTAAAAAAAAAAGATACATGTTTTATGTAATCAAATGCAACCTTTTCTTTTTTTTTAAGATTTTATTTATTTACTTGAGAAAGAGACCGCTAGCAAGCGGGAGGAGAGGGAGAAGCAGGCTCCCCACTGAGCAGGGAGCCCCATGCAGGGCTCAGTCCCAGAACCCTGGGACCATGACCCTGACTGAAGGAACCAGCTGAGCTACCTGGGTGCCCTCGAATGCAACTTTCTCTAATAACCACAGGAAAATTTCAGATTCCCCACAGTTTAGTATGAGAACGGCCTTTTTTCTTTTTTCTTCTCACATGAAAATGTCCTCTAAATGCTAGTGCACATAGTTCTTGAGCTTTTGTGGAAGGATATACATGTGGTGGAATGTGTTATTGTAAAAAAGTAAAAAACCTCGTCCTGTTAAAGAACCCCACCTCCCACATGCCCATGAGCACTCACTCTCTCAAATATTTTCTGAGTTGTGTCATTCTAGAAGGAACCCATATTTAGGGAGCAGGTTGAAGTTTTAATACCTAACAGCACACTTTTGACCAGTACTTTGGTGATGTTTTACGGCTTCCTTGCAGAATTTTGCTACATTGGAAACAAGGTCTGGGTTTGGAGTCGAAATTTCTTTAACAGTGAAAGTATGCTAATCTTGGACAGTCTTTAGAAGCAGTATCAGTTACAGTTCCAGTCTGTCAGTGGTGTAGCCAGTAGATGATTCTGCTCTAATTCTGACATTTCTCCCCGCCCCCAACAGCTTGGCAGGCCAGTGGGAGCAGCATATATTAAATTACCAGGAAGAAGGGTCTCTGTGTTGCTATGATTCTTTAGAACTCTTCAGGAGAGAAGAAATTCCAAAGCTGTAAAAGCCAGAATGCTCTTGACTTGCCCAGTTTTGCAGCTTTTTTGATCATGGAAGATCTGTCGGACACATCTAACCATGTAAAGCAAGCAGAACTTGCAGAAGCAAGAAATAAGGGATGTGATGCTGCTGAGACCTGTCAAAGAAATAGAGAAAACTGGGGGTTAACACTGGCCAAGATAAAGGATAATCAGAAGCAAACAGATTGGGTGTGGCTTGGAAGAGGTTAATGGAGAGGTTTGGAGAGGAGAGGCAGGCCAGCATACGACTAGCATAAGGCCCTTATTCTTTAGGTTTCTAATAACACTAGCTGAGTAAGTGTGTGCCTGCCTTTGCACAATAGGCTCATTTTTGTAGAAAATTGTGAGAAAATGAATGTGAGATCTATGGGTCAATAATTAGTATTTGAATGTCTGCCTATTATGTTACCAGCTACGGGAGGGAAATGCATGAAAAAATTCTAGACTTCTGACTGCTTCTTTCGTTTTATAGATGACCACATAAGCCCACGTGGAGTCATTAACTCACCCAAAATTGAGAATGATAAGATATCCCTGAGGCATACAAAAAAATATGGTTGAAAAGACAAAATTAATCACAAGAAACAACTAGGGAAAAACAGGAGATAGTTTGTAGTTAGTTGCTAGATTATATGACACTCATTCTTAATGAGATGGGAGTTCAGGCAGGCATTCATTCCTTTATTCAACCCGTCGTTCTTTTGAGTGTCTCCTCTTGTCTGATACGCTTTTGTGTATGGAGCAGTCTAGAAATGAATAAAGCAGAATGTTTCTGCAACCATGGTGGCTTTTACATCAGCGAGAGGGTTTTGCCCTTATAGTGCTTTTATTCTAATGGGAGGTGCAGCCAGTGCAGAGGACAGTTTCGGATAGTGGTGGGAGTGACTGAGTGTGTTTTAGATTGAGTGGTTAGGGAAAGCCTTGTTGAAGAGGTGATACTTACCTTGACTGTCGCTAACACGTCTTGGGGTGGTGGGCAAGGTAGGGGTGGGGGGTACCCGCACATGTAAAAGATGGACAAGGATGAGTTTGAGTGAAGGTTGACTGGATTTTTTCAATGACGGAAAGAGTGGTAAAAGATGAATTTGGAAAGGTGGGAGGGCTCAGGTCATGTAGGACTCTGGAGCCATGGGAAAGACTTGTAGGAGAGGGGTGAACATTAGCTTTGAAATCAGCCATACCTAGGTTTAAATCAACCCACTAAATGGGCAGATTTAAAAAAAAAAAAATTTTACTTCTTTTTAAGTAGGCTCTACACCCAGAGTGGGGCTAGAACTCACCACGCTGAGATTAAGAATCACCTGCTCTACTGCCTACCGCCAGGTCCCTCAGGCAAATTATTTTCAGTTTTCTTACCTACCGGGTAGAAGATACTATCTTCCACAAGGGCTGTTGTGAGAAATGAGTATACATGTAAAGGGGTTTACGCAGAGCTTGAAGCCCCACATTACAGTGATTATTTGTAAATGGGAGAAATCCTCTCTGGCCTCATGCTAGTGCGACACAGAGCTGGAAGGACCCGGGCTCCAGTCCGGCTTTACCAATAACTAGATGGGAAGTGTTACCTCAGTTTTTTCTCCTCTGTAAACGGAGGACATGGGTGACAGTACAGATTCTAGGGTCCCTTTCAGATCTGAGGTTACATGAGTCTAAGTAAGTGTGGGTTGAACCTTCAAGTAGAAGGTGTGACAACTTAGGTCAAGTTAAAGCACCCCATTTTTTAAAATGCAGGTTCCCCCTCACTTGGTTTCCCATCTTTGATGAAGTGCTGAGCCGTGGCTTCTGTGGCACTGCTGGAGTGATGAGGTGTTTGCGTGAGTCTGCACACGGCCCGGTTTCACCCTTTAGGGTGATGGAAAAGTTTACACCCTGCAGTCTCTTGTTTTCGGACACTTGCCCTAAAAAGAATTTTTGCACTGAAGCCAATATGTTTGAAATCACTATGACAAAAATTTGCATTGTCTTGGTCAAGGGAAAAACTAAAAAGAATTTTATGGCAATATCTTCAGGATGTTAAGACCATTTCCCCCCCTTTTTTCTTTCCTTTCCTCTCCTTTCCTTTCTTCTTTTTTTTTTTCCTTGTCCTTGGGGAAATCCTTTTAAGTTTTAATCTGCTAAATCTGTCCTTTCCCTAGTTTCACACTTTTGCTTTTAAGCATGAGAGCGAGCCCTGGACTCATTAGCTCCTGGCCCATCCTCCCTCTCCTAGGTAATTGATGTTAAATGAAAATGAATATTACATTTTGACCCAGTAAATTCTTTTTTATATTGTGGCTTCATACAAAGAACACTCATGCCTCCTGCTGATCCCCTTAATGCAGCGTTTTCCCAGGCACAGGAGTCCCACCGAATCTTTTAGAGTCCTGTTCCCCCCTCCTTTCGTTAGTTTGGGTAAGCAGTTACTAGACTCAGGTGTTGTTCCTCCTCCTTCCCAGGTTACAGATACCAGGTATTCTGCAGCGACTAGAAGGGAAGCTGGTCATTGTTTCTGAGTTGCCTTAGTTACTGTCATCAATTATGAACAGTTCTCAGAGGTGATTCCTGGCCTAATTATGGTGATGAAAATGCTGTGGGGTGTCAGGTACAGGCAGGCGTGGATTGTAGGGAAGCTCAGTGTTGTGTTTTAAAACTTAAATTAATCTAGGCTGTGCTAGTGAGCATGACTGTTTATTATTTTTATTAAAGAGCTGTAAAACACATAGATATAAAGAGGGAACTGTGTTCTTCACCCTCCACATGGTCCTAAAAGTATAATTAATAGACATTTAAACCTTTAGCTCAGTTCTCATTGTTGAACAACTGTGCGCTCGGAAAGATGGGAAAATAGGAATTTTTTTTTTTTTCCTCGTAAAACTGCTCATTATCCCATTTTGAGGAGTTCTCCTTCTAGGCACCGTGTCTAAATTGTACTCAGGCTTGTGATGTTTATATTTTCTTTTCTCTCTTTCTAATATTTTATGTATTTATCTGAGAGTGAAAGCATGTGCGGGAGGAAGGGCAGAAGGGGAGGGAGAGTGAGAATCCAAAGCTGAGTCCCCGCAGAGCATCAGGCCTTATGCAGGGGCTTGATCCCACCACCCCGAGATCATGACCTGAGCCTAAACCAACCAGCCCAACTGCAACTAAGCCCAACCAGCTGAGCCACCCAGACACCACTATGTTTTCTGATTGGTAGACCATTGTCCTCCGAAGCCAGAAAATAGTATTTTCCTAATTGCTGAGATGTGGTCACATTTGTGTATTTAAAAAAAAAAAAAAATCCTTTATTCCAGTTTAGAAAATGACAAATTGGCAACTTAAGGAAGTTAAACCATGTGGACCAAAGATGGTAGTAGACTGGCGTTAGGATTTTTCATGTACTTTAAATAAAAGCATTTAATCTTTTAACTTAAGAGACACTCACTTTATCCGTATCCTCATAACCTATAGAGAGAGTAGTGATAGGAAAGTTTTCTGGGTTGTGATTGTGATTGTGATTGTGATTTTTCTTGTGCCAGGATAGTGCCTAGCACATTGTACGCACTTAAAATATTTAATGAAATGAATGAGGATAACTGTTGTCTGGTCAGCCAGCCTCTTCATTGTTGGGATTGTATTTACTCTGGGGGAAGGATCACTGCTTCTGTTAATCCTGATTTTTTTTTTTTAAGATTTTATTTATTTATTTGACAGACAGAGATTACAAGTAGGCAGAGAGGCAGGCAGAGAGAGAGAGAGAGGAGGAAGCAGGCTCCCCGTTGAGCAGAGAGCCCGATGCGGGCCTCGATCCCAGGACCCTGGGACCATGACCTGAGCTGAAGGCGGAGGCTTTAACCCACTGAGCCACCCAGGCGCCCATGTTAATCCTGATTTTGAAGTGACTCTGATTTCGTTTTGCCCCATGCTACTTTGGACTTGTTTTCCTTGCTGTTTCTTTGGGGTGAATACATACAATATGATGTTTGTTATGTATTTTGGTAATTTAAATGTGTAATTCTGTGGCTTTAATTATATTCACAGTGTTATGCAACCATCGCTGATGTTCCCCCAAATTTCATCACCCCAAGCAGAAACTCTGTTCCCACTAAGCAATAATTCCTCATTCCCCTTTCCTCAGCTC
This sequence comes from Lutra lutra, assembly GCF_902655055.1. NCBI lineage: Eukaryota > Metazoa > Chordata > Mammalia > Carnivora > Mustelidae > Lutra > Lutra lutra. The sequence goes on along the minus strand of NC_062286.1, from coordinate 132,601,028 downwards.
CTGTTACCATCTGATCTAATTTCTGTCAATGTGAATTTGCCTTTTTCTAGGTGCTTCACATAAGTGGAATCATCATACAGTCCTTTTGTATCTAGCTTATTTCACTTTGCATCATGTTTTCAAGTCTCATCCATGTGAAAGCATGTATCAGAACTTTGTTCTTTTTATGGCTGTGTAATACTCCCGTGTATGTGTCTGCCACCACACTTTGTTTATTCATCTGTTGATGAGCACGTGAATGGTTTCCACCTTTTGGGTATGTGAGTAAGTTCTGCTCTGAACTTTGGTGTTCAGATGTCTATTTGAGTCCCTGTGTTTAATTCTTTCGGGTATATATTTAGGATTGCAATTGCTAGGTAACGTAATTCTAGTTAATTTTTTGAGGAACTGCCCAACTTTTCTACAGGGACTGCACACCATTTTACATTCCCACCAGCAGAGGATGAGGGTTCCAGTTTCCCACATCCTGGGCACACTTGTTATTTTCCTTTTTTTTTTTTTTTTTTTTTTTTTTTGGTTTTGTGTCTTTGTTTTGTTTTTGTTTTTGTTTTTTTTTAAAGATTTTTTATTTATTTATCAGAGAGAGAGAGAGAGGGAGAGAGAGCGAGCACAGGCAGACAGAATGGCAGGCAGAGGGAGAAGCAGGCTCCCTGCAGAGCAAGGAGCCCGGATGTGGGACTCAATCCCAGGACACCGGGATCATGACCTGAGCTGAAGGCAGCTGCTTAACCAACTGAGCCACCCAGGCATCCCTTGTTTTTGTTTTTAAGGCATAGGCATCTTAGTAGGTGTGAAGTGATTGCTCATTGTGGTTTTGCTTTGCATTTTCTTAATGACGGATGATCAGCATCTTTTCATGTGTTTATTGGCCATTTGTGTATCTTATTTGGAGAAATGTCTGTTCTGGTCTTTTGACCATTTTTTAAATTGGATTGTCTGTTGTTGAATTGTGAGAAGCTCTCTATATTTTCTGAATATTAAACCGTTACCACATGTATGGTTTGCAGATAACTCCTCCCATTCTGTGGGTTGTCTCTTCAGTCTTTCGACAGTGTCCTTTGATGTGCAAAAATTTTTAATTTTAATGAGGTTCAATTTCTCTCTCTTTTTCTTTTGTTTGTACTTTTAAAAATGTACTAGTCTCTAAGTGTCACTTAACTTTGCTCCCTACAGCTTGCCTATTACTTCTTCTGCCTGTGAAGGTCTTACAGGCACTTGTAAATGATTTAAGTTACCAAAAGGCATTTCCTGCACAAACTACTACTGATCTGATTTATTGAGGAAGCAGGCGTCAAGGGTTTGGGGTTTATCTTGCTCTTAACCTCTTTAAGTTTGATGCTGGTTGCTTGATTTCTCTTTGTCTTTAAAATGGTCACTCTTCGGGGCGCCTGGGGTGGCTCAGTCAGTTAAGTTGGGTTTCAGCTCAGGTCATGATCTCAGGGCTGTGAGGGCTCTCTCTCAGGGCTCTCTCTGCCTGCCTCTCTGCCTACTTGTGATCTCTGACTGCTAGATAAATAAATAAAATCTTAAAAAAATAAAAAAAAATAAACATACCCTGTAGAAGAGAAATTTGGAAAATATTATAGATTGGTGAACATAGTTAGTGAAACACTGGACTCATCATACAGAAATGAAAGGGGCTGCTGACTTTTAAGATAGGGAAAAGTAAGTTTTTCTTGGCTTTTTTTAAAAACCCAAATCTCCATTAACCAGCCAGCACCTTTGTATTTTGTTATTTAGGAATGATGACATGGAGGTATGACTTTCTATTTGGTATCAAGCATGGGGTTTTGTTTGCTTGTTTTCTGTCTTCTGATTCGGTGAAAATCAGTTAATTCCTTATTCACCAGAATAAGGATGGGCATTCTGTTTCGCCATGCCTCCCAGTCATCGGCACAGGCACAGGGTGGCAGGTGGAGGTGAGGAACGGGTTGCCGGGACAGGCCCTGCATGACTGGGAGGTGTGTGATGCAAACCACAGGATTCCCCCCCCCCCCGCCCCCAACCCTGTTTCCTTCATAAACATTATCAGAAAATAAACAGAGTGCTAAAGAATGAGGAGTATGGAAGAATCTAATTTGTAAAACCTGCTGAACTCCTATAACTCAAGGTAAAATACAGCAATTTTATATTTTTGTCCTGGGTACCAGCTGAATTGCAAATGTATTTACCTAAATGTGAATGATAATGGTAGCAATTAAAGACAGGTGGGTACTCAGAAAGGTTTATGCTGTGAGGCCTCTAATGAAAGAAAAAATATATAAACTTGGCTTTTCATTTGCCTGATTTGGCTATTAGAGCTAACTTCATTAGCTTAATCTTTATGATGTACTACATCGCTACAGTGTGCTGGGGTTGGGGGTTCAGTGAGGAATGAAGCAGACACCATAGCTGTGTTACATTTTAAGTATTCAGCTAGGGAGTACAGCTTCCCCATAGTAAGAAATACTCAGTTTTTTGTTTTTTAAGAAATACTCAGTTTTGAGTGGTTTTCTACTCCTAGATGGGTGTGTTTAATTGAAGGTCGGTTCAGTCCAGTTCAACTACTGTTCAGTTGGTGTTAACATTCCTTAATTGCTAGACATACTAGTCAGTATGATTTAACTATAGGTATTTAAGACAGCAAAAAAGCTTTTAAGAAATTCTTTTTTCTGGGGCGCCTGGGTGGCTCAGTGGGTTAAAGCCTCTGCCTTTGGCTCCGGTCACGATCCCAGGGTCCTGGGATCGAGCCCCACATCGGGCTCTCTGCTCAGCAGGGAGCCTGCTTCCTCCTCTCTCTCTCCCTCTGCCTGCCTCTCTGCCTACTTGTGATCTCTGTCGGTCAAATAAATAAATAAAATATTAAAAAAAGAAAAAAAAGAAATTCTTTTTTCTTTTTAAGGGTTTATTTATTTATTTACTTATTTGACAGACAGAAAGTAGGCAGAGAGGCAGGCAGAGAGAGCAGGGGAAGCAGGCTTCCCACTCTGCAGAGAGCCTGATTCGGGGCTCGATCCCAGGACCCTGGGATCTTGACCTGAGCTGAAGGCAGAGGCTTTAACCCACTGAGCCACCCAGGCATCCCGCTTTTAAGAAATTCTTGAAAACACATTTAATTTCCTACCCTATTGGCTCATTGGTTGTGCCAGTTTTTGGTGGTGGTCGTATTTACAAGGAATGTGTCTGCTGTTTATCTCCTGAGTGACCTGAAGTTTCTTTATAACACTAGTGCGCTCTGGACCAGTGGAGGACGCATGAATTTACATGCCAAGGCCTCTTCCCTTCTTCCTTGAAGAGTGTAGGTTTTAGAATACAAGTCTGGCACTGAGTAGGTGCTCAGGAGGGATTTGTCAGACATGATGAATTTGTCTCCTACCCCTCAGTGACTTTCATTACTCTTGGGATAGAGTTCAGACTCCTTGTTGTAACTTATAAGGCCTTTCATGATCTAGCTTCAGCCTACCTCTCCAGCTTCATTTATGCCACTCCTCTCCTATCCCTCCAGCATGGACGAAGTAGCTCTTTTCCTTTATCTTTTCAGTGGTCAATTCATGTACTCCTGCCCATCCTCAGACCTCTAAGTCAGTGTTCAATGAGCAGGTCTTATCTTTCTCGATCATTGTTGTATTCCTGTCTAGAACACTGTTTTGGCACACAGTAGGTGTTTAATCAATGTTTATTTGTTAAGTCAGGGAAGTGAAGTAGAGGTGGACAGATCTGAGGTGCTGAAAAGTACAGTTAGCCAGTTCTCTGATTGTTCGGGTATGTTAACCAGGGCTGTGCTAACCGCTGAGATTTCAGGGTGAGGAACTAAAAGGATCAAATAAAAACACAATGATTTGTAGATATGTTCATTATAATTGAAAATGTGATTCATAGCATACTTTTAGATTAATTATGCCCCAGTGCAGTCAGATGTTTGGTGATGTGGAGGCCTGGTTTGTGGGCAGATGACAAGTACAAGTTTCAAGTTTTGCCGGTTTTATATTCAGCAAGGATTTGAACCCTTCCAAGTGCTTTGTGTCCTGCATACTGTGTGTATGGTAATGCTTTGCAATTGGAAGTCACAGATAAATTTATCAATGGTTTATCTTGTACCTAAACTTGACATTTAGATGAAAAAAAGGATAAACATAGGAAAACAGTGAGTCCAAATTTAGGATGAGGCAGCTAAAGTAATTTTCTTACATTGCTGGGGACATTGTTTCTAATTTTTAATGAGAAAGATATTTAGGTTAATGGCTTTGGTATTTTCAAATTTATAAAAGTATACCTTTATGCTGTGAATATGCTTGCCAATCTTTAATTTGAGAGGTAGTTTTTGCCTAGGACATGAGAAATTGTTTTATATTTTATTTCATCCAGGGAGAGATGAAGATAAAACACTTTTCTGAAATTGGAAGTCCATGTGAATGGCTTGGAAAGTAAGACCGTTGTTCATAAGTAGTCTCTTGTGCTTCATGCTGCTGGATGGAAGATGGAAATGACCTTGCCTCGGTCACTAAGATTATATTTTCAATAAAAGCTTGAGCTGATTAGTGCTAGACCAACACCCATCAGTTTCTCTGTCTGGAAGGCACAACTAGAACCCTCCGTTGTGCTCTGTGTGTGTGTGTGTGTGAGAGAGAGAGAGAGAGGAAAGCGAATGTATATGAGAGGGGAAGTGAAATGTTTTGCTTTTGGTTTAATTGCCTATTTCATCATTGACTTGGTTTGTCTGGCTTTTTCATTCTGGTTTTAAATATTGAGAAATATTAAGATTTGTGTGAGTTAGAAAATTTGGATTTATTTGAACTCTGTTGAGAATTAACCTTAGGTAAGAGAGCTACTTTTTTGGTTGGCTTTATGTTTGAGATAACTTTTTTCCTTAATTATTTTATTTTACTGCAGAAAATTTCAAACCTATGCAAAAGCAGAGTGAATAGTGAATACGAACAAAGGTAATTTTTTGATGTGGCCTTTGTATTTATGAAAGATATAAAGGTAAAAGGGCCCAAAGATTCCCCCTTCTAAAACAAAACAAAACAAAACAAAACAAAACATAAGGATAGGCTTACACTAATTAGTAACTGGATTTTTAAAGTTTTTAGGTAATTTGATAATTTGATTTCATTTTTGTTCGGAAAATAAGCAGTATATAAATGCAAGATGATTGCAACCATAAAGGAGAGAAATTATCACATGTTTGCAAGTCTTGATACTAGTTAGGTATTCACCAGTCCCCGTCCCCTCTCCCTTCCCCAGCCCCTTGATCACAGTGCTCAGTTGGAGGAGGGACAGGAAGGGAAGGTGGGAAATTTCCTGCTGGGATTACCAGCTCCCCTGAACGGGTGCATAGTAGACCAGAGCTGAAGCAGTTGATTACAGCGAAGTTTCTGGAGGATTTAATTTTTTCTGTTACCCTGTTCTTCATTTGAAACCTCAGAATTCAGTGCAAGAACAAAGGTCAGCATGTTTGCAAAGGATACGTCTTTCCATGCTGTGGTGTTACCTGGAAGGTTCTGAGTTTGAGGAGCAGGTGCTGGGGCTAAGGATGCTGAAGCCTCAGGGGCCCTTGGGAGCAGACCATTACTGCTAATGTGTCTACACAGGTGGTAACCTGTGTTCTTTTGGTTTCCATGACCTTTTTTTCTGAGACTGTATTGCTAATTTCTATAGCTGTTTATGTCAGCCTTGACCAAAGCCAAGTACAAAGTTTGCAAAGGAAAGTGGAAAAAATACCTCTTTTAGGACTCGTTTTGGCATAGATTTTGTGGTGTGTGTTTAGTAACATCCCCCGAGATCCACAAATTAAACATTACCACCACTGATTTGATTTTAGTATTATTTGGTTAATTTAAGAGTTCTAAAATTAAAATAGTTAAACAGCATAGATTGAGGCTATAGTTTTAAATTGTATTGTATGTGTGAAAAATTGACTCTCTTCATTGTGCTATCCAAACAAACTTACCAGTAGATTATTTATGTAAGTTGGTGTCACCAGAAACATTCCGGAATGAATCATGTTTAATTATAATCTCACAAATGTTACCACCCTTGTTCTGTTGAACAATATTGTTAAACTATTAAATCAGCTTCAACAATGATAAAATTACAATAATTTATTCATAATCATGTTTTGCTCAAGTGTTTTCATTTCGTGGTTTCCTTCTGATCTTTATACACACTCAGATACTTGAAAAATTTGCACCTTAGGAATTGTTAGTCTGAGAGAGTTGATTTTGGAAGAGTAGTAGCGAGTTTTGTGCTGGAATAACCTGTCGGAGTTTCTCTGCTGTAACATCTTTTCCTGGTTGGTTCTGTGTTTCCCTTACTATAACTAACCATAATGTCTTGCTAGGAGATTATTTCTGGCATGGGAATTCTTGAAAGCTATAAAGAAAACATACTTGTTCTGTTTACTGATATGCAAAAAACCTGATAGGAAATTGTAGTCCCTTTGGTGTCAAGTTGGTTTAATCTCATTTCTAAAGATGATGAGTAAAATTAAGTGGAAGAATTTAAAATTTCATGAAATCCTATACCAGTGTGACTAATTTAATGCGAAAGTATAATATTTGATCTAGTTCCTCCTTTGATTGGATTCAGCAAAGTAGAAATAAACACTTTCTCAGAAATCTTGTTGTACTTCGTGATTGTTTTTCTCTAGTCTGGTATTTTTTCTCTAGTTTGTCAGAAATAACTAAACTTTGACAGAGGAGTTTCTCAAAGGTAAGTCAGAGCAGATAAAACAAAGAGGGTCAGTTGGGCTGCTCTGGCCACTGCTGTTATTTCCCTGGTGTTTTCAAATGTAGCTGTGCGATACAGTGTGCCTTCTAAATCTGTAATTAAAGGAATTAAATACGTAGTTTATTTGTGGGCCCTCTCTAGGCTTTCTGGGCTTTTCTAGACTGTTGGAAGATCCCATCTGGAACTATGAGACAGGATGAAAATTCAGGATATTCCTTTGCTTCTGAGTTGCTGGAAATTTAGGTTGCAACTAAATGTTGTATTTTCTTTTTCCACCTCTTTCCTATAGCTAATACATACAGAATAGGGACATCATTGATAGCACGCAGGTTATTCTTTGTAAAGGTGGTTATACTAAATACAGTTAGTTCTGCTATAACATGACTGGAGCATTCCTAAAAATCCACATGCTCCACACAATTGTTGAACAAAAGCCATAGAGCTTATGGGAAAAATGAGTTTAGGTACACGACACTTAAGAACTTTATTAGTGACTTGTTTTTAAAAAGGAGACCTAATGAAAAAGGAAACTAATTAAAACACAGCACAGGTTTACACCTATTAAATGGTTGAGAAATACCATAAAATAGAACAGCTGACTTTGAAAAGACCAGAAGTTTGCTCATGGATGTGGGCATCAGGCCAACCAATCCGTGAGTTATTACCTGGTGGTGGAAGGATTATCTGATGCAGAACCAAATGTCACGTTGGACGTGTATAGGACACCTGCTTGGTGAAGTCAGGTAGCTGGTAGATATTCGGGGTGTGTGAGTGCATGTATGTCTGTTCAGCTGGGGATAGTTAGCTGGGTATTCCTTATGGGTGAGATTACACATAAGCAAATGTGAAGTTTTTAGTTTTGCTCATTGTTGTCAAATATATCAGTTACCGTGGAACAAATGTGCACTCTCAAAATAAGCATCCTAGGGGAACTGTCTTTATAAGACAAAATGTGATGTAATTTGGATAAATGTGTGAGACTATTTAAAAATGATTTTTAAAAAAAGATTTTATTTATTTATTTGACAGAGAGAGATCACAAGTAGGCAGAGAGAGAGGCAGGCGGGGGGTGCGGGTGGGGAGCAGGCTCCCTGCTGAGCAGAGCGACAGATGCGGTGCTCAGTCCCAAGAAACTGAGATCATGACCTGAGCTGAAGGCAGAGGCTTAACCCACTGAGCCATCCAGGGGCCCGTAAAAATGATTTTTTTTTTTTAAAGTTTGAAATCAGGATTCTTGGGTGGCTCAGTTGTTAAGCATCTGCCTTTGGCTCAGCTCATGGATCCCAGGGTCCTGGGATCAAGCCCAGCATCGGGCTCCCTACTCTGCAGGGAACCTGCTTCTCCCTCTCCCACTCCCCCTGCTGTGTTCCCTCTCTCCCTGTGTCTCTCTCTGTCAAATAAAATCTTAAAAAAAAAAGTTTGAAATCACAAACTGAACAGAAAAGGTGCAATTACAGTACATCAACTTTTTCTTGAACCATTTGGTGACGTGATTTCCTATCACCCCCAAATACTAGACTGTTTTTGTTTTGTTTTGTTTTGTTTTGTTTTTCCAACAAACAAGGATATTCCAGCAAAGGACCATCCAACCATTGAAGTTAAGAAATTGACATTGATACGTTACGGTCTTCTAATCATTCAACCCCCATCAGAGTGCTGCCAGTTGCCCCAGTAATGTCTTCTATATCAAAAATAATTTGGGTCAGCATCCCTGTTTTACTTTCTGCCATAACAACATGTTCTAGGCCCTTTGTGCCTTCCTTATCCCAAACCTGGAATCAGTTATTTCTCCAAAGAACTCTTGAGTCTTTCTAGCGGAGAATGGATATTTAGAAACCAAGATCCAGGTGTTGGGGGCACTCATTGCTGTTGGAGTGTTAAGGCTTCTTGCCTCTATATATAAAGCTATGGGATACATATATGTATGTGTACATACATATGCACATTGACATCTATATTTCTACATGCGTGTGAATGGAAAATTGTGGAGTTCACATTAGTACCTGCAATTTAAATCCAGCGCTTCAGGGTTCATGCTAGTTTTCTCCCTTTCCATATTTATAACTCCGTTCTCTGACGGTGGAATCCTAGCTCCCATTTTTCTTAATATATTCCCTTAGTTGATCAATCCTTTGTATGTACCATGCTGCTTCATCCCCAATCCCTGTTTATATATCCTTTTCACCTGGAACAGTTCAGTTCCCTTTCCTGGGCTTTCCTCCCTCTTCACCCCACCCCCACCCCCCGCTCCGCCCTTAAGCTCCCATACCCTGCACAGCCCATCTGCCAGCATGGGTGTCCTCTGCACCCCACTTGGGCTCTGACACACTGGACCAGGCTGCCCCATTTCCCGCGGTAGACACTCCTCTCACCCCTGCTCGGCCTGTGGCACCCCACCCTGGCATTCCCCTCTTCCCTGGTGGGTGCCCTCCTCACCCTTCCAGGCTCTGACACTGCAGGGAGGACAGCCTGTTCCTGCTGTGCTCAGGCCTCCCTCTGTGGCCCTTTGTGTCTTCTCTTGACCCCTCAGCACAGACACCTCCCTAGGTGCGGCCCCATCTAATGGCTTTAGGACTGAATTGTTTTAGAAAAGAGGAAAGAGCCCAAATAAAACTTTCTGATAAGTAAATTCACATTTTGGGGGGAAGAATTGCCTGGGCCACGTCACCTAGTTTTGCATTCTGAAAATATAGTCCCCATACCTTTCTGAAATTCTTTTTAGGTTATTTTCTATGTCTCTCAATACACAGGATATTCTTGATTACTTCCTGTAAGGCTGTACATTTTTAGCTAACCAGAGTGGGTGACAAAGTGAAACATTTAACCCACATAATCCTTATGAGTCTTTTTCCCCCTTCTTCGATCTTTCCTGTGGCATAGATAGGGGCTGTAATGTCTGAGAAAGCCTCCTTCCCAGAAGTGACTGTCTTGGTCAGTAGATGGCATTTCTGTCTCTCCCCTTCTAGCTCGGTGCCATCGTCCTGTGACCCAGCATGGCAGTGGCAGCAGACACAGTTTCCATTAGCTCAGTCTTTTCTGTAGGTGTTTTGCATGTATTATCCTATTAAAACACCCTACCTCTGTGAGACGTCGGTCTTTTACGGATGAGGAAACCAAGGCTGGGAGGGGTTAAATAATTTGTTCAAGGTCACATAACTTGTAGGAGGTTTGGAGATGTAATTTTAATCCAAGCTACTCCCCGCCCCCCCCAGCCTATCCTCTTGACTATGTCTGTGCTGCCTCTGTATGATTAGGATAAATTTGATGATACTGAGTTTTTTAGTTACAGTTTTTGTTTCCTTTTGATTTAGGAAAAGGAAACATAAGCTGTAGCGTTGGGAGAATAGATGCTGTTAGCTGTCTGGAAACAGGGCCACTTAGGCATTCCTGGAATGGGCCCACAGGAGTGGTCGGCGGAGAGGCTGAATAAGCCCGTTTCTCCCTGTGATCTGAGCACAATTCCACTCTTCATACAGAAAGGGCACTTTGAAGTACTGGGATCAAAACTTCTGCCTGGAAGCTAATGTGAATCCGAAGGTCTTCTGTGAACTACATTTAAGCTGTCTGATGTTCCGCAAGGAAGAGCAGTTTTGAGTTGACTCAGTTTATCAGCCCATCTCAGTCTTGTTTTTTCTCAGAATGGAATGATGTGGCTAATTGCTGTGTTGAAAGTGGGTACCCGTCATGTGGTTTTGAGTTCTTTTCGAGGTGCAGAGATGAATTGTTTTGTGCCTCTGCCCCCCCTTCACGACAGCTCTCCCTCGTGACTAGTGTCCGGCTTCTGCGAGGTGGCGGGGGGGCACTTAAGGAGCTTCCCCCAGGCGACTCCTGATGCCAAAAGCATCTTCATGCAGAGCTGCAGGCCTGCCCTGGAGTGGAGCTGGCACCGTGACCTCATTCGCGCGGCTCTCTGACCATGGAGCTGAGCTAATCATATCTGAGAAGAAGCGTACTGTCAGCCAGGCTTTTGGAAAGCGGCTGAGGAAAGCAAGCTTGTTTCTTAATGATGTATAACCGTGAGAATAGTAAGGATATTTGTACTCAGGCCCTAGACTCCTCAAAACAGGTGTAGCAAGCTAGCTAGCTTGCTTTCTCTCTCTCTTCACTCTTCCAGTCTGTCCGTCCCTCATCTGCCTTACAGACCTTTAGAAACACACAAGTTAGATGTGTACCGCGTTTGCTTTTTTGTTCAGGACAGAGGAAGTGTGCCTGCCCATAGGAGGAAAATACCGCATTAGGCTGTGGAGCTGCACCTTCTGAGCTCATGTCCCAGCTCTCCAGTTTGTTGGTTTTGTGACTTGGGGCAAATTACTGAACCATTCCGTTCCTGCTTCAGCTTTCTCATGGGGTGATAAAGTTCCTACTTCCTAGTGAAGTGCTTAGCGAGCCTCCTGGCAACGGTAAGCATGCTCAGTGAATGCTAGCTGCCCCTGTGACCGATACTCTGCCCTCTGGGAGATTATAATCTTGGATGTGTTTTCAGGACCTGGTTACATATACAGAATAGAACAGGCTCGAAGAATTACAGCATAAAAGAGTGGGAGAGGATATTCAAGAGTACTGGAACAACCTCTGTATTTTACAGCTGGGGAAATGGAATTTTAGAGATGGTGAAGGATTTACTCAGTCTTCGGGGTGGTGCCAAGACCAGAGCTTACGCTCAGTCTAGTTGTTAAACCAAGGGTTTTCATAAACTTCCCTTTGGATGATGATGATGATGATATGATGATACCAGGATTTTTTGTGGGTGGTGGTGAGGCAGAGAGAGGCTTGTGTATAAATAGAAAAAGCACACTCAACATACCTATTGTTTTTATAATGCAGACTACAGTGAATAAGTTAAAAAAAAAAACTTGGCAGATGGGAATATACTGAAGGTAGTGAGAAAGCATGATTGTGGGGGCATAGGTTTAAAACAGTTCAAGTATAGTCTCCTGTCCTTACAGACGTGGGCTAAGTGGGAAAACCAGGTTATATGCATCTTTTGGGTGAGCAGCAAGGATAAAACAGGTACAAAGGGCATTGTAGCTTCATAATCATAGTAGGATAAGGATCATTACAAGTCAGTCACTGCTGGGGTTTTGGTTTTTTTCCCCCAGTAGTTAATATTTATTTTGGATTATAAAAGTAATACATTAAAAGTATAAAATTTGGAAAATAACCAATAATGACCAATAAGCCAAACATAAAGAAAATAAAGGCAGCATATAATCTCATAACCCAAAGATCATTTACTGTTAACATTTTGGTTTTTTTGTTTGTTTGTATTTTAGTATGTGTGTAATTTTTCAGAAACATAATTAAGCCCATTTTGTATGTGTGGTTTTATATATTCACTTAAAATGTACAGTCTAGAGTCAGTGTCAGGTTTTCAGTCCTCTGTGAAAGTGTGGACTTGATCATAGGCCATAGAAGCACATTCTTTGGAATGTGTTTTATATAGGACAAATGTCCAAATCAGGCTGATAGTGCTCTCCCTTTGTTTTTATCAGGATGACTCATATTTCCCTGTCTATAGGCCATCTCAGAAATTAAAATAATAAATTAATCCTCAAGGAAGTTTTGCCTGATTCAACAAGCAGTGTTTTGGTCACTTACAGCTCTTACTGTTGTTAAATAATATTCTAGGAGCACGGCTCAGGCAGTTTGCTGACCTAACGTCAAATTAACCAGTTCCCCGATAAAGTGAGGTAACTACAGTTCACAGCAGACAGAACATTCCGTTCTTGCCAAGAAAGTTCGGTTTGGTCATACGCAGAGAGGAAATGCAAGTATTCAAGGGATTTAAATTATGGATAAAATGGAAATCCGTGGCTGAGGATTCGTCCTTCCCTAGAGTATTTTATGCTTCCATGAATTAATAAAAATAGAATTTCAGCAAACAAGAATAGTTGTTAAATATAGGATTCATATGTTGGGCATACCAATCAGTGTGCCTTCTGTGGGGCTGAATATTACGACATTAAAAGGTACTGGTAGCAAATCAACTGTTAGATTAATGTCACTTAAAGGGGAATTTAAAGGAATTGTAGGAATTTAAAGGTGTCACTTTTCCCCAACTTCACATATGTAAGTATGTAAATTTAAACTTCAGGAATGTGCTTTCATTTGATATAATTAAAATGATCTCTTTAAACATTGCTTTTCTAAGATTGATTCCTCACACCATAGACTCGAATATTATTCAAAATGCGTTTCTGAAAAAGAGTGGGTTGGAAATGACACTTGTTCTGGGAGGGAGAAATGAGTGTTGGGATTGACCAGAAAGAGGCTGAGGAAATGTTAATATGGTAATGTTTCATGTCTTGATAGGGATTTGGGTCCTGCAGGTGTGTAGTCATCAAAACTCAGCAAGCACATACTTTCATTTTATGAAACTTTATATCCGAAGGGGAAAAAATTATGCAAATATTGAACACTTACTAATGATACGCTGAAGTATTTAGAGAGCAGTTTACTGATCTCTACAATTTACTTGGAAATGCATGAAAAAAATGAGATGAATGGGTGGATAGCTAGATGGATTATTTGTGATAAGAAAGTTAAGAATAGAATCAAGATTGTGAGTATATGGGTTTTCACTGCAAATTTCCTTTTTTTTTTTTTTTTTAAAGATTTTATTTATTTGACACAGATCACAAGTAGGCAGAGAGGCAGGCCGGGCAGGGCTGGGGCTGGGGGGGAGATGGGGGGATAGGCAGGCTCTCTGCTGAGCAGAGAGCCAGATGTGGGACTCAATCCCAGGACCCTGAGACCCTGACCTGAGTCGAAGGCAGAGGCTTACCCCACTGAGCCACTCAGGTCCCCCTTCACTGCAAAATTCTTCCAACTTTGCTATATGTTTGCAATTTTTCATAATTTTAACTTTAAATTGATAGAGAACTAAGAATTGTTGGATTCTTGGTCTTTACTATGTTAAGACTCCCCGGGCACGTGGGTGGCGCAGTCAGTTAAGCATCCAACTCTTGGTTTCAGCTCGGATCTGCTCTCAGGGTCATGAGATCGAGCCCCATGTTGGGCTTCATGCTCAGCAGCTCAGAGCAGAGTCTGCTTGAATTTCTCTCTCCCTTTGTCTCTGCCCCTGCCCCAAACTCTGCGCATATGCCTCCTCTCTCTCTCTCAAATAAATCTTTTTTAAAAAGAGAAGAATCTCTTAGTGTCTTTCTCGCTGAGTCCTAGGATTATTGTTCTGATTATTTTACTTTCCCAGAAATGACCAAGTAACATAAACCCTGTATAATGGTCAAAGAGGTAGCATCTGTGTTCATTTCCACATACGATATCCAGTGGACACACAAACACTCTTTGCCAAGACACTTTCTAAGGCTGATGCTCATCAGCCTTAGAAATACAAATCTGTATTTTTCTGTTCTTCTCTCCGGACTTCAATGTGGATATTTTTTATTGCCCTGACATCAAGTTCCACTAATTCTCCTTTTTTGCTGTATCTAATCCAGTATTAAACCCATCAATTAACTTCTTAATTTCAGTTACTGTATTTCTTGGTTCTACAGTGTTTACTTGGTACTATTCTATAGTTTCCACTTTTATGATGAAATTCTCCATTTTTTCCTCATCTTTACTCTTTTTTTTTTAATCAGTAAACACAGATTTTAAAAGGCACACTTTCATAGAGTTTCTTCACAGTGCATCTTAGGAATGAAGCAAATTTTGACTCACTAGTACACAGTGATATTAATGTATTACAGTATGAATGTATTAAATTAATGTATTAATTGTATTAAATATATTAATACATTAATGTATCACTGTGGGTCTTTCCCTGTTGTCTGGTTCTTCTTTTTGATATTCAGTCCTTTGGACCAGTCTCTTGGCATGCTTGGCAATTTTGACTGAAAACTGAATGTTGTGTAAAAAAAGAAAAAGTTACAGCGATCCTGTAGGATTTCATCCTCATCTGGAGTGGGCTTACTCCCTTTGCCAGGCAAATAGGGTAGGGACCTATCTATTCATCCTATCAGGGAGTGAGCCACTGAAGGAAGGGTGTGGCTATGGTGAGGCTCCATTGACCTCTGGTGGCCTGTACTCTTAGGGAGTAGACCTGTGGGAGTTCTGAGAACCTGGGGTGTTCAGCAGGATGTGTCCTGGACTTCAGTCCTTGTCTCCTTAGCACATGGAATGGATGAACTCTTCTCTGTACTTTAGAGGCTTTCTGTTTGGTTTCTTGGCCTCCTAACCTGGGCGGCTCTGGGGTTCTGCAGATCTCCTGGGGGGAAAACTGGCTCAATTCTTTTCACTAGGATTCTGGTCCATTAAGTCTCTATTTTTGTTTCTCCAGACAAGGAGGTGTTGCCAAAGTTCTGCTGGTTTCTCTGCCTCTTAGTAGTGGCTCCAGTCCTGTGCCCGGACTGCCTGCTCCCTCAGCCTTATTCTTGGTACCCGTAATTGGCAAGTGCCCTGAATGATAAAACTCATTGCAGTAAGCTGGCTCACTTCTGAGGGCTTCGCCCTACTCCAGGATCTGGTGCCCTAAAGTCCTGGTTGCCTCAGCAGCTCTCCTCAGTCGTCATACCTTTTTTTTTTTAAATCTGGCTTTTCTAGTTGTTCTCTGTGGGATCCCTGGTTTATAACAAGCTACTCAGTCATAGTCAGAAGTAGAAGCTACTTTATATAATTCTTGTTCATGTGTTTTGTTTCTTATGTTGCAGAAAAAATTAGTCTGTGTTCCATTTATTTTTTATTTTTATTTTTTAAAGATTTTTTTATTCATTTGACAGACAGAGATCACAAGTAGGCAGAGAGGCAGGCAGAGAGAGAGGGGGGAAGCAGGCTTCCAGCTGAGCAGAGAGCCCGATGTGGGACTCGATCCCAGGACCCTGAGATCATGACCTGAGCTGAAGACAGAGGCTTAACCCACTGAGCCACACAGGCACCCCCTGTGTTCCATTTATTAAAGAAGGCACATTTAGTTCAAAGGGAATTGAAAGAAATATGATGTTTATTAATTTAAAATGAACCACCATTATAAAGTTATTTGTGCATTACTACTATGGTTTTTGTGTAACAGTTTAACAGCTAACTTAAAAGTAAGTTTCAACACAAAGTAAATGCAGAGTTTCTCAGTAACGGCCCTAGTGACTTTGGGCTGGATAATGCTTTGCTCTTGGAGGAACACTGCAGAATTCTAGCGGCGTCCCTGGTCTTTCACCCACTAGATCCAGTAGCACCCTTCTCTCTGAGCTACAACAACCCACAACATCTCCAGGTGTTGCAGCATGTCTCCTGCGGAGCAAAATCACCTCTGGTTGAGAACCACTAGTCTAGGACTAGGCTTAGTTTTCCTAATCTGGCCTGGTGCCAGAGACGTGGAATGAAGTCTGTGTTAAGCAGGTCCTTGTCTTCCATCATAGGGCGGCTTTCCAGCTTCATTCTTGCCTGATCTTTTGATGGTAGATACCATTAAGAGTACATGGATTCGTTCACCGTTCACTTGCCTGCTGTGAATGGGCAGTTGAAGTCACCTGTTCACTTGCCCTAGAGTTGAGAGGACAGATTTGATTTCTAGGTGGTGGGAACTGTTGCCACCTGTGGGGTATCTCTTCGGGCTTCTGTAGAGCAGTGTTGTGCCAGTCTTTTCTCACTGTGATCTGACTCATGTACAGCCCTTAAGCTTACGGGAGCAAATGAACACAGAGAAATCCTCTCAGAGAATGTAAATAATAACCATTTGGAATTTCAGGTAGGAAGGACATAAAGAGACCCAAATTAGGCCCAAAACTAAGGGCTAAAAGAGAAAAAGACTGCTTAAGAAGAGAGATGACTTCAAGTGGACGTTTCTGAATGGTGTGACACTGCCAAAAGTGATTTAAGCTGCTTGCTCCTCTTTTTCTTACTCTGCAGAGATTTTCCTGTTTTCCAAATCATTCTGCTTTGATGCCAAGGCTCTTATTACTAATGCATGGCTTTTTTATGGTCCTCCCTTTTCCCATCGTGCCTTTTGGGTGCTGAGTCAGAGTAGATTGCAAAACAGGATCCCAGCACTGGCGAAGAGGAGAGCTCCCTCTGTGGTGCCCAGATGCTGCTGGTTTTCTTGCACAGGCATCTTGTAGCAAGCGTTCCACATGAATTACTCTGATGCCTCGATTCACATGATGCTTTCTTCCTACTCTCCTACTCTTAAAAAATAAGGCTTTATAGGTAACCTGGCTAGCTCAGTCTGTTGAGCGTCCGACTCTTGATTTCAGCTTAGGTCATGATCTCAGGGTTGTGAGATCAAGCCCCACACTGGGCTCTGTGCTCAGCCAGGAGTTTGCTTTAGATTCTCTCTCACCAGGGCGCCTGGGTGGCTCAGTGGGTTAAGCTGCTGCCTTCGGCTCGGGTCATGATCTCAGGGTCCTGGGATCGAGTCCCACATCGGGCTCTCTGCTCGGCGGGAAGCCTGCTTCCCTTTCTCTCTCTCTCTCTGCCTTCCTCTCCGTCTACTTGTGATCTCTCTCTGTCAAATAAATAAATAAAATCTTTAAAAAAAAAAAAAGATTCTCTCTCACGCTCCCCTTGCTTGCCCTCTCGTCTTCTCTGTCTCCCAGATAAATTAATTAAAAAAAAAAAAAGTACCTTAAAAAGAATGAGGCTTTAAAAACTTCCCAGAAATGTCGATAACAGGAGGTTTTTAGAGTTCTTCAAAATGAGCCTCAAATAAGAAAAATGTTGGTCCAAATGTTAATGTGAATCATACTTAATTTCTGGAACGGTAACTTATTTTCCCGCTTTTCTAGCTGTTGTCTGGACATGTGTCTTCTGAATCTCTAATTTCTATTTTGTAAAATGTAAAATGATACTTTTACATTGCCTTTATGATAGGCAGCTGCTAGGAGTAAAACAGATACTAAGGAATGGGACTAATTGTTCAGTGTGTGCTCAGATCCCGGCTCACATCTCCCATTTTCCCCCCATACCTTTGCCAGCCCACAGTGTTCTGGGGGACCACTCATAGCCTGACCTTTGAGAGCCCAGCAGCTGTTATCCCTGCTGCTTTCAAATGCAGGCCTGTCTGGGCCACAGACTATTTCATTTTCTGGTAGGTTAGGAAATACTGTGTTGTGCTGGGCCCTGCGGGGCGTACGCGGTGTTTTTGAAGCCTGGAGGAGTTGCCTGCTGAAGCTCGTGTCAGAGATGGTAATGTGGAGAGGGTGTTGCTACGTCTGTGATGAGCATTGTAGCCTCCTCCTCACATCTGCCTTTAAACATACTGTACGAGACATCTAAACAGATCTGTTAAATTGCTTCTGCTGATGTGGTCTGGTGTGTTTCAGTGCTTCAAGTAGGATTTTCCCAGAGTGACAGTCTTTGCCATTGTCCTAGGTCTTAAAAGTAGCTTAGAAAAAAGAAAGAAAAAAAAATAGCTTAGAAATCATTCCTCTGTCTTCACAACCTGAGTAACAATGTGGGTAAAAGTCATAATGGTATGGGAACTCTTTGTAATATAGCCACCGTTTTTCTGTAAATCTAAAATTATTCTAAAATCAAAGGCACATACAAAGAGTATAACTATGACTTGCTAAAGGCCCACTCTATTCTAATTACTAACTCAGGGGTTTGACATTTGTTATTTCTAAGCCGCACAGGACTGAGAAGTTTAGTCATGAGCTCAGGACCACAGGATCCTGACTCAGACCTTCATCTGAGCCGACGGAAAGACGAATCGCACCCCATTCGGCTCCCTCTGTGCTTGCTGGGGAGTGGGGATAGAAGTCTTGGCTCTTCAGTGTGTGATTTAAGCTCGCATGTATGCCTCGGTTTCTTTCTATTATAGCACCAGTAACAGCGCGTGGCACTTAAGGGTGTGTACACTCCGGTCCCTGCCTTGTGGCCTCCGTCAGCTCAGGGACCAACTTTTTCTCTCTCTTTTTTTTTTTCCATTAATTTTTAAAAGAGTGTTTATTTAAATTCCAGTTAGTTAAAATACAGTGTAATGCTAGTTCAGGTGTACAATTTAGTGATTTCTTTCAATAAATTTTGAACTAACACATGAGTGTCAGCCACATACAAGGCCCTGATCTTTGAACTTTGCATGCATTGCTTATCTTCCAAGCCCGCTGAGATAGGTGTTGTTATTTGCTTCATGTTCTAGGTGAGGAAAGTGAGGTTCAGAGAGGCTAAGTAACATGACCGAGTCTATGCAGTCAGTGTATGGCAAAGCTTATGTTCAGGGCCAGGGCCTGCTCTTAACCACTAAGCTGTAGTCCCATTTTAGTGTCTCTGGGTCATCATTGTTTCATAGTAGACACTCCCATGTTGAAGGATGGTTAATGGGGTGCCTCTCTGATTGGATGGGGGCCTGCAAATGCAGGGTGACTCGATCGGGGATCCCAGTGGCACAGGGGGTGAAAGGATTCGCCTGAGGCAGACTGAAGTTTATCGAATACATAGCAAGGAAGCAGCTGTCTGGCCGTATTTAAAGGAGGCAGGTGAGGAAGTATGGGGACATAGGGACTTTTCCCTTTTTTGGGAACTTGTGCCCAGGTGTAAGTAGCCCATTGGTCAGTTAGGGCCTGTGGCTTTTGGAGGTGGGTCACGTAACGAGCTGGTTTGTACTCAGCTCAGTGGTCAATGTGGGGCCCTTCTGGTTTGATGATATTTCCATTGCTCAAACACGTTGCCTAAAAGAGGCCTCTCTAGTTAGATTGATAATATAAAAGTAACTCCTTAGACTGTAGAAAACAGTGAAATTCTGATTTTATAAAAATATTTTCCTTCTTCAGTTTAGATCAGAGGGCATAAATGAGGGTTTAGGGTCAACTAAAAAGATTGTATTCTGTTAAAAGGAGATGGTCACTGGGCTACTCAACACCTGATGATTCCATCAAGGTGGCAAGGTGGAAATCTTAGTCTCGTTTTTGCTAGATCTTCCAATACTTTGAGAGACTCTAGAACCTGAATTTTTATATGAATGATAATAACAAGCATTTAAATAAATGTCCTTATTATGTTCTAGGCTTTATTCTTGATGTTTTACAAATAATAACTCATTTAATCCTAAAGGAAGTACAAATATTGTTGTTCCTATTTTATGGATGAAGAAACTGAGGCACAGAGGTTAAGTAATTTGCCTAAGATCATTCAGCCAACTATGATTTAACCTCAGGTAGTTTACCTCCGAAGTTGATAATTTTTTTAAAAAACATTTTTTTACTTTTCTTTATTTGAGAGAGAGAGAGCATGGAGCATGAGTGAGGGGAGAGGGAGATAGAGAAGCAGACTCCCCCCACCCCCCCAAGCAGGGAGCCTGACATGGCTCGATTCCAGAACTCTGGGATGATGACCTGAGACGAAGGCAGGTGCTTAACCACTTAACTGACCAAACCACCTAGATGCCCCCAAAATTGATGCTTTTAACTACCAAACTATTTACCTGGTAGTTAAGTCACAGTTTAAAGATAAAAGGGCCACCTGGGTAGCTCAGATGGTTAAGCATCTGCCTTCAGCTCAGGTCATGATCTCTAGGTGCTGGGATCGAGTCCCATGTTCAGGCTTCTGGCTCAGTGAGGAGTCTGCTTCTTCCTCTCCCTCTGCTTCTCCCCCTCCTTCTGCTTCTCCCTCTGCTTCTCTGCATTCCTCTGCTTCTCCCCCTGCTATTCTGTTTCAAATGAATAAATAAAATATTAAAAAAATAAAGATAAAAGGAAACCAGAAGACACCTACTAGGCCAAACAAAACAACCTTTGTGAGTAGATACTTGGCAAATTCTCATCTGAGCATTAACTATTTGTGAGATCAAAACAGTTTATTTCTAACATAACTGCTTCATTAATCATTAGTTGGGAATTTTTATCTGCTGTATCTAAGCTTATTCACTCTTCTGTATCATTTCTGTATTTTTCTTTTACAAAGGAATATGGAGTTATAGAAGATGAAAATGTTACGGAAATGTATAATCATAGAAGGTTAAAAGCCCTGCATAACCCCGCCATTCCTCCAAGTAACTGCTGTTTAAGCAGCCTGGTACATATGTCTCTAAGCTTTTTTCTAAACATTAATAATAGTTTTTGAGTTCATTTCAGGTATATTATTCTTGTTAAATGTCAAAGTTGTATTTATTAAGCTATCCCCCCTTAAGGCCAGTTTGTTATATATTTCCTTGATTGTGGGGCAAAGAATTTACTACCATTTGTCCATCTTTGACTTTCTTGCATAATACATTTTTCTTCTTTTGAATATTGCTTATAGAAACTAGAGTTACTGGGTGCCTGGGTGGCTCAGAGTCAGTTAAGTGTCTGCATTTGGCTCACGTCATGATCATGGGGTCCTGGGATTGAGCCCAGAGCAGGCTCCCTGCTTAGTGGGGTCTGCTTCTCCTTCTGCCCCTCCCCCTTCTTGTGCTTGCTCTCTCTCTCTCTGTCTCTTTCAAAGATAAATAAAATCTTGAAAACAAACTAGAGTTATCCATTTTCTCAGCTCTGGGTTGGTGTGGTTTTTTTTTTTTTTTTTTTTTTTTGCTAACAAACCTTTTCTTTAGCCTTCTTCGAAGCAGGAGGGGTTTTCCCTCCTAGTTCTGGTCCTTTCGGCTAAGAAGGTGGAATGAAAAGCTGTATTAATGGAAAACTGGAATGGAATGATAGGTTATATATAAATTAAGATGTTGACTTTGAAGATTAAAAATAAATTCAGTAGAATATGAATAAATTGGAAAGCTAGAGCTTGAAACAGGTTTCAGATTATAAGCACAGATGGTATTTATTACTTAATTGCAACTCTAGACCCGTGTTTGATTTTTTTAATTGAAAAATTTATCTTTAATTTTAGAGGTATTTGTCTATATTTGGAATGTGCCATAAGCCAAAATTGTATTTTCAGATCTTTTAAAGTATGGATCCTAATTTTTTCCATCTCTTCTGTTAATCATTTAACCCTTCCCCCCATTAGAATAGAAATCTTGAATTTTTGCCTTAGGCTTGCTAGCCATACCACACATTCTCTTTCAGCTCTAGGTAACATTTATTTATTGGGCTGCTACTGTATGCTAGCTACTGTACACTGGGCACTGGGATCAATGTATAGAAATCATAAAAGTCTGTCCTCTGGAGCTAATTTTCTGTTAAGTGATCAGCACTTTGGAGAAGGATAAACAGGAGAATGGAAGGTGCGGGTATGTGTTTCTTTTGCTGGGCTAGGCTTGTAATGTTAAATACAGTGTGGTTAGGGAAGGTATCACTGAAGGGACAACTGAATACTTTCAGGAGTGGAGCTGCCTTGCAGGTGCGGGGAGGAGGGAGCCCCTTGGGCGGTGGATGTGAGGTGGGAACTTGCTTAGGGTGTCCCGGAACAGCAGGAAGGCCATTGTGGCTGCTGCTGAGTGAGTGAGACTGAGAGAAGTTGTTGCTACCCTTAGAGGGGGTGAGGACAAGGCACAGATCTTTCGGAGCTGCGGTGGGCAGACTGTGTGTGCAAAGGGCCAGCTGCACCTGTTGCCGGCGGTGCAGTCTCTGCCAGCAGCCCGTAGCCCCGAGCTGGAAGCAGCCATAGACAACACATGGGGCTGTGGCAGGGTTCCAGTAATATTTTGTTTACAAAAACGGGGTGGGCAGGATTTGCCCCCCCCCCCCCACCAGGTTTGCTGACTCCTGATTTAGGAGACAGCCATAGTCCAGAGTTTGACTTTTACTCCGAGGGAAATGAGAATTCGTTGGAAGTTTTTGAAAAGAGTGGACTGAGATCATCTGACTTCTGTTGAAAAGAATGCCTCGCAGTTCCTGGTTGAGAATGGCTCTTAAGGGGTGAGGTGACAGGGTAGGGTTGCACTTAAACCAAGACAGGAAGGCTGTAGGCGGGGCAGGTGGTGGGTGAGGATGGTGTTTTGGTTTAGACAAGGTGGGTGTGAAGCGACTGTTAGACATCCAAGTGGGGATGTCAAGGATGCAGTTGGCCTGCAGACCAGTGCATAGGAGAAGTTAAGGCAGGACTCAGTCGGGAGCCTTCAGTGTGCTCGTGACATTCAAGGTCATGAGACAGGATGAAGAGTGGGAGCGACTGTAGCTTTGTCTGGACTGATTCCATACTTTGGGAGTGTTGATTCTTTTCATTCTTTTTTTTTTTTTTTAAGTGGGGGAGAGGCAGAGGGAGAGAGCGTCTTAGGCAGGCTCCATGCCCAGCATGGAGCAGGACTCAGGGGCTCGATCTCATGATCCTGAGATCATGACCTGAGCTGAAATCAAGAGTCAGACACTTAACTGACTGAATCACCCAGCTGCCCTGATTCTTTTCACTCTTAAATGGATTTGAAGTACAAGAACCTTCACGCCCCTTGGGTTAGGCTTATTATTTAACACCTCTAATTTTACTGATTCTAGCTCTTACATACAGCCTTTTTAAAATTGTGGTAAAACTTTGGAAAACAGTGTGGAGGTTCCTTAAGAAATTAAAAATAGAGCTACCCTTTGACCCTGCAATTGCACTGCTGGGTATTTACCCCAAAGACATAGATGTAGTGAAAAGAAGGGCCATCTCTACCCCAGTGTTCATAGCAGCAATGACCACAGTCGCCAAACTGGAAAGAGCCAAGATGCCCTTCAACAGATGAATGGATAAAGAAGATATGGTCCATATACACAATGGAATGTTATTCCTCCATGAGAAAGGACGAATACCCAACTTCTGTATCAACATGGATGGGACTGGAGGAGATTATGCTGAGTGAAATAAATCAGGCAGAGAGAGTCAGTTATCATATGATTTCACTTACTTGTGGAGCATAAGGAGAAGGAAAGGAAAAGTGAATTGGGGGAAATCGAAGTGGGAGACAAACCATGAGAGACTGGATTCTGAGAAACAAAGTGAGGGTTTGGGAGGGGAGGGGGTGGGGAAGGGGTGAGCCTGTGGTGGGTATTAAGGAGGGCACGGATTACGCGGAGCACGGGGTGTGATGCATAAACAGTGAATCTTGGAACACTGAAAAAATAAAGTTTAAAAAAATTGTGGTAAAATATACATAACACCTAACATGAAAATGATCATTGTACACATTGTAAGTGTGCAGTGAAGCGGCATTAAGTTCACTGAGAATACTGTGCCGCCATCACATCACTCCTGCGCATTCCTGGAACTTCTGCTCATGCCAGACACAAACTCTGCACCTGTTGAACCACAACTCCCCAGTCCTGCTTTTGTCTGCTCCTTGGTAATCACGCTTCTACTTTGTCTGTATGAATGTGCCTGTTACAGGTCATGTGGGATCATGTGGTATTTGTAGGTCTGTTTCTGGCTTATTTCACTTAGCATAACATCCTCAAGGTTCATCCATGTTGTAGCCTGTCAGTGCTTTCATCATGTTTTTTTTAAACCTCTTTGAATAATTAATACAAACCGCTTATATTGAGGCCTGTTTCCAAGAGGAGGTCCTTGTTTCTGAGAGGTCTCAATGACTCAGCCTTGTGTTCCAGAACGTTCCTGGTCTGTGGATCTGAGAAGCTGTAAGAGCTTGAGGAACTGCTCCTTCAGCCCATGCAGCCCCCTTCTTTTTGTGTGACTAGTAAAATAGTGACAGTGATAATAAGTAGCCGGACGATTGCTTCTCTGACGTGATCTGATGGATTTTCTGCTGTTATATGGCATTTTAAAATCAGGACAAGGTGGTCTCATTTGAAATCAATAGAAAACCTG
This sequence comes from Lutra lutra, assembly GCF_902655055.1. Lineage (NCBI taxonomy): Eukaryota > Metazoa > Chordata > Mammalia > Carnivora > Mustelidae > Lutra > Lutra lutra. Next base: position 132,576,704 of record NC_062286.1, on the reverse strand, counting down.
AAACAGGGACAGCTTATAGGACAGCTTATAGGTGTGTCAGAATAGATCCTTCTGGAAATGGGATGAGAGGTATTTCTGGAGAGCATAATGTTACAGCTTGCTCGTTTGACAAATTGCTAAGGTTGGGAACGAGTCCTGCAACGTTTGCCTGTTGCTTCAAGGCATTCGTGGTGTTATTCGCCCTGTCTCCTTGACTCTGCGCTAGATAACAGCAGTATTTATGGCAGGGAGTGCATTGAGGGAGAACCTGGCCCTCCTTTCGGGTTCAGGAGTTAAGTTCACTGAACGCTCAGTTGACATGTGAACAAGGCGTTGTTTGTTTAACCAACATTCAGTCTCCTAGGCAAGGCTCAGTAATGTTCTTTACTGTGGTGGCAGAGAATGGTGGAGAGTAGAACAAAAACGAATTTTTAGTTTCACTTGAAGACTGGCACTTGCAAAAAAAAAAAAAGTAGTTAAAAATTTTTCATTATTTTTTGAGAAGAAAATTAGAGGCAAGAAGTTGTTTTCAGGACGCAGCCCTGGGGTGGTGGCTTCCTGTGGAGCTTTCAGGTCACTTCCCAGAGCGCATTGAGTCGTCCCAGCAGTGCTAAAAACCGTCCACCGCAAAGAGTTGACAAGGAAGATCAAAGTATCCATTGTCTTCTCCTTTTCAACTGTGGTTAGTTTGGGGTCTGGCTCTAGGTTTTAAAATTTTTCTTTTTTTCTCTTTTTACGTAACCACCTAGTGGGCAAGGGATGGTATGTAACCACCTAGTGGGTAAGGGATGGAATGCACATATCTGGGAGATTGGAGGGGACTTTGCTTCGGGCTCCACGAACGCTGAGAACTTTTCCCTTTTGTGCATTAGCTGTAAGAGCAGCCGCAGCCTGTACTGAGTGAGGTACTTCCGCAGGCCAAGGCTCACCAAGGTCTTAGTAGCACGCTTGGTGAGAGCTTATAGGCCACATCAAAGCAAGCGTTTGACTCTCCACTTGTTTTTCTATAAAATGGAAATAATGATACTTCATTGAAATTAAATGAACCCCCTTAATTTTCTTCTTGATTAAGGTTTGTGCAAGGAGGAAGTTTGAAAAGAATGTGGCCTTGTTATCTGTCAGCCTCACTTTGTCCCACCAAAGGCCCTGTGAGCCCCTGGATGGCTTCCAGGGCTCAATGATCTGTATCTTCTCCTGCATGCATTGCTAGGCTTTTTTCACGATCCCCTGGCCAGCAGATTAGAAGTCTTGCCCTGGGGGCGCCTGGGTAGCTCAGATGGTTAAGTGTATACCTTTGGCTCAGGTCACCATCTCAGGGTCCTGAGATCGACCCCAATGTCAGGCTCCCTGCCCAGCAGGGAATCTGCCTCTCCCTCTCCCTCTGCTGCTCCCCTTGCTCCTACTCTCTCTAGCTCTCCCTCTCAAATGAATAAGTAAAATATTAAAAAAAAAAAAAAAAAAAAGAAGAAGAAGAAGAAGAAGTCTTGCCCTGCAGAGGGGGCATCCACACCATTGGGTATTTCAGCTTAAGGACTCATGGCTGGTGCCTGGCCCATGGCTAAATAGGAAGGCATCTACATTATTTGAACAGTAGGGAAATCAGCTCAGGAAAGGGCCTAAACTCTTGTCCAGCCAAATTACTATCTACTTGTCGGGACTATAAATAATGCTGTGACATGCATTTAATCCTATTTGAGTTCCAGGGTTGGTTCTGCTTTTCTATCTTGATTCCCTTGGGCTGTCTCTGGGAAATTAGTAACCAAGTTGACCTTCATCTTTTAATTTGGCTCAGGAGCCTTAGGCTGTATCTGATTGGTGTATCAGGAGGGGTGAGATCTAGGCTCCCTTCCAATGTCCTCTGATTCTCTACCTTGCCATTTTCCTGTGCTTTGAAGAAATAAAATTTATTTACTCTGTGTCTTAAGGTGGAAAAAGCTCTTTTTAAAAAACTGTTACTTTTAAAAATTTTGTTTTTTTTTAAAGTGCTCTACGTCCAGTGTGTGGCTTGAATTCACAACCCCAGCAGTAAGAATCGCATGCTCTTCCAACTGAGCCAACCAGGTGCCCCAAGATGGAAAATATCTTCTAGAACATGTGCTAATATATGACTTAAAAGATATTTCACCTATCACGTTAGCCAAATCTTTGTGTAATTTTGCAGGACATGACTCTTATTTTGTATTGCATTCTGGTTACATTTAAATTTTGTCGTATCCATTCAGCTGGATAATAAAAAAGCAGTTTCTCCCATTTCCCTACAGACAGTTTACTTCAGAAATCAGAAATGGATCGAGTGAGAATCAAGGAAGCCTTACTTTAACATCATTGCCAAAAAGTGTTAGGGGTCATATTAGGGGTCAGAGATCGGTGTTCACAGTCTCAGTGGTGCGAAAGCGGATTAAAAAATAGAAATACTGGGGGTACCTGGGTGGCTCAGTTGGTTAAGCTTCTGCCTTCGGCTCAGGTCATGATCCCAGAGTCCTGGGGTCGAGCCCCTGCATCAGGCTCCCTGCTCAGCAGGGAGACCACTTCTCCCTCTCCCATTCCCTCTGCTTGTGCTCTCTCTCTGTGAAATAAATAAATATTTTTTTAAAAATTAAAAAAAAATAGGAACACTAGTACAGATTAGCCCGAGTTGTCATAGATTAAAGAGCAGTGTGGTCCTGGAAGTGCTGCCTTGGGAAACTGCTTTTGGGTGCCATGCTGGGGTGGGGTGGGGTGGGGTGGGGGGGATGATGCACGTTTTACCAGGCTCAGTGTCTGTGGTGTTATCTTAGGGCCTGGCTCTGGGGAGGGAGATTTGGACTCTCCTCCTCAGGAGGAACTTGTATTTTAGTTGAGCGTGGGTCATCTCTGCACAACGGCTCGTGTAGTTATGACCACCTTTGAAGTCCTGTGGTTCCTTTCTAGCCCATGCTCACCACATGACATCAGAAAGTTGTAGTACTCTCTGGCTAGCACTCTAAGCTTCTGAAAAGGCTGCACGCAGACAAGGAAGTCCGCAAAACTGTAGCGCCTCTTAGAAGATAGGCACACACACCTCCTGGGGTGGTATTCGAGTGCCCCGGTCTCGTAATTTGGGGATGATTATGCCTTTATGTAGGTAGAGGAATACAGAAGTTCCTCTCCGCTTCTCAGAATGACTCCCCTTCATTATTACTCACCAGAAAGCAGCAGGCACTAGTCCTCTAAACATGGAGGATGAATGCCATTTAACCTTGTTCTTCTCAAGAGTGAGAACACTCACTGTGTAGGGCTTTCTTTTCCTCCCCCAGTATGGACAGATGCTCACTGTCTTGTATCCGGTTGTGCCTCTCCTCCCTTCAGCCAGCTTCTTAGTAGTTTTGCTGTGTCCTGCTGTAGTCCTGACACCACGTGGCCTTGACACACTTTGCAGTCATTGAGCATCTGCCAAGTGCAAACAGTGGTGCCCGGAAGAGCAAGGGGACTTCTTCCAGAAGGAGGAGATCATTTGGCAGGTACATCTCTATTGGGTCTGGAAGGTACCCATTCATCCTTCTCTCGTCTCTGTTTGACAAGGTTAGCATCTTTAGTCAATGGCTTAGCTTCATCTCTGCTTTGATTACCACGCCAAGCATAAATTATTTAGCACAAACGCAGACGCAATCTCATAAAATTACTCGGTGTTAGTGATCTGCTGTGAGCATCATTTTCTTGAGTGTGTTGTGCTGTAACCGCAAATTAGCAAAGATACCTAAAATCTTACTGTGGATCCATTTAGAGGGGTTATTGTAGTTGGTGTTACCTGATCTTTTTTTTTTTTTTTTTTTAAGTAGGCTGTGCGCCCATTGTGGAGCCCAACAACGTAGTGTTTGAACTTAAAACCTTGAGATCAAGAGTCAGATGCCTAACCAACTGAGCCATCCAGGCATTCCTACTTTTATTCTTATATAGTTCATAGCTTTCCTAGAACAATTTTTTTTAAAAGATTTTATTTATTTATTTGACAGAGACATAGCAAGAGAGGGAACACAAGCAGTGGGGAGTGGGAGAGGGAGAAGCAGGCTCCCCATGGAGCAGGGAGCCCCATGTGGGGCTCACTCCTAGGACCCCAGGTCGTGACCTGAGCCGAAGGCAGACGCTTAACAACTGAGCCACCCAGTCGCCCCCTTTTTTTTGTTGTTTCACTTTTTACCCCTCAGAAATTTCTCAGTTACCCCATCCATGGCCTGGTCATTTTATGAGTAGGGATCCAGAAAGTGCCAAGCTTTGGGGGGCTGGATTTGGAGGAGAGGGGAGGGAGTCTTTAACCAGAAAACTCTGGGCCTGTAGTCATTTAAGAATTGGGGTTTTTTTTAGGGTGGCCTTAAAGATAAAATCACTCATCCCCTTAATGATTTGCCAGATTGTTGAAGTAAAGTCTAGAGCTAAGAATTTTGCTCCCTTTTAACAGTGATCTAATTATGAAAATCACAGATGGCTACTGATGGTTTATGAACGTGAGGCATTTGCTGATTTTCAAAATAACTGTGGGAAAGGAAAAGCCAAGGTGAGACGAGAAACTGAAAATCATATAGCCACATTATTGGACGTCGGGGTCTTCAGACAGCAGAAGAAGCGAAACAGAATACAGGCATAGGAAATTGGCTCGTGATTGTACTAAATTAAAGTCCGGCCTCCCTGTGCACGGAGCCCTTAGAGCATTGTTTGTAGCCGCTCATTGGTCAGGGGCCTCCGCCAACAAACCCACAGGGTCCTCCGGCAGCTTGGAAGCCTGGTGAGTCTAGGTGTTGGGCGTGGTGGGAAATGTTAATTGGCCTCTGGGCGAACTAGCTAAACTGTTAGGATTCTTATCCCTTGATAAACTTACTCCCTCCGGGCGATCTTGTTAATATTTAAAAATAAAATGCTAAATCTATTACAAAGCACCGTAATTTAATTTTGTGGCATTTCTGTGTTCTGTGGTTGTCAGCAGAGGGTTGTTTTCATAAAGTTTTTAGGCACACTGAGTTTTAACTCTTAACCTATCCAAGGTTGTTTTTGTTCTTGTTTTTTTTGATTGTCGGGTGTGCAGTCCTAGGAATTTTTGTCTAAGAATAAGGTCGCCCCGGGAATTTTTAGTCACTTTTCTTTCAGTAAACCTGCAAAGGTAATTTTGAAAGGGAGTGACAAAACAAACCAAGCTGGGAATGTACTTTGAAAGAGAGAGGGAAGCACAGCTGGGTTTGGCGGTCACTGGCATCGTCTCCACTCCCCCTCCCTTTTCATCCTTAGCATGTGCTTTTCCTTGTGATCGTTGATTTTTCCTGGAACTTTTTCCTTGACTTTGTCTCAGGTTTTTTCTCTTTAAGTTGCGGGCCGGAGAAGCAGTGTTGTCTGAGATCTTGGCTGGTGGCGCGGAGTTGCTGCTCTTCAGGGAGGAGGGTGGAACTGGGGAGTGGCAAGATAAGAAATTGCAGAGACAGACCAGGTTTTATGGACACTGGTGAGTCATGCTATGCAAGAGGAGTTTGATCTTGACCTTGACGGCAGTGGAAAGCCATTCAAATATAAACTGAGGGAGCAACAGGAAAATTTATTTGTAATTTCCCCACAGCTCGCCTGTAAAATTATATGAGAAGAGTATAGGCAGTTCTTGGTTTCAGAAACAAAAAAAAATTTTGTTGGCATAGAATAGCCACCAAATGCTTTAGCTTCTTATGCGAACATTACTTATGTATTTACTCCCCATATTATAATTTTGATCCATTTACAGGATTCTTAATACGGTATTAATATACTTTAATTTAGATTTAGTTATAGTAATTTAGATAGCATCCAAAATCAAACTTTCCCCCTTCATTTTTATTATGAAAAAATTTAAGCCTGAGAAAAATTTAGAAGAGTAAACACAGTGTACATATTACCCTTTACCTGGGGTCAACAGTTATTACCATTGGTTTATTTTAAAATAAACTGGAAAGAGTACCCCCCCCCAGCCATGTGAAATTAAACTGTAGATACAGCAGACATTTAATGTCTAAATGCATCAGCACACATCTCTTAAAAATGATAAGGATTGGGATGCCTGGTTGGCTCAATTGGTGGAATATGCAACTGTCGATTTTGAGGTTATGGGTTCAAGCCCCACCGTGGGTACAGAGATTGCTTAAAAATAAAATCTTTTAAAAAAATGATAAAGATGTTTTCCTGCATAACCATCATACTGTTAGTAAAATTAAGAAAATTAACAGTACCTTGAAAATACCTTCTGATGTCCAGACCATACCCAGATTTCCCAAAGGGTGCCCAAAGGGTTATTTATAGCCACCCTCCCCTCAGATCACACACATACTATATTTGATTGTGTCTCTTCAGTCTCAGTCTATAGCCGCCTTCCCGCCCCTCCCCATACCCCTCATAATAGTAACTTTTCTAAGAGAATGTTCTACATTCTGGAATTGCTTGCTGTCATTTTGATGTGTTTTTAAAAAATTCCCCTGAATTTTTGTAAACTGAGAGACAGTTCTGAAAGCTTGATTAGATTGAGGTTACAGGTTACTGGTAGAAATATTCTGAAGGTAATAGTAGCTTGTTCAGTGTTCGCATGATCCCTTGGCCAAGGGGTGTCCGTCTGAACTCTCCACTGTAAATGTGCGTTTTCCCCTTTGCAATCAAGTAATCTGGGGGAAGAATTTTTTTTTTTTTTTTTTAATGTTTCAGGATAGTCTTACCAGTTTTGACCATGCATTACGCTTTCCAGCATTCTCTTGCTTGGCCTCTGTTTCTGTGGACTAGGTAGATCTTGCATTGCTTAAACAGGTGAAGAAATGCTAGTGTCTGATCATTCTGGGCCAAGTGAAAGACAAAGCAATACAATAGATGAGAGAAAATGAGTCCAGCGTTTTGCATGGCTCGGAGGACCCCTTTCTAGGACTATAGTTTCATGTCTGCTAAGCACAAACCATCTTGTCTAGAGGAAGGGTTCATACCTCTAGGGTGTCAAGGGAAGATCTTTCTTTGCTAAGCGTGTATGCCGAGAGTCAAGATGTTTTCAAGTGCTTTCTCTGGTAATTGTTGCCTTTCTCTGGAAATGATGGCTCTGATTTCATGTGTCTAACAGTGTGTTAAATGTCAGCTAGAATGATGCTTTTTGGAAACACTTGAATTCCTAAAGAGTAGATAACCCTATTAGTCTGTTACAGTCTTCTGGGCTAACGGTAATATGATTATAATATATTATCCCCATAGGACATGGAGAATAATCTCCTTTCCCAAAGAGGATCAGGAGGGCAGCCAAAGAACTGTCCGTGGACGGATACTTCGGGATCGTGGGCTAGGTGGAGGAAGCGTGCTTGGTGAGGTTTTAACTAGAAGGATCGGAAGTGCTAAGGTAATTATGAATCATTAGGGTGTAGGTGAAGGTGAAATAATGGTTTAGGATTGAGGAAATTATTTCGGTCTGGAGCAGTAAAGAGTGAAGAGCTACTAAGGCAGAAGCTTGGTTGTGTTTGTGTACTGCCTGCGACCCCGCCATTAAAATCATTAAAATGATTGTTTAAAAAATGAAGAGAAAGAGGGGTGCCTGGGTGGTTCAGTCGGTTAAGCATCTGACTCTTGGTTTTGGTTCAGGTCATGAGCTCAGGGTCAGAGATGGAGCCCTGCTTCAGCTCAGCTCGAGTTCAGCACAGGGCTTGCTTGATAGTCACTCCCCCTCTCTGCCTCTCACCTCTCGAGCACGTGTTCGCTCGCCCACTCCTTCTCTATCTCATAAAAATAATCTTCTGAAAAAAGAAATGAAAGAAGAAGACCATGTTTGAAGGCAGCATTCCTAGAGTGTGTTCATAGATACTCAGTGGGTGCTCTGTGAAAAAGGGATTCTCAGTAACTCTGGAAACTTCAAAATTTGGGGTCAGTTCAAACAGATGTGGTTACTGCAAGAACTTTCGCTGTTGGAATAGAGAACTTCTTCATTATGCAAGGATTTTTCTGATGGCCATGGAAATGCTGCATTGTAACAAAGAAAAGAAAGTGCAGAAACCCCATAATTCTAAGCAGAGATGCCACTGAACATTTGATGTACAAATTTTAAAACTTTTATGTGTAAATTTTCCTGTGTCTTTTTCTTTAATTCAGATATGCTATAATATATACATTCTACAGGATGATTTTTTTTAGATGAAGTAATGATTGCTTAGATTTCCATGGTGTGACTTTGCCTTAATTTTTATCCCTAGTCCCTTTTTTTGCACATGGAGGTGGGTTTGTGGTTTTGTCTTTATAAATAGTACTGCGATAAACATCCTTGAACATACGAATTTATCCAGTTACTTCTTTAGGATGAAAAGCTGAAGTGGTAGCTGTTGGGTTAGAGTGTGAGCATTTCATTTTGACACGCATCTCCAGGTTGCCCTCTAAGGGTTGCTTATCCCAGTTTATGTTCCTTCCCTCAGGCATGAGATACCTATGTCCCCACATCCTCACCAGCATTTATTATTATTAGTCCCTTTCTATTTTTTTATTTTTTATTAAGTAGGCTCCATGCCCAGTCTGGAGCCCAACTCGGCGCCTGTCCTCTCCACCTTGAGATCAAGACCTGAGCTGAAAGGGAGAGTCGGAAGCCTAACTGACTGAACCCCCCAGACACCCCCATTATTATCAGTCTTTTGGAAATGGAAGCAACTTCTCTAGCCTCATCCTGAAATCTTGGGTTTCACATTTGCAAAAGGAGAGAAGAAACTTAGCTGTAGGCAGATAGCATTTCATGGGTAAAGAGATTCAGCTCTTTGCTGTAGAATTGCATTCTTTTAAATCATCACTAAATCATAGTTTTTCACTATGATAAGAGGAAGGAAATACAGAGAATTAGAAGCCCTTTTATGGCTCTTGTTACTGTAGGTAGCTTCAGTGTAATGTCCTGACGGGCTTGTTTGGAGAAGGAGGTGGCTCTGAGAATGTGCTTTCCCATCCATTCGGAGGCCCTCCAGTTTTATCAGGGGGCTGAGGCACCATTGTTACAAAAGTGAAGGCCAACAGTGTAGGACAGTCAAACCCTAACCAGCTGTGGAAAGGAAGAGGAGAGAAGGCAGATGAATGTTCCAAAGTGAAGAAAGGAGAAAACAGCCTTAGAATTGTGAGATTTTGAATGTAAGGAGACTTGGCAGTTCAGTGATCCTCAACGACCCGAGGGAAGGGAGAAGAATCAGAATGTTTCCGTATTCTCTACTCTTATATTTTGAATGCACGCAGTGTAGTTCTATCTGCAGATCTCCTTTGTCTCAGTGATGGAGGTTGAGGCTTGGTTGGAAAGATTGAGAAAGCTGCCCGCAGTTCAACATGAATGTTGTATAGATGGGGTGGCTGAGGCCCAGAAACCACAGAGCCAGCCAGGGATGGAACTCAACACTGGTATTGTTGACTTCCCCAGTCGAGGAGTTTCTTCTCCACCATCTTCCTTAGAAGGAAGATTTTTATGAAGAGTTTCTTACTCTTCCCATCATACCTATCATTTGTGCTGTATACATAATAATCCACTCCCGGAGAGACAGAAAACTAGAACTCCTTGTCAGTACGTAAATTCCTGGATCTTGTTGACATTTCTGGTTCTAAGAAGCTCTCCTGGGCTTCAAGGCGGGGAGGACTTGAGGAGTGGCTGTTTATCGACAGCCTTTCTAGAACAGAGTGTTGATGTGGAGATAATTCAAGTATGACAGCTGCATAAACCTTACCTACTTGCTGCTCCCCACACCCCCAGCCTAACAGCTAAAGAATGAAATCACGAATGTTCTGTTTATTAATGTCTATTGTCAGATAAATTCAGTCTGGCTGGAGGAATCCTTCATACATATATATATATATATATACACATACATACATATATATATATAAATTTTTTTTTTAACTGTTGTGAAGTTGTAGAAACAGGAGAAGGTCAACTCACATACTGTTAACAAGTAAGCCCATGGGTAACCTTGCCTCTAGCCTTCTTTTGCCTCATGCATATGCTTATTCTTTAGCACTAGTTACGATAATCTAACAGAACTTTGTTCATGTTAAGTATGGTAGTCTGTGCTAGGTATTCTACATTTGTTGTGTCTCTGAGGTTTCATAGCTTTTTAAAGCTGCATAAGATTCTGCGAAATGTATGTATCACAGTTAACTTATCTGTTACCTTATTGTTGCTTTTGAGTTGTTTTCCAAGTTTTTGCTTTTAGAAATCATTTAATAAAAGACTTTGTGCAAGGAATGTCTGCATATTTGGAATAGTTTCCTTGAAATTGCTTGGTCAGAGGATATGAGCATTTTTATGGCTCTTTGTTGAATTTGCAAACAGTTTTTCCAAAGGGTTATACCAATTTACGCTTAACACCTGCAAAGTTAGTCAAGTGTAAGTTTCACTCTGTTTGCCCTTTTCTGGCTGAATCTTTGTGGTATGGTTGCAGAAAAGCCAGTACTTCTAGCTTTCGAAAACAGGTCACCTCCACCAAACGGCCATAACAGCGTGCTGTGTGCTGAGCCGTAGTTCATTAATTTAATAAATAGCTAAGTGTCTACTATTAATCAGACATTATAGATGAAAAAAATAAAGAAGACAGTCCGTATTCTTACATCCTGCTGCAAGAGCCATGCTCAGATGTATGGGGTCATGGATAAGACCTTATGTGTCAGTGGGAAAAGAGCCAAAGTCATTCTAATCCTGAGGGGTGGGGTGATACCAGGAAAAGCTATGAAAGGGACCAGGACAGTTTAGTATGAACCAGGTTTCAGCAGAGCATTCACACGGAGGCGTGGTGGCCTCGAAATGGGGAGGTGAGGCCCAAGGGCTGGGCTGAGCCTTTGTTTGGAGCCGGCAGCAACAGTGTTATCACGGCCCTCCCTGAGACTTCACTCCCCAGGGCAGGGCCAGGGGGGCTGTAGGCGTTCAGTGTGAGCAGCGCCTGGAAGGTAATTTCTAGTTTTTTCTGACCCAGGGTTCCATGTAGGTTGCACAGTACAGGATTGGGGCATCCGTGTTGGCCAAGCCCCTCTTGTGGGTATATACTTGAGGAGGTTGGGAATCATACTGTTAAGAATTTGGGGGGAAACAGCGAAAGCTGAAGTGACCGCCTTAGGCTGCTTGGCTAGTTAATACTTGTTCAGGAAGAATTTTCATTTTGAGTCTCATGTACAGTTTAATAATTTAACAGGTAATAGACTAACAGGTCGGTGGAAATGTTTACAGAGGATTTCGTAGTGTTAATTTTTACCACTTGGGTTTTTTTTTTTTTTTTTTAATAGCTGGGAATAATAACTAGGGAGGGTGGAAATCAGAACCTGCAATTGACTTGGTGGTTTTTCTGCTTCAGATGGGAAGAACCAGGAAAGAAAAAGACTCGGCGAGTGAAATTTTTCCCCCAAAATAGTTTTGGGGGTTCCTTACTCTCTTGATGTCTCCCCTGCCAACACCCAGTTTTCTTTAAATACTTCTTGTGTGAAAATTGCCAAACAGTTGCTCCTGAACATTAAAATAGATGTGCCAAAGGCTGTAAATTTGTTGTCAAAAAATTCCTTGCATCTTTTTTTTTTTTTTTTTTTTTAAGAGAGAGATCACAAGTAGACAAAGAGGCAGGGGGAGAGGGAGAGAGGGAAGCAGGCTCCCCGCTGAGCAAAGAGCCCGATGCGGGACTCGATCCCAGGACCCTGAGATCGCGACCCGAGCCAAAGGCAGTGGCCCAATCCACTGAGTCACCCAGGCGCCCACAACCTTGGATCTTAATATCTCTCAGTGTGTAGTATAAGCCTCCAACATTTAAGTAGATCTGAAATGCAAAAATTCAGGATTCACATTAGAGCTTCAAACTTACTACATTTTTGTAAAACTTCAAGTTTTAGGGACTCACCATACTATATAGCATGAGCACTGGCATGGACTACTGAAATATGATATTGGGAGCCAATCGGGGATATGATATTGACAGTGAAGATCCCGATAAAAGGAATCCGTAAGCAAAGTGCAGGAACACGAGCTGTGTGTTTAAGGGATTTCTAGGCATTTGAGAACCTAAGAAGATCATGGAACATAGTATTCATTAAAAACTTGGACTCTGTAAATTAAAAAAAAAATTAAATATGGAACATAGTATTCATTAAAAACTTGGATTCTGTAAATAAAAATTTTAAATAAAATTTTAAATAAAAATTTTAAATAAATACTCAGACTCTGGAGACAAATCTTGGCTACAGTCAAGTTACTTTTCTAGTCCTGAGGCCCCTCATCTATAAAATGAGGGTGGTAACCTACCCTGATTTAATGTAAAGAGGGAATGAGATGACGCAGGTATTTGGGAAAGTGCTGGCGCACAGGGGCTCAGGAAATGTATTCCTTCTCCCAGGAATCCTCTTTATAAGCAGAACACTAGTGAATGCATTCTTTATACAACACCTCTGTACAGAACAGTGAACATCGATGATCTCTGTTTTCGGTGGTGAGATCAGTTATTTTTTCTGGTTCTTATTTTTCTCAGAAAATACTGGTCAAAAAAGGTAGTGAAGGTTTTGCAGTACTCTCCCACGGCAAAATTCAAGTCCAAAACTCCTATGACACATCTCTGTTCTTTGTTTCCCCTACATTTGCATCTTATCTTTTGTCTCTTATATGTGGGGGAGGGGGGAGAAAGTGAGCAGCCTTCCCTTTTCCTCTAGTCCTTCCTTTTCTGCTTCTGTTCTCTTTACATTCTCTCTCTTTCCCGGCTCTTTATTTGAGAGCCGTGGACATCCGAATAGGGTATAATCCTGGTTCGTAAGATTTGTTGCAGGCATGTTTTCCTGCATTGTATTTGACACTGTTATAAATCACACATTGCATGGTCTGTAGGGGTGGACAGAACAGAGATGCCTGGTGTGAGTGAACCCAGCGAAAGAACACGGAGTCTGGCAGCCCACGCGAATGCGAAGCGGCCCCTTGCCCACTCCAGAAGCCTGCCCTTCCCCCCCAGCCCTACCCCACTGTAGTTAGTATGAGTAGTCCCCAGGTTTCTATTTTTCACTCCATCTGCTGGCTCCAAGATTTGGCAGACAGAATGTTTCCTCCTGCTGCTTCACGTCGAGTGAAAATATGGCCTTTGGTAAGACTTGGACACCCAACTTTTAATAACCAAGTGGGATTCTGCACACACAGGCTCAGTCAGCTCATCCAAACTTTCTTCCTTTGATTAAGGAACTTAGGTCTAGATACTAAAAATATCAGTCCCTTATCTGCAGCCTATCTGAGTAGCGGTGAATTCACTCGTTTTGATTAATACCTGCTAGTCGGCCCACTGGAAATTGGATCCTGGACTATTTCTTCAATGTCAAGCCCCTAAATATAGCACATAAAGCCCTTTGCGATCTCACCACCTCTGTCTTTCTAGCTTCCCTTCTCGTTTTTGCAGTATATACCCTTCAGTCCAGCCCTGCTGAACTGCTTTTTGATTCTCAAACACATTTCCTCCCTTGATGCCCGTTCGTCCTTCTGGGTGCTCTTCTCCAGCCTATGCTGCCCTCTTCTTTCCAGACCCGACCCTAGACTCAACCTCTTCTTTTTTTTTCTTTCAAGATTTTATTTATTTATTTGACAGAGAGAGCGCGCACAAGCAGGGGGAGCGACAGGCAGAGGGAGAGGGAGAAGCCTCCCTGCTGAGCAGGGAGCCCAATGCGGGGCTCGATCCCAGAACCCTGGGATCATGACCTGAGCCAAAGGCAGACGCTTAACTGACTGAGCCACCCAGGCGCCCCTAGCCTCCACCTCCTTGAGAGTATTTTCCCGACCCCGCCTCACAGTATGATTAAGAGCCACTCTCCTGTCCCTTGGACACATGACCAGTTACAGGTTTCCTTGTCTGGGTGATGGACTACAGATAATCACAAGGACTGCTCTATCTTATTTATAGTTAACTTTTTACCACAGAGCAGAGGGCAGTTCTTGGCCCATAATAGGTATATAAGGAGTGTTTTACCTGGTTTGCCTTTTGTATGTTTCTTTTTATAAAAATGTATGAGTGTATAAATTTCACCTCATTGCTAAAACAGCACACGTGCGTGTGTGTGCACGCAGTTAAGGCTTTTTGCTTTTTTTTTTTCATTTAACAAGATATCCTGGAATTCAGTTTACAGGTTTTCTTTACTCTTTTGGGGGGGGGGGCATAAATTTTATGGAAATATACTTACTATTCACAAATAAATGAACAGCTTGATGAATTTTTACAAAATGAACACACCTTTGTGTGCCCAAGAAATAATAAAATTACCAGAAGCCCCCTTCAACCCCACCACCCATCCCAAGGATACGTATTCTCCTGACTTCTTAGGCTATACACTGGTTGTGCCTGTTTTCAGCTTTATTTGCACGGAGTGACATCACGTGCTCCTTGGTGTCTTTGTTCCACATGATGTGTGAGAGATCGGTTGGTATGGTTGCATATAGTACGGTTGTTCATTCTGGTCACTGTCTAGTATTCCAAGATCCAGATAAGCTACAATTTTTAATTTGTTCTACTGTAGAAGGACTTACGTGTTCTTTCCGTTGGGACTATTTTTAATGGTTCCTCTCTTTTCTTTATGGCCTCATAGTACTTCCTCCATTCATGTGAATGTACGAGAATTTATAGTTCTCCTCCATCCATGTGAATGTACAAGAATTATTCAACCAGTCTTGTTTGGATAGACTTTCAGGTTTTTCCTCAGTGTTTTTCTGTTACAGATAATGTTGTACAAGGTTTCATTTTTGCTTTGTTTTTTTTATGATGATTCATTTATTTAAGAGAGAGAGTATGCATGAGAGTGGGGAAAGGGACAGAGGGAGAGGGAGAATCTTCAACCAGATTCTTCAACTAGAATCTTCCCTGCTGAGTGGGGAGCCCAATGTGGGGCTTGACCTCATGACCCATGAGATCATAACTGAGCTGAAAGCAAGAGTTGGATGATTAACTGACTGTGCCGCCCAGGTGCCCCTTTTGTATAAGTTTTGAATAAACTGTGCATTATATAAGAAACATGGCGGGGGAGGGGGACAGACAACTTTGGGAGGAGGGGAATACCCGGAGAACATTTTTTGGGGGAAAACCTAATCTATTTGGCAGTTTTGCTCAATTGGTAAAAAGTAATTGCTGAATTTTTCTTAGGAAACAGGTTAGTTCATGGAACAACATTTGGGGTTTCTCTTAAAGGAGAGGTAGCTAGTATAAGAGAAGGGCTTGGAATCCCATATCTCTGCCTCCTTGGGCGCAGCCAAGTTCAGGAAGACTCCATTGTTTAGTGTCCTGACTGGCTTATTCGCATATTGGTTGGGCATCTTCTGGGTTCCAGGACACCACTGTTCTCGCCACCAGGGGTATAGCTCCTTGCCCTCATGGAGCCACATTCCAGTGAGGGAGGTAGCAGTAGACAAGACAAATAAGAAAATGTGTAGTATATCAAATGGGAAGATAAAGCAGGGAAGGCAGATTGGGCTGTGTGTGTACGTGCATGTGTTCGTGTTGGGGTGTTTGCTTATTGGGGATAAGACACAGATCTTTAAGAGTAGTCAGGAAAAGAATGGCTTTCTTTTCCTCCTTGTAGATTACCAAGCCAGATGTAACAAACACGAGGAATTACACATGTTTAGGATAACAAATTATGAGCTCTTTAAGTATATAGGATCTTATAATGTGTCTTTTCCTTGGATTATTTTGCTCCTCATCGGAATGTCAGATCTCATTATCTTGTGAGAATTTTTATTTAGAGTCATTTATTAATGTGTGTGTTCAAGTGAAAATCATTACCTGATTTCATATGGATATGGAGGCTGACCAGAATTCTAATGGAAGGGAGAGAGTGTGCTTCCCATTAGGAGACCCAGTGCTTTGCTCCCCGAAACGCTCCAGTTAAGTCATGGCCCAAGGCTACTTACATTGGCACCTGGATGAAATTTCCAATTATGCAAACCTGAATGGGGCTTACTTTTCTCGATTGCATTATGGTCATAAGAGATCCTTCAACCTAGGTACTGGGCCTCGATAATAATAATGGTTTCTCGTGAAAGCGTAAAAAAGTTACTAGTAAGCCTGAATTTGTAGTAAATGTTATTTTAGCATTTATCACCCTGCATGATAATTTCTTGTATGTGTCTGTACCTTACCCTGTGCTGTCCTACTCATCCTTGGCTCCCTGTGGCCTAGTACTGCCTGTAAAAAGTACCCAGGAAAGCAGGTGCTCCATAGATAATTTGTTGACACCATGGAGGCTAGAACCACAGTGTGCCGGTTTAAATTAGGTTTTTTAGCTGTGATTCAGTCACCATTGATCAAGACCATATTATTGGAAACTACTGTTTTCCCCAAAGCTCATCAAAATCTTAGGGAACACCTGATTTCACCTCTCGGGTTTTTGACTTTGCTGACCTTGTGACCTTGGATAAATGACTTCTGGAGGACTTGACTTCCTTATTTAAAATTAAAAAATCATGATGATATCTACCTCACAAAGATGTGAATTTTAAATGAGATAATTTAGATTGAAAGCAATGTGTGTGTGCCTATGTACTTTCTAGCTCAGGCCAGAGCCACACACAGATTTAGTAACAGGACTTTAATGGGAACATTTGTAAGGTCCTCTAGTTTGATCTGTATAGCCACCTGCATGAGCACAGAAGAGGCAAGGGGCAGCGGTAGCCCATATCTAAAAAGATTGAGGATTTTTGACTCCAGCAAGCTTCATATGAATCAGTAATGTGGTGTGGCTGCTGTTATTAGTGACAATCAGCAATTATCAGTTGATTACCTACAGGTAATGGGAAATTCTAAATTCTATTAATAAAACAGAATTTCCCAAAGTTCTGCAGAGAATCACTTGATGTTGTTAGTTATCATGCGGAGGAAATGGGGCTGATTTGGGAAGTGGCCAGTTTTAAATAATTGAACATCTCTGTTGCAGAATTTCTTTGGCCTCGTGTTATCCTGCATTGTGACTCTCCAAGAGGCGCTCAAGTAGACCAGTTTGTAACAGCTGGAACAGGTGGCGGTCCTGCTCGTTTCTGGGCCCATCAGACCGCTCCCGGCGGCTCCGCCGGCATGGCGCCGCCCTTCGTCAAGTGTAGACGGCTGGGCCTCCATCCAAAGGCCAGCAGCCAGGATGCAGAGGGGCGCTCAAAGGAAGTGGGGCTGCCTAGCCTTGCAGGGCAGGAGAGGTTAGGTGGGTTGAGGTGAGGGTGGAGGGAAATAGAAAGTACTGCCCTCAGCTATCCCGGGCGGGGGGCGGGGGGTGAATTTGACTGTGGAATGAGAACCAGTGGGTAAAGTGATGGGGAAACGTTTTGGACTAAACCCAAAGTAGGATTTTCTTCGAAGATAGCTGTGGCTCACATACTGACTCAGTCTTCCTGGAAGGCACAGTTTGGGTTTGGTGTGGAGCATTAAATGGTGACGACAAGTGTTCTTCAAAATCCCATCCAGTCCTGAGACTGTGAATTTGTGATTATTTTCTTTTGTTTGGCAGAATTTATTTCCTTGGCTTTTTATTTTTTTCAGTGTTGTGCTGATTCCTGTAGATAATCAGAAAAAGCATTAATAGGTGGTTTGTGTACATTTGTTAGTTGAATGGCAAGACCAACATGTGAGACAGTTGCTAGCCAACTAGACAAAATACAAACAAGGGGCCCAGTTTTGATCATCTGTTAACAGTAGCACAGAAATTCCAGAAGAAGACTGACGAAGTATGTAAACGGGGGGTTGAAGGATTAATGAGATTTGCATGGCAGACAGGAGAGCAGGAGCTCCCGGATGGAAGGCTTTTGAGCAGGAGCAGTGTGGATAAATCTGTAATTACAGAAAATCCATCTGGCAGCTTTGTGGAGGGGATAAAGGTTGGAGAGGCTGGCTCCTTAGTAATCGTGTAAGCCATGTGGGTTCCTGAAATCTTTGAGGGAGAGGCTGTGGTTAGAGCATGGATGAGCAGGGTCTTAAAGCTCAGTCCTTTGAGCATAGGTACACCTGGTGTGGGTCTGTTGGTGAAGCTGCGTGGAGAAGCTGGAGCCTAGACATGGACTGTAAATTGAATAGTATTACTTGCCTCTTAGGATAATTATGGGAATTAAATGAGATAAGGAATTATGTAATTAAGTGCTCAGCAAATGTTACTCATGGTTTCTTCCTTAGCTGAAGTTCTCCAGAGCCATGGTTCTGGAAATGTCCTCAGACCCCCCACTTTGGTATCACTTGTGAGCTTGCTACAAGTGCAAGTTCATGGGCCCACGTGGGATTCCAGATAAAAGAAAGGGAGAAGGGCGCCTGGGTGGCTCAGTTGGTTGAGCATCTTGGAGTCCTGCGCCCCCCATTGCTGTCTGTGCTCAGTGGGGCATCTGCTTTTCTCCCTCTCTGTCTGCCCCTCCCCCCTGTTCTCTCAAAAAAACCCCAAATCTTTTTAAAAAGGGGGGAGAATTTAAAAGAGGGGCCAACAACAGTGTCCTTTGTGGTACAGAAGATCAAAGTACCCCTGAAGACTGAAATTTAGGGGAAGGGAAGTAGTATGTTTCTACAGTGTCCAGCTAACAGCCTTACATGCAATGTTTAATAAATACCTCTATTCATATTATTTTTTTTAAAGACTTGATTTATTTATTTATTTGAAAGAAAGAGTACATGAGCAGAAGGAGAAGAAGGCACCCCTGCTGATCAGGGAACCCGATGTGGTGACTTGATCCCAGGACTCTGGGATCATGACGTGAGCTGAAGGCAGCCGCTTAACCGACTGAGCCACCCAGGTGCCCCACTGTTTTCATATTATTGAAGCAGCTTGCTTAGTATTATGTTGGGGATGGAAGGAAGGTTTCAGGGCAGTTATATATAATATGTATAATGTACATATTCTGTAGCCCAAATGATTAAAAAAAAAAAATACCTTGAAACCACATTAGAAATTTGATATTGTATGGAGTTTAAATCTTCTGTTTAGGGATATTTCTAGAATCCTGTCTTCTGTGACCTGTGCTATCTGCTGTAGATTAAAACTAGGATGTGACTCTTGCTTTCAGAGGCTTCGCAGAATTGCACTTTTTTAAAGATTGAAGCTGGTCCTTTCCGATAACATCTCCGGCTGTAGAGAATAAATATTCTATCTGATCTCTCCTCTGCCCCTGTCAGAAGTGAATGTGTGGTTGTCTTCCCGTTGGTGCAAGGCCGACTTTGAAACCACCTCATTTCTGAAAGCATTACAAACGTTGACTTTTTAAAATTATTTTATGGCTCAGGATATACCTTAGAGATCAATTAAATCCTTTGCAAGATTTTACGTCTCTGTTTAATGTGGGCCACCTTGGGTTTTCATGGACAAGTGTGCCAGTTGGTCTGTCCCCATCCCCTCCCCTGTCTCCAGTCCAAGCACCAAACAGAGTAGCTTGAAATAAAGTAAATTGACGTCTACACTTCATTCACTTAGCCGTTATTTACTGCCCATTGTGTGCAGGACACTGTGGATAATAATGAAGTGGTGTCCATAAAACATGCCTAATGGAAGAGCCAGGACAGCCCGAGGCCTCGTGGATGAGTCTGGAGGAGTGGCCCGGGCCCCTGGTACCATCCCTGCCTGGGGCCTGGTTGGAGGGCAGTTAGGTGCTCAGATGATCTCTCCAGCACACACCGGAGTTTGGATTTGTAAATGTGCCACCCCTGTAAGACACCCCCTTGTACTGTGGTGAAGAGAAAAGTGGGTAGGTTAGAATGGCTGGTTAAGAAGTTGTGTTTTGAGGGTGCCTGGGTGGTTCATTCGTTAAGCATCTGCCTCCGGCTCAGGTCATAATCCCAGCATCCTGGGATCCAGTCGGCATCAGGCTCCCTGCTGGCTGGGAAGCCTCCTTCTCCCTCTCCCTCTCCCCTTGCTTGTGTTCCTGTTCTCGCACGTGCTGTCTCTCTCTCTGTCAAGTAAATAAATAAAATCCTCAAAAAAAGATAGTGTTTTGAAACCTTGTATTTCTTGAAAATGGATGACATGATGTTTGAGATTGCAAGGGAGCAAACAGGAACCATACTCGCTCGTCTTTGTGACTCCCTAGTTTCACATCTCAGAGACACTTCAGAAAAGCACAAGTGGAGATCATTCCCCAGGAATGACACTGGGATAGTTAATCTGAATAATTGTTAAGAATAACTTTCTTGTTTTGTTTTGCTTTTATTGAAGTATAGTTGACAGATGGGTCACAGGTGTGCAATGTGATAGTTCAGTATTTGTAGTACGAAGGGAATATGTTTCACTTGACACTTGGATCAAGTTGCGGGTTCTTTGCCCATTGCTTTGGGCTTTCGGGCTGGGGCGGGTGGGTGGTCCGACTGATGACGGTCTTTCATTATCTTCTTGTCTCTCCAGATCCCCCAAAGAAAAGTTGTTGGAGCCTTAGTCCACCACTTTCAGAGATTGCCAGGACCATATCTGGACCTAAATGTTTCTAGTAGGCGTAGTGGTTTCCTTTCTCGGAGTATAGCTGTTGAGTGTCAAGAAGGTCAAGTTAAAGGGAGATGAGATATTTTTTAAATGTTTTAATCCAATCCATAAAGGTTTCGGGTCATCACAGTGCCAGAATACAGATTGGAAATTGAAGAGTAAATTTGGTGGAATATACTTTTTAAATTTATGGGTTGTGGTTTTTTTCCCCCCTGAAACTGCTGAATATTGACAGAAATTCCCTTTAGTCCTACTGAACTACCCAAGAAATGTTGGTATCCTAGAAACATAGACCCCAGTATGGAAAATAGAGTTAAGGCATTTGGGGAGTTTTAGAGCTGAAAGAAGTTTAAAAAAGAAAGAAAGAAACCCCAAGTATTTGTGTTTGTTTTGTTTTGTTTTAATGATTATTTTTGAATTCCGCTCTTTTCCCTTTCCCTTCTGTTCTCTGCAGTGAACACCTACCTCTTCATGATGCAAGCTCAAGGCATTCTGATCCGGGACAACATGAGAACAATTGGCGCTCAGGTCTATGAGCAGGTGGTTCGGAGCGCTTATGCCAAGAGGAACAGCAGCGTGAATGACTCAGGTATATTTTTAGTAAAGCAGTGGTCTGATTAGAATGTCTTCTCCCGGGGCACCTGGGTGGCTCAGTGGGTTAAAGCCTCTGCCTTCGGCTCAGGTCATGATCCCAGGGTACTGGGATTGAGCCCCGCATCGGACTCTGCTGGGGAGCCTGCTTCCTCCTCTCTGTCTGCCTGCCTCTCTGCCTGCTTGTGATCTCTCTCTGTCAAATAAATAAATAAAATCTTAAAAAAAAAAAAAAAAAAAGAATGTCTTCTCCCCACAGAGGTAAATTTGGTTCAAATAATTATTTTTGATGGGGAAAAGTACATTGTAAAAGAAGGTTTGGCTGCGTCTTCCCTGATTACAAAAAAAAAGAGACTCTTGGAAAATGAGTCCTTGTTCATTTTGCTAACAGTATATTAAGGGTGGCCGAAAGGAGGCATGTGTTTAGGACGCAAGCAAAAGAGGAGGACCAAAAGCTGTTTCTGGAAATACTTTTGATTACTAAAAATGCTCCACACGACCAGAGTTCCTTCACTTAATGATTGTATGGTTTAACACTTTGGGGTTGGTGGGCATGTTTTGTTCTGTTTAGTTGCATGTGGAGGTGGTAGTGGTGGTCCACAGTGTATTCAAAGCAGATCCGGCCAGGGGCGGCCGCACGGGAAGACTTGGTCCAGCTCTGTTCTTCCTGTTGCACTCCACTCGAATTTGGTCAGTCCAGCAGGACCTAGTTCACCTCGTTGTTTACCAATGCTTTGAGACTCCACAAATTCCCATTTACAGTGCTCATGTAATCTGGGGACAGTCTCCACGAATCAAAAAAGCGATTTCTGGAAGAAAAGTTTAATTGTTACCTGGTTTACCTTTGTGGTCAGCCGTGGTTTTCATCTGTGGTTTAGCTCCGGCTACGTGACGGAGTTTCTCGGTGGTAATCTCAGCATCATTCAGCTTTGCAGAAAGCATGCAGACTCTTTAGCTAAAGGTAGCAATGACAGACACAAGAGTGAACATTTCTGCCTTCTCAGTCTTTTACCTGTGGTTTTTATTATCTTATAAGCACTAATTATATAAAGAGGAAAAAAGAACACAGAGGTTAGATGGCTTGCCTAACATTATATTAAAAGAACTTGTTTCTGAATCATGATTTTGACTCTTAACTATTTTTATAGAGGCTAAACATGGTAAGTTCCTCACCTTTGAAAGCTGTCTTTTTTGTCTCTCTTTTTAACTCTTCCAAAAATTGAACATAGAAAAGTATTTCCAGACGGTTAAATGGGACGGTCGTGCAGCTTCTCCTGTCTGGCCAGGGATAATTTTTATTTAAAAAATAGATTCTGAGATATTATTTTGCTAAGGATTGATGATTTGCCTTTTATGTCTTTAACTGAGAACTAGTGTGCTTTCCTGTGGCTCCTTAACCGATTTCACTCAAACCTAGTGCAGTATTATAAAATGAGTACAGTTTAAGAAATATTCTTTCCTTCAAATCAGCCCTCTTTTCTTCCATAGTAAGTTCTTCAGTTGTCCAGAGCTCACTGTGGAATGTGAAATCGCTTTGCAAACATTGCAGATGAGAATTCTGTGGTGCTTGGGGTCTCAGGAGAAAGCATTGCCTCTCAGAGGGAAATGAAATCCTTAAAAGAATTGACCACATCCTCATTTATCTTCACTTTGCCCTGCTGGCCAGCTTAGCAACAAAGGAGTATAGTTAGCAAACTGAAGCTTTAACACTTCCTTTCTTGTTGTTTGCAAAGAGCAAGTGATTGACTTCCCAGGGCTTTTCTGCCAAATTGTGGTTTCAGGGGACAGTTACCTGAGCTGTGACCCAGACCTGGAAGAGGAACCTGTAGAGCGCCTCAAGCCATGGGAGAAGGCTGAGCGCACTTTTGTTTCCTAATTCATTGTGTGTGGCATTAGGTTTTGCAAATAATCCCCTCACACATTGTCTCCCTCAACTCCAGCATGGCCCTGTGGGTAGGCAGGATTTTAGGTGACTTCCATTTCTTCGGCAGTACAAATAATCTTGGTTTTGGAGTGGCTGGGTCATTGTGACTTTCCCTGAACCCTGCCTCAAACCTGCTTGTCGTCGTGTGATGAAAGTTGGGAGTCCTAAAAAAATCCAAACAGAGGGGCACCTGGGTGGCTCAGTGGGTTAAGCCTCTGCCTTCGGCTCAGGTCATGATCTCAGGATCCTGGGCTCGAGCCCCGCATCAGGCTCTCTGCTAAGTGGGGAGTCTGCTTCCTCCTCTCTCTATCTGCCTCTCTGCCTACTTGTGATCTCTGTCAAATAAATAAATAATCTTAAAAAGAAAGTAGGGAGTCCTTCGACTGCTTCTCCAGAGCTCTTTCTCCTGAGGAATCAGGAAAAAGGAACGTTTATGCCACTGGGAAATTTATCCTGTCCCAAGTGTTCATGCCTCTCCGAGGTCACATGACTGGTGGGACTTCCATCTGGGCCTTTGGCGAAGTAGTCTGTTCTCTCTCAGAAGTTAGAGAGGCACAAGCAGGGCACAA
Source organism: Lutra lutra (assembly GCF_902655055.1). Lineage (NCBI taxonomy): Eukaryota > Metazoa > Chordata > Mammalia > Carnivora > Mustelidae > Lutra > Lutra lutra. Next base: position 132,553,277 of record NC_062286.1, on the reverse strand, counting down.
AGTCTCACTAACTCCTCCGGGGTGGCTGACCTTGAAAACTAAGCACCAACCGAGTTGTGCCTTGGAAGGCTTATCTAGGGACCTGGTATTATTTGACGTGGCATGTGTTTATTCTCAAATTATCATACACTGAAATAATTTTTCTCAGCATCCCTCTGATTGAAATAATCATTCATTTTGTGTTCATGGTGTCTGTTTCCCTTATAGATTGGAAGTCTTTGCTCTCAGGGGCCGTCTTACTGTGTGCTAGACACTTGACTTGCTTTGCCTCATGGACTTGTGAGGAACTCAGTAGGGTATCTGCCGTGTCCCCACTTTCGGGGTGAGAGGCTGGAAGCAGCCAGGAGTTAACGGACTTCATGTGGCTGCGGGGTTGGGCCTGCTGACCTCTGGGTCCGCGCGGTGCCTTCATAGCCTCTCCCATCCGTGTAGCCCCAGCATGCTGTACACTGCCTAGCATATAGGCCCTCAGGATGCTGTTTTTGAGTGCGTGAGTGAATAGATTTAACAAGAAAACATTTAAGTGTTGTAACCTAATTTCAAGATTATCACCCTAATTGGCTTCTGTGTTATTGGCACATCCAGGGAAGGGAGTGGGTATTAAAGAAGAAATACTAGTTCACGGGAAGTGTATTGCGTGAAAACGCACCTTTTTTATTCATTTCAAAGCAGTTCTCTGCCTGGCACCGTCGGAGTCGGTACCCTGCACTTGAAGCTTCCAAGACCGTTGTGGGGACTGTCGTTTCTGACCCGACCACTCTGGCCAGGAGCCACCAGGGGCTTGACAAGGGTAGCAGCAGCAGGACTGAGGTGGTCCCTGACCTCTGCTGCCCAACCCTGGACACGGTGCTGGGGACTCACCCACATTCAGTAGCCTTCGTGAGGTCGAGGGTAGCTGAAAAGTTTCATGCGACATTTAGGTAATGCTAGCTTTCTTTTCCCTTGAACGCTAAAGTGGTGATCGTCTAATAAGAATGCACTGTAAGGGATGAGGACGGTGAGCCAGGAAATACACTTGATGTGATAACCTGGAGAAGTTTCTTGCTGTCACTGAAAGCCTTGTGTGTATGAGATCAGGAATCCTACAGAACTTCCTGTGAGCAGAGGGGGAGATACTCAAAAGAACATTGGCTTCAGAAGAAAATTCCCACTTAGGGCTTTTTTTGTTTGTTCGTTTAAAGTTCATTTATGTTTTTTAGTAATCTCTACCCCTTCCCTGGGACTCAAACCCACCACCCTGAGATCAAGAGTCACACACTTCTCTGACTGAGCCAGCCAGGCACCACCACCACCTCTGCCACTTAGTTTTATAGATAAGGCGAGTGGTTGGGTGACCTGTCCTTTCTTGTCCTTAAATAGGAGTTGGCAGGTGCCCTTCTACCTGTGACTTTCATCCAGAGGGAGATTTCTTACCTCTCTACACACATGCGTACACACGTGCGTGCAAACCTTCCCACACCTCTGGCCCCAAGCCCCTTGTAGTCACACACTCAGAAAAATGTTTTCTTGCCCACATTCTTGGAAGCAGGACTGTTGCCAGAGGCGAATAAAGTGAATCAAGTCATTGCTGGGGCGCTTTGTAATCTGTTCAGTGAGCTAGATATTCTTCCCCTCGTTCTCCATGGTTTTTAGGCATTTAGTTTATAGTCTTCCTTATGTGTACTCGCCCAGCAGGTGCAGGGGTCATCCTTAGGCAGGGGTCATCCTTAGGCGTGTGAAAAATGCTAATTCTTTCATTTTACAGATACTGGTTCTGATGGCATGATTCTAGTATATACAAATGTCCACATTTTTCAAGCAGAGGGGCAAGTGTTCAGTCTTTTCTCAAACGGAAGGGGAAGTTGGTGGTTCTTCAGAAATTTGTTGGTCAGCACTTCCCAGTCCCTGCTCAACTGGATATGGTAAGATAAAGGAAAAGGCAGATTTTAGCCACCCCTGTGTATTGGGGTAGCCCTGTCGACCCCAGTGCACATGGAAACCCCCCCAACAAGGTGGGGCTTTAAAAAATACCAATGTCTGCACCCCACCCCCAGAGGTTCTTATTTCATTAGTCTGGGAAATAGCCTGGGCATTATTAGGATTTTTAAAAGCCTCGTAGATGATCTAATGTGCAGGCGTGGCTGCCGAACCACCAGTGTGAAGCAGAGTTGAATCATGATACCATCTGAATTTGTAGGTAGGAAGGATGTCTGTTGTTTTTCCATTTTATAAATGTGGAAGCAGTGCCTTCTTTGCCCTTCTACCTCCCTTGCTGGGAGAACATGTCCTGATTTAAAATAGATTACAGTTAAATTAAAAAATAAAGCCATGGCCAGAGAGGTTCAGCAGGCTTGCTCTATCCTCGAAGCCGCTCCCTCACGCAGTAGGGACGCACAGAGGAAGAGGAAGGGGCACCTGGCTGGTTCAGTGGGAGGAGCCTGCGACTCTTGATCTCCTGGTTGTGAGTTTGAGCCCCACGCTGGGTGTAGGATTACTTTAAAAATAAAATCTAAAAAAAAAAAAAAGAAGAAGAAGAGGAAGGAGCTGTCATTTGGACATACCCATTTCTGGGCAAGCTGGCACCCCACAGTAACCAAGCAGCTTTATCAGGTCACAAGCAGTTAATTTCCTCTACCTCTTCCACTTCTTTAGAAGGTTTCTACTGGTGAGGGGCGCCTGGGTGACTCAGTTGATGAAGCAGCTGCCTTCAGCCCAGGCCATGATCCTATGGTCCTGGGATCGAGCCCTACCTCAGGCTCCCTCCTCAGCGGGGAGCCTGTTTCACCCTCTCCCACTCCCCCTGCTTGTGTTCCCTCTCTCGCTGTCTTTCTCTGTCAAATAAATAAAATCTTAAAAAAAAAAAATTCTACTAGTGAGAAAGATTTCAATTACATTTTTATGTAAAAAATTTTAAATTAGAAATGAGGAAATGGAGGTTTTTGTGGGGGGTTTTCCCCCTCAGGGTGTAGGGCAAGGCTACTGCCACGTAGAAGTTGTGTATTTGTGGGGTCTTTAAAAAAATGACTTCAGGGGCGCCTGGGTGGCTCAGTGGGTTAAGCCACTGCCTTTGGCTCAGGTCATGATCCTAGGTCCTGGGTTCGAGCCCCACATCGGGCTCTCTGCTCAGCAGGGAGCCTGCTTCCTCCTCTCTGCCTGCCTCTCTGCTTACTTGTGATTTCTCTCTGTCAAATAGATAAATAAAATCTTTTAAAAAAAATTAAAAATAAATAAAAAATTAAAAAATGACTTCATTGGGACTCCTGGGTGGCTCAGTTGGTTAAGCGGCTGCCTTCGGTTCAGGTCATGATCCCGGCGTCCTGGGATCGAGTCCCATATCGGGCTCCTTGCTTGGCAGGGAACCTGCCTCTCCCTCGGTCTCTGCCTGCCTCTCTGCCTACTTGTGATCTCTCTCTCTTTCTGACAAATAAATAAAATCTTTAAAAAAAAAAAAATGACTTCATTAATTTGGCAATCAGAAGAAAAAAAAGTGGTGCTGATTTTGTCTTGTTTTGTTTCATGCTGGTTGCTACTAGGCTTATTAGTGTTTGACGGGGGTAGAAGGGCTTTATCTGTGTCTTCACGCAAACCCCCAAAGGTAGGATCATTAAGGCTAGAAAGTGTCTTAGCCCTTCTGCACGCTAGTTTTTTGTTTTTGTTTTTACGTCTTATTTCCTGTTTAGGTTGTAGTTCTAAGGCTTGGTTCTGTCATTGCCCAGAATTATTATTCTCTACTTCTGTGTTTTGTATTTTTAATTTGCTTATGAAAATGCTATTATAATGCCTCTGGGAATTTCTTCTCCTTCAGAGGCAAATATAATTACTGTGGTGCTGTTTGCAACAGCTGCTCCCTCTGCACGTGTGCATATCACAAAATACACCTTTTCTAGCACCCATGAAAACTTTTCTTAAAGAGAATCATTTATATGGGGCGCCTGGGTGGCTCAGTGGGTTAAGCTGCTGCCTTCGGCTCAGGTCATGATCCCAGGTCCTGGGTTCGAGCCCCGCATCGGGCTTTCTGCTCGGCGGGGAGCCTGCTTCCTCCTCTCTCTCTGCCTGCCTCTCTGCTTACTTGTGATTTCTCTCTGTCAAATAAATAAATAAAATCTTAAAAAAAAAAAAAGAGAATCATTTATATATTTAAACACACACACACACATACATGTAATTAAGAAGCAAAATCACAATTATCCAGAATAATGATTAGTACTGGAGATTCTTAACATAGGTCTTTGAAGTGTCAGTACTTTCAGAAAGGATCGATTTAGGACACGTTTGCATATACAAACTGAGGACTTAGGGGCTGATTTCTGTAATTTCTGTAAAAAAGCAAAAATGTAATCTTGCTGTTAGGGTTCATGCCGGCGCTGTTCATGTCTGTAAATGCAGGCTTGGTGTTTTTGTCAGGAAAGCTACTACTGAAAAGGACAGAAAGCATTGTGTTCCTCTCTTTCCCTCTTAAGAGACTTCGTTCTCTTGCAGTGGACTCTCAGAGTTGTGTCCGGTGGACACTTGCACAGTGGACAGCCTGTGCCCCTGTGAAAGGATTCCCTGTATTTATTAGCCGTAGATTCTTGGAAACCCTCTCAGTGTTGCTTGAAAAATATCTGAGTTGAAGGTTGTAGAATTCTTCAGTGCAAAAGCGAGTTTGAATAGGAAGTTTTAATTTTCATAGAATCTGCATGAATCCCAAAGGGGGTTGGGGCGCCTGGGTGGCTCAGTGGGTTAAGCCGCTGCCTTTGGCTCAGGTCATGATCTCAGGGTCCTGGGATCGAGCCCCACATCGGGCTCTCTGCTCAGCAGGGAGCCTGCTTCCCCCACTCTCTCTGCCTGCCTCTCTGCCTGCTTGTGATCTCTTTCTGTCAAATAAATAAATAAAATCTTAAAAAAAAAAAAAAAAAGAATCTGCATGAATCCCAAAGGGGGTTGGTGAGACGGATTTTCATACTCTGAAAAAACAGTGCAGCGCACTGGAGAGATCACTAACCCAGACCTTAGTCGGGTCTCTGTTGTAGTTGTACCAGTGGTGTATGTGATGCCTTGGTTTCCTTATCTGAAAAAAAAAAAAAAAAAAAAAAAAAAGGTTGGAGGGCCCCTTCATACAGACTCCCTAGGAAAAAGGCACCCACTTCACACTCTCAAGGCCCCACTAACATGACAGTAAAGAGGGGGTGTGCGTGTGCACATGTGTGTGGTTCAGTGGCACAAACCCCAAAGAATGATGAGAACAAGCAGTTGGAAGTCGGAAAGCAGGCAGGCCAGTGATACAGGACCCAGCAGACCCAGGAAAACGGGACTGCTGATGTGGCCGCGGGGATAGCCGCTACCCCCTAGAACCCTCCAGAAGCTCGGGAAGTAGCAGTATCAGGTACTTCTGCAGATGAGAATGAAAGTGACAGCTAAGATAAAAATTGGTTGAAAGGTACTTAAAAAGCAGTTGGATACCCAGGTTCTTACCCCATCCTGGCAGAGGACTAGAGACCTGATCGTCCTCAGGGATGGTGAAACAGGGGCCCCTCAGCTTGGGGGCTCCTGGCTGGGCCTGAGTGCTTCCAACCCCTTTCTCTTCTCCTGTCGCAGTGTGCTTGTATTGTAGCGAGGACTGCAGCCTTCTGGCAGGAGGTTAAGACTAGAGTGCTCTGGGGACACCTGGCTGGCTCAGTCAGAGAGTGTGCGACTTGATCTAAGGGTTGTAAGTTCAAGCCCCACACTGGGGGGAGGGATTACTTTAAAAAATATATATATATAGCGTTCTCTGGGGAATCTGATTGGACCAAGAAGAAGGAACCTAAGATTCTGGTGCTGGAGGCTCCCAAACCAGACTTCTGGCCAGAACACTCTGCAGTGGAAAACCTCAGGCCAAGCCCTTGCAGTTAGTGCCCCACTCTTAAATGTGAGCAGTGAAAGGAGCATTGTGCAGGGATCAGACCAAACAAGGTGCAGCAGATGGAGAGACACAGGCAATGCTGGGAGAAGAAGAATGCAAAACAGCTGTCATACGTTCTCAAGGGTGAGGGGAAAAGGATTGCAAATGTGGAAAAAAAGAGTATATTGTAAGAAACGAACACTCAGGAAATAAAAATGACTTTTTAAAATGAAAAAATAGCAGAAATGAAAATTAAAAGAAGGGCTGGGGGGCCTGGGTGGCTCTGTTGGTTAAGTGCCTGCCTTCCGCTCAGGTCGTGATCCTGGGGTCCTGGGATGGAGCCCCGAGTTCAGCTCCCTGCTCAGTAAAGAGTCCACGTCTCCTTCTCCCTCTGCCCCTCCCTCCACTCCTGCGCGTGCTCACTCTCAAATAAATAAAATCTTTAAAAAAAAAAAAAAAAATGAGGAAGCAGGCTCCTCCCTGAGCAGAGAGCCCTATGCGGGGCTTGATCCCAGGACCCTGGGATCACAACCTGAGTCGAAGGCAGGGCCTTAACCCCCTGAGCCACCCAGGCACCCCCCAAAAAAAGACTGAGAAGATGAGAAAATTAGAGGACCAGGAGGTCCGACATCTAACTCGTGTTTTCTGTTCTCCAGAAAGAGAGTGCGGAATACAGAAGGGAGGGAATCATCACCACAGTGATAACCTCTAGTCTTGCCCCCAAATTCTAGAACAGGAGCATACGAGTTTCTAGACTGTAAAGGTCAAACGGTCAACACAGTGGGCGAGCATAGAACTCGGAATAGAAATGTGACATTTCCTGAACCAAGACAAAGTTCCTCACACTTCCAGAAAGAAATTCCCAGTCACCTTCACAAAGAGCCGGATTGGAATGGCTTCCAATTTAACAGGTGTAGCTGGATTCTAGAAGGCAGTGGGGAGCACTCGCACAGTCCTCAGGGAGAATTGTTTCCAGCCGAGCATTCTGTAAACCCCGGCACTCTGTGAATCAAGTGAGAACAAAAACAGTCAGATGTGGAAGGTTTCAAACACTTCCCATCCCCCCTGCTTAGGAAGTTACTTGCAAAAGAAGTTTTCCAGCGAGAAAAAGGGAGAAATTGAAGCCAGGCAGAGTGAGGTCTCACGCTGGTGAGAATTGAAGGGAGTCTCTAGGACGCCAAGGAGGGGAGACCTCAGGACGGCATCTGTACAGCGGGCACGGGGAGAGCCAGTCAGGATTGGAAGGCGCAGGACCGTCTCTGGGAAGACAGTGGAGGGAATGTCTCATGCTGGTGGACATCCTAAGAGGGGCCGTGGGTGGCAGAGGGCATGGCGTTAGTCATGATGCCATATAAAACTAAGCAAACAGAAACAAAACAGTCACTCTAGGAAAAAAAAAAAACCAAATTATGCAGGAAAAGAAATCATAACTTGGCACATTTCTCAGCTATGAATAGTATCTACAGAGTGAAGACTTCAGGGTAAATACTGAAGATGGGCCCCACAGTGGAAGTCTGTGGGTAAGGCGACAGAAGCATCTGGAACAGCTGTATGGGAAGTACGTACTAAAGTAATTGGCTGGAAAGAATGAAATTAGTTCCTATAGAGAGTAAGACATGGGGGGAGGCGGGTGCTGGTTGGTTTTTGTTTGTTTTTAATTACGTTGTTGAGTTCTGCAGCTGGACAGTGAGTACATATAAAGCTGTAAGACCAGTAAGAACAGAGACACTGGTTTAAACAGTATCATCTGGTTAACGTTTTTATTGATGGGTTCAAATTTTTAGCTGCAGCAAAGAGCTAGTCCAGAATCCTGATTCTGCAGAAGATGATAGCTAAGAAAAATGCTTTGATAGGCCTCTGAGAATTGCAGAATTGATGACCTGTGCTGGTCTGAGCTGCCTTTTCTCTTCCCTGTCTAGATTATCCTCTTGACTTGAACCACAGTGAAACCTTCCTACAAACCACAACGTTTCTTCCTGAAGACTTCACCTACTTTGCAAACCATACCTGCCCCGAGAGGCTCCCTTCCATGAGTGAGTACAGTGCCCCCTGCTTTTCAGACTGAAGTGTCTGGTTTGGTTTGGTTTGGTTTTATTAAAATGAAAGAGAGAGTGTTCTCGATCTCTCAGGATGCCTCCCCTATGTGGAGAATTGAATGCCTTCCTGCCGTTGGAAACAGGGATTACAAAAGCTACTTGTGTCCTGACCCTTCTTCAGCCCTTCTGCAAGGTTGCCTCTGTTCCTGGTGTCATTTTCTACCATATTTCTCAGTCTTCCCTTTGCATGTACCCCCTCCTTGATGACTTGGGGCCTGTTAGGATGTCCTAGAGAAAGTAGAGGCAACCAGCTTTATCTTTTAGTATAAATCCCGTGCTGATTATACCTTGTTTGGTAATGTGGATGAACGTGACTTTCTCCAAGCATTGGTTCAGGATTCTGTGGTCTTGTCCTTTCATTCTTGCTGTCTCCTGTATAATCTCAAGCAACGGCAGTAAGTCCTTCTATATTTTCCGTGCCTTTGGGCTTTTTACACAGGCCCCCTTCGCTTAAGTCAGTGATGACGAGTGTTTGGGGTCGGGGCCGCATCACTTGGGATCATTGAGTGAATCAGGGCCCTGTGTCTGTTTTTGCCTCTGGAGCACGCAGAGAGGCTCCAAGTTCAGCCACACTCTTTCCTCCTTCCTCTTTGAGAAGTTCAGCTGCCGTTCTACGGAGTCTTAATTTCTCAACTTGCCGCTTTACGTAGCGCTAGTGATGAGCTGAAATGCAGGGAGTTGCAAGCAGGGGAAGGGCTTCCCATCGCGGTGAAGAACACAGTCAGCTGAAAAAAAGCACTGACCCTCCCTAGAGAGTGAAACCTTGGTCATACGGGGAAAATGTGCTGTCACTTTCTGGCCTCTTAATTCTTTTTCCCCCCCTCCCCCCAACCACTCTCTGTTTAGAGGGCCCAATAGACATAAACATGAGCGAAATCGCAATGGATGACATCCATGAAATCTTCTCTAAAGACCCAGCCATCAAGCTTGGAGGTCACTGGAAGCCTTCAGATTGCATGCCTCGATGGAAGGTAGGGTGTGGGCCCGTGCCCGAGGTGCTGGGAGACCCGCCCAGCCTTGCAGTCCTTCCAAGCCACCATGGGATTCACAGACTGTGATAATTCGTAATTTGCACCCTATGACCTGTTGCAAAGTATCTGCATTTGATGGCAACACTTCGGAGGCATGGGTTTCCCTAAGGACACTGTAGCCCCAGAAACATGCAACGTTCCTATGACTGTGCAGGGCCCTTTTGTCTTTATAGGAATACTGGCTAAGCGAGGGGGAGGGTTGGTAGGTCTCTTGGGCCACATTGGTAAAAGTCGTCTTCACAAACTCACTGCTTCGCGCCTCGTCCGGCATTGTTGCTGTGAATTCAGTGCAACAGAGAGCGGAGCTCCCCAGCCCAGCATTGACACTTGCTTAGTGGTTTTCTGCATGACGGTGGTCAGGAGGCCTCAGTGTGGACCTGGCCCCTGACACTGGCCTGCGTCCGTCCATTCTTGTAACAACTATTTGTTCAAGTGCGGCTTCTGTGCCCGTCGTGCAGTGAGCAAGGCAGATCTGGACTAGATGGGCATTTCCAGCCCATCACTGGGATGTAATATCTACTTAATGACCAGCATTTTTTAAAAAAAGTATATAAAAGATATATGTCAAAGTGTACTGCATGTTGTAAGGGGAGTACTGTCTTGTGGAGTCCATTTTAGTTGTGTGCTCATATCTGTGGGCACGTGTATGCGGGTCATGGTGTAGAATGAGTGTGTGTCTGGGTTCTGGTTAGAGTGACTCATTCAGCCGGCCGAAGGTATACGCAGTGTGGTGCGTGCTTATGCCCAAGGGTCCGCCTGCCGGCATAGCTCTCCATGTAGTGGAGGTCATGGATAAGGCAGCCTTCCAGAACGCCCCAGGAGCTAGTTGGTCACCGATTCTGTGGCAGGGTCCTGCCGCAAAGCCGATGTTGTGGGCATTAACGGCCTGTTGTGTGGTGACCCTCTCCAGGTGGCGATCCTCATCCCTTTCCGCAACCGCCACGAGCACCTCCCGGTCCTGCTCAGACACCTAATCCCCATGCTTCAGCGGCAGCGCCTGCGGTTCGCGTTCTACGTGGTCGAGCAGGTGAGTGGCCCGTCCTGCTCTTTCTGAGACAGCGGTTCAGGGTGGTTTCGGCCAATCCGCCTTGGCGGACAGAGCCGGTGAAACTGAACTCTTGGGACTGAGCCCCCCAGAGGTGAAAGGGGAGCAGAGAGCAGCTCCGGGCTTCTGGCTGGGGTATTACTCAGCACCCGCAGACTTGAGTGAATCCAGGATGGAACTTTGTTTACCCTCGAACAAAGGCCCCTTGTAAGGTGGTTTAGCCAGAGGTGCGTCGTGGGTGGTGTCTTGGGTCTCCAGACCCAGGAAATTTCCCTTAAGATAAGGAACTGTGGGGAGAAATGGCCGTATTGTTCTTTATGGGGCCGGATACTCCTCCAAAGGCCCAAGAGGTTGAATGCCTGCTCTTACAACAGCCGTGGGAGAGAGGAGCCTGGGCCCGTTACGTTACCCTTCTTATTTCTAAGGAAATCGAGGCCAGATGTCAAGTGGCTTACAAGAGGCAGTGATGAGCCTGCAGGCCAGGTCCCGCTCTGGCCGGGTCATCTGTCCCAGTCGGGTTCACGAAGCTCTACTTTAGGCTGCGCTGAGGCAGTGAAGATGTTGCTCCACGAGTCCTTTTAAAAAGACAGTTCTGCTTCTTTTAGGTTGGCACCCAGCCCTTTAATCGAGCCATGCTTTTCAACGTTGGTTTTCAAGAAGCAATGAAGGATCTGGACTGGGACTGTCTTATTTTTCATGACGTGGATCATATACCAGAAAGCGATCGGAACTACTATGGATGCGGGCAGATGCCCAGGCACTTTGCAACGAAGTTGGACAAGTATATGTATCTGTGAGTATCATTTCCTCCGGAAGAGGTTGACTCTAAAGGTGCTGCGAGACGCAAAGATGGCAAAATCCTGTTAGCTCTGCCCCAGCGTGCGGCGGCTGGCAGGTGGACGAAGGAGATGGAACACAGCCCTGGTGCGGGCCACTGTCAGGCAGGTAAAAGGGATGGAGCCCTGCTCCGTGTGGCCAGAGAGATGAACCTTGAAAGCGCGGCTGTGTGAAAGAAGCCGATCACCAGAAGCCACATGTCGCATGATTGTGCTCCCGTGACTTGCCCAGAATAGGCAAATCCGTAGAAACAGAAAGAACAGCGGTTGCATCGGGTTGTGGGGAGGAGGGGGAATGAGGAGTGACCGCTAATGGGTACAAAGCTTCTTTTGAAGGTGATGAAAGGTATTAAAATGGATTGGTGTTCATGGTTGCACAACTCCACAAATATCCTAAAAACAATGGAATTGCATGCTTTTTAAATGGGTGAATCGTTTGGAATGTACAGTTATGTTTCAGTAAAGCTGTTATGAAACAAATCAGTTAGAGAAAGATGCATTTAGCCACCAAGGTCGATGTGTTTCAGCGTGAGGGAGCATGGCAGGTGGTTGAGGGGGGTAGGCTCTGTGTCATATAGGAAGCAGTTGTCTAGTGCAGTTGTGGCCCCTGAAACCATCCTTCAATTCTCAGATGATTCAGGCTGTATATGTCTCCTTTTAGGCTTCCTTACACCGAGTTCTTTGGTGGAGTGAGCGGCTTAACAGTGGAACAGTTTCGGAAGATCAATGGCTTTCCGAACGCTTTCTGGGGTTGGGGTGGAGAAGACGACGACCTGTGGAACAGGTACTCTCCTCTTCCGGTTTCCAGGGCCTTCTAGAAATGCTGCCTTAGGCTCCCCAGACAGCACCACCCAGATAGGATAGAGTGCAAGCCATGTCGGTAATGTGAAATGTTCCGGTAGCCACATTTAAAAAGGTTAAAAAAAGAACTTTGAGATGAAATTCATTTTAACGTATTAATAAAACATGCCAGTAGTATATTTATCACACTATATCAAAAATAATATCCACCCAACATATAATCAGTATGAAATATTAATGAGGTATATACTTCACATTTATTTTTTCTCTTACTGTACCTTTGAGATCTGGTATATATTTTACAGTGAAAGCACATTTCAATGAAACCTTCCCAAACCAGAGATGACGTATTAGTGACAGGAATATGCCGATTTATCTGTTCTGTTGGACAGGGCCTATATTATACAAGTCTGTGAGAATGATACTGTATTTGAGTAGTATAAACTTAACTTTTTACACAATAAGTAAATAGTAACCTAATAAGGAACAAGTAAGCAAAACAATATCCATCTTGTACCTGTTGACTTTCTCCGTGGGCTTTAAAAACGGAAGTTACTTGTTGCTTTAATTACAAAGTAATACTTGGCTGGTAAAATTCAGATAATAAAGGTGCATAAACCAAAGAGTATAATTCTTAATCCCTGTCGCTGTGCTGTCTCGTTCCCAGGAAGCAGCTGTTTTAACGGGGCTGTTCTTTCTCTCCTTCTTTGTATTCAAACAAACAACCCAGACCTTTCCCTTCGCTTCCAACCCTGTTAGCGCAGAGAGAACCGCTTCGTTATCTGTAACAGTCGCCCGGCATTCCTTTATGGAGATGCACGATATTTTATTTTAACCCTTTCCTGTTAATGAACATTGTTTATAGTTCCGAACATCCTTGTTCATGTGTGCAAATATTTCTTCAGAATTAATTCCTAGCTGTGGAACTACAAAGTCAAGTAAATGCTCTTTTACATTAAAATAGTTACCAGAATTTCCCTCCAAAAGTGATCACAGAAAGATTCCAAGCAGCCGTGCGTCAGCATTCCCGCTTTCTCACATTACCGCCCACGTTGATTATAGACAAGCTTTTATGTTTTGCCACATTTCAGCCCTAGGCTGCTGTACTGGACAAAAGAGCTCCAGATAATTCTTTCTCAATATGAGAGGTAAAAATGGCATCTCATCCTCTTAATTTGGGTTTCTTAGGAACCTAGTAAAGATGAACAGCTTTTCCATAAACGTAACTGGTTTGACCGGTTGAACTCCCCCAGGACATCTGTCATAATTCTCCACTCGTGCTCTCCCCAGCTCAGCAGGAGCCCCCAGGTGCAGGAACGGGGGAGCTGGTTCTCCCCAGTGCCCTGCACCCTGTAGACCTCTGTGTATTTACCAAACCGGAGAGAGAGCACATTTCCCAAAACAAAAGGAGAGTATTAATTTGGAGTCAAAAGGAGGATGTTGAAATGATACTCTGCCAAGTTTTAAAATAGTGATGACGACCATGGATTCCGTGTTGATATCCAGAGTCTGCCTCCATGTGCTACTTCTTACAGCCCTGTCAAAGTGTCCAGCAAATCCAGCTTGTGAAATCCTGTCTTTATCACATGAAGGATAAGTAACCGGACACCTCCTTAAGTTCTGCTTTCCTCCTAGTGTTGTGAAGTTTTACATGGAGATCAGAGGATGTCATACAAATGAGTTCGTCTCCCTGACGATGGGGGAGTAGACAATCATTAAAGTTCATAAGCAGGGACAACACAGTGCAACTCGGACTTCACTGACTTGCTTTGTGGTAGGCTGTGGACAGGAAAGGTGCTGCCCGCCAGGGAGAAAAGCACTTTTGCTAGGACCAAGACAAGCCGGCAGAGGGAGCGTACGTGTGTACTCACCTGCGGGGGGAATGTTCACTGTTGCCCTGTCCCTGAGAGCCTGTGTCACACCTTACTCCCAAGAATTTTGAATTCCTTTTGCCTTTTAAAACGTTTTGGTATCGTAGACCTCTTTTCTAAAACTGTGAACTTACCCAGGGGGGATGGGCGATTGAACATTCAGATGGAGAAGAAGTTCTGCTGTTCAGCCTGGGGTTTCTCAACCTTGGCATGGGTGTGGTGGTCTGGGGTACTTGAACATGGAATCTGAAAGCCCAATGTCTTTGTTTGGGACAGAGTACAGAATGCAGGCTACTCTGTGAGCCGGCCAGAAGGTGACACCGGGAAGTACAAGTCTATTCCTCATCACCACCGAGGAGAAGTCCAATTTCTTGGAAGGTTGGTGCAGTTTGTTTGTTGTTCTTACACGTAATCCTCTATACTTCGCATTTGCAGATGTCCCAGAGCATATCATACTCAACCCTCATCTTACTCCCCACCTTCTCTCCATGGTCCTGGTCTGGCTGCGTTGCAGTTTCTAGATAGGTTTTCATGTACCTATGAGGCGGGCATTTGTGTGAAAGCAGATTATCGGTTAACAGATCACAGATCTTGGAAGGAAATCACTCATTTGGCCTCTTAAGCTTCATCGTCTCCTCTGTAGCCTTCAGGGAGTTGGAGAAAGATCCACTCAGTTAAAGTTCCCATGTAGCTTACACTGACAGGGCAAAGCAGAGTTGGCTCCCCTTTCTGTGAGCTCCAGTTCGGGAAGGGTACCCCTGAGCTTCTGTTCATGTGCGCGCACTTGATCAGGAAGTTCCATTCTGGACTCATTGGGGCATGTGGATGGAGAGACAGCTCTGTGTTGAGTGAGTGCCTTTGTGTCTTGCTCACGGGGAGGAGGACTGCTCTCTGGACCACCAGTTCTGATTGCATGAACTCTGTTGGCAGGGGAGTGAGAGGGCACCGAATGCAGACCTGACCTTGCTCACCTGGTGTATTTTTAATATCTTACCTCCCGCTTCCCCGTTCATGACCTTACCTTGGGCCAACCATTGAACAACAGAAGCCTTGGTTTCCTTGTTTGCTTAAGGAGCGGTGCATTAAATGAAATGAGGTCATAAATAAAGCCCCTGGCATGAAATAGGAGGGGTCTCTAATAATAGCCTTCAGCAGGGAGCAGTTGGGAGGGGTGGGCTTGTCCCCCGGCCGTGTGATGCCGGAGAGCTGCCCTGGGTTGTGGCCCGTGTGTGGGCTGTCCTGCTCTGTCCTCCGCCATGAGGGCGTTGGGCCCTCACTCAGAGCCGCCCTCTCTTCTCTGCTCAAACAGGTATGCTCTGCTGCGCAAGTCCAAAGAACGGCAAGGGCTGGACGGCCTCAACAACTTGAACTACTTTGCAAACATCACATACGACGCCTTGTATAAAAACATTACTGTCAACTTGACACCCGAGCTGGCTCAGGTGACCGAGTACTGAGATGAGGAGAGAACCTATGTTTGCTTTACCCACCGCCACCAAGAAAGCAGCCTGGGGAGAGGTCTTGGGGCTCTACACAGGAAGAGAATAGAAATACGGCGTCTGGTGAAGGGTCACAGGGTTCGAGGAGAAAATGTGAACAGAGTACACGCACACAACGCCTTCACTGTGGCTGGGACCACCCTTCATCAGGACTGGCTTTCTGTTTTCACAAGGCGGACGTCGGTCCCGCTGCTCTTCTCCCCCGGTCTAGAACCCCAGCGTCCCGTCCCTGCCGGGATCTCCAGGATAGGAACCGACATCCGCCGGGGTCCCCGCGCCGAGCCTGTTGCTACGAATGGCCTTTGGAGCTTCTCGGCCTTCAGAGCAAAGAGGCAACCCCACCACAGGGCAGCTGTGTTTTAGGAAGAGCAAGTGAAACTCCACACACCATTCTTCTCCATCTCTGGTGTTCTCTTTGGTTTCAATTTTCTTTTTCTTTTCTTTTTTTTTTTTTTTTTTAATTACCTGCTTTGGGTGGGGATTGAGGGTGGGGGGAGGGAGTGGGGAAGATAAATAGACCTATAACAATCACTTCTTGAAGAAGTATAATTGTAAATAAGCCATGTAAAATGCCTTTTTTAAATTTAATTTTATAGCTGGCTCCAATTCAAACAGGATTTATATATTAGATCACTCACTTGGTTGGCAAATGCAGGGACTCAGTTAAAATGCAGTAGAAGGCTGTCACCTCCCAGATTTCTATCACTTTGGAGGGGAGTGGGTATAGGGCATGTCACAAACAGATGGGGACAGTCCAGTCTGTCACTGGTCACTGACTCCTGTCCCCTCCCTCCCTCTTCCAGAAGTCTTGCTCTTGACTTTGCTGTGGACTCTGTCTTCCCTGTTGGGCACATATGCTCTCATCCCAGTCTTCTGCTACACAGGACCTCTCCCTGCTCAAAGCAGACCCCTTCAGGGGGCCTCCTGTGCACACGCCCCTGGATCTCTGGACTTAAGTTTTTGTCCTTTCATCACCGAGAGTGGTGGGGTCGGGTGGGTGGGTTTTCGGCCTCTTCTCCCCCCCCCCCCCACTTTTTTTTTTTTTTGCTCTTGTGGAACTTGGCCACAATTCCTGAAATCTGTGCCTAAATTATCAACTAGCTTCAGTGATTCCTCTGAATTTTTCCCTTTTTGGTTTCTGGGAAGATTCTTTGTCAACATTGTGAACTAGTTCATAGAACTAATGAGCGATGGACTGAAGAAGTCAGCCAGGGAGCAGGTGATACTTGTGTGCTGTGGCTCAGCTGGGGGCCAGGGGGAGCCCAGTCAGAGCTGTGTGGGTAGACAGAGCTCCCGGATGCCAGGACCCAAGCCTGAGTGCTGGGTTCACACCTCATGCACTTCTTGAAGTTAGATTCTAAATTGCCCTTGAAGTTGTGCCTCTCTGTTTTTCCCTGAGCCACATCCCTCCATCCATAGTCCCTCTTGGTTTCTGTAGGATTCTGAAAAATGCCAGTCTTTTCCTCTCCTCTTCCATAAAGCATATTTATATATTGTGATTAGGAGTACTTTCTGAAAAGTACTTCATATTTTTTTTAATTGCCTTGTTTGCCTTCAACTTCCTTAATTTTCATGGTTTACATGGATGTGTGTGTAGGGATATATTTGTGTATATACA
Source organism: Lutra lutra (assembly GCF_902655055.1). Classification (NCBI taxonomy): domain Eukaryota; kingdom Metazoa; phylum Chordata; class Mammalia; order Carnivora; family Mustelidae; genus Lutra; species Lutra lutra. The sequence continues at coordinate 132,536,638 of NC_062286.1, read as the reverse complement.
TGTGGGTTGGGGTTTTCACCGTTGCATGTGTTGGTTCCGTGGACATATGATCCCCACAGGCTGTGGGAGTGATTGGCCAGGCCTTGTTTTTTGTTCATGCTTTTGTTCTTTTGAAGAATAGAGCGGTGTTGTAGAAAACCAGCTGCATTACAAAGCTCTTATCGGCTCATATGAGAGAGCAGGCTGCTGCCCTTGAAGATGCTGGTAAGTCGTATCACGTGTTTTAAAAGAACGTTGAGCATCTCATGCTATAAAAGACCTTCATGAGGGAACAGTACACACAGGAGCTCACTTGGTTTTCCTTTGAAGTCTGATGCCCAGAGCAATAAAGATTTCTTTCCCCTTTTCTCCCACCTCCCCTCAAGCCTGTGTGCTGGCCTCGACTCTGCCCCTCCTCCTGTCCTCTCTCAGCCCCGAAGGCCGTGAGCGGCTTTCAATGGGACACAGCCATGACGTCATTTGGAAGAATTTGCCAGCACGGAGCCATCCTTGGTTAAGGATGCCGTGTGTGTACACGGCCGTGTAGTAAAATGGTCTTGTTCGAAGCTTTTCACGAACATACGTGCCACCAAGAACAAAACGTTGGCAAAAGGCTACCCAGCTGATTTTAAAAAGAAAACGCCGATTTGAGGCCAAAAGGAAGGTGTCTTTTCACTCCTTGAGGTAGGGTCACTGAAATTACTTTGCGATCAAGTGTGAGTTTGTCTTATTAGTGGAGACACCCTCCTGCGCACCGCCCCGTCGTTCACCCGCCAAGCTATCATGTGGGAAACGTGGAAGTTACAGCCAGGCCCGTGAGCTGTTAGTGGTGTGAGATTCTCATGTTTAACAAAAAAAAAAAAAAAAAAGAAAAGGATAATAAGAACCAAATGTGACCTTGTGCGTATTTTGGCAGCTGAAATTCTTTCAAGGCTACTGATGGGTGAACTGTTCCGTCAGTCCCGTCTCAGCTGCGTGCAGGGAAACGTTTGTCCTTTCACGCTGTTTTTCTGAGCAAGGAGTTAACTGCAAAAATACTCCTTTTGACGTGACAGGGGCTCCTGTTGGAGCTCCTCTGTCTACCACAGTCACGAGTAGCTGAGCAACAGCCACCTGTCCCGATTGTGCCCGCTCTCCGTGGACGATGGCATTGAACGTAGCTAGCTTCCTTCCATCACGATGTTCTTTTTGAGCTTGCTCTTATGTTTTAAGAGGTGCCAGGGGTACATTTTTGCACTGAAATCTAAAGATGTTTTAAAAACACTTTTCACAGAAATAGTCCTTTGTCATTACATTATTTACTCATGTGTTTGTACATTTTTGTATGTTAATTTATGAATGATTTTTTCAGTAAAAAATACATATTCAAGAACCAAACCTTGGTGGTCGTCTTTCTTTGCCTAGAACAATCTGGCTTCTAAGAGGCCTTTCCCCTCTTTTTCTCACGGAGTTCAGCGTCTGTGTGGTCCTTCAAGCAGCTTGCGGCTTCCACGTGGCTCGGCTGACCCCAGGGTGCTCCCAAGAAAGACTGCCCGCCCGAGCCCGGCCACCAGACCAGCTGACGGACAGCCTCAGCTGATGGAGCAAAAGCACTAAACCCCCTGTGTGACCCAGGCGTCCTCCCACACTTGGGTTTTCTTTCCAGAATGGGCCCAGGAGATGCCCATTGAGTCAAACAAGACACCTGGGCAGGGAGAGGATGAGAGGAGTTGGGAGTTTGGATCCAGAAGTTCCTCTGGGGTCCGTCCAGGGTTTGCTGTTGCCTGGTTCCACTTGCAGACTGTGATCAAAGCTTCTGTTTGTTGAATGTTTACCACTCACTGGTATTTACTGAATGTAAAGTTTTGTGTCCAGGTGCTAGGAATATTATAATTAGCAAAAAGGACAGGGTCAGTGGCCTCATAGAACTTACTGTCCTCTTTCCCCACAGCCCCAGTGAAGGGTATGATTAAAATTACAACTGGGGCGCCTGGGTGGCACAGCTGGTTAAGCGTCCGACTCTTAATTTTGCCTTGCGTCATGGTCTCAGGGTTCTGGGATCAAGCCCTCCATCTTGGGCTCCCCAGTGTCCCTCCCCACTCCCCAGAAAAGAAAAATACAATCTTTTTTTTTTTTTTAAATTAACAACCACAAAGAGTGCTGCAAAGGACATGGCTGCTGACCACAGGCATATGGCATGGAAGGGGTCCCTGGCGGGAGGTCAGTGAACAGTGGGGTTGTGGGACCAGCAGGTTACCAGGCGAGCTGCAGGACAGAACACTGCTGGGCCAGTGCAAGGGATGAAGGGTTGCCCTGGCCGCAAGGTGGATGAGGCAGAATGCCTGGTGGGGCCTGTGTGCCAGGGTAAGGAGGTTGGGTTTTATCCTTAGAACAGTGTGACCTCGAGAGTTGCCACCAGCAGGGGCTGTGTGATGTCATTAAACGTAATCTTACTGGATGGCTCGGGCTGCAGAGAAGCAAAGGAGAAGGAGGGGGACCAGGTTAAGGGCACGCAGTCACGTGGGCAAAGTATGGAGTCGGGGCTGGGGGGGATGCTGAGGGAACAGGTTGCTGTTGGGATGGAGCAACCCACCTAGCTTCTGGCTTCCTCACTTGGGTTCATGGCAAGGCCATTCTGGGATGAGGGCCCTGGAATCGGACCAGGTTCCTGCGGAAGATCACAAGATCGGTTGTGAGCGTGTTGAGTTTGGGGGTTCTGAGGCCACCAAGCAGAGAGGGCAAACAGACAGTACTGGGACGTACTCCAGTTGGGGACTCCAAACAGTGGGGACCGGGGTGGATGGTGTCTGATGGCCTGGGAGATGAGCCCAGATTCAGGAGTGGATGCTGACGCCCTGGAGCGGAGTAGAGCAGCTCCCTCCAGAGAGAAGGTGGCCTTGGCCCCAGGCTGGAAGAGCTCCACTGGTAACAGCTGAGAAGCAGAGGGGGCAGGAGCAGGGCAGACAGAGGGGTTGGAGGAAGCAGCAGTGGGCAGGACAGGAAAGGGAAGGGAAGGGCTCGAGGGGAGGGAGGGGTCCACAGTGCTGAGTGCAGGGAAAACAGGAAGGTGAGGCTCGAAACTATGGGGGCATGGGGAGGAGGGCATGGGAGAGGGCTCCACGTGGTGGGGCAGGCCATAGGGGAGGGGGCTGAGCAGGGAGGCGGTGAAGCCGTGGTGAGGGCAGCCGCCTCTCCAATCCCATGTGAAGGGGCCAGAAGAGGAGGCTGGGAGCTCAGGGAGGGTTTGGATCCCGATTTTCCTACAAGAGAAACCTGAGTGGCTTGAGCCATAGGGAGTTGGGGACCAGAGAGGGAGAGCTGAATATCCAAGAGACAGGGGCTAATTTAGCAGGAATGTTCCTGAACCACTGGCAGTGGATGAGACTAAACAAAACCCGGGAGGAATTAGGAGCCCTTCCTACGTCAGTTCATTTTTTTTTTTTTTAAAGATTTTATTTATTTGTCAGAGAGAGAGCACGAGCGCACCAGCAGGCAGAGTGGCAGGCAGAGACAGAGAGAGAAGCAGGCTCCCTGACAAGCAGAGAGCCCAATGTGGGGCTTGATCCCAGGACCCTGAGATCATGACCTGAGCCGAAGGCAGAGGCTTAACCTACTGAACCACCCAGGCGCCCCCCCATGTCAGTTCTGATCGGCAGACACAAACAGCCCGCGAAGACCCGTGTGGCTGTTTAAAGAATCAAGGATCCCTTTCAGTAAGAAGTCACCAGAATTGATTCCTGGCATTACCACTTCCTCCCCACTCAAAAAAAAAAAAACAAAAACAAACAAAAAATTAATTTGGGGGAAGTACAGTCCTAAAAATAGTAGTTCCCATTTGTTGGGGTTTGTGCCACAGGCTGTGCCAATTAGTCTTCAGCCCTGTGAGGAAGACATTGCCCCGCTTTCTAGAACAAGGGTGCTTAACCCTCAGCTCTTAACATCTGGGGCCGGATCATTCTCTGTACAGGGAATGGGGGATGGATAGCTGGACCCTTGGCATCCACCCTCTACAGACCAGTAGCAGCGCCTCTCCCTCCCCAGTCGTGACAACCAAAATTGTCACCAGACAATTGCCAAATGACCCTGGGGAGAGCAAAATCCCCTGGTGACAGCCGCGGCTTGAGAGCTGGGGAGCGAAAGCCACCAAAGCCACTGTCTGCTGGAGGTCCCAAGACCAGCGCACAGAGACAGCTGGGGTCTGCCCCGACATGAATGCTCGGAACCCTAAGCTCCTGTGTGTGTGTGTGTGTGTGTGTGTGTGTGTGTGTGTGTGTGTGCGCGCGTGTGTGTGCGTGTGTACGCGCTCTTAAATGCCTTCTGTTTACAGACAGTTGATAAGTATTTTTATGGATAAAAAAACACATGAGAACAGCCTCACTGAGAAAGTTCGAGATCCCTCACCCTCGAATTGTGGGATTGGGTTCGTCTTGATGCCCGTCTACCTGCACACGCGTATGGGGAGACGAAGACACGTTTACGTTAAAGAACAACAGAAATCGTCTTGTAATTACTTGTGGTTTTTTATCCTAATATTCCGCGGAGATGGCTTCCCTGTGATGGAAAGGGTTCTCAAAGCAAGCTTGGGGTCCCCTCGGAGAGGCATCACGAGAGCGGCACGCTAACATGCGGCATCCCCGGGCCTCCTTTACTTTGTTCCACAAGATTTCCGACTCTGAATCCTGTATTTTTACGGGTTCTTTGTTCGTCGGCTGTCAACCCCACTTAAATGTCATCTCCATGAAGGCAGAGACCGCTTTGTCCTTGCTCTCTCCCCGGTGCCAAGAACTGGCCCCAGCACGTAGTAGGTCCTCAGGAATCTCTGTTGAACGAAAACTGCCTTCTTCCTCTGAACGGTCGCGTTTATTTAACGCCTTCCCTCCTGATGGACGTGGAAGTTTTCTCGGTTTTCCCCTTTTTCCACGATCCCATCACATGCCCCACAGTGAACACCACTGTGTGTAAATCCGTGGGCCCGGATGTCACTAGGTCAACTTGAGTCTCAGAAGGGACAGGGAGTGGAGTGGTGCTGGCCAACGATAGTGCAGTTCCATTTTTGTAGGACGAAGAAGTTTTGGGGATGGGTTGCAAAATTCTGTGACTATACCCAGCGATCCGGAGCTGGGCATGTAAGAATGGTTACGATTCCACTTTCACGTGATGCATATTTTTACCACAATCTTAAAAACAATAAAATTCTGCTTATGAAGGGCATGTGGGTGGCTTGGTCAGTTGAGCATCTGGCTCTTGATTTCAGCTCAGGTCATGATCTCAGGGTCATGAGATCGAGCCCCATGTGGGGCCCTGCTCTCAGCGGGGAGTCTGCTTGAGATTCTCTGTCCCTCCCGCCCATGTGCCCACGTGCACTCTCTCTCTCTAAAACAAAAAATCTTTTAAAAAAGTAAGAATTCTACTTATTAACCTCATCCAGTAGGAATGTCCATGCTCTCCACTTGAAGCCTTGGTACCCCCAACATAGCAGGCCCTTATCAAATATCTGTTGAATTAATCTGTAAATTTTTTAAGAATCTGTTTTGACTGTATGCTGTCTTTGGTCACCCATTCGGGCAGAATGACAGACGCAAAAACCTCAGGTCCCGCGTTGCCCTCCGTCACCAGGAACTCTCTCTGCAGCCTCGACAAGGATCCAAGAATACAGGGTTCAGTGTTGTGTCCTTCCTCCACTTGTCAGCCCGGCTCGTCTGTGTTTCCGTGTAATCTGTCACTCCTCACTGTAATGTCACCTTTGAGCCGACAGAGCCTCAATTGTCTTTTCTTCCATCGCTGGCCCGTTCAGGTTCCTCCCAAGTCACTGCTAGTCCGTGTTCCGTGGTGATGAACCAGCCGGTACACCTTGTTGGTTTCATTTTCCTGGACTCCTTCCTTGTTCTGTGGTCCCTCCTTCTCCATTCATAATTCTCTTATATTTTAGCCTAACGCCAGGCTTAGCAAGCTGTGGCCAGCCAGCTGCCCGTCTCTGCAAATAAAATTTCACTGAAACACGGCCATGCCATCTGTTTACATGTGGCCCATGGCAGAGCTGAGCGGTCGTGACAGACTCCGTGTGGCTCCCCAGATCGAAACTGTTTACTCTCCGGCCCTTGACGGGAAATGTTTGCCAGCCTCTGGCTCCCTAATTCATTTCCTGTACCGAAGGTTACATTTTGTCTTTGGGCCTGGGCACTTCGTGTAGTAAGTGAATAATTGGAATGCATTTAAAGCTGACGCTGGGGACATTAGCCTCGGGGGGGGGGGGGTTCCCTTGCTTCTCCCTGTGCTGGGGACACTTCGGTTTCAGAGGGTACATGTCTTCCCTGAACACCCAGTCGGAAGCAGCCGACTGTCCCAGTCCCGTGTGATTTTTCTTGACAGCGGATCAGTAGGTGATCTCCTTGTTCATTTAGTTGTTCCCTGGTGTGTGAGCTGTCTGCCCCTCCCCCTCAGCACTGGAAACTTCCGAAGGCAAAGAATCTCAACTCTCCACCGTCCACAGTGGCCCGGGGCAGGAGACGGTGTTAAGATATTTGTTGAAAGTAAGAGAAACAGAGAGAGACAGGAGGGGTGTGTGAGTGTGTGGAGGGGGGAAGGTGTATCTACCCAGGCTTCTAGGCTTCTCGATTTGTCCTTCTATGGGTCACCCCTGGTTTCATCTAATTTCTCTTTATCTGACAGCGAAGGAAGTGGAGTCCGGAGAAGGGAAGTGACTTCCCCAGGCGGCCGAGCCCTGGTTGCAGAAGTGGGATCCGGCCATTGAGCATCTTCCCACGTCCCCGCTCTTTCTAGAATTAAGAGTAGATTTACTCCCTGAATTCCTCTCCTCCTTACCCCTAGGCTCCCCACAAAGCAGGGACCTCTTTCCTATTTGGCTCCTTCAGCCACCCACTATTGTTCTGGAAATAAATCGCACCACTTCTGTGGTGCGCACCCTGGTGAGCAGTGGTGAGGCGCAGAGGGACCTGGGCGGGTGGCAGAGAGGACTGAGAGGAAAGGTCTGCCTTTGGGGGTGACAGAGAAGGCTGGAGAGCTGTGCTCGTAAGGGAGCTGCTTGGCTCATACCCTCCCCAGCAAGTTTTCTGCCAGGGACAAGCAGAAATCATTGCATAAGTGGTAGCTGTTTGTCCTCACAGCTAATTCGCATGTGATGGTGAGTATGAATCATTATTCAGCGATCATGGTTATTAGGGGGACAGCGCAGCCCCACTCTACTGTAGCATTATGGGTGCCAGGTTTGGAGTGAGCAATTATGTCTGCCACATAGTGGGAGCCTCATAGCAGGCCTGGAGGCCCTCCTTCTCCTGATGATTGGTGGTAGCATCAAGGGTGGCTCAGGGCTGTAGGGAGGGGACATTTCAGATGAGACGTGAAGGACAGAGAATCAGCCATGGGCGATTTGAAGGAAGGAGTGTTAGGCAGAGGGAACAGCAAGTGCAAAGGTCCTGGGGTAGAGCAGCTTCCTTCAGAAAAAGAGAAGGCTGTGGGTTGGCACAACATGGAGGAGGGAGACAGGGGTTATAGGCAGAGGTGGGGCCCAAGAGGCAGGGTCTTGTGGACTGTGGAGAAGAATTGGGATTTTAGTTTGAGTGTCTCCAGAGGCCGCTGGAGGGCTTTAAGTACCAGAGTGAGGAGGTCTGATGGATGCATTGGGAGAGCTCCTCTGGCTTCAGGTCACTGGTGATGGAGTTGGTGTTGGGGGAGGGAAAAGAGAGGGAGCTGGGACACCAGTGGGGAGCCTATGACAGCCGTCCAGCAGATGGTGGTTGGCTCCAGGTGGTGAAGGTGCAGAGAAGCGGACCACAGTCCACATCCACACTGTGGAATGCCACCCAGCTCCCCGTGGAGGACCAAGTCAGCCCTCTCCAGGACTCGCTCAGCCTGCAGCCACGTCCCCTCCACAGGGGCACCTGTAACCAATGTCTGGTTGACGCAGAGATCCAAAGACCCCATCCTCTTGCCCTGATGGGGGCAGAAGAGCTGTCCCAGCTTCAGAGCTCGGCTGCAGCCTCTGTTGTGGCCACATCACAGCCCAGTGTCTCCCTGGGCCCCTTGTTGCTGCCCTCACTCTCTCGCCGGTAAGGCCCCAACTAAGTGGCCTGTGTGACAACCTATCTGAGTCTGCTTTCCAGTGACCCCAGCGAGGGGTAGGGACTGATCTGAAGAGCCGTAGAAACAGGCTGTACTGCTCTGCGGGGGCAGGTCCCTTCTCCAGAGCCGGTGACTGAGGAGTGGGCCCCACCCATGGTCACACAGCCACCTCACCTCCATCACCGAGTGGCTCCCATCCCACCTGCGGAACAAGAGAGTCCAGTTTGAAAGGCTTAGACTGGAAGTGGGCCCGCAAGACCTTCTAGAAGCCCCGAGAACCTTCGCTCCTGATGCTGTGGGTCTTTGAGGCTTTCGCTGAGATTGCACAGGAGCGTGTTTTTACTAACTTGCCGCCACAGGGCTCTTCTAATCAGAGAACCGAGTCGTTATTCAAATCATCCCCTCCTCGGAGACACTGCCAGCCTCATTTCTGGCAGACTTCAAAGTTCCCCCGTCGCCACACTTTCCAGCTTGATACACTTGGAAACTCTGAGCAGGAGCAGTCACCTGAAACAGCAGAACGACTCCCATCTTCTAAATTTGAAAAGGTCCGCGGTTTGGGTGTGATGTTTGCTGCCAAGCCTTCCTGCTTACTGGCTGCTCGGGCCACAGCGGGCTGCTTTCCCTCGCTCACTCAGTGACTCACGAATCCTTGTATTTCTTCGCCCAGCCTCTCTGCTGCTGCTGACAGACAGCTAACTGGCCAGCCCACTTCCTAATGGCTTAGCACAAATGATGTGTGTATCTGCCGGGAGTGCTGTCACCATCCTATCTGGAACCAGTTCAGAATGCTCTGAAGGCCCAAAGAGCTTGCTGTCTATTCTACAGGCAGTGGGGAGCCAAGGAAGGTTCTGGAGTGGGAGAGTGGCATGATGGAAGTCATAGTTTGAGTTCGTTTTTCTGGTTGCCCAGCCATCCATCCATGCAGCCGTCCTGTCAGCCCACAGATATTTACTGAGCGTCTACTATGTGCCAGACACTGCATTCCCGGTTTCCATCTCTGGCGGTGAACAAGACAGACCCAAATCCCTGCCTTCACGAAACCAACATCCCGGGGAGGCTAGCAGGATAGAGAGAGGATAGAGAGGTAGAGACATAACACAAAATAAGTAAGTGGGTTCCAGACGCGCTAAGAGCAATAAAGGAATTGAACAGGGTAATGGCACTGAGAGTCACCAGGGACGGGGTCAGGCTCTTTTGGTTGTTGGATGGCCAGGGAGGAGACCTCTAGGGAGGTCATGATTTAGCTGATGGTTAAAAGAAACAAGGCAGTTATGAAGAGAACAGGGATAAGAGTTACAGAACGAGGAAGGGCAAAATGCAAAGGCCGGGAGGCAGCAAAGAATTCAGCTTGCTGGAGCAAGTGAAAGGAAGCCAGTCTGGCTGAAAGGGAGGGGAGGAGGCCAGAGTAGGGTCCCGGAGGCCCTGGGGAGAGCTTTGGAACTTGGGGGAGAGCAGCCAGAGGCCAGTGCAAAGTTTCAGCAGGGGAGTGACCTGTTTTGGCTGCCCTTGGGAACAAATGTGGCAGCAGAGAAACCAGCAAGAAAGCCACAGGCGAGCATGGAGGTGGCTTGGACGAGGGTGGTGGCAGTGGAGCTGGACAGAAGTAAAAGAAAAGCCAAGACTGAGGGTTCTGGGTGGGCTTGGAGTGGGTACGTGTTTGGGGAAATGAAGATGTCTTTTTAGGGTTTCAAGTCTAGAGCCCAGGAGAGAGATCAGGTGCTGATGGGAATCCGAGGTTATTCACCAGGCGCGCGCACACACACACACGTTTATTTAAAGCAGCAGGATGGGGGAGGTCACCGAGGACAGGGACCTGCCAGGATGGGGGGCCGGTGGTAACAGCACCCAAAGACAGATCTCCACAAGAACGTTGCTGAGAGGCGACCATGAGCGGGGGATGCCACCATTGGACTTGGCAACAAGAATTGTGACGTCAAGAGCCATTTGGTGGCACAGAGGGTGGAAACCTGCTTGCAGAGCACTGAGGAGGGGGTAGAGTGAAAAGTGGGTGAGGCCGTGTGGACACCGATCCCCAGAAACCTGATGCGAGAAGGATGGGAGGGATGGGGCAGCCAGATTCTGGCACAGAAGCCTCCTTCCTCTGGGGTCTTGTTATCTGGGGGGGCTGAGCCTCCGCTGCTCCCACAGGCATCTGGGCTGCCTTTTTCTGCCCCCTTCTGCCCTGAGCCTGTACCAGTAGCCGCAGTGGGCCAGACTCATAGGACAAAGGGACAGGCCCTGTGCTCTGGAGTCGGACCAGGAAACAGATACCCAGTAGCAGGCCCGGAGGAGGTGCCCAGTGGGGCACTTCCTCAAGACCACAGAGCAAAAGCAGGAGGCCACATCAGGTGGCAGCTTGTACTCTGTCTCCCACAAGGCAGCCAGCCCAGGTGCTGGTGACCAGAACTGCCCAGAGACTAAAAGGTGTGGATGCGCCCTGGGGCAGTCCCCGGAGACATGGTGAGGGGCACCTCCCCAGGGCACTTGCTGGCTGCTAGAGGTGGCCTCCAGGCCCAGCCTGCTGGCTCAGGAGACCCGTGTTGGGTCCAGCAGGCAGGCTCAATCCTTTCCAGCCTGGCAGACCCCAGAGACGGACAGGCTGGGGCTGGATCCCAGCTTTGCTTCTTAGTAGCTGTGGTGCCTAAGGTAAATCATTAAAACTCTGGAGCCTTGGCTTTTTCATCTGTAAAATGGGGATAACAGTGATTAAGCCCTTTGAAAGGAGGACTTAAGACGCAAATAAGACCAAGCCATTCTCAAAACCTTCCAGAAGTGCCCTCCTATCTTCTCCCCACACAGGCCTTGCAGGACCTGGGCCCCTCTCCCCTAGTTTTCTCTGCCCAGGCCTCCCTGGCCCCCTGGCCGCTCCTGTGTCTCACGGAGCCCATTCCCACCTCAGGACCTTGGCCTGTGCCAGGCCCTCTGCCTGGTATGCCCTTCCCTCAGCTATTTCTCCGGCTGTTCCTTCCACCGTCTCCTCAGCTCTCCCTCCTTGCTCCCTCACACTCCCATCCCGCTTCCTCCCTAGCACCGACAGCTGAAAGAATCCTGTTTGTTGGTTTCCCTGGCCCTCACCTGTCTCTGAAACGTGAGCTGGGACTAGCTCTGCTTCGTTCCTGGCTCAAGCCCTTACCTAGAACATCGCAGACGCACAATGAACAAGGCTTCACAAATCGTAGCTATTTCTGAGTCCCCGGCGCTGTATGGGTGAAGAAGGGCCAGCGAAGGCCCAGCTTTCTTTCTTTCTTTTTTTTAAGATTTTATTTATTTATTTGACAGATAGAGTTCACAAGCAGGCAGAGAGGCAGGCAGAGGAATAGGGAGAAGCAGGCTCTCTGCTGAGCAGAGAGCCCGATGCAGGGCTCGATCCCAGGACCCTGGGCTCATGACCTGAACCAAAGGCAGAGGCTTTAACCCACTGAGCCACCCCGGCACCCCAAGGCCCAGCTTTCTGTGGCTGGTTTGTCACTCCCCCATTCATTCACAGATTCATTCAAAACCGACTCTCACCAGCTGTGTGGCCGCCCTGAGCTGGGTGCTGGGGGCAAAGCCACAGAGCGTGGTGTCCTCGCTTCGCCAATGCTTGAGGGCACGATGGCGTGGCCCTCAATTCCCAAACCTTACAAACCTCCCCATCACCCCAGGCCTAAGTGCACCACCCAGGCCTGCCGTCCCCTGTCTGGGGCCAGCCAGCTTTTCTAGCAGGATCTCTCAAGATGCCCGTGGCCGCGGTGGCTGCTGTGTGGCTTTCCATTCCCAGGGTCTCTTCTCTAGCTGTTCCCCTGAGTCTGCAATGTGCCCAACCACCCTAACGTGTGGTCGAGCTTGTGAATGTGCTCGCACGAAAGTACAGGGGTCACCCACCTGCCTCGAGGCCCTGCTCACATCCTCCTTCCCCTCCCGGCTCCAGTGTCCCTTGACGCCTTCTCTGTTCTCAGTCATCAGACGGAACCCTCAGCCTGTCAGCCATGCTGGCTCCTTCACAGTCCTCTCCCCCTGGAAGGCTCTTGTTAGCCCTGCCTTACAGTTGGGGAAACTGAGGCCTGGCCTGGGGAGATCCCACCTGCCTCCAGCCAGAAAGCAGGAAACCTGAGCCAAACCCAGGTTTGTCTGAACCAGAAACCCCAGCCGTGCTCCCCTGCGGGTCTTCATGCTTTGTACCAGCAGACACCACAGCCGACCGCCTGCTGTCACCACTTGCCGGGTCACGTCTGGTCCCCCTTGCTCTCAGACATGGCCTCCACCATCCTTGTAGTGTTGGTCCTGTTTTTCACCCCGTTTTAGGGGTGAGCTGAAACTCAGTGAGTTGATGTGGCCAAGGACAGTTCAGCCAGCCAGGGGCGGGGCTAGATTTAGAAGGAGGCTGTGGGACCTCGGAGCCCTCACACCCCTGTCCTGCATGCACAGGTGCCTGCATCTCTCTCCCCTACCCTGGGAAACAGGAGTCTCTGAGAAGTTCCAGGCTTTCAATTGTTCCTGCCAGAGCTTCCTGGGAGCTGGCAAGAGGGAGCCACTGCTTGGGCCACCTCGGCCCTTCCTGTCTGGCTGTCAATGGGCCTTTGTGTGGCCAGGTCTGGCCCAGCCCCCGGCCACACTCTACAGTTTCCTGATGACTTCAGGGCACTCAGCCAGCAGCTGGGCATGGCCTGGGAAAACCACTACCCAAATGAGCAGGGCCTGCCTACACAGGCAGGATGGAACAGCCCCTGGGCCTTTGCACTTTCTATTCTGTCTGTCAGAAAAAACCTTTGCTCAGTTTTTCCCACCACCAGTCCCTTCTCATTCTTGAAGTCACAACTCAAATGTCACCATTTTAAAGAGGCTCCTCCTGACCTTGAGCTCCAAGAGGAAAGGGGTTTGTCTTTTGTGTGTGTGTGGTGGGGGGAGACTAATGATAAAGAAGTTATCAGTCCAATAAAATCCTTTCTGCTCGTGATCTGTATGGTAAAAATAATCAGATGATGGATAGAAAACATCTGGGTAGGGGGCTGCTCTGAGGCAGTGACATTTGAGCAGAGACTTGGATGAAAGGAAGAAGCCACCTGAATATCTGGGGGGAAGAAATTTCCAGACAGAAGGAACAGCAAGTACAAAGGTCCTAGGCAGGAGTACGCTGATGTGTGTGAGGTTCAGCAAGGAGGCCAGTGTGTCTGGTGCAGAGTGACTGAGAGGAGAATGGTGGGAGACGAGGTCAGGGAGATGAGCTTGGTGGGAGAGGGGGTAGATCCTGTGGGGCCATACAGGTCACAGGGAGAAATTGCCTTTATCTCTGAGAAGAGTTCCAAGGGACATGACCTGAGGTGGGTTTCCACAGGCTCCCCTAAGCTGCCTTGTTGAGAATGGACTAGATGGGGCAAAAATGGAAGAAGGGAACTCATTCGTCCAACCAGCTGGAGCCCCATACTGTGTGCCAGGCCTGGCCCCAGAGATACAGCAGCCAACCTCTGCCCTCAGGGAGCTCCCATGCGACAGGGAAGCCTGATGATAAACCAGAGAAGTGAGTATAATGATTAGTATGTCAGGTGATGGAGTGGAGAAAGGGGAGGCCGGGAAGCATCCCAGAGTGTCGGGGAGCGTGCTGGCACGTGCAGATTCCACACTGCATCCAAGTCTGTGAGCTCACGCAGGGGGACCGTGGTCTCCCCGTGGCTGGATCCCAGACTCCAGCAAGGGGCTTGGCTCTGAAATGGACTCCCATTTCATTCTATCTGTGGGGAAATTCAGAGAGCCACCAGGACTTGCCCCAAATCACCGAGCTAATAACTGGTGAAACCTGGATGGAACCCAGGGCTCCTCTAGCCCATGGAGGGGGCCAGAGATGAACATGACCCTTGGTGTTCCACTGTCTTAAATGCTTAACCGGCCCCTGGAGGCCAGCCGTGTCTGGGCATCAGCTCTGCTAGCAGTAGGGCTTCTGGGCTCCGAGCCCCAGCTGAGCCCAGGCTCCAGCACACAGAGGACACACAGTAAATGAACACAGGGGAGCAGGGACCAAGGCAGGGGCTCTGACTGCTTCCGAGCAATTTTTCCCTGCAGGGGATACTTGGCAGTGTCTGAAGATGGTTTAGGTTGTCACCCTGGGGAAGAGGGTGCATGCCGCCGACCTCGAGTGAGTGGAGGCCAGAGATGATGCGATAGGACCCACAGTGCACAGGACAGCCGCCACCACAGAGGGACTGTCCAAACCGAGCTAGCTGGGAGGGACGGGGCCCGCCCGCTGTGCGCTGGCGCCACCTGGTGGCCCCATGGGACAATGCAGCAGCCCAGGGAAGAGTCCAGACGGAGAAGCCATCCCTCCAGGGTTCCGGTAATATTAATACCCACGGCAGGGGTAGGAGCGATCCCGGCTGGCCCTTGGCTCACGGTGCGCCTGCTAGGTTCATGCGAAGTGTTTTCTTCGGATTAGCCCCAACCACATGCACACTAACCGGCCGAATGGACACGTGTGTCTGAAATGGAACCCTCCACCTTTGCCCGCTCAAAGGCAGCTCCTTTGAGCTGATGCTCAGGGAGTCGTCCCAGTCCTCTCTGTCATCCCCGTGTCCCCCTGCTCAGAACCACACCCTCTCCCACTGTGGATCCCACCTCATTCATGGGAGAGCCAAAATCCCAAAGAGCCCACAAGGCCCCGCTCCACTATTTAAAATGGAAACACACTCCAGCCTGCCTCCTCCCCGCCCCTCTCTATTTTTTATGTACAGCGGGAATCGCCAATGACATGTTTTACTTATTTATCTCCCTTCCTGCTAATCTCTTCCGGGGAGAACAACTCCCTGGGGGGTGTGTCCGCGGGGTCACTGCGCTCTGCCCGGCATCCAGCACTGGCTTTGGGAGCAGCAGGTGCTCAACGAACATGTCCTGAATTGGATGGGCAGATGGGTCCTCGTACCCCCCACCCCAGCCTGGCACAGAGCTTTGTGGGTTCTAGTCTTGCTTCCACCACCAAGGCTGTGCCACCTGGGACAAGCTAGTTGGCGCCTCTGGCCCTCAGCTCCCTAACAGCACTAAAAATAATCCCTACCTCATTGTCTTCTGACAGTATCTGCTAGCGTTTAGGACCCCGTGTGGCACTGAGTGCCTGCTCAACACCGACCGTGCCTTACTTCAGTCACCGCTCCTGGACTTCTTCCTCCTTCTCTTCCAGGCCCTAAGTCCCCAAAGGGGAAGGCTTGTGTCTCAGTTGTGTTCTTTACTCCAGGGTACAAGAGTAGGTGCTCATTAAATACTGGCATTGTGGGAAGGGAAGGACATAAATGTTTGAGGCGTGCCTTGTATTTGTCAGTCACCTGAAGCAGGCTCTCCTAGTTTATGGGGGAAGAAACCGAGGCTCCCACAGCGCAGAGGCAGGACCTGTCCCTCCAAGCTGGTGGGGTTGAGGGCCCGAGACCCAGGGGAGCAGAAGGAAGAGCTGTCATTCTACAGAACGGCCAGCAGGGGGCGAGCGGCGACCTGGAACAACTGTGGCTCCCGCGACCAGAGCTGCCTCCGGAGGGAGCGCCTCCCTTAACCTTTGCACCCTTGGCAGGTCACTGGCCTCTCCATAGTCCGGACCCTGGTCTCAGAGGCTCTGTCCTACCAGGAGATGCCTTTCTCCTGCTCTGCGTCGAGCGCTTGTGCTCTCCAAGGAGCTGTGGTCCGGGATTCCTGCATATATTAACCCATGCAGCCTTCAGGACAACCAGAACGATGGGGGCATGGTTATTGCCCCATTAGTCAGAGGGGCCAACTGAGGCTGGGCTTGTGAGGTCACTAGCCGGAGGTAATGCTCTTCCACACTGCACGTAGGGTGTACGGAGGCAGATCTCCCGCCTCTGGTTGGATAAACGCCATGACTGCCTTAGACATTTGCATGGTCTTCTCCTGGCTGAGTTGGCTTGCTGACGAAGGGGAGGGAGGCAGACAGCTGTGCCCAGGAGGGAGAATAGCAGAGCCTAATCTTTTGTTTAAAACATTTGTTGGACCCTCCCTATCAGGGAATCAGGAAAGTCGGAGATGGGGATGCTTCAGGGAAAGGGGAGGGGGCCCACTGGACTTTTCAGGAAGGAACAGTAGTTCCCCATGTGGAAGTGGTAGGACATTCCAGGCTGAGGGGACAGTGAGTACAAAAGCCCTGGGGCAATTCAAGGAACCCTAATAACTAAGTCTGTAAAAATGACAAAAAAAGATGGAGAAAGACAAGATGAAGGCAGAGGGGTGTGGGGCTCAGTTCTCTGACACCAAGAGGCAGGGGCACATCCCTGGGTCAGACCCAGGACACACAGTGAGCCAGGGGAGGGGGGCAGAAAATCGCCCTCCCCCTCAAAGGGCTAGCAGCACCCTCCTTTTTACAGACAGGGAAGCTGGGGCTCAGCGAGGTGGGAGCAGCTTGCCCAGATGAGCAGAATTTAAGCCCAGGCCCTCAGGCTCTGGAGTCTTAACCATGGCACCGGAGCCTTCCAATCTCCAGTCCCCTGAGTTTTGTGCTAACTGTGCTCTGCCTTCCCAATGTAGATTTTAAAGATTTTTAAAAGATTTTTTAAAGATTTTATTTATTTATTTGACAGAGATCACAAGTAGGCAGAGAGGCAGGCGGGGGTTGGGGGGGCGGGGAGCAGGCTTTCCACTGAGGAAAGAGCCCGACGTGGGGCTCGATCTCAGGACCCCAGAACCACGACCCAAGCCGAAGGCAGAGGCTTTAACCCACTGAGCCACCCAGGCGCCCCATCCAATGTAGATTTTAAATGGACTCCCCACCCACATTTTTTTTTTTTTAGCTGAATCTGTTTCTATACAAAGGAAACTATATACCATTAGCAGAAATGGAAAACCCATGTCATTTATCACCAATCAAAGATGATGGTGCAAATAAATACAAAAAGAGCTAAACAATGTCATTCCATTCTTGCCAGATCCTCTTGCTGGCCAGGCCGGGAGGCAGAGCCCAGTTGTGGCTTCTTTCAAACGGACACAAGAGAGAGTCAGCCAGGTGCTGAGGGACATGCTGGCAGCAAGGGAGCCTTTTCCCTTGAGATGCTCAGAGCAGCTTCGAGAGAATCCCTATAGGGAAAACTGCCTCTCCCGGACCTGATGCTGGAGCAATCCAGAACAATCTGGAACAATCCGAGTCTCTCAGTGGAGCTGAACCAAGCCACCCCACCCCAGGCCAGATGCTTCTCCTCAGCTCCTTCTGGCACTCCCAGGCCTCGCTCCCACAGACCCTGAGTCGGTGCCCAGGTCGGGGTTGTGGGGCGGGGGGGATCCTGGCGGCAGAGCCCTGACCGTCCCTCTCACCTTCTGCTTCTCCCTGGCAGGTTATACAGCCGGTGCTCCGCCGGACCTCTCCAGGGTCTGAGCTGCAGAGACCCAGCGTTTGGTCGTTGGGCTTATTTTTCTGTTTTTAATAGAAAAAATGTTCCCTGTACCACTAAGTCTTTCCTGGGAAGGGTTTGGAAACCATTTCCAGATGAGAAATAATTTTAGGGGAGAGGAAAAGCCAAAATTATGGGCCATTCTGCCACCAGCTCCCCCTGGGATGGGCCAGCAGTGGGGGGGGCAGGACTGTGTGGGGGGCTCCTGAGACTGGATGCCTCCCCTGGCCGAGCTGCGGCCAGCCACGCGGGCACCCCAGATGGTCTCGGAGGCGTCTGTGTCTGGGGGCTGCCCTCCCAAGCCAGTCACTCCCCACACATCCTCATTCCTTGCCAATACCCGGCTCAGGCCTCTGGAGGCAGCTGCCATTTTGCAGGAAAGACCGAAGTTAGGCACGTAGAACAGACCCCCCTGCCCCCTGCACCCCCAGGGAGTCTGCAGGTCAGAGCTCACAGAGTCTGCGGCAGACAGACAGAGAGGAAGAGTGCAGATCCAGCAGGAAACAGAAAGGGAAAGAGACTTAAATGAAATGGAGATTAAAAAACAATGGGCAGGGGCGCCTGGGTGGCTCAGTGGGTTAAAGCCTCTGCCTTCGGCTCCGGTCATGATCCCAGAGTCCTGGGATGGAGCCCCACATCGGGCTCTCTCCTCAGTGGGGAGCCTGCTTCCTCCTCTCTCTCTCTGCCTGTCCATCTGCCTACTTGTGACCTCTGTCTGTCAAACAAATAAATTTTTAAAAATCTTAAAAAAAAATAAAATAAATAAAAACAATGGGCAAGCATCCAGTCTAGGGACCCCCGTGGAGGTGATAAAATGAGAAAAAAACAGCAGCGATAACCCATGGCCCTGGCAATCAAGGCAGCTGGGGAGCTGGCTGAGTTCTACTGGGCACCTGGAGGGCGTCAAAAGACAGTGTGTGTGTGTGTGTGTGTGTGTGTGTGTGTTTACCATAGTTATTAAGATATCTCTTTGTGCCATGTGGTTTTCTGTACCTGGGTTTTATTTTTAAAAAGAAAAAAGATTAAAAAAACAAACCAGATGTATCATCCATGCCGCTGGAGAAGGGGAGGCTCGGCTGAGTAAAGAGGCTTTCCTACGGGTGAGCACAGAACTACAATTTGAGGGATACCTGGGTGGCTTAGTGGGTTAAAGCCTCTGCTTTCTGCTCAGGTCATGATCTCAGGGTCCTGGGATCGAGCCCCACGTCGGGCTCTCTGCTCAGCGGGGAGCCTGCTTCCTCCTCTCTCTCTGCCTGCTGCTCTGCCTACTTGTGATCTCTGTCGAATAAATAAATGAAATCTTAAAAAAAAAAAGAACTACAATTTGAACCCAGCCTGCAACCCCCGTGGCTTGTTTATTCATTCATCAAATATTTCCAGAGCCCGGGGTCTGCCCCCCCACCCCCAGGGCTACAGCAGCACAAGGGAGACCCATTCCTGCCCTCAGGGAGCCCGGAGGCTGGGCTTTGGGACAGGACAGAGAACTGGGAAACCTTCCTGCCAGGACACCAAGGGATTCTGGGTAAAACATGGCAAGTAAGTAGCCTTGTAAATGCACGACACAGACTTTAAGGGAAGTCTGCAGGGGTTCAAGCAAAGAAGAGCAGAAAATTGCAGCCCAGGCTAATGCCATGCGAGGGATCCTAGGGACTTTCGAAGAGACTTTTAATTCTGAAATAAGTAAAAGTTGCAAGAAAACATAATTCTACCTGGATTTACTAGTTGTCCACACTTTGTTGCGTTTTTTCAATCATTCCTTCTCTCTCTCCTCCTGGAAATATCGTCCCCCCCCGCCCCGGAATCATTTGGGAATACACTGCAGATGTGATGCTCCTTTACCCCTAAATATTTTTCATGTGCATTTCCTGAGAGTCATGATGTTCTCTTGCACAACCACATAGCTACCAAATCCAGCAGATACGATCTAAAATCCGTAAATGTTTTGCCAACTGCCCCAGTAAAGTCCTTCATAGCAATTTTTTTTTTTCTCAATCCGGGATCTAATGGGGTCATGATGTCTCTCCTGTGTCTCTGAATCAGAGAGATTCCGTTCTCGATCTTGATGTTCTTTGAGGAGTACAGGTCAGTTTCTAGAACATACCTCCTTTTGGGGTCAGCCTGACGTGTCCTGATGACTCAGGTTGCATACTTTTGTTGGGAGCCACAGAAAGGATGTTGTAACCTTCTGGGTGCAACTTATCAGGATACTAGTTATTAGTAATCATTATTGATGATTATTACTATAATTTACTGGTGATGTTCATGTTGATCTCTCAGCTAAGCCAAGCAAAATTTTTCTTGTAATTTACTGTTTCCCTTTGTAATTAATCATTATGTGGGGGCTCTATTTTCATATCTCCTGCAGGGAGTGAAGACTGAGCTTTAGGGAATTAGAGCTAAGAATCGTGAACTGGGAACCTCGAGAGCCTCAGTCTCAGTTAAAGGGCAATTAGAAAAAAAAAAAAAGAATCTGGGGCGCCTGGGTGGCTCTGTGGGTTAAGCCGCTGCCTTCGGCTCAGGTCAGGATCTCGGAGTCCTGGGATCGAGCCCTGCATCGGGCTCTCTGCTCAGCAGGGAGCCTGCTTCCTCCTGTCTCTCTGCCTGCCTCTCTGCCTGCTTGTGATCTCTCTCTGTCAAATAAATAAATAAAATCTTAAAAAAAAAAAAGAATCTAACTTCTAAGTAAGAAGTTGAGCTCTAGATTGGAAAAAGTATCCCTTGATACTATGTAGCCTCAGGCCTGCTTTCACTTGCTTTGAATTTTAATTTATAACTAGGTAAGGAAAAGGGGATCCAGGTTGATGGTGGTGCCCAGCCCTAGGTCCAGGCCTGGCCTGGTCTGGCCAATCAGAACTCAGTATCCTGTAGCCCTAGCAATTGGCAACACCTGGAAAATGACCCAAGCCAAGCCAATGAGTCTCTTTCCTGGGACTTCTTTAGGTGAAGAGGAAGAGCCTGCCTTAGTTTGGGAGAGCTGCTAGCCTTGTGCCTGGATCAAGAGACAACAGGGACTCGCTGTGGGACACGGGGGCGTGTTCCTTACTGGTGAGTGCCCAGTGAATACAGGGGGAGGTCTGGAGAGCCACCTCCACCTCCTCTCTACCCCATCCTCTACCCAGCACAGCACAGGTTCTCAGGGAGCCTGGGGGAGGGGTGACAGCAGCAGAAGACATTCAGGTTTCAGCACAACCAGCACAACCTTGGAAGCCCGCTCTTTCCTTCCTGATGCTTCTGTCAGAAGGGGACAGAGAAAACCCAGGGCTAAGTGATGGAGAGGAGAGGGCTAAGGCAGGCAGGTTGGGTGGTGGTGGGGAGGACGGGCCTGACAACCACTGCAGAGACAAAGAAGCTTCTCCTGACTTTATCCTGACCTCCATCCCCCGCTGAATTGAAGACTCTGCCCCCAGAAGCCCTTTCTGTGCTGAGAGAGAAAGTCACCTGTGGGTTTCTCCTGCCGTGGTGAATGAGCCTGCTGTGAGCAGACCCTGTGCAGGACCCAGGGAGGCAGACAGAGTTCAGAGGGCTTTGGGACTCGTGCTCTGCAAGGTCCCCAGGGAACAGATCCCATGCACCTGAGAGGTGCATGAGATTAATGATATTAATTAATGAGAGGTGCATGAGATTAATCCTGAGATTAATTCTGGCTGGGAAAGCCAGTGGGGCTTCAAGGGGGAGGTGTCCAATGAGGAACACTTGGTCACTGAACGGCATTTTGTCTGGCGAAAGGTGGACTGGTGCGGGGGACAGCCTGAGTGAAGGCCCAGAGGTGGGAAGAATGTGGGAGATTCAGGGTACAGTGGCCGGAAGAGAGGAGGGGCAGGGGAGCGGAGATTAAGGCCAGCAGGTTTGGATCAGGAATTCCAAGACCTGCTCAGGACCTTGGACATTTCTAGAAGGCCATGGGGAGCCACCGCAGGCCGACGAGGTCAAGGCCCAGGGCCTGTGAGAGGCCTCAGATGAGAACTGTACTCGCCGTCAGGGCTGGGCAGGCTCAGGGTCTCACCTGGGAACGAGGGTCTCCCAACATTATGTGCCCTGAACTTTACCTCACCTGAGTCCCTGGCCCTGCCAGGTGCCAGGGACGGTGCGATGTGAACTTTAGAACCATCTTTCTGGTTGCTGAGTTGAGAAGGGGCTGTTGGGGGGTGAGCACAGAAGCGGGGCAGCTGAGACCGAGGCCCGGGCTGTTGCAATTGTCCATGTGTGGTGGCCAGGGGAGGGAGAGGGAGTGAGGAAGGTTGGATGTGGGACTCTGGGGTGAAGGGACCTCCTTTTCACTCGGCGGTGTGCCCTGAGTGGAGTCCACATCACCTAAGCTGTGTGACCTTAGACAAGTTGCTTTACCTCTCTGTGCCTCTGTGTTCTCATCTGTGAAATGGGATGACAGCACCTATCTAGGGAATGGTTGTGGGGGTTAAAGCACTTGGCTTCTAGTTGACACTACAAAGTGTGGGCCACCGTTATTGTTATTGGTGATATTAATGTCAGCACTGTCTCCCTCCAGACCTCATGGCAGTCTGGAGTAACTGAGTACATTAACCACTAATCTTGCTCTGAACTTAAGAGTCTCAGACTCTAATATCCAGAACTCTAGTACCTCTTCCTGGTGCCCCCAGGGCCCCCAACACAGAGTTTCTGGCCCAGACTCCAATCTCCCCTGTCTGGGCCCCTATCAGGGCTCCCTGCACTCATCCCTCTCCTGACCATGACAGAGACACATGCCCAGTGCAGACCCTGGACCCTTCTGCCTCCACCTGCCTGTCCCTGATGCTTGTCTCCCAAAACCCACCCTTTCTTGGTCCAGACCACCATCTCTGCTCACCTTTGCAGCTACAACAACCTTCTTGCTTGTTCTGAATTAACCAGAAAAAGGTTTCATGTGTAATTTTAGATCATGCATCCTGTCCAAGTTCAAACAGCACAGATGCATGCCAACATTTCAGATCATTTATGCAATCTGGAAAGCTGTTGATAGTAGTGGTTTCAGGGGAGGGGAGAGAGACTGTTGGTTTCCTGTTATTTGCATTTCATTAAATTTGGGGGAGAAATGAGTTTGCTTTTCTATTTTTTAAAATTTTGCTCAAAATCTTGGCAAGACATTTAAGTGGCAAAGAAAAAAAAATTCAGATGGCACAAAAAGGTATGCAGTGAGGATGAAATCTTTCCCCCACCCCTGACCCCCAGCTTTGCTGGCCCCCCTTCCCACAGCAACCCCATGCCTGGTGTCCCGTGGCTCTCACAGAGAAAGTGTACGTGACCACAGACGCTCTTTAGTTACACAGATAGAGGCACGACATACGCAATGTCTTATATCTTGCTTGTTCTCACTTGACATATCTTGTTGATCTTCATTTGGCTCGTGAGTGCTGCCATCATCCCTTTTCATAGCTGTGTAATATTCTACCATGGGGCTGGCCCGTGTTCCCCTTAGTCATTCCCTGGCTGTTGGACCATTAGGTTATTTCCAGCTTTTCATCATTTGCAAGCAATGTTAGAGTCATCGTCGTTCTTAATACCATTGTGCTGTGTGTGTGAGTAGATCTGTGCAAAAAATCCCTGCGATCAGATCTTACGAAGGACTTGTGCATTTTACCTTTGGATCCATAGGACCGAACCGCACTTTGGAGACGTTGTAGCTATTTCTTCCCCCACCGACACAAACGTGTGAGCGTGCCTGTTTGCCCAGAAGCCTGGTGACACAGTGTGCAATGAACTTCTGGATTTTTGTTGCTCTATAGGTGGAAGCAGGGATCTCAGGCTAAACTTTGGTTCTTTAATTGAGAGCCAAGCAGAGCGCCTTTTGGTTTTTGTGTCAAATCTGCCATTCATTGGTCTGTGTGCCACTGTTTTGTTTGTTTTTTAATGATTTTATTTATTTACTTCATAGGCAGAGATCACAAGCAGGCAGAGACAGAGGAGGAAGCAGACTCCCTGCTGAGTAGGGAGCCCGATGGGGGGCTCGATCCCAGGACCAGGGAATCATGACCTGAGCCGAACGCAGAGGCTTTAACCCACTGAGCCACCCAGGTGCCCCTGCGCCACTGTTTTTAATTGAAGTTTATTTTATTTTATTTTTCCCTTCATCCTTGATGCCCAGGCCCACAACATATGCCTTGGGTGTATAGGTGTTTTTGTAAAACAAGTAGTAGTATTTTTTTTTTAATTTATCTGAGAGAGAGAGAGAGAGAAAAATAGTGCACAAGCAGGAGGAGCCGCAGAGGGAGAGGGAAAATCTCAAGCAGACTCCGCGCTGAGCACAGAGCCGGACGTGGGGCTTGATCTCGTGACCCTGAGATCATGACCTGAGCTGACACCAAGAGTCGGACCTTTAACTGGCTGAGCCAGCCAGGTGCCCCACAAGCAGTAGTATTTTATGCATGAGTGTTTTAAATTTACAGACAGGTTCTCCTTCTCTTTCTTAATTCTTTCACTCAACATTCTGTTTCCACAATGGCCGCGTGTGGCCGGATGTGGCTGAGCCGCTCCCACCGCGCTGAGAAGCCGAATGTTTCTGCTGCCTTTCCCGAGGGCCGTTGGTTCATGTCCTTTGGGGCAGAACAATTTTTTGGCATGAGCCAACCTGGGCCCGAGCCCGTCTCCTGCGAAGTCAGAAAGACGCAGGGCCGGGAAGGAGAGATTTCCAACAGCTACATGACTGATGCTGGGTCCTGCTGGCCCCACCTTGTGGGCTGTCAAGCCTCAGGCTTCTCCCTGGGGCACTCGCACACGGCCTGTGGCCTGTCGGAGGACGAGAAGCTCAGTTCCTCCCTGGAATGGGCAGAGCTATGCGCTGAGGGAGTGAAAGACCCCACGTCCACCCTCGACGGGCACAGCTCGATGGCCTGGGCGTGCTCTGGCAGGTGTAGCGAGGTTGGGGCTAAGCTGTAGCTCCCTAGTCTTCGGCCTGTTGGGTCTTTCTGAGTCAAGGTCCGCATGTGCATCCAATAGGGGTGATTTTGGGGGTGTCCGAATCACCTCTTGCCTCCCTTTCCTTCGGCTGCCACAGTGTATCCACCTACCGGTGCCTCACCAAATATTTATTTATTTTTTATATTTTATTTTTATTTTTTTAAAGATTTTATTTATTTATTTATTTGACAGAGAGAGACAGAGACAGCAAGAGAGGGAACAGAAGCAAGTGGAGTGGGAGAGGGAGACGCAGGCTTCCCACCAAGCAGGGAGCCCGATCCAGGGCTCGATGCCAGGACCCTGGAACCATGACCTGAGCTGATGGCAGCCGCCCAACAACTGAGCCCCCCAGGGGCCCCCACACCAAACATTTATTGAGCACCCACGGAGCACCAGGCACTGGGCTTCACAGTAGACCAGATGGATAATAATCTGTGCATTCCTGAGCTGGTTTTGTTGGGGCAGGGGAGGCAGAATAATGTGAACTCTGACCCCACAACGTCCACATCCTAATCCCTAGGATCTGCGAATAGTTTACATGGCAAGGGGGAATCAAGGATGCTCTTCAACGGACCTTGAGCTGGGGAGACGATCGCAGACTATCCAGTGGGCCCAGTGGAATCCCAAGGCTCCTACTAAGTGCAAGAGGGAGGCAGGAGGGGCAGAGCCAGAGGCACGCAGCACAAGAGAGACCAGACTCGCCTCTGGAGGCTGGAGGCTGGAGCCAAGGAAGGCAGGTGGCCTGTAGCCGCTGACAAGGAAAAGAAACAGATTCTGTCTTTGAATCTTTAGAAGAAATTCAGCCTGACCCCTAGAGTTTCCCCTAATGAGACCCAGGTTGAACTTCTGATCTCCACAACTAGGAGATAAGCTTGCATTGCTGTAAGCTACCGAGCTGTAGGGATTTGTTACAGCAGCAGCAGCAGGAAACTAACATACAAATCAACAAGCGTAATGTATTAATAGGTGAGGTGGTGAGAGGTGTTGTGGGGAACATAAAGCCAGATGGGGGATGGGGAGATTAGATTGGTTTGTTATTTCAAACAGGGTGAACAGGCTGGGAGGGCCTCACTGAGACGGTCACATTTAACAGAAGCCTGAAGGTGGTGAGGACATGAGCCATATGGATAATGGCGGGAAGTGTACCAGGTGGCGGGAACAGCAAGAGCAAAGGCCCTGAGGTGGGGGCATGACTGGACAGCCACTGTGACTGGGGCAGAGGTAGGGGAGATGAGAGAAGGAGGTCAGGGTGGTTTTGGGGGTCAAATGGGCTCCGGTGAGAGAGGCCTGGCACACAGACACTCAACCAGATCTGGAAGGTGGTGCTGGGCCTAGGGTCCAGGTCTCAGAAGCAGAGCATGCTTCTCCAAGCAGGCACTGAACCAAGATCCGTCCCTTTCCCAGCTCTGCCCAGGCCTGGCGAAGTGAGGAAGGAATGTGCCCACCTCTCACCCCACCCCACCCCTGGCTTCTCAGGCCAGCCCGTTGCTTAGCATTATTCTCTGGATCTCTGGTGCCTGATACCGCCTGGTCTAGGTGGGGTGGGCAGAGATTTTTAACTTCCCTCTTGTCCTGGAACTGCCAGGCCTGGGTGCAGGGAGAAAGATGGCCATTTCCCCTCCAGTTCCTGCACTCCATGACCTGGGCCAGGTGGCTCGCCCATCCCTGGGCCTCAGTCTCCAAATCTGTGCCACAGTGGTTAGATTCTTGAGGGTCTCAGACCTACAGACCTACAGACCTACATGCTGCTCACAGATGTGTTTAAATGTTTTACATCAGCGGCTGCCACTGAAAAGTTGGGAAACTTCCCGTAAAGCTATATTTATAAGGCTACTCTTGAGAATCAGAAGGTTGGGCAGTGAGTGATTGGAGCTGGGTAGTGGCGACCACAGTCCCCACCCAGCCCACTTGACCATTTCTGACTCTTATCCTGCCGTGTCAGGGTGACTGAGTTCTCAGCCCTGGACTCACACGGCCCCTCCGGCTCTGAGTTCATTCATTCATCCAAAAGCTAGTCTGTGGGGCGCCTGGGGGGCTCAGTCAGTTGAGTGTCTGCCTTTGGCTGAGGTCAGGATCTCAGGGGTCCTGGGATCGACCCCTACATTGGGCTTCCAGCTTGGCAGGGAATCTGCTTCTCCCTCTCCCTCTGCCTGCCTCTCCCCTCCCCAGCTTGTGCTCTCTCTCTCTAGTAAATAAATAAAATCTTAAAAAAACAAGCCCCCAAAACAAAAACCAAAACTAGTCTTTGAGTGTTCACACATGTAGGACCTAAGATCTAAACCGTCTAATGAAGGGGGGCTCTGGGAGGGGACGTGGTTTGCCAGGGTCCCGGAGTCCCCAGGGGGGGCTGCCTCTGAGCCACAGTGGACTGACCAATTGACAATTGACCAAAATTTAAGAATACTGACCATAGGCCCTATACTTCCGAGGTGTGCCTGACCCTAAGGCACAGCAGAGGACAGGATGGTCACCGGGCCGTCCTCTGGAGCAGCTGGTCAGGTGAGGAGATGAACAGGGACACAGACAATCCCCACACAGAGAAGCCAGGGCTGGGATGGGGAAGGAAGTCCAGGGGCTGTGAGCGGGGGACGGCAGGGGGGAGGGCAGGGACCGGACCTACCCCTGGAGAGGGATTAAAGGTGAGCTTCCTGGGGGAGGAAGAGGAGCGGGGGAGGGGACCGAGGGTTGTCCAGGCAGAGGGTACAGCCTGGACAAAGCCCTGAAGGCCAGGGAGAGATGGGGGCCTGGTCAGTGAGCTGCCATAGTGGGAGGGAATTGGGGTGAGAGGAGGTCTAGGAGGGGCCAAGTCACAAGCTGGGGTGAGGGGAGGGCAGGCTTGTCCTGAGGGCCATGGGGTCCTGAGAGGCCTGAGACCAGGAGGGACAGGAGCCAGTGCCCCTGCCTCACAATCTACGGAGGCTCACCTCTCCTCCTCTCCCCTCCTCCGTCCCCCACTCTCCCACTTCTTTTTCTACGTCTGTCTGTCCTTTTTTTTTTTTTAATATATTTATTTATTTCTTTGACAGACAGAGATCACAAGTAGGCAGAGAGGCAGGCAGAGAGAGAAGGAGGGGAAACAGGCTCCCTGCTGAGCAGAGAGCCTGATGTGGGGCTTGATCCCAGGACCCTGGGATCATGACCTGAGCTGAAGGCAGAGGCTTTAACCCACTGAGCCACCCAGGTGCCCCTCTGTCTGTCCGTTTGAGTCTGTCTTTCTCTGACCATCTTTTTTTTTTTTTTTTTTTTTTATTTGACAGATTAGAAGTAGGCAGAGAGGCAGGCAGAGAGAGAGAGGAGGAAGCAGGCTCCCTGCCGAGCAGAGAGCCCGATGCGATACGATGCGGGGCTCTATCCCAGGACCCTGAGATCACGACCTCAGCTGAAGGCAGAGGCTTAACTCACTGAGCCACCCAGGCACCCTCTGACCATCTTTCTGCCTGTGTGTCTATTATCCTCTCTCTCCCCTGCCCCCCAGTCTGGTGACACAAGTGTCCCTGCCTGACTCCCGTCTACCCCGCCCCCCATGTCTCCCTACTCCCACTTGAAAGCTTTCCGGGGAAATGTGTTCACCACCAGCGTGGGTGGGTCGGGAATGCTCAGGGGCCCTGCCTCAGCCCCAGGCAGCCTGGCCTCGGTCCCGGAGGGAAACCACAGCTTTTCACTTTTTCCACATGGTGGGAGGGGCCTGGATCTCTGCAGAGAGATGCCCCTTGAGCTCCTCCTAGTCCCTGATGTCCTAGTCCGTGGATGTCCCAGGAGAAGGATTTTCCCCGGAAGGAGAGGGTGGAAGCAGGAATGAGGGGCGGTTGGGGCCAGGAGAGGCCTGTCTAGTCCCTCTTCAATCCCTCGTCTACACCGTGCAAGCTCGCCGGAGACCCTCGATGAGCGTCTGATGAAAGGGCAGGAGTATGGGGCTGGGCTGGTGGCTGGTTGGCTGCCTAGGTGGGCGGTTAGAATTTAGGCCTGAGAACACGGATCTTGAAGGAAAATTACTCGGTCATGATCCAAACCTCCGAGTCACCCAGGCCAGTTCCACCTCCCTCCCTGCTGGCCTCCTCGAGTGGAAGCCCCTCCAGGGAGAGGCTGTGTATTTGCGCAGAGACTCCGCATGTGTCTATGTTCAGAGATGGGCCATGGGATGCCCTGGCTTCCAGGAGGGTTATAATCCCCCTCCCCCAATGTTTCACACAACGCGTTTGTGCCTGTGACACGCGGAGGACACGAACACGTGTGAAGGCCCATATGGCTTACTCAAGTATCTGGCGTCCCGGGCGGTACACGGTCAGGGGGGCCTCAAACCACAGCAAGCCTGTGGGAGGTAAGCTTATTGTCTACAGGTGGAGGGTCTTGAGGTTCAGAGGAGGTCACTGCCAGGAAGGGACGGGGGAGGCGCTGAGCCGGAGCCCATGTCCTAAGACTCCCAGGTCAGTGTCTTTTCAGCTACGTCTGCTTATTTATCCTTTATGAATTGGTCAAGGTTCTGCCAAAGAAACAGATCCAGCAGAGAGGCGGTGGGGTGGGGGAGAAGAGTGGGAGAGAGAGGGAGGGAGAGAGATCGATCGTAAGGACTTGGGGCATATGTGATGGGAGTCTGGTTAGGCAAGTCCACATCTGGGCAGGCCATTAGGAAGGGCAGGCTAGAGATTCAGGAGGAGCAGATACAGACACTCCATCCACAGGGGGAGTTTCTTCTTCCTTAAGGAAACCTTGTTCTGCTTTAAGGCCCTTCAACTGATTAGATCAGGCCCACCCAGATGATCTGGGATAATCTCCTTTACATACATTCCATGACTGTAGTTATTAATCACATCTACAACACACCTTTAGGGCAGCCCCATCTGTGCCCATGTTTCACTGAGGAACTGGGCACGAGTCTAGAACTCCACCATCCAACTCCCAAGAAGCCTAGAAGGCAGGTACTGATAATGCTTCCATGTAGGGTGGGAAAGCTGAGGCTTGTGGAGGGGAAGGCATTCTAGGCAATAAGAACCACATGTGCAAAGCCCCAGAGGCAGGACCAACCTTGAAACTTCAAGGAGCGGGAGAAAGTTAGCATGGCTGGAGCCTAGTGAGTCAGGGGGAAAGTGGTCATATTTCCATGTAGGGTGGGAAAACTGAGGCTTGTGGAGCGGAAGTGACCCAGCTCTTGGCCCCACAGCTGGTAGGGAAAGAACCAGGTTCACAGCAGGGCTGGGCACCCCCAGATCCTAAGTTCTTACCACCTCGCAGTTACTGTTGGCAGCCCTTCTTCATCCTATACCAGGGAAGCAGGGGGCAGCCCGACTCGGGTCAGAAATCACATAGTCTGTTTTAGATCAGAGACCATGCTTTCCTTAGGATAGGGAAAGAACTCAGGGTGTGAATCGAGTGGTTTGAACCCTGGATTTACCACCTGCTAGCTGTGCGACGTGACCACATGAGTGTCAGTTACAGGCGACAACACGGTATGTCCTGGCGTTTGGGTGGCACCATGGTGGTTCACGGGCTGACTTTAGGACAACTATGGGTTTGGCTCTACATGATGGTGAGATTGTAGTCTGATTTCGGTTCTCCTTTAATCCCACAGACTGTGGCCGGGAGAACATCTCAGATTGGAGCCACCGTGTCTCCAATGGCTCTCTGATGTCTGCCAATCTCCTTTCTAACAAAAGAGAGCCCCCCCAGGCTTAGCACCTGTGACAGCATCAGTGTCCGACATCAGATAGTGTCCTTGTATCTCCACAGAACTTACTTATGTAGTTTTCCTGCTATTTATAGAAAGCATCTGGTGAGTCTCCCTATATGGTGTTATTGTCAAGATTCCTGTGTACAGGGGCGTCTGGGCAGTTCAATCAGTTAAGGGTCCAACTCTTGATCTCGGTTCAGGTCATGATCTCAGGGTATGAGATCAAGCCCCGAGTTAGGCTCTGTGCTTAGTGGAAGGTCTGCTTGAGATTCTCTCTCTCTGTCCCTCCCCCTGCTCACATGCTCTCGCTCTCTCTCTCTCTCTCTCTCTCTCAAATAAATACATCTTTTAAAAAAAGAAAAGCAGGGTGCCTGAGTGGCTTAGTAGGTTAAGCCACTGCCTTTGGCTCAGGTCATGATCTCGGGGTCCTGAGATCAAGCCCGGCATCAGGCTCTCTGCTCAGCGGGGAGCCTGCTTCCTCCTCTCTCTCTCTCTCTGCCTGCCTCTCTGCCTACTTGTGATCTCTCTCTGTCAAATAAATAAATAAAATCTTTAACAAAAAAGAAAAAAGAAAAACAAAATGAAAAAAGATTCCTTTATATAAGTTTCCTTAAATGAAGAAATTGATCTAAAGAAAAACGTTAAGCAATATAGTACAGAGAGTACAGAGATACAGCAAAACAACCCAACAACAACAGAAAGAACCCAGAGTTAATGAAGAAAGGTTTACTCAGCAGCTGATAGTCGGTCGTCATACTCGTGATGACTCTCATTTGTTCATTCATTCATCCCCTTATATGCTCGATGAGTATTTATTAAACACCTACTATGTGCCAAGTCCTTGTTTGTGTACCTTATCAAGAGATAAGATTTTTTTCTTTTCTTTTTTTTTCTTTTAAGATTTTTATTATTTATTTATTGACAGAGAGAGATCACAAGTAGGCAGAGAGGCAGGCAGAGAGAGAGAGGAGGAAGCAGGCTCCCCGCCAAGCAGAGAGCCCGACGTGGGACTCAATCCCAGGACCCCGAGACCATGACCTGAGCCGAAGACAGAGACTCAACCCACTGAGCCACCCAGGTGCCCAAGATTCTTTTCTTATGTGGCAGACATTCTCATGGGTAACACCAACAATAACAATCCAGCAAATCATCAAACAGAATCGTGTCATTGGGTAACAAGTCCAATGGAGGCAACAGGCCTGGGAAGAGGGGCATGTGCCGAGATTTGGAGAAAGGGTCGCCTCTGGCTGGGATGGTCGGAGTAGTCTTCTCTCAGGAGGTAATGGCGGAGTCAAGACCTGGTTAACAAGAACCAGCAGGTCATGGGGAGATCACGGGGAAGGTGTTCTAGGCAATAGGAACAGCCAGTGCCAAGGCCCAGAGGCAGGACCGAGCTTGAAGATTCAAGGAGCAGAAGGAAAGTTAGCATGACTGGAGCCTACTACTGAGTTGGGGGGAAAGTGGGAGATGAAATCAGAGGGGTAACGGGACCAGATATCCAGGGCTCCAAGAGCCCTTCATATTATTTTTATGGCACCATGAGGTCTCCATGCGCATGGCCAGCCTGCCAGCTCCCATATGTATACATCTGAAGGTATCCGTCAGGTTTCTTGTCTGAAGCGGGGAGGATTTGGGGAAGGACAGACGGCTGGGGCCAGCTGCTTCCCAGACACCAGAGTCCAACCCCTTGAAGGCTGTCACAGCTGTGGGGAGCCAGGCCCACCCAGGCTTTAAAGAATTTAAAACCACTCAAGACATGGAAAGCCTTCCAAGAAATTCAAATATTATCCGGAGACTGTGACGTACCCACCTTGGCCTGAGGCCTCCCCTGCCCCTTCCCTGGCTGATTTGTCTCCCAAGCAGTTGGCTTATTCATTTGTTTCTGGTCTGTCTCTCCTACAAGAATGTCAGACCCACAAAGGCAGGGATTTTTGTTTTCTTCCCTGCTGCATCCACAGTGTTTCGCACACCGTCTGGTTCGCAGTAGGTGCGGAACAAGTGTGCATGAAAGAGGTGGATGAACGGACACTTGTCCCCATCCCAGTCTTGACCCTCGGTCCCAGGGGTAACTGCTCTTCTCTCTGTGCAATGGTCCCTTCTAGATCTTATTCCACTGGTTCTAAAACAGGTTGATTTTGTCCCCAGGGCACAGGTGGCAACATCTGGTGACATTTTTGTTGCTGAAACCAGGAGACAGGTACCACCATCACCTCACGATTGGAGGCCAGGGTTGATACCCCTAAATATTTTTTTAAAGATTTATTGATTTGAGAGAGAGCATGGGAGGGCAGGGGGAGAGGGAGAGAGAGAATCTCATGCAGCCTCCCTGCTGAGTGCAGAGCCCGACGTGGGGTTTGATCCCATGACCCCAAGATGGCAGCCAGAGCTGAAATCAAGAGTCAGATGCTTCACTGACTGAGCCACACAGGCGCTCCACGTTCTATGAAGCACAGAGACTGATTCCGCCCCAAATGTCAGCAGTGCTGAGGACAAGAGACACTGCCTCGGCCTGTGCAGCGGCACAAAGGTGCGCTGGTCAAAAACACAAGGATCTTTCAGGTGTGTGTGTTTGTGTGTGTGTGTGTGTTAAGTGTATTTATTTAAAAAAATTTTTTTTAAGATTTTTAAAAATTTATTTATTTGACAGACAGAGATCATAAGCAGGCAGAGAGAGAGAGAGGAAAGCAGGCTCCCTGCTGAGCAGAGAGCCCGATTTGGGGCTTGATCCCAGGACCCTGAGATCATGACCTGAGACAAAGCCAGAGGCTTTAACCCCCTGAGCCACCCAGGTGCCCCTCAGGTGTGTTTTTAAAGGAAGGAATCATACTGTGTATGTCATTCTGGGCTTGCTTTTCTCCTTGGTGATAAATGTTGGAGGCTCTTCTGGCTAGCAGAGGCAAACCTCCACATCTCATGGCTACAGAATGTTCCAGGCTATGAGGCAGCTATAGTTTTCCTGGCCGTGTCCCTCCTGGTTGGCATATAGACTGCTTGCAGTGTTTGATGATCACAGATGGTGCTTCAGCCAATATTTGGGGGTGTTCATTTACACAAAGTAATAATAATAATAGTTATCATTTATTAATAATAACTAATAACTATTAGTTAATAATATTAACAGTTAATAGTAATAATAGTTGTTGTTGTTGTTGTTGTTATTTTTGCTTCAGCCAGACTGAGCGGGGATTCAGCTCTTGTCACAAAAGCCCCTGGGAACTCTGAAGGGAGATGAACGAGATTATCCCTGAGATCCTTCTGGCCCAGACATTCCCTCAAACTGCACGTGGAGCCGTCCCCCGCTGAGAAGGCTCCCAGCCTGAGAAGGCAAGGAGCTCACGGAGAGGCCTAGCAGAGGGGGAGGGCATGCCCGGTGGCAGAGACAGAGCAGAGGAGCAAAGGTCTCGAGGCGGGGTCATGCATGGCGGGCTGGGCCAACAGTCATGACGACAGCCTCCCACAGTGACACGGTGCTAAGTGACACACAGCCAGTGACATGGCTGCTCCGAATGCGATCTCTAGACCCGAGGGTGTCTTGGAAAAGCAGAACCTCGGGCCCCACCCCAGATCTATGGAGTCAGAGTTTGCTTTTCCACAAAAGACCCACGTGTTCTGTATGAACATTGACGATGCACAGGCCTCAGTCTAGAAACATCCAGAGAGACGTCATTCTCCTCCAGGAGGGAAGGCTGGACTGAAGTGCTGCTCTTCTCTGGTTCAGACACGTCTAGCCGCTTTCTTGGTGGTGGAAGAACAAAGAAGGAAAGAGAAGGCCACCCCCTGGGCACGTGTGCATACGTGTGCGCGCACACGCTGCTGGTGTCACTGGCCGTTCCGGTGCAGGCCAAGGGCCTGTGCTTCCTCACGGAGGCATTTCCTATGGAATCGGGTCACAGTGCATGCAGTCCTCCCACCGGGCTCTGCGGGTCCTGGGGTCACCCAGCCTGGATGTCAGAGATGACCCTGCGACACTTGAGCCACAGTCGGCAGTAAAAGCGACAGCACGACAGCCTTATCGTCGTCCATCGAGGGGAGAAGGACCCGTCGGGGCCTGTCCTCTGGGACAGGAGTGGTGCCGCGCGGCTGTCAGGGCCTCGTTCTGACGTTTGGCTCACCCAGCGGGTCCCTCGTCCTAAACCACCTTCTTTACCAGCTCAGAGTCAGGCCTTTTCTAGCAGCCATCTGTATAAACAAAGTATTTTTGGGTCTAGAAGAGTGGTTTCTTCTCTGGGCAAGACTTTTTGACTTAATTGTCCCCTCACCTCCGACTCCCATGCTTAAAAAAATCAAGACTGAGTAAAAGAAACATATTATTTTAGTCCACATCTCTTAAGAAAACAAAAACACATTCAAATTCCACTCCTCCCTGAGGGAGGTGACTGTGTTGGCCTCGAGCCCGGCCCTAAAAGGCTCTGGGTGTCAAGCTGAGGGGACAGACATTTATTCCTGGCCTCCAACGACTCTCTCCTGACCTCTGGCCTCTGGCCCCCAGCCTCGAGCTTTCCCATTTCTCTGCATTCTGTCTCCCCACATCACCTGGACCCATCTGTAAGCCTCCACCTGTCCACACAGGAAGAAAAACGGAGTTTGCAGTATAAATATTTAGCTTGAAGATCTTGGAGAGTGTTTTGGGGAGGCTCCTGGTAGCGGGGTTCTGGCACAGCTGACCCCACAACTCCTCCAACGGCCCCGTCTGCCCTCCACGCACACCTCCCTCAGCCCCACTAACCAAGGCAACTGGCAGCACCTGGGGGGAACGCTGGGGAGGGCGGTGCTTGAGCCTGGCTCCCCCACAATGTCCATCACCCCTCCCAAAGCCACCCCAATGAACATACAATCTAGGGCAAGGCAGCTCGACCCCTGGCCTCCAGCTCCTCGTACAGATAATCCGGGCCCACCGTGGAAAGATCTGACCTCGTTCACAACAGAAGTTGACATCCGGGGCTTTGAGCCAGACCTGAGTTTGAAATCTGCCACTTCCTAGCAGGGTGATGGTGAGTAAAGTACTTTGGTTCTTTGAGCCTATCATTTCTTCCTTGTAAAATGAGGATTAAGGGGGTGCCTGGGTGGCTCCGTGGGTTAAGCCTCTGCCTTCCCCTGAGGTCATGATCTCAGGGTCCTGAGATCAAACCCCGAGTGGGGGTAATCCCTGCTTGGTGGGGAGTCTGCTTCTCCCTCTCCCTCTGTGCTCTCTCTCACTCTCACTCACCCTCAAGTAAATAAATAAAATTTTTTTAAAAATACAATGAGGGTAAAGTCAGTAACTGGGAGTGATTTTGCCCCCTGGGAAACATTGGGCAAAATCTGGAGACGTTTTTGGTTGTCACAATTTGGCAGGGGGGTAGGGGGTAGGGGAAGCTGTTGGCCTCTAGTGGCCAGAGGCCAGGAATGTTGCTAACTACCCTGCAGGGCACAGCACAGCTGCACACAACAAAGAATTATCCAGTACAAATGTCCAGAGCATTGAAGTTGAGAAACGCTTGGATAAGGTGATCTCCACATTGTAGGGTTTTGCTATGAGGATCAAGTTCACCAAGCTGCTGATACGCGGTCCGGCATGTGCTAAACATCCAATCCATGGCTGGGAGTTTAGTTAATATTTTTCTTCTCTCTGAGGACCTCATCCTTCTCTCTCCAGTCTCAGACCGTCTCCTAGCACCACACCTCGGGTACCTCTCATGGAGCAGAAGGTACCTGTTCCCCCCCACCCCCACCCCCGTTTCCACATCCCAGCCCAGGCCTCTCACCTGGGCTCTCAGCCTCCACGCCCGCCCCTGCTCTGTCACCTCCTCCATACCCCCACCACGGCGAGTCCCTAATAACCAGCGTGTTCTGAGTGCTAAAAATGTTCTAGACCTACACTGAGCCTTTATGTGCATTATGTTCCTTAATTCTTAGAACAACTGGCAGGCCAGTACTAAGATTGTCTCCATTTTAGAGGAGGGTAGACTGAGGCTCCCTGTAGTAACCAGGCCAGGGTCACACAAGTAAATGACAGAGCTGGGATTTGAAACCAATTTTGACTGAGTTCTGCTCTTTTCACTGGAATGGTACCCAGCATCTCATATCACTAAAGCACAGTGGGTGGGCTTCAGAGTCACTGCAGGGAGGGGGCTGGTCTGCTGAAATGGAGAGCCCACCTAGCATGGACCCAGGGATCTGCACTGTGACTGTCTCCTAAGTCCGTTCTCAGTGATTCTGATGCTGACCATCTACGCACCACACTTGGGAAAAAAGACTCTCTCAGATCCTGCTGTACCTCCTCTTAAAACCCTCAGTGACTCTGTTTTCCCTCAGAATGGAGTCTAAAGTTCTGGGCCCTCCTTTTCTCATTTCTGAGTTCTTGAGTTTGTGTTCTGCCTCACACCCCTGGGCCTTTGCACATGCGGCAGCCCTGCCTGCTGCCATCCCTCTCCCTCTGGGTGGTTCCTGCAGCTGCTGGGCTGGGAGTGAGGACTTCTGGGTCTTAGCCTCATCCGGCAGCAGTCACACAGTAAAACTTTGGGCATGTCTCTTGGGGGGCCTCTGCTTCTCCACTGGAGCCACAAGGATCTGACCAGATAATGGCTGCAGGAACAGTCGGCCAGAGCGGGATCTAACCACCAAAGGCAGGCATCTGGGCTGTCGCACTTGGCTGTGGATCGGCAGCCTGCTTTCCTGGCAGGTGCTGGCAGGTGCTGAGCATTAAGTTATGTTACTGGGAAGTCCGGCCCCAGAGTCTTGGCTAAAGCCGCTTTGGCCAAATCAGTATTTCCCCACCTTATCTCCAGCCTACTTGCTCATAATATTTAGACATTTGGTCTTAAGTTGAGAAATCTGGTGACTCAGAGAAAAAGCAGCTTTGGCCAGCCCCCGATCCTGGAGCCCTCCGCCATTAACAAGGACGCACCCTTCCACACAGAGAAATGTACTTTCCTCCCGCCGGCAGCCCTTCATGGTGGAAAGAGCAATCTGAGGCCCAGAGAGGGAAACCAACTTCCCTAAAGCCACACAGCCAGCCAGCAGCATGCATGCATTAAATATTTTCTGAGTACCTACTATGTGCAAATCTCTGTGGCAGGTGCTGGGAAGACAGCGGTGAACAGGACAGAGAAGGAAACGGTCCTTGTGGGAATTTTAGCCATGGCCAAAGGCTCTCCAGTGGATTAGACGCTGACACATACAAAGCTCTTATCGTGTGCTTTATGTGATGACCTGATTTAACCCTCATCTTAGCCTACTGAGGTAGCTGCTGTCATTTGACAGTAAGGAAACTGAGGCACAGTGAAGTTAACACACTTGCCTGAGGTCACACAGCTAGTGTGGTAAATGGTGGGCTTCCAAAATATCAGGTCATAATCCCTGGCACAGGTGAACGTTACCGTATATGGTGAAGTCTTTGCAGATGTGACCAAGTTAAGGATCTGGGGATGAGATGAACCTGGATTAGCCACATGGGCTCTCAGTGCCACCAAACGTGTCATCATAAGGGGGAGAGTAGACAGACACACAGCAGAGGAGAGGTGATGGGGAGTCAGAGACTGTGCTAATGTGTCACCAAGCAAAGGGATGCCAGCAGCCGCCGGAAGTGGGAAGGACCGGAAGTGGGAAGGGGCCAGAGATGGTACCCCCCACCCGCCCCCGAGCCTCTGGAGGGAGAACCTTGGTTTCCACCTGGTGAAGCTGGTGTTGACCTTCTGCCCCCCAGAACTGAGCCAGAGTAAGTTTCTGTTGTCCTAAGCCACCAAGTTTGTGGTAATTTCTTATTTATTTATTTATTTATTTATTTATTTATTTATTTGACAGAGTGAGAGAGATCACAAGTAGGCAGAGAGAGGGGGAAGCAGGCTCCCTGCTGAGCAGAGAGCCCGATGCGGGGCTCAATCCTGGGACCCTGAGATCACGACCCAAGCCGAAGGCAGATGCTTAACCCATTGAGCCGCCCAGTTGTCCCTGTGGTAATTTCTTACAGCAGCCACAGGGAACAAATACAACTAGTAAACGGCCAGAGCAACATTTAAACCCTGGCAGCCTTCCAACGTTCAACGTCCTAGATGCACCTTATTTCTGTTCCACAGGCTGGAGCTAGTCTCACGGTCAGCCCGGATTCAGGGCCACGCTGCTGAGGGCTCGGGTCCAAGGAGATCATGAATTAGGGCATCAAGGCAGTGAAACTGCCCCAGTCCCCACCTCCTGCTCAGGAAGTGAGCTGGAGAACCAGAAGGGCCAAGAAATAATAATAATAACTATAATAATTATTATTACTATTATTTTGCTTAAGCCAGGATGAGTTGAGTTTCTACCCTCTACAACGAAAAACATGTCGACTATTCTACATAGACAAATGGTTCTCATACCGAACCCTTTGTCAGTAAGGCAGAGAGTTCTTCCCTTAGGGATTAAGTGACATGGGCCAATAGGAGCATAGGAGCTTCTGAATCGGGTCCCATCACTTGGAACCGGAACACAGTTGATGGGAGCAGAGGAAAGCCAGGCTTTGCAGTCCAACATTCTGGAGTCTCTGCCTCCCCCATTACCTGCAAGCTTCTAAACCTGGTTAAGGGAGTCTTGAGTCCTGCCATGGGGGAGGGGGCCCGGGGGGTGGGGGAGGTGGCGTTATGAGGATTTGAGGACCTCATGCACCTGGGCCTGCTTCGTGCAGAGGGGACCCTCACTAAATGGCACTCAGGAACCTCAACTTTTCTCCTCGGAGCTCTGCTTCGCTGTGACCAGGGCAGGGTGCAGGCAGATGCCATCGTGGAGAGAAGCAGGGGAGGAAAGAAAACGAAACAAGCCCCCTTGTCCCTGCAAGGGACAGCCAAGCGGAACCCGTCTTGCCTCAACAAACAGTTTAAATTATCGTCCTAGCTGAAGATTTTGCATTTGTCCCCGCACGAAGACTCATGACAAGATCAGGCTAGGGACCCAAGCAGAAACTTCTGTGGTACTTACTCTATGCCAGGCCCTGGTCACATGGGTCCCAAGGGAAACTGAGGCCCAGAGAGGTTAAGTGACTCGCCTGAGGTCACACAGTAAGCGGCAGAGCTGGGATTTGAACTCGGGTCCTCTGGCTCCATAATATCCCTTAACCATTGCACTCTTAATCATTGCACTAGATGACACCTAAGGAAGGTATAAAAGGCTAGTTTTTCTTTGCATATCCAAATTCAAAGTAAGGAAATTTGTAACTTAGTGCAACCCTGTCAGTGTAGGCCCTTGTAGTGGGGCCTTAATCTTTGTGTGCACAAAGGAGCCTTCCAGAACTTACATGGGCCATCCTTAGGCTGCCTCCGACCTGCACAGATTTTGTTTATCCATGAAGAGTTTTGCATCTTGAATAACTAAACCTCCCACCCACCCTGCCCCAACCTTCCTGGCGCCTCTTAAAAAACACAGGGCTGGAGCTGAGGGGCAAGCCTGGATTTGAAGGGGGTGTCTGTTCACTGCAGGAAGAGAAAGCAGAGGAGGCCTAGCCCCCTGAATACAGCTCAGTCTGAGGTGGTTTCCTGTGCCCAGAAGACCTTGTCTGGGTCAGGCACATCCCCATGATCCAGCCATTCATTCCTGCCAGGAGCACAATGCCTCCTTGTTCCCCTGACGGCCTGGAGGCCCGCAGGGGAATGAAAGCAAAGGGTCTCTGGTCAGAACCCAGACCCCACCGTCCAGGGCTCTGTGGCCTTGCTGATTCCTGTCCCTCTCTGGGCTTCCCTTTCCTCCTCTGTAAGGTGGGAATGCAGTCATCCCTGCCCAACATCCCACCTCCCCACCCCACTGTTTGGTCCTCCTTGGGGGATCTACTCCTCTCACCTTGTTTGGCTGTCCATCAAGGTCGATCGGGGGTCACATGACCCAAACTCAGCCAATCAGATTCTCTCTCGGGAGAAGAGTCACTAAGGAGAAATTAATGCTAAGAGGGGGAATACTTGGTGCTCCCAAGATCTGGCCCTTTGGTTCCTACTCCCCACAACCCTGGATCCTGCTTCCTGTGTCCTTGGAGCTGACTAGTGACTGTCCCTTCCAAGTCCCAGCTGGTCAACTTCTCCTTCCATTACCCTCCTTTCTGCTTTTTTTGCTTAAATTGGCCAGGGTTGACTTCTGCTGCTTGGCACCCAGGAACTCTGCCTAATGCCAGCGTGACAGCTGTCGCTTCTACAGTTGGCATGATGGCCACATCATACGCACTAAAGTAAACTGTAAAGTGCCACAAAAACATGAGGAACTGTCGAGACACTGCATGTAGATCTTATTCACTTGGGCCTTGGAATCAGAATGAGACTCCCGGTTTTACCCCTTTCTTGCTGTGTGACCTTGGGCTACTTGGGACCCCCTGTCTTGAGTACCAAATATGGAAGAGAAACTTTTGTGTGCTATTCTTACTTTATTCAGGCCTCAGAATGGACAACTATTTATGATTACAAGTGACAGAAACCCAACCCAAACCAGCACAAGCAAAAAAGATAATCTAATTGTTCCTGTAGTCAGGAGTGGCCCAGCTTCAGGCATGGCTGGATCCAGAGGTTCAGATTATGCCTAAAGAAATTAGTTTTTCCCCATCTCATGGCTCTGCTTCCCTATGTGTTGGTTTCGTGTTCAGACAGGCTCTCACATGGCCCCAGTATCCCACCAGCTCAGAAATCCTTCTGATCACCAAGGCAGGAGACATCTTCCTTCACCAAAATGAGGGAAACAGCTATAGAGCTCCCTTTATTCCTCGTGTGTGTGTGTGTGTGTGTGTGTGTGTGTGTGTGTGTGTGTGTGTGTGTGTGTTTAATTAGTAAGGTCAGAAGGCTGTAATAAGTATGCTTACCAGGCTACATTTAACTAATGTTTCCAATACTTCCAGATACTAACTTTTTCATCCTCCCAGCAGTCCTGTGATATAGGATCTATGACCATCCCCATTTGCTACATGGAGAACTGAAGCACAGAGAGGTTAAGAAATTGCCTGGGGTCACACAGCTTTTAAGCGGAGGTACCAGGCTTTGAGTCCACTCAGCCTGGCTCTGGAGCACAAGCTTTTACACTTATAACACCTCTGTGGAAGCAGAACCATAGACATTTGGGCTCCGTGATGACCTGCGCATCAGAATTTGGAGCTGTGGACCACACGCATGACTGAACAGCCACCAAAGACTTCCTAACTCACCACTGATTTGAGATGTTAACTATTCCTGTTACCTATGGGTGCAGAAAAATTACCTCAAAAGTGGCTAAAAAAATAATTTCATTAATGGGTCTTCAATCTGAGTAGGGATCGGTAGGGAAGACTGTGTTCCACTTAACATCAACTGGACAGGGACCACCAAGGGCTAGAGGATCCACTTTCAAGATGACTCGCTGGCAAGTTGGTGCTGGTGTTGGCTAAGAGTCCAGCTGGGATGGAGATTTGGGGACCTTGATATGTCTCCACACGGACCTCTTTAGGTGCCCCGGGCTTCCTCCCAACCTGGCGGCTAGGATCTGAAGGCAAGCATCTCCATACAGAGGGAGAGAGCCAGGCAGAGGCTGCATTGTCGTTATGACCTAGCTTCCAGAGCTAAATAGCATCACTCGAACAGTACCTTATTAATTAAGGTAGTCACAAAAGCCTGCCCAGGTTCAAGGGAGGGTCAAGGTCTGGAAGAGTTTGTGGGACCAGAAATACCATCATGGCTGTTTTTAGAAAACACAACCTGCCACATTAACTTTGTCATATACTAGATTCCTGAGTGGATTTGGATCTATTTCTGGTTTTGTTCCATTAATTTGTCTGTTAATATCCACCAGTACCACAATGTTTTAATTTATCAAGACTTTATAATTTGGCCTAATATCAGATAGAGCTCTTCTCCCCTCATTGTTCCTCTCTCCCAGAGATCTCTTGGGTATTTTTGCTTGACTAATTTTTTGTATGATTAATTTTTAAATTAGCTCATCTGGTTAAAAAGCTGTTGGTATTTTACTAGGATAACATTGAACTTAGAAATTCATGTAAGGAAAACAGACACTGCTTTAATGACGAAACTTGCCACCCAAAATCATGATGTATCTTTGTTCAGGTATTTGAAACATGTAATAAATACATTTGTTCAAGGTTTTTTTGTGTGCCGTTCAGTAGTGATTTCAAGATTTCTTCGTGGAGGTCTTACTTATCTTTTACGTATTCAATCTTGATTTTGTTACTGTAAGTGGGAAATTATCTTTCGGTAGATCTTCCACTTGATAGTCGTTTGAATATAGGGAAGCTATGGATTGATGTGTGCTAATTTTGTGTCTTGACATCTTACCGCATTATCCTGGGTTTCCCACAGACAGGATCATTTTATATATACGATACTGGTAATTTTACCTTCTCCTGTTCAGTCTTCATGTCTCTGTAACCTCTTTCTTTGCCACCTAATTTAGCACTGACTGATGCTATCTTAAATATCCAGTTCTATGTTAAATTATAGTATTGAAAATGGACATTTTTGTCTTTGTCCTTTAGTGGACACGCCCCTAGGAATTCTCCAATATGCACGATGTACTTAGATATATTTTATCATGTTAAAGAGGCAAATACCTATTTATACTTTACTGAGTATCTATGGATTCTTATTTATTGAATGCATGAGTGTGTTTTCATCAAGAATGGATGTTGAGGGGCGCCTGGGTGGCTCAGTGGGTTAAGCTGCTGCCTTCAGCTCAGGTCATGATCTCAGAGTCCTGGGATCGAGCCCCACATGGGGCTCTCTGCTCAGCAGGAAGCCTGCTTCCTCCTCTCTCTCTGCCTGCCTCTCTGCCTGCTTGTGATCTCTCTGTCAAATAAATAAATAAAATCTTTAAAAAAAAAAAAAAGAATGGATGTTGAACTTTCTCTAATGCCTTTTTAGCACCTAAAAAGAATCACATCTATTAATATCATAAATTACATTAACAAGGGTGCTTGGGTGGCTCAGTTGGTTAATTGGCTGACTCTTGATTTCGGCTCAGGTCATCATCTCAGGGTTCTGGGATCTAGCCCTGTGTCCTGCTCCGCTTG
Organism: Lutra lutra; assembly: GCF_902655055.1. Taxonomy (NCBI): domain Eukaryota; kingdom Metazoa; phylum Chordata; class Mammalia; order Carnivora; family Mustelidae; genus Lutra; species Lutra lutra. The sequence continues at coordinate 132,493,701 of NC_062286.1, read as the reverse complement.
AGAATTCTCTCTCTCCCTTTCCCTCTGCCCCTCCCTAGCCCATGAGCACACACACACACACACACACACACACACACTCTCTCTCTCTCTCTCTCTCTCTCTCATAAATAAATAAATCTTTTAAAAAATTATATTAGCAGATTTCCCATTATTGAACTAGCTTTGCATTCCTAGAATAAAACCCACTTGGTTATGATGTCTTGTGCTTTTTTTCCCTAGATTTTACTTTTAAGTAAGCTCTACACCCCACATGGGACTTGAACTCACAACCTTAAGATCAAGAGTCGCATGCTCTACTGACCAAGCCAGCCAGGTGCCACTGATGTGATATTCTTTTATTGTGCTTCCGGTTCTGTTTGCTAACATGTTATTGAGAATTTTTGCATGGACAGTTACAAGTGAAAGTTGTTACTTTCTTTGTGCCAGCCAAGGCTGCAATCTCAACCTCACACTTGCTTCTCAAAAATAATGTCAAAGTTTGGGTTTTTTGTTTTTTTTTTTTTGCATATGCTCCAAAAGGACTTAAACGCCTTAGAATGGTTTATTCTTTAAAAGTTTCAGAGGATTTCCCTGTGAGGCTACCTAAGTAGGTATTTTTGGTGTTGGGGGTGCAGATCTCCGACAGCCTCCTCTATTTCTCCCATGACCTTCACCCTCATCCAGACATAGCAGCAGCATCTGGGAGATGCTTTACAAAATTGAGGGTCTCGGGCAAAACCCCAAAACCAGAATCTCAATTTTAACAAGATCTTCATGTGGTCTGTGTGCTTCTAAGAGCAGCATTTCTGTGGGAATCAGTCTGGTTTTTTCCTTCTGTTCTGAAGCCAAATATGGTAAATTATATTTTCCTGGAGAATTCTTCTTTTCATCCAAATTTTCAATTTCCATTACAGAGAGGTGAACAAAGTAGATAGACCCCTGTGATCTTTTGAATTTTCTCTTTTTCTGTGGCTAATTCTCCCCTTATTATTTCTTATGATACATGCTTACATAATCTCCGTTTTTTCTGGATTGTGTTAACTAGTGATTGATCTCTGCCGTCATCCAAAGAACCAGCTTTGGGGATTTATTTATCAGTCTTCTATTCTTCCCTCCGTTTTACATGGCTGCTCATTAAAACAAAAATAGATATTTACCTCTTTAACATGATAAAGATTGATTTCTGCTGTATTCATATTAATTACTTTTACTTTCCTTCAGTTTGTTTTCTTCTGTAATTACTTTTCATAAAACATTTTATATTTTACCTTTTTTATCATTTCATTTTTATTAACATAAAATGTATTATTTGTTCCAGGGGTACAGGTCTGTGATTCATCAGTCTTACACAATTCACAGTGCTCACCATAGCACATGCCCACCCCAGTGTCCATCACCCCACCACCCCATCCCTCCCAACCCTCTCCACTCCAGCAACCCTCAGGTTGTTTCCTGAGATTAAGAGTCTCTTATGGTTTGTCTCCCTCTTTGGTTTCATCTTGTTTCATTTTTTTCCTCTCTTCCCCTATGATCGTCTGCCTTGTTTCTCAAATTCCACATATCAGTGAGATCATATGATAATTGTCTTTCTCTGATTGACTTATTGCACTTAGTATAATACCCTCCAGTTCCATCCACGTCATTGCAAATGGCAAGATTTCATTTTTGATGGCTGCATAATATCCCATTGTGTGTGTGTGTGTGTGTGTGTGTGTGTGTGTGTACACCACATCTTCTTTATCCATTCATCTATTGATGGACATCCAGGTTCTTTCCATTGTTTGGCTATTGTGAACAGTGCTGCTATAAACATTGGGGTGTGGATGCCCCTTCTGATTATATTTTATTTTATTTTTTAAGTAATCTCTATGCCCAGCATGGCTCTTGAACTCACATCCTGGAGATCAAGAGTCACACGCTCTACTGACTGAGCCAGCCGGGTGCCCCTTAATTCTGTCATTTTGGGATTTTTGTGGTGGGAGAAGGGGGGCAGTTAAAAGTATTTCACTGTGAACTCTGCTTCTCCAAAATTTGTTTTGTTTTTTTCAGGCGCTTCTTCCAATATTTAGTGAAGTTTGGAGTCTTTTTCTAATGGCTCCTTTTGTGCATATACCATATAATATCCATAGTCCCTTATCTCTTTAGACAGTGTCTATTAGTTCTCTTTTATAAAATTGCATTTTACTTCTATAATCGTTTACTTCTACACTTATACGTGATAGATCAGTTTTGAATTGTATGCTCCAACTCCCAGGTATTGCAAATGACATCTTTTGCCCAGTTGTCCAAAGATTCTTTCTTTATCTTTAATGTACAACGAGTACTGGCATGTGGCTTCGTGTCATTTTCCCTGGCACAGAATGTGACCCCCTACTGTGTAGATTCAAACCTTCTTTCACTTCAAGTTTTCTTGAATTATATCTTTAAATGTGCTGTTCAATTATTTTGTATTTCTTCTTTGTAGGTTCCAATCATGCACATATTGGCTCTCTGCTGTCTCATCTCCTTTTCTTGTCATTTTCTTTCACCATTCTCCTCCACGTCATTTTCTCCCCCTTTCCTCATTTCCGTCATCTGTGTTCCTCACTGTATTTTCCACAAGGTCTGTTCTTCATGTTTCTTCCAAGTTGGTCTTACTTTCTGTGCTTTTTTTTTTTCCTTCTGTTTCTTTCCTGATCTCTGCTGACTCATCGTCATTATCTCCTTGGACCATCTTCTGAGTTCTTCAGTTATTGTTCTCCTTCATAGAGGTAATTTCTCAGTCAGTTTTTATTCATTCCAAAATCATCTGGGTGCAATTTTCATCCTCTTCGTGTTAACCTTTTCCATCTGTTGGTAGAATTTAATGCTCTTTTCTGCAGGATTTAGTACAATAGCTTTGTATCAAGGCTTCTACATTTATTTTTTTTTAATTTTTTATTTTATTTATTTTTTTCTTAAAGATTTTATTTATATATTTGAGAGAGAGAGAGAGAATGAGAGGGGAGGGGTCAGAAGGAGAAGCAGACTTCCTGCCGAGCAGAGAGCCCAATGTGGGACTCGATCCAGGTACTCCAGGATCATGACCTGAGCCGAAGGCAGATGCTTAACCAACTGAGCCACCAGCTGCCCCTACATTTATTTTTTAATATTGGAAGGGCTTGCTTTTCCTGGGTCCACTATTTGCTGATTTTTCCGGTGGGTGTGGGGAAGAAGGATAGTTGCCTGGCTTCCTAACTGAATGGTTCTCCCCTCTACCGCCAGAGAGACAGACTGTTTCCCGTAAATGTCTTCTCTCTGTACTCCTCTGTTCTACTCTGTTTCTCTGAACGAGACCAGATCCAAGAGGGCTTCTGCTGCCAGCACAACTCTCCCCAGGGTCTACATTCATAGCTTTCTACCCTGGGGCAAGTGCTAATCCCCAGAAAGTATTTTTGCTCCTGCTTTCTGAGATTTGCCACCCCTGAACCCACTCACTACATCATGTGTGGCTTCTGCCCTATTTTAAATCTGCTTTTGGAAAACTTCTCATACACTATGAAGTTTATGGATTATATCCTTCTTCTGGTTTTGCTAAAAATGGAGTTTGTGAGGCTTCTTCTTCTTTTTTTTTTTTTTTAACTCTCCTTGATGCTTTGGTATCATTTCAGGAAGGAGAACGGGGAAATGTTGCCATATGCGGCCACTTTTCCTACCCCCATTATCTTCCTGGGTTCTCTTCAGCTACTCTGAGACATAACCAAACAATGATGATTGCTGTCCCCACGTTTCTACATGAGGAAATAGGGGTTCTAGAAAGTTCTCTGGGTGCTGTATTATTGTATTGAAATGTATTGGGTGTATTGTATTGAAATGTATAGGGTGACACGAGGATCTGCCCTTGCAGATTGGATCCACATGGGTCTGTTCTCTCCTTGTCCTCCCTGTCAGGCTTGTGCTCAGGCATGAGTGGAGGAGACGGAGGTCTGGTGGCATCAGTTTTTCCACTCCAAAGTGCCAAGGCAGCTGGTTGGGAGCCATGGGACCGCCCATACCCCCGTCCAGGGGGCAATCGAAGGAGGGGAGGCTTGCTGGAGCCCCTCTCCTCAAGCACCCTTCCCCTTTGGCAGATAGCCCGGAGACAGGACGAGACCCCTCCTGAGCATCATATCCCACCCTGGGAAGCCTGAGAAAGCTACAGAGAAGCCTGCCCAGCTCAGCCTTCTTGCGTCCATCCGGAGAGCTGCCCCCAGCCTCTGGGCTCTTTGCCGACTACATAATGCATTCCCTGCATAATCCTGGCTCTCCTGGGGGAGGATGCTGGAGGATAGCTTCATGGCAGCTCAAAACCTTGTTCTTTAGAGAACCTCCAGTCTCCTAACCCATGGGTGTGCCCCCATCATAGAGACAATCAGCAGCAAAGCCTGGATGTCAGAGAATAGGTCATTTCCTGCAGCATTCCTTTGCCTCCAATCCAGATATGTTTTTTTCTACTCCTGTACGAAAATGACCAAATACGGAATGTTTTCCTTCTTTCCTACTTCTAAAATTCTCGATAAAGAGGCTTACACAGTGCTGGCAAAGAAATACTCAGCAAGTGTATGCCGAAAGAATTACACTACGTCATTTTTATTAAGCACTTACTGTATGCGCTAGACACACGATCTTCCTGACTCTTTCCATCCATCCTGGGAACGAGGCCCTGTCATTACCCTTGAGAAAACCAAGATTCCAAGCATTAAAAAGGGTGTGAGCACACCCTGGGCTTTGCTACCTCCACACCTTTATTCAAATTGTTTACCTGCCTGGAAGACCTCTCTCTTTCTTTTAGTTTACCCTTTCTTTTAGCTTACTCTGTATGTAGCTGATACAAATGGCATCTAGTCAAACTGACACAGAAAAGTTCAGAGATTAAGGCATGCATTAGTCAGTTTTTGCTGGTAACCAAAAACCTCAGAATCTCCGTGATTTAGAATCATAAATATTCATCTTCTTACTCACAGGTCTGCTGAGAAATCTCTGCTTCGGGCTTTAGGTTGAATTCCGATTTCTCCATGTGTCGTGACTAATGACAGAAACCAAAAAGTTCAATGGAAATACACAGTTCCTCTTAAAATCTGTGCTCAGGACTGGCCCGTCCACCATCACTTCTTCACCTCCCACTGGTAAGAGCACATCACACGCCCGAGTCCAGCATCACTGGTGAGGGAGAGATCCTCTGCCCACCATGGGAGGCCCCGCGGGCATGTGGTAAAGGCTGTGGATGTTTAATTCCAATACAGGGAAAGGGTAAGAACGGGACACCATGGTCTACTCTACCACAGGACCATTCCAGGGCAGTTAGTTAGCAGTGGGGCTTAGCCATGACTCTCCTCCGGGTCCAAGATGGCTGCCACAGCTCTGAACCAGTCTTCAACTTACCTTCATGTCAACCTGGCCTTCACCTCCTCGCTCTCAGGCTTCCTTCTAAAACTCCTTCCTTCTATCCTTCTCTGATTCTACAGAGCAGTTCCGTTCCACATCCCAACTCCAAATCTGTTTTACATGCCCCAAAGGGCTTAGCCACTGGCCTTTGGCACAGCTAAACTCCAGGGCCAAAATCAGGGAGCAGAAGGGCCTTGCTGATCTCTGTGGTGTTTTAAAATAATGTGAGCTATCATTTCTGGCTTCTCTTGAATCAGAAGACCTGGCCACACCGGACACGTAGTTCTACATGGCCATAGTTAATTCAACTGAGTAGAAGTGGCTTCCTTTTGGATGGCACAGGGCTCTCCACTTTCCCCTGTCTCCACCCCTCCCTATCGCCTCCCTAATAGGACAGGCTCACTTCATTCGTTTACTGGACTTGCTGGCAGACTTGACTTTGCCACCCTCTCTTTAGCCGCATGGGAACAATAGAAACTTTGCAGCTTGGGTCTCTCCTTCCCCCGGACCGCCCCCCACCTCTCAAACTGGCCCGGTGTCTCTAAACGGAAGATTCTATTCTTGCACTGATATGATTCATGCCTATAGAAGCATATATAGTCAGCTGATTATTATTATTTTTCTGGTTCTTGTTTTAGATGTACTTCCTTACTTTGGCAGCCATGACGTGCACCTGTCAGGTCTCCAGTGTGGGGCCTAACGGACAGATGGACCATGGACTCATCCTAACAGTCGAGCCAAGACCACACTTCTGCATCTCTTGGTTCAACAGTGAGCGAGGCAGGGAGGAAGGCTTCAGGTTGAAAGGAGAGGCTCCCAGGAGACACGGGGCTCCTCCAGAAGCACAAGAACTCTTTGTCGCATTATGGAATTTTCTCAGTATGGCACTGCAGTCTACAACTGCCCAATCTTCCTTCCCCGCTCCCTCCTGGCCTCCTCTGGCTCCCTCCTCACTACTCCTCCCCCCAACCCTGGCATTCTCCCCCCAAAAAATCTTTTGGATAGTGCATCCCTTTTTGACTATCTCAGAGGACCTGGACTAATACCACTTCCCATAATAGATTTGGGTAAACTAAAAGAAAGAGAGAGGTCTTCCAGGCAGGTAAACAATTTGAATAAAGGTGTGGAGGTAGCAAAGCCCAGGGTGTGCTCACACCACATGTGTCCTAAGAAGACATCAAATCCCCATGCTATAGCCTAGCAAAAGAAGTGCTGTGTGACCTTGGGTAATTAACTGAGTCTCTCTGGGCCTTGGTTTCACCATTTGCAAACTGGGAATACAAATAGTACCCACTTTGCAGGCTCTTATGGGGGGTTAGAGAAGTTAATATGAAAAAATTTTTTTTAAGATTTTATTCATCCATTTGACAGAGAGAGGGAGAGAGCACAAGCAGGGGGAGCAACAGAGGGAGAGGGAGAAGCAGACTCCCTACTGAGCAGAGAGCCTGATATGGGGCTCAATCCCAGGACCCCGAGATCATGGCCAGAGCTGAAGTTGGACGCTCAATGGACTGAGCCACCCAGGTGCCCCTGAAAAAGTATTTTGAATGGTCTAAATTACCAACTAAAGTTAGAGTCATAATTACAAAAATATTTAAAACTCGCCTTGTCTGACGAGGCTGTATTTTAGCTTTGAAGAAGGCAACACACATACTATTTTCCTTTCCAAACATAATTTGTTTGTAGTCTTTGAGCTATAGACATGAACAGGATCTGGTCCCTGGAAAAAACAGGGGTGTGGGAGGAAAGATGTCCTTTCTCAGCCGAGTCTCCCATTTTCTGGAGTTGGGTCTTGACATTATCCTCATGACCCTATGGCAGCCAGATAAGAGAGCGAAGGTTAGGAGGGATGAGAGAGTTACCCAGATGTCTTGTCTCTGCTGAACAGCAGACATCTGGACACAAGAAGACTCCTACAGGGAACGTGTGGATGCTTGTCCCTGGGTGACAGCCCCTGGGAGAGGTGGAGGGAAGAAGGAATTTCCTGAGACTCCACCTGACATATGGGCTTCACCTCCCAGAAGAAGACTTGGATGCCAGGGTGGAACCCTGCTGGGTAACTCTCTGCCATCGCCACTACTGGCAAAGTGCCCATTATACAGATGAAGTAGTTGAGGCACAGTGAGATGAAGTGATTTGCTTAGGGTCGTGCAGCGAGCGAGCTTGGGATTTGAATTTAGCTCTTAAGCCTCATATGTCCCAGCCCTTCCACCACGGGCTGAAGGGATGGCCTTTGAGAAAGTTCTCCCTCATCTTCAGTCTTGAGGCCATACCAGCCCTCAGCAGGGCCCTGTCAGGGGAGTTTGGAATCTCTGCTTCTTGCCCTAGCCTGCCTGTTCGGCAAGACACCATAGCTGGAGAGTTGGGCCGTCTGTGAAGAAGATACCCTATTAGCTTAATCAAGTTAGCAAGCCTGGCCTGTAGTAAAAGGGAGGCTAATTAGATGAAGGGACACCCTTGAAAGCTCACATGGGCGGGTACTGTGAGAGGTGCTTTGGATGCATTTACCTCACGGGGTCCTCACACAGCCATGCCGCAAAGGTCGTCTTAGCTAGGAATGTTTTTGGCTGCACGTAAGAGAAAAATCTGACTCATGGTGTCTTTGGCAACACAGACAAATTCTTAAACAAAAGCCTGGAGATAGGTGGTTCCTGGGATAGCTATTCTTTAGCTCGGGTTTGGGGTTCTGCAATTTTCCTGTCCTCCCCTCAGGACACCCCACCATCACATCCTCACACTACAGCCTCCAGAGAAGAGGAGGCAAATAGGAAGGGAAAAAAATCTCCCAGAATCCCCCAGCAGAGGTCCAGAAGGCTCCCACGTGGCCTCGCCAAGACCAATTCCTAGCAAAGAGGGATATCCCTGCTTGGGTCAGACCAATAGGAAGAAGGCGGGGCCACCTTCCTAAACATGTGCCCCATTCCTGAACAAAATCAGGTTCCATTAGCAAAGGTAGAGGCCAGGGGCCCCAATACATTCTTCTCTTATTGATGTGGGAACAGCTGGTCTCCTTCCCCCTGGGGTGAGGGAGGGGGAGTCGTTCCTAGATTGAGTAGGCAGGAGAGACATACTATTTGGGAGTGATTTGGACTGGGGAGCTGCTGGTTTACATTCAAGCCTGGGAAGTGAGGTGGAAGAACTGACATTTATTGAGCACCTACTGTATACCAGTCCCCATGCTGGATGATTTCTGTCTCTCATCATGTAAACCAGTCCTCACAACAGACCTATGAGGAAGGAATTATTCTGCCCATTTTTCAGATGGTGAAACTGAGACCTAGCCCTGATCACATATATGGTGAGAGGCTGAACTGGATTAAGTGCTGACAGCAGTTCACTTTCACAAATGCTCCCTCGTGCATCTGGCATCCAAGACGTGTCCGCCAGATCACGTCATTTCCTCAGCTCCACTGACGAGGCACCCTGCCTCAGGGAGGTGAAGCAGACTGCTCAGAGTCACACAGTTGAGCACTGGCCAAGCTGGGCTGTGAACCCCACTGCCAGAAGGCTGCCCCATCGTGCTCCCCAAATTTGGATAAAACCCTACAGGCCTGTTCTGTGGCCTTTTTGGGACTGTTGGCTTTGTAGGCGGATAAGCTAGATAAATAAACAAGAGGTTCAGTCAACTCCTTTTGCCTCTTGATGTTCTGAATCCAGAGGACACATGAGGGTCATCCAGCTGCCTTGACAGCCAACATTAAACAGGCAAATAAATGAATCTTTAACATCATAGCAGGAATGTTAAGTACTGTCAAGAAAAAAACCGAAACAGGTTAAGGCAATAGAGAATGATGGCATGACCACTTTAGACCAGGTGGTCAGGGAAGGCCTCTTGGAGGAGGTGACAGTTGAATAGGGAGAGCGGGATGAAGGATGTGATGGAAAGAGCCAGCTATGCAAGTCTCTGAGAGATCGTTCGAGACAGAGGGAGTATTGCGTGCAAAGGTCCTCCTTGGGGAAGGACAAGAGATGAGTGTGGTTGGAGCAGAGTTGGGGAGGGAGAGAGTGGAGGGCATGAGGTTAGGGAGGGAAAAGTGGGAGGGGACAGGTCATGCTAGTCTTTGCAGGACCTCGTAAGGACTTGGAGCTGTGCTTTGAGTGAGATGGAGCCATGGGAAGTTCTGAGCAGGATTCAGTTACAGGATCTGACTTGGTTCTAACAGGATTCATCTTTGGAGCCAGGAGGCTGAAACCAGGAGACCAGGGAGGAGGAACAACTCCTCCAGGGGGCTACTGGAAAGACAGAAAGGAAACCTGCCTAAAGGCACCAGCAGGGGTGCCTGGGGGCTCAGTCTGATAAAGCTCTGTTAAACCTCTGGCTCTTGCTTTCATCTCAGGCCATGATCTCATGAGTCAGGACGTTATCCGTGGGGAGGTCAAACCCAGCATCAAGAGATCACTCACGATCATCACGGAGTCCGCTTGCGATTCTCTCTTTCTCTCTCTGTCCACCCCCCTCTCGAATAAATAAATAAATCTTAAAAAAAAAAAAAAAAAAGGCACCCAAGCAGTAAGAAACAGACATGGGATTAGAATCAGACCTCCACCCACTGACTCACAACAGTCAACTGTGCCAAGCACAGTTGTTTGCAACCTCTTTTCACTGACAAGTTCACATTAATTTCTCACAACTTCGACATGTCTGTTCCGACCAGGAGCTGGCCTCAGAGCGGGTGTAAATCATTTGAGGAGTCAGTGGTGAGCGTGGGGGCGGGGGATTTCCTCCTAGCACCCAGGGGTGGTCTCTTGCAGAGTTACAAGACCTGGAGACTGGCACCCTCCATCACTGAGCCCCTACTGTGCTCCAGTACGGGTCTGGGTGCCTTACCCGGTCTCCTGCAGCAGGGGAGGACTCGGTGACTCAGAGCTAATCCGGGGCAGCTGTTGTAGCTCCGTTCACTGTAGCTATTGAAGGTAACAGCGCCCTGTAATCCAGCCAACCCCACCTAGTCCAAACAGGCTAGAGAACTCCAGGTCCGGGGTGAGGATGGGATGAGACTGTAGGTAGAATGTGGGCCTCTCCCACGCCTCTCACTATATCTACCCGTGTCCCCACATCACCTCCCATCCTCGTACCCCCTTCCCTATCCCCATCACCCCTGGGTTTCCCCATAATCCATCTCCTCCTCCTCTTCTCCCACCCCTCCCTCCCAGGAACCCCTCCTCTTCCCTGCATCACCCCTCTCGTCCCACCTCGTCCATACCGCCCCCCCCCCCCGCCCCCCAGCTGCCATCCGCTCCATCTCACATTTTCCACCCCCCTTTCCGGGCCCTGGCAGGGGGCCGCGCCGCCAAGCTGGGGGAGGGGCTCCCTGAGGGCGCCCCGCCCCCCGGGACCCCGGCGCGGTCGGCTGGCCCGCCCCCTACCCAAAACAGCTGCAGGAGCGCGGGGAGCGAGGGCGGCTGGGCCGAGAGGCACCTGAGCGCCCCGGAGCCCGCGCGCCACCGCACCTCGCCCGCCCGCCCGCCCGCCGCCCCGCCATGTCCTGGGCCCTGCTCCTCGGGCTCCTGGCTGCGCTGCTGCTGCTGCTGCTGCTGAGCCGCCGGCGCACGCGGTGAGTGTCCCCGCCCGTCCCGCCGCCCGGACAAAGGGGCGCTTTCGTGGGGTCCCGAGCCGCGCCGGCCCGCCGACCCCGCTCCCCCGGCGGAGCCCCCCGCGAGTGGCGAAGGGGCTCGGGGCCGGTCCGCCGCCCCACCCCGGGGAGGGCGCCCGGCGGGGCCGCCGCCGCGAGAGGCTCCCCGCGGGGAGGAGGCGCGGGAAGTAGGGGACGGGGTGGGGGACCCGTCCGATGGCTCCCGGTGCACAGCGCTCGGCCGGCACCTGCGCCGGGCTTTCGGGGGAGAGAGCCGGGGGTCTCCCGGTGGGGAGTGGGTACGTGGACGGGCTCGAGCGGCTCCGGGTGCGAGAAGCCCCCTCCTGCTCCTCAGCCTCTGCCTGGGTCCCCCTATTCGAGCCAGTCCCCAGCCTCTGTCGGGTAGCCTTGCTCCTCGCCCCATTGCACAGATGCCAGTGTTGAGGCTGGGGAAGGCAGAGGCCCTGAAGGATGCCCTCTTACCGGCCCTGGAACCATTTTCCATGGGATACCCCCTCCTGGACGAGGGAGCTCGGTAGGCTCGGACCCAGAAAGGGGTCTCCCCTCCCCTGAGACCCCACAGCCTGACAGGGTAGACCAGGGACCAAACTTAACAGCTTTCTCATCCCAGAGGTTGTCCTGCTCTGCTATTTAGGATATGCAAATCTCATACATCTCAAATCAGGGACATGGCAGTAGGTCTTTCTTTTATAAAATATTTAAAAAATTGATTTGGATCGCCCATGGAATAGCTGAGTACATTTGACTTGAGTATTTGTGCTGTTATAGATAAGACTGAAGCCCTTCCCTTCCTTTCCGGCAATTCCAGACTTCTTTGTTGATCAGGGCTCCCTCATAGGGCTGCCTGAGAGCAGGGCTAGCGGGGAAACTTCCAGATTTTTTTTTTTTAAGTACGCTTTTTATTTTAGACTGCTTTTATATTTACAGAAAAGTTGCCAAGGTTGTACAAAGAGTGCCCAAATACCCCTCATCCAGTTTCCGCCATTGTTAACACTTTACACTATGGTGGTAAGTTCGTCAAAACTAAAAACCAAGACTGGTCCGTTAAGATCAAGCAAACTCCAGACTTAATTTGAATTTCGTCAGTTTTTCCATCATGTCCTCCTGTGCCAGGATCCAGTTCAGAGTACCACACTGCCTTAATTATACCTCTTCCACAGGGCTGTAGGTAATACAGGGCAGTGTGTGTGTGAGCATGAAGTGAGAGTGCCTGAAAATTCCAGAACATTTCTGGGAACTTTTAATTTTTAAACAATGTATGTTAATTTCCAAACAATAAACTCATGATATTTTTCTTTAACCTCTGGACACCTTTTCAGGTTAGATTTAAAACTATGTATTCATTCATTTGCCTGAAAAAATAAATGAGGAAAAAAGGAAAAAGGCAAAATGTAGTTTTTTTCTATGAAGAAATGAATTATTCTTCGGAAGTGGTCAGGCTTTTTGGAAACTCTGGAGGTGTTTTCAGTCTGTGCATTTGCTTTTTTTTTTTTTTTTCTCCAGATTTTAGTTTGATATCCGTCCATATTGCTACATGGAGATCTGATTCATTCTTTTGATTGCCTGTGTAGTATTCCATAGTAGGAATAAATGGAATGTTTCTTTTTTCCCTTTTTATTCCTGTCCCCATTGATGGACTCTTAGGTTGTCTCCAGCATTTTTGCTGTTTCGGACAAAGTGTTGTGGTCTTCCCGTGAGACCCACTCCTCTGTGCTCTACTCCGGGTATATGGGGCAGCCATAAACCACATGGATTCTGGGAGGCAGAGTCCCTGGGTGCTCAGCCTATGGAAATTCTCAGCCTCTAGGAATAAGAACAACCTGAGTGACTTCTCTCTGCCTTAGTTTCCCAATCTTTAAAATGGGGAGGATAATGGGAATAGGAGAGAGTGGAATTGCTGGGTTAGAAAAAATGCCAGTTAAATGTTGTTTGGGAAAATTCTTGCTCTAATTCAGAGAGCAAATTTATCTTTGAGGGTGTGTTGTTGATTTTTATACCTGGTGGCTTAGGAGGGCCAGCAAGTGGGTACTGGGGAGAAGTGTGGGTGTCGGGGTCACAGACAGCTCAGGGGCAGCTGGGAGGACCCTGGGGAGATTCCATGGGGTTCCACAATTCAGGTCTCAATCTCATTTTCTTCTCCCAGCTCAGTAGGGGGCACTCTTGTTCCTTCCATTTTACAGAGGAGGGAACTGGGCTCAGAGAGGCTAAGCTACTTGTCCAGGGCCTGCCTGGTTTCCAAATCTGGGCTGTAAGAATTAATTCCCCGGAAAAACGAATTTCCATGCTCCCCACACAGTTTATTTGTAATCTGAACACTCAAAAGTCTTAGAACCGTATGATGTTAAGATGGTAAGATGTGGCTGTAACCAGAAGGTTCTTAAGGAGGGACAAATAAGTGTTGCAAAAGAGGCGTCTGACCCTAATGCTGTGTAGAGGGTGAGCCAGTGTGAGTCAAACAAGGAAAGCCCAACACCTTCCCTCTGCTCGCTGACCCTCGAGGTACTGCTCACCACCCTGCGTTATGGCTGAGGCCTGCAAGGGCTCGGTGACCTCCTCAGTGCCACACAGGAATTATATCCCACATCTAGCTGGTTCCAAAAATTCATGCTTTTCTCAGTAAAAAGCAAAAAGGAAAAGAAGAACGACTTCAGTCGATTAGCAGCTATCTTTACCTCTCGTTTGCTTTTTAAGTTAAAATTTGTAATTATGAAAAATCTCAACTATCCAGAAAAATAATAGCGTAAGAACCCCCACGTATGGATCCCCTTTTGATCTGACAGTATTTTTACAAAAAAATTACAGATGGTATAGTATCTCTCCAGGGAATATTTCAGAATGCGCATCAAAAACAACTACGGTTTGGGACGCCTGGGTAGCTCAGTTGGTTAAGCAGCTGCCTTCGGCTCAGGTCATGATCCCAGCGTCCTGGGATCGAGTCCCACATCGGGCTCCTTGCTCGTCCGGGAACCTGCTTCTCCCTCTGCCTCTGCCTCTGCCTGCCATTCTGTCTGCCTGTGCTTGCTCTCTCTCCCTCTCTCTCTCTGACGAATAAATAAATAAAATCTTTAAAAAAAAAAAAAACTACGGTTCTATTATTCTGCCTGAGAATATAAAAATTCTTAATGTCCTCTAGTCTCCAGTCCAGACTTCTGCAGTTACGGCAAGGATATTAAAACCCAGCTCGGTAATTGTGACTGTCTTCTGCTGGGACAGGTTGTGAGCTGGAATTGGGAGGTCTTGGGTCGGTAATTAGGAGTCTGATTTCTGTGACCACTGGGGCTCATGATCTGCAGACAGGTGTCAGAAACCTTCTTCCTGCTTTCCTTTCGGGCCTTGGTTTCTCCATCTGTGAGGTGGCTCACAGAGCTGCCGCTCGTGCCTTAGCCACTCTGCAGACAGAGAACATTGCCCTCTCTTGCTCTCTGGGCGCATGTCTGCTGCTTGCTCTAGGAGTATTGGAAGAGGTCTCCGGGTGGGAGGCCCCTCTTCCAGGGCACCAGAGGGCACCCTAGCATCAGGTGAGGGTCCCCTGGTGGCCCAGGATCTAGGCCTTTGAAGGATACGAAATTTCTAGGCACAATTAGATCTATCTCATTCCAACATGCACTAACCAGAGTCCGCCAAACGGAGGTCCATGGCCAGATTCAGCACCAATGAGGGACTGCTATGTGCCACACAGAGAGCAAGAGGAGAAAATTGGGGGGTTTCCACACACAAAATGGGACAATGGAGCAGCACCTGAGGGGTCTCCAGAGAAGAGCCCTCTCCCAGCCTCGCCACAGTCCCCACCACTCCTTGTTGCCTCTCTTGCCCATCTGTTCTATCACTCTCCTTGCTCTGACTGTTCCTTACTTTGTTGAGAATTCTCTGAACCTTCTCTATCAGTTACAAAAACGGGAAGACAAAAACTAGAGCAAAATGGCCACATGCTTTTTCTACACAGTGGGAGGCAAGGGGCAGGAGGTGGGAAGCCGAAAGGTGTTAACGGCAGACAGCTTGTGCGTGAGTCCTGGGAAAGGATGGGTCCAGCACTTTAAGTGGAAGCTCAGGTGGCGGAAACCAGCCCCCCGCTGCCCCCCCCAGGAAATCGTCCCAGAGCCCAAGGCTCTGAATGGAGGCACACTACTGGATAGAGAGGAAGTCTACCCACACGGCACAGCTGAGTGACACAGCCTCTGCTCTGGGCAATCTGGAGTCCCTTGACTCCCTCAGCAACTCTAGGGGGCAGGTGCTGCTCTTTGAGCACCAACTGTATACATGAATCATGCATTTGACACATATGTAGTAGACGCCTGCTCTGTGCCAGGCACTGATGTAAGTGTTGGGGTCAACGACAGGTGTCTACTTTGGTGGAACTTCCGTCCCGTGTAGGTATAATACTTGAGGGCACAAAGCGGGGGTGATACGCATCCTTAACTCCCTCCCCTTATTTGCAGAGTGTTGAGTGGGAGAGAGATGGGACAGGTGGCGAGGCTGGCAATGGAGTCTGTGAGTGAGGAGTGGGCAGTCTGGGAGGAACCCATGTGATGGGAATTAAAGCTGGGGCGGGAGGGGGGGTGGTGGTCAGAAAAGGTGTCCCAGAATCTGAAACAGGAAGGGCAGGCTGTGTGGGCAGGAGCTGGGGATGAGAGGGTCCAGCACTCCCCAGGGCCTGGCAGTGCCTCAAAATAGTGAGAGTGTCAGTGGTTGAGGCTAGAGACCGCAGACCCCAAAATAGAGCCTCCTTCATCTCTGCTAGCTGACGGCTGAGTCACCCTGGAATGTGGCCTGGGCTGGAGCTGGACTCAGAGCCCAGCCTCTGAGAGCCAGTGACCACATCAGGAGTCAGACGCCTGGGCTCCCAGCTTCCTGCCTTTGTCTGAGCCTCCTTGGGACTTTTCTGGGGGGACAATGGAAGTTGCCAGAAATAACACCTGACTTGTGGGAGAGTTCTGGCAGCAGCCTGGACAAAGAGCAAGGAAAGGAAGCTCTAGCCCTGCCCCTACCCCCAAAGATGTCTTGGGGGAAGAAAAGCCCCCCGTCCTGGAAGTAGGGGAGCCGGATGCTAGCCTCACCTCCACTTCCATTGTTGCTCCCCTGGCTGATCACAGTAGTCTCTGTGTTGAGACTTTTTTTTTTTTTTAAGGTTTTATTTATTTGACAGAGAGATAGAGAGTAGGCAGAGCAGCAGGCAGAGGAATAGGGAGAAGCAGGCTCTCCACTGAGCAGGAACCCGATGTGGGGCTTGAACCCAGGACCCTAGGATCATGACCTGAGCTGAAGGCAGCCACTTTAACCAACTGAGCCACCCAGGCGCCCTTGTGTTGAGACTTTTTAAAGCATAACTTCATCACTTCCCAGCTCCCACTTCCAAACCTCTAGGGGCTCCCTATGGCACCCTGGTGGAAGCCTGACTCTGGCCATGGGTCATGTCCTGCCTCTCAACCCCCACACTCTCCATTACAGCTACACTGATTCCTGCTTCCTTGAAAGCCTCACAGGCATGCTCCCACCCCAGGGCCTTTGCACTTGCTGTTCCCACTGCCTGAAAGCCTCTTCTCCCCACTCTTCCACTGCACTCCCTTCTCATCCTGCTGGTCTTTGCTCACGTGGCACCTCCGTGGGGAGGCCTTCCCGGACTCCTTCTCTAAACCAGTCCCCCTCATTGTGTCCTATCACCCTTCTTTCTTAAGGACCTATAATTTGCATACTCTACCATTCAGCCTCTTAAAGTATACAGCTCAGTGGGTTTTAGAACAGCCACAAGGTTGTGCCATGATCACCACCGCCTAACTCCAGGATATTTTTTGTCATCCCTAAAAGAAATTCTATCCCCATTAGCACTCACTCTGCATTCTCCCCTCCCCTCCATCCCCGGCAACCACTAATCTCCTTCCCATCTCTATGGAGGTGACCTTTCTGGACATTCCATGGAAATAGATCATACGGTACGTGACCTTTGGTGTCTGGTTCCTTTCACTTAGCATGGTGGCTTAGAGGTTCTTGCAAACTGTGGCGTGAATCAGTACTTCGTTCCTCTTTGTGGCTAAGGACCCGTCCGTGGCACGGGCACCCGTATTTGGTCTCTCCGTTCATCAGCCGATGGGACTCCCGCGTTGGCTCCCTCTTTTGGCTGCTGTGCATGACGCGTCCATGAACACTAGCATCTGAGGTTGTTCCTGAGCTTCCGTTTTCAGCTCCTTGGGGTGCACTCGTACAGTAACTCTGTTTAACCTTTCGAGGACCTGCCAGGCGAGTTTCTGAAACAGCCACCCCATTTTACATCCCACCAGAAATAGGGGAGTGTCCCCATTTCTCCCTGTCCTCGCCCGTGGTTACTTTCCTCGTTTTTCCTTGGATTACAGCCACCTTGGCTTGAAGGGGACCCGCTCTGTGGTTTTGCATTTCCCCCGTTCCTCAGGACGTTGAGCATCTTTTCGTGTGCTGGCTGGCCGATCGTACCTCTTCTTTGGGGGACTGGACTGTCCATTTAGATCCTCTGTGCATTTTAAAATTGGGTTGTCCTTTTTTTTTTTTTTTTTTAAGAGAGCGTGAGAGTGAGCTGGGGGATTGGCAGAGGGAGAGGGAGAGAGAAAATCCCAAGCAGACTCCACGCCCAGTGTGGAGCCTGACACAGGGCTCGATCTCATGACCCTGAGATCACGACCTGAGCCTAAATCAAGAGTGGGGCGCCTTTCGGAGCTATGGTGGCTATTTGTCTTTTTACTGTTGAGTTATATGTCCTTTTTTTTTTTAAAGATTTTATTTATTTATTTGACAGACAGAGATCACAAGTAGGCAGAGAGGAAGGCAGAGAGAGAGGAGGAAGCAGGCTCCCCGCTGAGCAGAGAGCCCGATGTGGGACTCGATCCCAGGACCCTGGGATCATGACCTGAGCTGAAGGCAGAGGCTTTAACCCGCTGAGCCACCCAGGCGCCCCGAGTTATATGTCCTTTATCTTATCACACTTCCCACTCCCTGAAATGCTTTTGCTTTTTTTTTTTTCTTTCTGTCTGCCTCTCCTTATGAGTATGGAAGCTCCGTGAAGTCAGGCACCTTGCCTCTCCGCTCGCGGCTGTATCTCCAGCATGCAGAGCGGCGCCTGCTCCCTAGTTAGTATTTGCTGAGTGAGTAAATGACTCCACGGTGACCAGAGATGGGATGACTCAGTCATTCAGCAGACCAGGAGCTCTCTGCATCCCTGTGGTCCTGATAATTCTAAGATGAGAACACTCCTTCTAGTCTGGGTCAGTCATGGTGGTGACGTAGATCTCCCTAGCTAACAGCCCCTCCCCCAGAGGATGGTGGGCCAGGGGCGGCCGGGGGTCAGTGATCAGGCTAGTCCTTCCACTATCTTCTGCCACTCCCCAGTCTTGACATTTCCCTGTGGGCATGACAGGGAGTATGAGGTGACCAAAGCCCTGTCCAGGATGGTTCAGGCAGAGAGCTCTGGATCCTTGTACTACTGAGTTCTAGAAAGCTCTCGCACCCACAGGGAAGTGATTGGACTTCCTAACATGTACCAAGGTCTACTGGTCACCCAGCTTTTGCTCTTGGTCCCCTGTAATCCATCTTCTACTCGTAGCCAAAAGGATTCTGGAAAGAGAAAAAAAAAAAGCCTAAGTCAAATCATGTCCCTTTGCTACTCGAGACTCCCGGGGCTCCCACCTCACTCAAGAGGAGAGGCTAAAGTCCTCACAAGTGCATCCAGACCCCTGCATGGTCTGGCATCCATTACCAATCTGGCCTCAGCTTCTGCTGTTTACCCTTGCTCCCTCCAATCCAGCCACATTGGTCTACTTATTGTTCTAGGAACACACCAGGCATGATGGAGCCTCAGGGCCTTTGCACTTGCTCCTTCTGTCGGAAGGCTCTTCTTCCAGATATCTATGTGGCTCCTTCCCTCACCGCCTTCAGGTCTTTCTCAAATATTTCAGGGAACCCTGCTCTGCCCTCTCTACTTAAAAATCACACCCCATGCCCCACTCTCTTTGTCTTCTTCCCTGCTTAATCAAATGGTGATAAGTAATGTGGCTTCTGCAGGCGACCTGGCGAGCCTCCCCTGGACCTGGGCAGTATCCCTTGGTTGGGCCATGCGTTGGAGTTTGGAAAAGATGCTGCCAGCTTCCTCACTAGGATGAAGAAGAAGCATGGTGATATCTTTACTGTAAGTGCCTCCTGTGCCTCTAGGGGCAGGAAGGGAAGGAGATGAGCAGCTGGGCTGGCCATACCTGGTGTTCGCAGATTCCTTCTACATCCTTCCATACACTAAACACACCCATCCACTGGTCCTACCAACTTTCTATCCATTTTTCCATCCAACTGTACAGCTGGCACTTAACTAACATCCGTTCCTTCATTGTCCCTTTAGCATCTTCCCATCATTGAGTTATTCGATGTCCAGTTCTTGTATGTCCATCCAGCCAACCCCTATCCATCCACCCAGCTTCCATCTACCCAACAACCATCCATCCATCCAACATTTATCCATCTTCCTGTCTACTCAGTATATAAGCAGCATCCTTCCATCCTAATATCCACTAAACCCTCATTCATGTACTCCGTTTCCATCAAACCTCTATCCATTCACCCATCTTTCCATATATCTATCTAACATCTGTCTATCCATCCACTTATCCATCATCCAACCTTTAATCTGTCTACCCAAATGTATCTAGCATCCTTCCATTCATGTACCTAACATCTATCCAGTTTTTATCTAGACATTCAGTATCTTTTTTTGGGTGAGCCTAGTGCGGGGTTTGAACTTACAACTGTGAGATCAAGACCTGAGCTAAGATCAAGAGTCAGGCAGTTAATTGACTCAACCTCCATATGTTCAGTTTCTACCAACTTCCTTTTATCTACCCATCTTCCTGTCCATCTGCCACTATTAACCTAACATCTAGTTACCTATCCATCCAGTATCCAATGTCTGCACACTCTGTGTGCATCTATTTATATCTCCATCCATCCATCCATCCATCCATCCATCCATCCATCCCCTCAACATCCAAACAACCAACACATCCATCTACTTTCCATGTGTCCTTTCAAGTTCCCCCCATCCAGCATTCATCCTTCAATCCTTTTACCCAGTATCCACTGAGGACCCTGCCATTGTGTACCCAACATACATTCAGACTTTTAGTTTCCAGCTAACCTTTAGCTACTCCTGCATTCATCTTTCCATCCAACATACATTCACTGACGACATCCTTCTGTTTACCCACCCATCTAACAATCTGTTCAACAGCATATTTTCTTGGATATTGGCCTATATTTCAAAGATTTATTTACTTATTTTAGCGGGTGGGGGTGGGACAGAGAGAGAGGGAATCAGCACAAAGCCCAATGCGAGGCTTGATCTTATGACCCTGAGTTCATGACCCGATGGTCTGTATTTTATAAGAGTTTGATTAACGTGACTCCCAGATCACACTTTGGAAACAGGGGCCAAGGCAGTGGGTGGTTAGGATTGTGTGACCCCCCCGACTCCCCCCCACCCGCCCCAGCAGATGTTTGAGGGAAGAATGCCGTTTCCTTTGTTAATTACAGGCTTACAGCTCTCCATGGCTCCTTCCCTTCTTGGGCAGCATAGCCTCCCACAGAAGCAGGTACTGCTGGCACGTCCGCTAGCCTGAACCCAACAGCATCCCTTCATCCGTCCGTCCGTCTGCCTACCCAAGATGCACACAGCATCCATCTGCTGCCTTCTGGGGGGCACACTCTGCCCTGGGGGCTGGGGATCCGGCAGTAACCGAGATAATGATGAGAGGTGCTTAAGAGCGAGGTGGTTAAGAGCACAACCTGTGATGCAGAAAAGCCAGTGGCTGTCCTCACTCTACCACGTCTCAGGCACATCCCGTGCCTTCTCTAAGCCTCAGTTTCCAGCCATCAGTGGTCCCAACCTCATAGGGTCATCATGAAGGGTGGCTGTGTGTTAAGTGTCTAGCACAAGGTGGGCCCCAGGCCCTGAGAGCTGCTGTCCTTCATAGCGGCTCTCCTCACTCTGTCCCTGCTGACCTCCCACAGGTGCTGGTCGGGGGCAGGTATGTCACCGTCCTCCTGGACCCCCACTCCTATGACGCGGTGGTGTGGGAGCCTCGTAGCAAGCTGGACTTCCACACCTATGCTGTCTTCCTCATGGAGAGGATTTTCGATGTGCAACTCCCACATTACAGCCCCAGTGATGAAAAGGCCAAGATGAAACCGTGAGTGGCTGGAGATGGGGCCTATGGGGGGCCGTGGAGGGGCTGATGGGCTTCTGCCTGGGTAGCCCAGGTGCCGTGTGGCCCGAGTTCATCTCTGCAACAGGCATCCAGTAATGGCATTTTGTTCGGAGAAGACAAACAAACAAAACAAATAATAGCCCAAGAGAATTAGGCAGAAGAAAGGCTGCTTTCATCTTTATTCCTTTTCGGAGGCGGGACTGATTTCAGTAGGAGGAGACCGGGGTTTGGGTCAGCCAGACCTGGATTCAGATCCCAGCTTGATCACTTCCTAACTGTGTGACTTTGAGCAAGTCCCTTGCCCTCTCTGAGCCTCTGTTTCCTCATTGTAAAAGGAAGGGAAGTGGGTGAGGTGATTATTATTTTTGAGTCCATATTCTGTGATCTCATTAGCTTTCCCAGCGATGCTGGAGGGTAGGTCACTCACAGCCCCCACTTTTTGGACGAGGACACTGAGACCCAGAGAGGAGCAGTGACTTGCCCTAGGTCACACAGCAAGAAAGTGGTGCCAGTCCTAAAACACAGGAATCATTCTGTCAACAAGAGGATATGTGAGCACATTTATTCTGCATTCATTATGTCTGCAAATATCTGAGGACCTACTGTACGCCAGTCACCGTCTAGATGCGGGGCAGGGCTGCACCACGATGTCGACCTGCCTACCATATGCTGGTATTCGCTAGGAACGCTTTACTCTCTGTGCCGTTGCCTCAAGAGATAGGTACTTTCATCCCTATCTTACAGTTGAGGAAACAGACTCAGGGAAGTAAAGTGACTTACCCACAGTCCACCATTAGCAGATGGCACCCCCGAGATTTGAACTCAGGTTTGCAGACTCCATAGCCTAGTCCCCTCCAGCTGACATACTGAGGAAAGAAGTCTCTGGGTCTGCTAGAGTTCACGCAGTCTGATGGTGATTCGTAGTGGTCTGTCTCCAGGAAGGATAGCCTCCTGGGGTTAGGAAAAGCATCTAGAATGGGTTTTGCAGGACTGCTAAAGCTGAGGAAAGCCAGAGTGTGACGTGAACCTCAGTGAGAGGCGATTCCCAGTCTGACCTTGGCTTTGTGGGGTGGCTGCTAAGAATATTTTTGAGCCCAAGTGTCCTCAGTCCTGACATTCTAGGGGGACCATCAGGTCCCATTGGCAGTAAGAATCCCCAGTTCTCTGCATTCTGCCCCCCTACCCAGGGAGGCCTCCACTTTCCTCCAGTGTCTGTGCTAAGAGATCCTGGGAATTTCCTCCACTGTCTGCCCTGAGTGTTCCTGGGAATTCCCCATCAGCCAGCATGTGGTCTTCTGGGCATAGTTCCCACGTCTGTTAAGGGCTACTGTCTCCATTAGTGTGGGGTCTGGGTCACCGGTGGGTCAAGGTCAATCACTAGGTCAGCTCCCATTTATCCAGCACTTACCATGTGCAAGGCACGGCAGTAAGCCCTTTCACACGTTATCTCACCTGTGTCATGTCTCTCGTGTCTCCAACAACGTTTCAACTTGAACATCCAAAAGCTTATATTTCCTGGGAGTTTGTGGAACCCTTTGGGAGGCTTTCCCCTCTTGAGTTAATCTAGAATCCAGTGGCTTTCTCCATCTATAGGGGTCCACCCTGATTCCGAACAGCAGGTGGGGACAGAGGGCAGGTGGGGTCAGCACACTGGGCCTATTTCGGTGCTGCCTCGAGGTGTCTCTGTGAAATGTTCTTTCTGCCATGTTAAGTGGACACTGTGGGCTTGGCGGGGGGGTGTGGAGGATGCGGGGTGGGGGGTGACCTTTTCTGGTCTAGATGCCTGCGCATGCTCCAAAGCGGCCTTCACCTCAGACACAAGATCCTACCTTCGGTTGGCTTCTAATCACAGGCTCAGCCTTGGCTGTGGAGGCTCAGTACAGAGGGGCTTCTGCTTTAGCCGCACACCCTGCAAGGCTCCTAGGCACACGTGGTGAGACCAGGTCACCAGCTCAGGCGACCTGATTCCTCGTGTCGCCTTCATTCAGGGTCATGTCTTAGCAGTCCTTGGCCAGGGGGATGCTTTACTCAAACAGGTGTCACTAACTTCACATCTCAAGGAGAAAAGAGTTCCCTGGCTAGTTCTCTCTCCTCCAGAAGTGTGCGGGTTCCTTATCTGAGCTTGTGTGTCCTAAGGAGGGACAGACTGTCATGGTCAGGAGTTCAGACTCTGGGGTCGGGTAAACCAGGGTTTCAATCCCAGCTTCATCGCTTACTGGCTGTGTGACCTCAGGAAAGTTGCATTCTTCTCTGTCCCTGAGTTTCTCTGTCTGTAAAATGGGTGGCATGGTAGTACCTGGGATCCCTAGAGTTGTCAAAAGATGAAATGAGATCATGACACTTGGCACAATAAAAAGCAACTGCCACTGTCATTGTTATTGACAATGATCGTAGTAATAATAATAATAATAATAATAATAATATATTTATGCCAATTGTCCATAGGCCCCCATTGCCAATGAGGAACCAGAGCCCTGGGACCCTAAGGTTTGAGGATGGGGGGCACCTGTGTGCACGTTCCCCTTCAGAGGCTGTACCTTTACTCTGTTCCCTGCCTTAGGACCCTCCTTCACAGAGACCTCCAGGCACTCACGGACGCCATGTATAGCAACCTCCGCACCATCCTGCTGGGTGACACCTCAGAAGCGGCCAGTGGCTGGCACGAGATGGGTCTCCTCGATTTCTCCTACAGCTGCCTGCTCAGGTGAGCCAGGGTGGCTCCCCATCTCGGGAATGGAGCCCAGCTGCCCGGACCTGGGTCAGCCACTGATAGTGGCCACAGGAGCCATGAAGACTTTATGGGTAAGGAAGCAGTTTGGGACACGCAAAGCAAAGACTGTAAGATGACCTGTTGTATCTGGGATCCCAGGAGTTTACCTGGCTCAGGCTATGAGTTGAAAAGGAGGCTCACCCGGGTCAGGGAGAGGGACCTTGCCAACGGTCCGGAGCGGGAATAGCAGATCAAGGTTTTAGAGACCGTCTTGTCCCGTGGCTTCCAAACCTTGGACTTCACAGACCAGGAAAACAGTATTTTGGAGACCAACCCAGGACTTGAATTTTTTTTACCAGATCTTGTAAACTCAGATCACACACCACACTATCCAACGTCCCTTCCTTCGGCAGTGGCAGACACGATTCCAAGCTCCAGGCATACAGCAGGGGGGAAACAACACCTGAAACTCATACAGCTGACAGGAGCTGGAGAGACAGATCACAAACCAGTAAATAAAGACGGATGCGTCCAAGAGGGGAAACATGGCAGCAGAGAGCAGCAGATGGGGCGAGAGTGCCTAGGGGGCTCTTTCGACCAGACTGGAAAGGAGGCCTTTTCCGAGCGTCTGGCCTCAGAGTTGGGGGCTTGCTACAAGTGCTACCCCCCACCCCCCACCCACCTCTGCTGAGATTGTAGGCAAAGGAGTCAGCAGGTGCAGAGTGGTGGAGGTAGGAGGATGCTTGGCCAGAGGGCCAGTGCAGCTGAGCCCAGCGACCGAGGCAATGCGGTTAAGAAGAGGTCAGGGCACTTGGCTTTGGGAAACCGGGTCTCACTGAGCTTCAAGGCGGGGAAGGGCTTGGGAATTTATTCTAAGTAAGATGAGTGACACTGGGGGTTTGGGCAGGGGCGTGACATGATTGGGCTTGGGTTTTAAAGCTCTCTTTGGCTGCGGACGGAGACCAAGCTTGGTTGGGCGGGGTGGGGGTGGTGGTTGTGGCTGTAGAGGCAGAAGGTTCATGTTAGGAGGCTGTTGATGTTGGCTAGGTGAGAGAACAGGAGTCTGGACCTGGAGGTGACCAGGAAATGGCGACAAGTGGTAGTTCTGGGGGACAGATGGACTTGGTAGGACCTGCTGAGGATTTGATGGGAGGGGGGTCGGGGAGCATGGGCACAGGCAACAGGAAAGAGCTGGAAGGATAGTCCATGGATTTCTGGTAGTACCAGTAACTGACCAGCATTTCAGAAACCAAAGACCATTTCAACTACTGCAAAAAAATTAGAGACACGATTTCAGAATAAGGGACAGGCCTTCGCTGACACATCTGAGCACACAGGTACATTTATGACACCTATGTATGTGTTCACATGTAGGCTCAATGTGTGTTAGCACTTTTCACCCTCACAACAGCTCCATGAGGCTGGAACTTTACAAACCCCATTCGACAGATGAAGAAACTAAGGCCGGGAGAGCCTAAGACATTTGCCCAGAGTCCCATCATTTGGGGTCCTGGTGGGGCTGGCTATAGAGCCTGCACTTTTTTAAATAAAGATTTTATTTATTGATTGATTTAAGAAAGAGAGCAAGTGGGGGGAAGGTTGAAGGGAGAGAGAGAATCTCCAGCAGACTCCACACTCTGCACGGAGCCTGATGCGGGGCTCGGTCCCACGACCCTGAGATCATCATGAGCTGAAATCAAGAGCCAGTCGCCCAGGCGACAGAGCCACCCAGGCAGCCCGGCAGGGTCCCCACTCTCACGCACACCCTTGCTGTATAAGTGGTCCGTGTCTTTCTCCTGTCACCCTGGAGTGGTGCGAGCACCGTCAAGGGCTTTAATTTGTCTGGGTGATGCTGGTGCAGTCCACCTTGTCATTGTGGGATTGCGGGGAATGGGGCTGAGGCCCAGAGAGGAGCAGCTAAAACCACACAGCAGGTTCACAGCAGGGCATCTCCCACAGCTCCTGGCTCCTGTCACCCTATGTCCTTGGTTGAGAAAAGGCAGGGAGGCTGTGCCCTTGGGGGACGTGGGTGCAGTGTGGGGGCAGCCGAGTCTGTTTACACCCATGGTAACACCCTGTGCATGTGGAGGTGGGGAGTAGAGGGAATCACATGTAGACAGATCCCTGTCTTCAGGATCTGAGGCCTGGCCTGGAGCTTCTGTTTCTTGGCCTGGTGGACTTGGCCTTCTGGGTGCCATCTGCAGCCCCTGAGATAGGAAGGGAACGACTGAGTTGGATGACAGGAGGTGCAGGCTCGTGTGGCCCCAAACCATGAGCTGCCACCACTTAGGCCTTCCAACCCGTCCTATGGCTCTCCTGTCTCTGTCAGTCCTGTCCAAAGTTCTCACCGTGGCTCCATCTTCCTGTGTGATCAGCCGCAGCCCAGCACACGTCCTGCCACAAGGGCTTTGCACTTTCTGTGCAAAGAATGCTGTTCCCTACACGTCCGCATGGCTCTCACCTCACTTCATTCATGTGCCAAGTGATATCTCCTCGCAGAGGCCACTCCCTGACACCCAATTCATAGGATGGCCCCCACTCCTCACCTAGCTCCCTGCCGGTTTTTTCTTCCTGACTTCTAGCACCACCTACAGGTCGTGTGTGTTTACGCACCACGATTTATTCTGTCGGCCGCCTTGTCCTGGTCCCTTTGATGTGCAGGTGCCACAGGAGGGACCCTCCCTTCCACAGTGGGAAACCTCATGGCCTTCTTAGGTTTTACTGGGGTTATTTTTGATAGAAATATGTATATATACACACACAGGAAAATGGTTCTCTGTTTTAAGGAAAACACTGGTGCAAACGGAACCAGAGACCACAGGGCTGGCTGACCCAGCTCCAGGATAAGGGCAGCAGCCATGACTCCATGGCTGCCCAGGGTTACCAGGCAGGACTGCAGGTTTTGGAGGGGGTCCTCTTCCGACATGAGATAAGAGAGGGCATCCAGATTTTGTGAGGTTTTCCCAGTCGTTCAGTTTGTTTGTAGGAAAACTCTATTCACCAAACCAAACATGTCAGTGGGCTGAATCCAGTTTGCGAGTTGCACCGTTACAACTCTGCTGGAAGGAAACTGGGGGCACTGGTCTGGAGAACAGGGTCCCGGGGCCTCATGTGACTGGAGGGGCCCTGGGACGAGTAGGATGCAGAGGTGCGAGCCTGGGAGGATCCGCTCTTCCAAAGGAAGCGTTGCTGTCTTAGAACAGTGGGATGGGTCGGTTGTGAGCTTTCCATCTCTGTGGGGCATGGAAGCCAGGCCGGATGAGGGAGACGGATGCAGAGGAAAGGTGGTACAGGAGTAGCCTGGGTGACTGAGCTCAGAATCAGGATGACCCTACAGTTTCTCCCTAGATCATGTTCTTAGGATCAAATTCTAACCCATCCAACCACCCACCCTCCCTGTCTCCCAACCATCCAGCCAGCCAGCCACCCACCCGTCTATTCACACAGCCTCCGACCCATCCGTCTATCCCTCCTTTGAATATTGATAGAAGATCTGCTCGGAGCCCTCACTGCACAGATGAGGGACAGCGGAGTTCTAGACCGGCCTCCCTGGCACCCCCCCATTCCTGCTTCCACCCTCGGGAAGTCCCTCTCCTAGGAGATCAGGGATGAGCAGCAGCTAATGGGGGGACAGGTCAGGGCATCTCTGCAGAAGGCCAGTCTCTCCTACCGCATGGAAAAAGTGAAAACCTGTGGCTTTTCTCCCAGGACGGAAGCCAGCGGGGCTGGGCTTTTGGAACATTTACAAGTGGCTGGTGGAGAAAACATTTTCTTTAAGAGCATTCCTGTGGTCAGCGTGTGTGCTCATACTCTCTCCTGGGTCTCATCCTTTGTCCACACCCCTCCAGGCCCTGTCCTTCCTGTTCAGACCCCCAGCACCCTTCAGGTCCAGCCCAGACTTCTCCCCGTGGCCACCCAGCCCCCTGCCCTGCCCTGCATCACCAGCCCCGCCACCCCCCTGGTGCTCCCGTGCTGTCCCCCACATCCCAGCTCCAGTGCCTGGGCCAGTGACACCTAGCAGCTCTCTGACCAGACCATGCTTGCCCCCTCAGTTCTGAACCTTGGCCCAGGTTGTGCTTTTGGCCCGCACCCCTTCGTCTACCCTTCTCCCTACTCAGCTCAGACTTTGCCTCCTCCAGGAAGCCTGCCCTGACTTCATCTGTAGGGTCAATAGCCTCTTTTCCTGATCGGTGCCTCCATCTTGTCCTGCTGCCCCCTCAGTCCCTCCGTTCCAGCCTCACCAGCCTCCTCGCTGCTCTTCTACCCTGCATCTGCTTCCTGGCTCGGGGTGTTGCCCTGAACCCCCCTCTCTGCTCTTCATACTCTGAGCCGCCCCCGCTTCACTCTTCACTGCCCCCCCCACCCCGCATTCCAGCCAGTTTCGTTTGTCCTCATCTCTGAGCACCAGCAGGTAGGACTTGTTCACGTACTCTATTGCCAGCTGTCTGTGTTCCGCATGGGGGGTCACCCCCTGAGGGCTGGAGTGCTCTGTCTGTTTTCTCCATTGCTAACTTCCTGGTATAGAAGAGTCCGGCGTAAAGCAGGAAAAGCAGGTGCTCGTTAGCTACATGCATGAAAAAACGCAAGCCGCTGCGGGAAGGTTTCGCCAGTGTGCCCAAGGAGGACCCCCTCACCCACTGTTTGCTGCCCACAGAGCCGGCTACCTGACTCTGTACGGAGTCGAAGCTCTGCCGCGTACCCATGAGAGCCAGGCCCAGGACCGCGCCCACTCAGCTGATGTCTTCCACACCTTCCGCCAGCTCGATCTCCTGCTCCCCAAACTGGCACGTGGCTCCCTTTCAGTGGGTAAGCACCGCGGGAGCCGTGGTGGGTGGTGGGGCAGACTGAGGGACTCAGGGAGCCCACGCTCCAGGTGAAGCATCACAGACAACCTAAGAGGAAGGACATTCTCTCACCCAGGGAAGCAGTGAGATCCCTGTCACTGGGCATATGCAAGGGCATATGGTGGGGGGCAGGGTGCAGGCCAGAGCTGGGGTTCCTGGCAGATACAGCACGCCTGCGGTAGGGCCTGAACACCTATTTGTGTGTTATTTTTATTCTATTTGTAAAGGTTTCTGTTACTTTTTTTTTTTACTGAGATACAATTTTCTTTTTCTTTTTTTTTTTTCTTAAAGATTTTATTTATTTATTTGACAGAGAGATCACAAGTAGGCAGAGAGGCAGGCAGAGAGAGGGAGAAGCAGGCTTCCCGCTGAGCAGAGAGGCCGACTCGGGGCTTGATCCCAGGACCCTGAGACCATGACCTGAGCCGAAAGCAGAGGCTTAACCCACTGAGCCACCCAGGCGCCCCTGAGATACAATTTTCATAGACGAGAGCACACAGGTCCTAAATGCACAGCTGAGAGGTAAATCTAAATGCTTCATGGCCTTTCCCAGTCAATATCCACCCCACAGAGGAAGCCACTGGACGGGTTCCTTTCACCTCGGATTAGTTTTACCTTTCTTGAGCTTCCCATAAATAGAATCAGGCCATGTGTGCCCCTCTGTGTCTGGCTTCTGTCACTCAACTTCTTGTCTGTCAACTTCGGCCAGATTGCCTTGTGGGTCAGTAGTCCGTTTTCATGGCAGCGTAGCGTTTTGTTAGGGTGATGTACCATGATTTGTCCATTCCCTGGTTGATGGATGTGGGGTCGTTCCCAGTTTGGGGCTGTTGTGACTTAGGCTGTTCTTGTCTGTGTCTCTCGTGGCCTTCATATCTCTTAGTTATCAACCCTCTGCCCTTAACAACGTTGATCTTGCACACCGAAGGGATTGTTCAACCATTTAGCATGTTCATGAAATGCTACATCTCAAATATTTCCACTTGGGTTTGTGAAAACCCACCCCATTTATTTTTGTGGCTCCCAAGGGGACTCAATGTTGGTAAAGAGGTTCCGGCAGGATTCAGTACCTGGGGCCATGGGAATCACTGGACTGCATTGTCTTCTGGCCACTGGGTCTCCAACTACCTAGTGAGAAGAATCCCCTGGCGCCCTTGTTAATGGTATAAGTCCCCAAGCCCCATCCCGCTCTCCAGGGAGGCTAGGAAACTGCATGTATGACAAGTGGCACAGGAGGTTAGAGAAATAATTTGTGTCCTGGACTCAGATACTTGCAGCAAAACCTGGATTCAGATCCCTGCTGTTGGGTTTCTGCACTGATGACTTTGGGCAAGTTGCTTCTTTTTGCCCCAGGTCCTTTCTCCGGAGGGGCCGTTGAAGGGAGTGACTGAGACAGGCTCTCAGCTCAGGTGGCTTGAGATGATTTACTGGATCCTATATATAGCCCCTGTTCCTCAGCGATCTCATCTGTAAAATGGGAAAAACAACAGGATCTTCCGATAGGCTGACTGTTAGGAATAGCTGAGGTAATAAGAAAAAAGCACTTTTCTGTTGAGGACTTTCTATAAGCCAGATACTAGGTTAAATGTGGTGTCATTCAGTGCTCTCAACAGCTTGTGACCCCATTTCCTTTATGTATTTTTTAAAAATAAAAATTAATATTAGATTGTTTAAATTAAGAAAGAAACATTCTTGGGGCACCTGGGTGGCTCGGTCAGTTCAGAATCTGATTGCAGCTCAGGTCCTGGGATAGAGCCCTATGTCAGGCTCCTTACTCGGTGGGGAGTCTGCTTCTCCCTCCCTGCCCACCCCGCTCATGCTCTTTTTCAAATAAATAAATAAAATCTTTTTAAAAAGAAAGAAAGAAATATTATTGGGGTTAACAATTCAAAGATGTCGACAGTAAGAGTAACAATACTCTTCCAAGCCTAGCTTCTTGTGGAAACCAGTGTTAACGTGCTGGTATATACCCCTTCACACTGTTTTATAGGAATACTGCATTTTACGATGAGACAAATATACATATCTAGAGTTTCACCGTGTATTTTAGAAAAGGATTATATCTATGGTTTGCAATTTAATTTTTTTAACCTAATACTGTAGCTGTGAATTCTTCCCTGTCAACACAAACATCTTCTAGTGGTGTTAGCCAATGCAATTAGATTAGAGAAATCAATTACTGGTATAAGAATGGGTAGAGAAGAGGTCAACTGTCCCTGTTTGCAGAAGATGTCACGTTATGCTGGGAAAACCCCAGGAAATCCATGATAAAAATAAATCAAAAAAGACTCTAACAAAGTAGAAGGATATAAAATCACATGCGGAAGAATTGAGACATCTTTGCATTCTTGCATGCCAGCATTTAGACAGCCATCCCCCTCCAGTGGATATTTATAATTGTTTCCTTGTATGTGTGTGTGTGGCTATTACAGTATTTCATTGTACTTGTATCTTCTCTACCATCTGGTGAGTTTATTCCTCTCTGACAGTTTCCCGGAAGTGGGTTTGCCACGTCAAAGGGCAGACACATTAAAATTCTTCTTAGCTGCTGCCACATCATGTCCAAAACCATGGAGCAATTCATACTCCTGCCTGAAGGGAGGGAGTCTGGTCATTCCCCACCAGATGTTATCAGTCTTTCTATTTGCTTGCCAATCTGATGGGCAGAGACGGGTAACTTGTTTTAATTTGCATTTCCCCACAACCTTGTCAACAAGCAGTTATCAGCCTTTAAAACCTTGGCAATCTGTTGGGCGAAAAAAAGGGCATCTGGCTCTATGGACATTTCCCCAACCACGGTGATGAAACAGCCGTTTGCTTCTCCGCTCTGAGTTACCTCTTCGCATCCTTTTAGAGACAGCTCCTTGTGTCATTGAATCCTGCCATCAAGGCTAGAAGGTTGGCATTATTATACTCATTTTGCAAGTAGGGAAACCGAGGCTCAGAGAGGTAAAGTCATTTGTCAGGGACACACAGCTGGGAGATGGCAGAACCAGCAAAATGAAAAGTTGGTCTGATTGCAAAATCCTGTGTGTAAAGCACCTGACAAGGCACCCGAAACATCCCAGCCCCCATTGCTTCTCCAGGAAGGAATGGTTTCTCTCCATTGCCCATTCCTCCATACAAAGGATCCCAGGGACCCTGGGTGGTTCAGGGAGCAGCCCTGCTCTCAGTATAGGAATGCTGCATTTCCCAATATGGGCAGCAGGTGGCAGTGTTGGGGAAGGTTTCTCATCTTGGGGTTGGAGGCTGGAGAACGCTGCCCCCAGACCTTGTTGGGCTTGCGAAGAGTGCGGCCTCTTTGGAACAGTGATTTGGCAGAATCTATCAAAACAGAAAGGCCCATTCCTTTGATCCTGAACTTCCACTACTACACTACTTCCACTACACATGGAAGTCTTGCACATGCCTAGAAACATACAAAGATATTCCTTGCCCCGTTGCTCATAATAGCAAATGTTGCAAACAGCCTAAAGGTTCCCCAGTAGGAACTGATGAAATAAATTATGCATTCACATGAAGGAGAACTGCACCTGGAAAGCAGAACGGAATATGCTGTGATAGGATGAAATCTCTTATGGAAAAGGGGTAGAAAAAGGTGGGTATATTGTGAGGTTTTTTAATTTGTTTGTTTCCTGTTTTGTTGAGCTAGGATTGACATACAACATTGTACAAGTTTAAGGCCTACAGCATCATCACTTGACTTACTTATATTGTGAAATGAGCACCAAAATAAGTTTAGTTAACATCCCTGTTCTTTTTGTTTTTTTTTTAAGATTTTATTTATTTATTTGACAGAGATCACAAGTAGGCAGAGAGGCAGGCAGAGAGAGAGGAGGAAGCAGGCTCCCCGCCGAGCAGAGAGCCCAATGCAGGGCTCCATCCCAGGACCCCGGGATCATGACCTGAGCTGAAGGCAGAGGCTTTAACCCACTGAGCCACCCAGGCGCCCCAACATCCCTGTTTTGTTTTGTTTTTTAAAGATTTTATTTTTATTTATTTGTCAGAGAGAGAGAGCGAGCACAGGCAGACAGAGTGGCAGGCAGAGGCAGAGGGAGAAGCAGGCTCCCCACAGAGCAAGGAGCCCGATGTGGAACTCGATCCCAGGACGCTGGGATCATGACCTGAGCCGAAGGCAGCGGCTTAACCAACTGAGCCACCCAGGAGTCCCCCAACATCCCTGTTTTTTAAGAATGTAGGAACACGTATAGATTTTTGCTTCTGAGGAGGCTGAGGTGGTATGAAAATGCCCACTGGAACTCTCGGAGAAGCTTGCTTGCTTGCTTACTTTCTTTCTTTCTTTCTTTTTTTCACCAGATGCATGTATTATTCCCCCTCCACTATTAAAAATAAAACACATTTTAAAAGAAAAGTGACCCTTCATGGGACCTTAGATCTCTGAGTCTGGTGCTTCTCATACAAGAGGGAATTGGGGGCAGTTAAACAGAGCTAAATTAAATATTTAGCTTAGCTAAATATTCTGGAACATTCAATTTACCGGATTATTTGGGAAGGGCCTGTTTTCTTTGAATATTGCTTTGGGGGGGGGAGTCACAGAGATTTTAAAGAATCACAGAGTCTAATGCAAAAATCTAATATATCTCAAAGGGAAAACACAAGACTTTAAAGATACGTCCCTCTCTGGACTGTGCCCCCAGGTTCCTGGGGAACAAATAGGCTTCTGAGGAAAAACTTGAGAGGTACTCTAGTCTGAGCCCCTCGTTTTACAGATGGGGAGACTGAGGTGCAGAGGTAGACAGGGCCTTGGCTAAGGCCACGCAGCCTCGGAGGTCTGGGATTTGAAACTAGTGCCATTTCTAGTTACACGGGCCTGGCTGTTCTGAATCACAGCACTGAGTCATTACACTGGGGCTGATGATACCTTAGAATAACGGCAAGAATGAAGCAAGCATGACCTACGAAGCCACTACCAGTACCAAGTGTATTCTGTGGTTTTTTTTTTGTTTTGTTTTTAAAGTTTTTATTTATTTGAGAGAGAGAGCATGAAAGGGGTGAGGGGCAGAAGGAGAAGCCAGCTCCCTGATGAGCAGAGGGCCTGATGTGGGACTTGATCCTGGGACTCCAGGATCATGACCTGAGCCGAAGGCAGTTGCTTAACCAACTGAGCCACCCAGGTGCCCTATTCTGTGTTTTTATATCCTCCTGATAATCCCATGAGCTAGGTTGCTTCCATTTTATAGATGGGAAAACTGAGCCTCAGAGATCCAAATTATTTACACGACATCATCTTTCTAGGAAGGAACAGCGCTAGGATTTCTATCTGGGTCTCCCTGGCTGTGAACTCTGTGTTGTTTATTTCACAAGCTACTAGTTCCTAATTATAGAAACAGTATGTGAATATATTTTCCATGGACTAATAATTTGCTAACGTTCATTAGTTCATTTAATAATATAGCTACTGTTTACTAGGCCTATGCCTGGCATCGCTCTCTGTGCTTTATAGGTTAACACATTCAATTCCTGCATAACCCTTTGCATGGGAACTCAAGCTATCCCTGTTTACTTGAGTTGAGAGGTGGGGTGGATTTTTGTTGTTGTTGAATCGTAAGAGTTCTTTATATATTTTGGATACTGTACCCTTATCAAATCCATGATCTGCAAATATTTTCCCTCCTTCTACTGATTGTCTTTTCATACTGCATTGCTTTCTAAAGTCATCCTTAAAAGCTGTGTTGACAGTGATATTCAAGGTGTGTAGAGTGCGTGTCAGACCTTAAAGAATGCCAGTCATTTCCAAATCTGTGTTACATTTCTCTGCTTTCTTTAGCTTTTTCATCAGATAATTCTTCTAAGCAGCCAGACTGAGCATCAACTAGGGCCACTTCAACACTTCCTATACCCTCCATTCACCTGCTGAAACCCTCTGCGTGCCCGGGTCCCACCCCCCGAGGTTCTGGCAAGATTGTTCTGTGGTGGGACCTGGGCATCCAGAGATTTCAAAGCTCTGGGGTGATTCTCCAGGACCCCCAAAGTTAAGAAACACAGAGAGATAATGTAGTTGGTGAACAGTTGGTCTCATTGCTTTAAATTGAGAAGTATATCACCTGAAAGGTGAGAAGTGTATCACTTGTAAGGTGTATCTCCTGAAAGGGTCTAGAGGTTCAAGGACAGCCTACGGGGCAGAGTATTTGAAAATGTAACTAAGATGCTTAAAATATGTGCATAGTTTAATATAAGTTGAGCCTACATTTTCTACCCTTTCAAATGCCCTGTAACACACAGCCCAGTTTAGAACCATTGGGTAGATGGGTCTTCCTGAGACACTGCTTTGTGGTTCCAAACAGCCAGTGAGAAATTCCTAGTGCCTGGGAATCCTATAACAATCCAGAGCAACATCCGCTTTTCCGAAGGGCGATTTCGGAAGAACCCAGTCTTTCATTTGCATACACACATGTAAATACAGCATCGTCTTGTAGCGTTCACACAGCGTATGCGTAGTAAGCACCCAGCTTCACACCCTTGGCAGTCTGCCCTTGTGGACCCATCTGGATCTGTTCATGGTTTCCACCACCACCACGGCCCTCCAGAGCGTGCCCCACCCGTGTTTGTTTCATGGTCACCGCCAACTGGCGATCCGCAGGCCAAAGCTGACCTTCCGAGATGCTTTTGTGGCCGCGTCGTGATGCACAGTTCTTGCTCAGACAGTAACCTGAAAAAATGGGAAGATTCCATATGAACATCTGGAGTTTTATCATCTTCTGAAAACTTAGCCTCCCTGGCCATGCTGGGCCAGGTTTCTCCATCAGGCCGGTGGGGCCAAGAAGAGACACCCCGCCTTCTCCTGTTCCCCATGGCCCCTTCTTGGCCCTCCTCTCTCATTTATCTATCTTCCCTGCCTTCCCTGGAGGTAGTTGAGTGTGAGACCCCAAACCCATCTGTCCCCACCTGATGGCAGTAAGATTATTTCCCAGTGTCTCCTGAATGCCGCCGTGCTGAGTCTGCTCATAGGGTCCCCCCCATGAGCACAGGCTGGCGTTGCTCTGGGGTTGGAGCCTGGGAAGGGAGAATGCTGCCTGTGTTCCCTGTTCCTTCCCCTGCGGCGTAAGAAGCACCATTCACCTAAGGCATACTGATGGGGCGTCGACTGCGGGCCCGGTGCTAGAGACACAGAGACGAGTAGTACCGACCAAGCCCTTCACTCCTGTCCACCGGGGCCAGGGAGACAGAGAATAACAGCTCAGCATTTCAAGGCCTTCCCTGGCGCCTCTTCCCCCATCCCCGAGAAGTGACACCCAGCAGACCCTTGACCTCATGGGACATCAGGCTGGGTAGCCCTGGACTGGGCTGGGGGGAGATCCGTAACCTCCAGCCTCTGTGCTCTGGCCCCATAGGGGACAAGGACCACGCGTGCCGAGTCAAAGGTCGCCTATGGAAGCTGCTGTCCCCGGCCAGGCTGGCCACACGGGCCCAGCGGAGCAGCTGGCTGGAGAGTTACCTGCAGTACCTGGAGGAGACAGGCGCGTCCGAGGACATGCAGGCCCGGGCCATGGTGCTACAGCTCTGGGCCACACAGGTGGGTGTGGGCGTGTGAGCGGGGCCGCGCAGGTGTGGCTGCGCCTGTGAGCACCTGTGTGTGCTGTCAGGCACACGTGTGTGTGTGTGTGTGTACCCGTGCGCATACATATATGTGTGCATTTGTGAACGTTTGTCCACATGAGTGTGGGTGTGGGTGTGTGACCACAGACCCAGCCGTCAGTTCCCTGACTTTCTAGACTGCCAGACCGTTAGCACCAATAGGATGGGTCATTCAGTGTTCAGTTTGGGTTTTAGTTGGTCAAACTGGGAGAAAAGCTGTGCGACTAGTTTAATAAAGACTTACATACACTTCACCTTGATTTCCCCGTTTTGAACATTTTATCGCATGTGTTCTCTCTCCCCCCCCTCCTCCTTCTCCCCCCACCCCCGTCCTACTGTGATTATTTTACTGAACCATTTGCGAATAAGTTGCAGACATCATGGCTCTTTATCCCTCATTACTTGAGCACACGTTCCTGGGAGCAAGAATTTTTCCTTCCAGAACCCAGTACAATGATCACATTCAGGACAATTAACCCAGATTCAGGATCGTTAGTTAATAGACAGTCCCTCTTCCTGTTTTGCTAGTTGTCCCAGTAATGTCCTTTATGGCTCATCTTGGTCCGATGGCCAATGCGGGATCACATGGTACATTTAGTCATTCTGTCTTTTGAGTTTTTTTCAATATGGAACAGTTCCTGTGCCTTTCATTGTTTTTCATGACCTTGACATTTTTGGAGTATGCAGAACAGTCATTTTGAAGAATTATGTAAAATTCCTTTGAGTACTTCCCATAGGCCTCAAAGACCTGCTTCTGTTGCTTATGTTTTTGCTGGCTGTGGGGGTGGGGCAGACAGTCAAGGAAACACATATAGGGTGATTTTAGATGTGAATATGCGGGGTGTAAATGGAGTCATGAATAGAGATCCTGCAGTCTCCTGTAGCCAAGGGAGTGGGTGAGGACTCTCTGAATGAGGAGATGTCTGGCTGGTAAGAAAGAGCTAAAGTTGGGAGCTTGGGAGGGAGGTGGGAGTAGAGCCCTCCAGTGGGGGAACCACAAGTGCAAAGGCCCTGAGGTTGTCTCATACCCAGTGTTTGAGCAACAGCAAGGAGTTGAGTGTAGCTGAAGCAGAGCAGGAAGGGGTGGTGCTGGGAGTGAAGGAGGAGATCATGGAGGGCTTATGGGTCCCAGTAAGTAAGGATTTGGGATATTTCTCTGGGTGAGATTGGGAGTCCTGGGAGTGTTCTAAGCAGAGGAGGGACAGGATCTGAG
This sequence comes from Lutra lutra, assembly GCF_902655055.1. NCBI lineage: Eukaryota > Metazoa > Chordata > Mammalia > Carnivora > Mustelidae > Lutra > Lutra lutra. The sequence goes on along the minus strand of NC_062286.1, from coordinate 132,456,175 downwards.
AGCAAAGGCAGAAGCAGGGACACCAATAAGGAGACAGTGGTGGTAGGACTAGGTGGTGGTCGTGAAGGTGATGAGGATTCTGGAAACAGAGAAGACAGCGCCAATGGATGTGGTAAAGGACCAGATACTGGGGAGAGAGTGGGGATCAGGATCTCGAGGCCTGGTTCCTGCTCTCTCCTGGACCCCGGAGTCCCGTTCCTTCTCTCGGCCCCTCCTCACAGGGACAGCTGCACAGACTGACGTTTCCGGGTAATTCCCTTCCCATCGACTTGCAACTTATTTTTAGTTTTCTCTCAGAGCCATTAACTGTCCTTGCAGGCAAAGGCTGGCAAGGGGCAAGGGCTGGGTTTAATCAGCAGTTGGGGCCCCATTAGTGCCTAATAACATATTGATGGGCAGAGACTTGGAGTTCCAAAGTGCCCCCAGCATCCCTTGCCGAATGACCTCTGTCAGCAGAACTGGACACTGGCTTGGGGGCTTGAGTGGCAGAAAGTCTGGGGAAGAGCCTTTGGCGGGGCCAGGAGAACTGAGCAGGACTTGGGGACAGGACATACTCTGACTCGGAGCCATTGGCAGCGTGCAGAATCCAGGCAGGTGGGAAGACACTTTGAGAGCCTGAGTCTTGACAAGAGGGCCAAGATGCTGAGTAGCCCAGTGGTTTCAGGCACAGGCTCTGTGAGCACCCTGCCTGGATTCGAATCCTGACTTTGCCACTCCCTGGCAAACCAGTCACTTAAGTTGTTGGTGCCTCAGTTTACTCAACTGTAAAACAAAAATGGTAGTCCCTTCCTCAAGGCTCTATGGTGAGGAGGAGAGGAAGGGATGATACAAAGCCTGGAACTGTGCTTGGAGATAGCTAGAGCTCAGGAGACACATTCAACAGATACTTAGTGAGGTCCCACTGTGTGTCAGTGGGGAAATTCTAGAAGCTGGGGATAGAGCAGTAAGCAGTCCAGAGATCCCTGCTCTTATGGAGCCGATATTCTGGGGAGAGAACAACTGATAAACAAGTAGGCATATTAAAATACAGTCAAGTTCTGCAGAGAAAGGATAAAGCAGGGGAGGGACTAGCAGAGGGGAGTGAGGGAAGGCTGCTTTATATAGGGTGGGCGAGGAAGGCCTCACCAAGAAGATGACATCTGAACAGAAACTCAAAGGGAGGGATGTGAGGGAGCCATATAGATACATAGGATGAGGGTATCTGAGCTGGGGACACAGCAAGTGCAAAGGCCCTGAGGCGGGGATGAAGATGATGAGAGAGATAGCAGGTGCCAGCCCATGCAGGGCCCTGCTTTGACTCTAAGAAAGGAATTCTTAGAGGGCTCGGAAGAGGAGCAACATGGCCTGCCATCTGCTTTAGGGAGATCATTCTGGCTACATTCCTAAGAATTGGCTGTAGTGGAGAAGGGGAAGCAGGGAGACTAGAGATAAGGCCACTGCAGTATCCAGGCAAGAGATGATGGTGCTGGACCAGGGTAGGCCCAGAGGACGAGTACATGCATTCTGGACTCCCTTCCGGGTAGAGCCAACAGGATTTGCTGTTGGACGGGACATTGAGAGGGGGCACCAACGAGGACTCCTCCAGGTTTGGGTCTGATTAACAGGAAGGATGAAGATGCTGTGAACAGATGAGCAAGATTGTGAAAGGGGCAAGTCTGGGGGTAGAAAATTCAGAGGGTTGATTTTGGGTGTGCTGAGCTCGAAACGGAGAACTGAGTGGGCGGTAGGGAGGTACACCTCGAGTAAAGAAGAATCTGGAGTTCAGGGTTAAGGTCCAGGAGGGAGATGTGCATTTGGGAGTTGGCAGTGTAGGGGTGACTGGAGACAGTGGGGGCTTGGGTGGATGGAGGAGGCCCTGGGCCTCTCCAGCTGTGGGGGTCAGGAAGATGTGGGGGAGCCCACACAGGAGGCTGAGGAGGAGAGGCAGGGGGCTGGGAGGGGAGCCAGGAGGGAGGCCACCCAGAGGCCAGGTGCAGAAAGAGTTCCGCAAGGTGGCAGAATGGTATAACTATGATTCCTGGTGTCCGATCAGAGTGAAGTCAGGAGGAATAATAGAGGGGCCAGGGAAGCTTCCAGCATCCAGGGCCCTAAAGGGCCACATACTGGACTGAGATCCAAGGTCCAGGACTCTAAGGGAACGGGTGGGCAGAGAGAGGAGTTCATGAAGGTCTGCCCACCAGGCCCACGGCAGTCCGGGCTCCCCTCCCAGCTCTGAGACTTTGGGCAATGGGCAATCTTGTTGACCCTAAAAAAAATATTTTTTAATCATAAAAAAATGAAAAGAAAGATCGTCTATGATCTCCCAGCCTTCAGCTCTGCTTTCTTCTGCAGCGGCTCCAACCCCAGATGGGCTTCCCCAGCTGTGGCAACAAAGGTCCCCGTGGCTCCTGGCTGTTGGGCAGCCCCTGTGGAGGAGGGCCTCTCCTTCCCTGGGATTCTTGCAGAAATCCCAACTGTGGTGCTCACTGGCCCAGCCGGGGTCACATGTCCCCTCTGAGGGCATCGCTCCCAGTGGCCCAGCCCAGGTCCCATGGCCACAGCTGAGGTCTAGGGAGGTGGGTCAGCCCCAGATGACCAAAGTGAAGTAGAGGTAGTTCTTTGAAGGAAAATGGGGCTGTTACCCACAGGCAAGGGGGGAATGCCGGGCAGGCAGGGCTGCAGGTGTCCCCACTCCGACTGACTGATGAGGTGGCCACAAAGTGGCACTCGGGAGTCTCCCGGAGCTGCGCTCTGCACACTTTGAGCGCCCCCTGGAGGCCAGCTACCGCCATTCACAGAAAAAGTAGAGCGGAGGACAGGTGCTCCTGGGTGAATGGACTTTGGCTGCAGGGGTAAGGGATGAGGCCAGATGGACATGTCCTCTTGGGGAAACTGAGGCAAGGCCCTATGGGAGACTCAGCTTCCAGGATAGTGAATTCAAGATCTCTTGTAGCAGTGTGACCACACGCACACATGCACATTCACATGTCTGTGCAGCGGGAGGAAGGCAGCCTTCGCCACCTCCCTAAGTTGCCACAGCTTCTTCCTGAAAGCAGAGATCACTGAGCAGCCTCCTGTTCCCCTCCTACTTCGTAATCAATCAGCAGGGGCCCCCACCAGACTGTCTGGGTGAGATAAAATGGCCTTTGCACTGAGTTAACCCAAGGCTGAATTATTTATCATCTACCCTCCCCTGGCTATTTAAGTGATGGACAGCAAGTGACCTTGCCTGTGTCTGCTGGACCTGAGATCCCCCTTGCTCTCGAACAGGGTGGGGGAGGGTGAAGAAGGGTGCCGGGAGGAGAAACCCCTTCTGAGCCCCTAGTCTGTGCCCGGCGTGTGAAAGTTGCTTGTATCCAGTCTCAGGCCCCTTGTGGACACCCCAGGAGTGAGCATGTTATCCCCTTTTTACCAAGAGAGAGGGTTTTTTGTTTTGTTTTTAAGATTTATTTATTCATTTATTTTAGAGAGCTGGGAGGGGAGGGACAGAGGGAGAGCAAGAGAGAGGTTTTTTGTTTTTTGTTTTTTAAGATTTTATTTATTTATTTGACAGGGAGAGATCACAAGTAGGCAGAGAGGCAGGCAGAGAGAGAGGGAGAAGCAGGCTCCCCGCTGAGCAGAGAACCTAATGCAGGGCTCGATCCCAGGACCCTGCAATCCTGACCTGAGCTAAAGGCAAAGGCTTAACCCACTGAGCCACCCAGCGCCCCAGGAGACAGTCTTAAGCAGACTCCACACTGAGTGCAGAGCTCGACGTGGGGGGGCTCAATCTAATGACCCTGGGGTCATCATGACCTGAGCCAAAATCAAGAGTTGGATGCTTAGCCAACTGCACCACCCAGGTGCCCCTCAAGGAGGTTCTGAGACCCAGAGAGGGAAGAGACTCATCCGGAATCATAGAAAGGGGGCAGTTGGGATTTGAACCCAGCTCTGTCTGGTCCAGCCCAGAGTTCTGCCAGCCCACCTCCTGGGCTGCTGTGGGACATAGACATTTATTTGACAGATGCCATTGAGCCCCTACTATGTGCTGGGCCATGAGCAGAGACTAGGGAGTGCGTAGTTTTCCTTTCCATGGCAAAGGGTGAAAATGGTCCCTGCTTGAAGGGAGGACTGAGTGAGGAAACGTGGTACCTCCTTGTTAAGGAATTCACAGCTAAAGAAAAAAAGCAGAATTTGTGTCCCCATTGTCGATGCTCTGGCGCTCTTGTTTACTACGTTGTTCTGAATGTTTTCTTCTGTGATGAAGATCACCCAGTTTTTAAAATCCACATTTTTAATGTTACTTAATATGGTGTCATGAGCCTTCCTCCTGGTCATTGCAGATCACTATAAAAATACTTATTTTTGTTTTGCTTAAAAGTGCTGTACCCAGGAGCACCTGGGTGACTCAGGTAGTGAAGTGTCGTCTGGCTCTCTATTCTGGCTCAGGTCATGATCTCAGGATCGTGAGACTGAGCCCCATGGCGGGTTCCGTGCTCAGCGGGGAGTTTGCTTGAGATTCTCTCTGTCCCTCTGGCCCTCCCTCATTTCTTTCTCTAAAAAAAAAATAATAATTTTTTTTTAGTTTAAAAAAGTACTGCATCCATTAAAAAAAAAGTCAAACAGTTTAAAAAGACAGATGCGGTGGAAATCAGTACCTGCCCCCCATCCTTCCCACTTCTGTCCCAGAGGCTCCTTGAAGAGCTGGTCTGTGCTTCTTCATATGATCCCTCATGAAACGTACCCACAAGTGGGAGCACGGGGAAGCCGCCTTCCCCATCACGCTTCTGTGCACCTCAGCTACGGTCCCGTCAGTACACACACCGATGCAAAGCCAGCTGCCTTTTAACGACGTCCTGTATCACCATCAGGAGGACCGATCATCCTTTATCTCATCGATCTATTGATAGACATCGAGATTGCTTCCAATCTTTTGTTGTTACGTCAGCACTGTGATCAGTATCCTCGTGCAAATGTCCTTTTGTCTGCATGCGATTATGCGTGTAATAGAGTCACCAGGGAAACATGGTATGTAATGACTGTTAACGTTATCGAGATGGGACGGTGGACACACTCTTTCCCCCCCGCAGCCGAGGTGAATTGCTGTTCCACCCGTGCCTGGAGCTCGTTTCCGGGAACCCCACACACATCGTAGCCACATGCTAAATACCTGAATATTAAAACATTCAGCTAAGGCTGAAGTCTTGGAGCAAGAAATTTTATCCATTTTCCTGATTATTAAACTATTGGGAATTTTTATGTTCAAGAAATTACGGGCTCTCGCTGTCCCCCTTGATTATGGCTTCCTTGCTTCACACACAACACTCAGATATTTGAAAGTAGATGTCCGGATGTGACGTCACTTGGCTGTTGTGTGTACCAGCCAGCCACAAAAACCCAGTGGCATACGCCGCTGAGCACTCACTTAGCTCCTGTGTCTGTGGGTCTGCTGGGAGTCAGCTGTTCTCCACTGGGCTCAGCTGGACCGCCGGCTCTGCCCCGTGAGTCCCGCGTCCTCCTTGCGGGACCAGCAAGCCAGCCGGGCAGGTGGAAACACACAAGGTCTCTCAAGACCTAGACTTCCTGCTGGTGCTCTGTCAATTCTGCTTCATTCTGTTGGCCAAAGCGAGTCACTGATTCACGGTGACTGGGAGGAAGTGCTAAGTCCCTGGCGAGGGGCATGGGTACAGGGAAGGGCAGAGTACTGTGGCTGAGGATGCCGTTATCCTCAGATGTTAGCCACAGTCTTAGGGGATACGCCTGGTTCCTACTTCTGACACTGGTTCACCAATTAGCTATGAAGATTACCTGTGTGAGCTCAGATCAATGAGTTTGCTCAAGGTCAAGGATGCCAAGAATAGCCCTGAGGTCGACATTGGGCTACACCAAAGCCCCAGAGCATATTTGGGCCACGGCCTGAGCCGAAGATAAACATGAGTCATGCCTAGATGTTTGGCAGGCATGGGAATCTCCGTGCCTTGGCCTGGGCTGTGTTTGTGGCACAGACCGGTCAGCTGTCGCCCCAGGCCTGCCTTCTTGGTGGTATAACGGGCTCCTTCTCATTGCAGGGGAATATGGGTCCTGCTGCCTTCTGGCTTCTGCTCTTCCTCCTCAAGAATCCTGAGGCCCTGGTGGCTGTTCGTGGAGAGCTCGAGCAGCTCCTCTCCAGAGCAGAGCAGCCCATTTCACAGATGACTACCCTCCCCCAGAAGGTTTTGGACAGCATGCCTGTGCTTGGTGAGAGAAGCAGACCCTCCAAATTAGCCCCAAAGACTCGGTCATTGTGGGCACGCTAAGCCCTTCCCAGCACGGACTCCCACTGTCCGGAGTCCATTGGCGTCCTCTGACCTAGGGTCCCCCTAGACCTCCTATCTTCTTATACCTGGCATCTCTGTGCCCTTCTCTCAGCTGCTCAGGACTCATGGACTCAGTCAATCTGTGTGGTTGCTATTGGCAGAAAACCTCACTTAAACTGGCTGAAGCAGAGGAAGTACTTTTTTTGAGGGCGTTAACTAGAAAGTTCAGAAGATAGCTAGCTTCAGGCACAGGTGGACCCAGGCACTTTAACAGAGCTCAGTACTCCCTCTCAGCCCTGCTCTGCTAGGTTGGCTCCAGTCTCGGGCCTGCGGAGGGTGGGAGGGTACACTTCTCTGCAACAATGGTACCCAAAGTCCCAGGAATTTATCTTTGAGTTATATGTCCACCTGAACCAAGTCCAACCCAAATTTTAAAAAATTGGGGTTGCTTGGATTGGCCAATTACACACAGCCCTTGGAATTGGGAGTAAAGTCAACAGCCCAACCTCTGAGACCTGGAGAGGGCATGGTCCCCAGAAGAAAACCAGGGAACTACGTCCAGATGGGGACTATAAGCTGGGCAGACAGAAACAACCAATATCGATGGCCTTGCTCTCCCCTAGTCTGCTCTGATATCTCCCTGCCTCCCCTGGTCCCTCACAGATTCTCCTAGAGTCAGACCCAAACCCTCACATCCCTCTGAGGACCACAGTAATCATATCTCATCACTTGGCCTTTTGTGGCCTCACTGTGTGACGGTGGGCAAGTTACACACCCTCTCTGAGCCTGCCCACCTTCCTCTGTAAAATGAGGGCCGCGGGTAGCATGTGAGTGTGTGAGGGGACAGCTGCTGACCCTTCCTGGTACTTGCCTGTGCAGATAGTGTGCTGAGTGAGAGCCTCAGGCTCACCGCCGCGCCCTTCATTACCCGGGAGGTTGTGGTGGACCTGGCCCTGCCCATGGCAGACGGGCGGGAATTCAGCCTGCGACGTGGAGACCGCCTCCTCCTCTTTCCCTTCCTGAGTCCCCAGAAAGATCCGGAAATCTACACAGACCCAGAGGTAAGTTACATACTCGAGACCGTGGGGGGGAAATCAGGGGCTTTGGGACCAGTCAAATCTGAGTGGCAGCCCACTTCTGCTCTTTGCTGTGTGACCATGCCCAGATTACTTCACCTCTCTGTGTCCCTGTTTTCTCACCTGTGAAATGGACCTCATCATAGCACCTGCCTCACAGGGTTGTCCGGAAGATTAAATGAGAACATGTAAGAAAGGCCTTCACAGTACCTGGCACACACAGTGCTCCGTAAGCGCTAGCTGAGCAATTTTCCTTTTTTTAGAATGTTACAGTGTCAGCTTCTCAGCACTTTTCTCTCTCCCTGGACTTTGAGATGGGTCAAATTTTCATAATTTCTAACAGATTTGGGTGCTTACTGTGTGCCAGGCCCTGTGCTGTGTATCCGTCCACCCACCCACCCTCCCATCCCCCCACCCACCTATTCAGGCATCCATCCCATCCACCCACCCATACATCTGTCCACCCCATCCACCCACCCATACATCTGTCCACCCCATCCACCCACCCATCCAGCCATCCTTTCCAGCCATCCACTCACCCATCTGTCCATCTGTCCACCCACCCACCCACCCATCAACTCACCCTTCCGTCTCTCTGTCCACTGATCTATTCCCCTTCCTTCCACCCTCCTTTCATTCACGACCTCCTCCGTGCCAAGTCCTGTGCTCAGATACAATCTCCCCTTACCATTCTACAATGTAACCAAAGGAAATTGGCATCCTCTTTTTTAAAAGTAAATTTTAAAAATAACCTCTGTGCCCCTACCCGGGGCTTGAACTCATGACCCCGAGATCAAGAGCTGCATGCTCCCCTGACAGAGCCCGCCAGGCGCCTCTCAAAATCATTTTAATCTTTAAATTTTAAACTGCCTAAGCCATATATGCTTATAAAGTAAAATATACAGGCACGTATGTTTAAAAGTAAAAATTTTCCTTTATTCCTTTTCTTTCCAGTTCCACAGAGTTCCCTAACAACAGTTTGGAGTGCAGCCTTTAAGTTATTTTTATGTCTTTGCAGACATACACACAACACACTCACACACATAGGAACAGATAGGTGTGTGGACAGGATCACACAACACGTGCTCTTCCGAAACTTCAGCAACTGGTCTAAAAATTTCTGTGCGCACACACAGACCAAGCTCAGCCTCCTAAACGGGTACCGTAATTACTTTAACCAGTCCACTATCGATTGACCTTTACAATGTTTTCAGTCTACTCCTCTTATAAACAACACTTTGAGGAACATCCTGACACGATTTTCTTCGGGGACACATGTTGTGGGGGCAGAGTCGGAAAATGGACCTCCTTCCTCTTCCAGGTATTTAAATATAACCGATTCCTGAGCTCTGATGGGTCAGAGAAGAAAGACTTTTACAAGGACGGGAAGCGACTGAAAAATTATAGCATGCCGTGGGGAGCTGGGCACAACCAGTGCCTGGGGAAGGCTTACGCCATTAACAGCATCAAACAGTGAGTGTGGGGGCAGGGGAGGGGGAGCGGGCCTGGTGGGGGAGGTTCCTGCCCCAGCTCGTTGGCACACGCCCTCCTCTTCTGAGATCGTGGCTTCTCAGCCAGGAAAATGGGCAGAGGCTCCAGAGGGCCTGTGAGCCATCTCCTGCCCACAGATCTGTTTATTTGTGTGCTCGAAATGCCTGTTAACTTTGAAGAATCAGAAGATCTCACGTAAAAAGCCAGATTTCTGGTCTCTTTTGAAATAATCAGATCTGGCAGTGAGCTCTTCCCTCCGAATGTGGTGTCCGAATACTAAACTCGGGACGTTCTGTGCAGCTGACCGCCGCCGTCTGTCTGCAGCTGCCCTGCACGGTCAGACCCCCTCGGCAGGAACTGGCCAAACGGCATTGTTCCCTCTTGGTTATTTTAACGCCTGTGGACCCGAGTGCCTTATAAATTCTCTTCCCTGGATCCCAAGAGCCTTGGCCCCCAGGCCACAAACAGATCAGGCCGGGGTTAGGACATTCGCCCTGTCCTGTGCCGCCCCCGTGTGACTGTAAGCTGGGTGACCTGCTGTGTCTGGGTCCTCAACTGTCCAGCTGGGGGTACTGATCATACTATACCCCCGGGGGTGTCAGAACAAAGGAATTGGGTCTTGCGAAGTACTTAACCCACTGCCTGGCTCCTTGTAGGTATCTAATAAGGACTAGTTATTACTGTAATTACCAATATGCCGGCATTGTGCCAAGTGAATGGGCACGTTACATTAACCTCTTGGTCTCCATTTTCTCAGCAGTGAAACGGAGCTCCTAGTATAGCCTGTTCTGCCGTGATGCTGCAGGTTATGTCCCTAAAAATCATGGCCATGTGAAACCACACGATAAAATCCACAGGGATTTGCGGGGGGTGGAAATGGGGCTGGGACCCAACAGACAAAAAAACCTAAGTGCCACGTGCAAGTTAAGAACCCAGAGGGGAGAAGGTCGTACAGGCTCACACGTGTTTCAGGGCTGAGCAATATGTAGGTGCTGTCGTTAAGTATGGTGTTTGACCTTGAAAACCACCTGAAGCTTGGTGGTGGAAGCGGGCGGTGGGCAGGTTGCGGCTGTGCTGTGAAGCGTGGAAGGAGGGTCCCCTGAAATCGGACACCCAGTGTCCGTGGGGGCGCACCAGCCGCCCCGGGAGCCAAGCTTTCTGGGGGAGGTCAGGTGTGTGCGTGCGTGGGTGCGTGGATGCTGACTCAGTGGGCCCCCCTGGGTTCGGCTTTGCATTGTCCTCGTGCTTCTCGCACACGAAACACATGAGCAAATAGGAAATTTGCCTGAGGCCTCCTCGGGGCCCCAATACATCCATCACGTTGAAACAGACCCACGTGTTCAAAAGCGTTGTAGCAGAACTGACTGCAGGTCCTACTTCATCAAGTTTTTGGACAGATAAAAAGAGACCTGGGATGCTAAATGCTTAGCCCAGCGCCTGGCACCTAGCATTTCAACGAATCAGTCAATTTGTTATTTGCTCTCCCCTCACTGTCCTGCAACACTGCTGGGTAGGGGTTAGTCCAATACTGACTCTGGAGGTCAGATCACCTGCATCTGTGTGACGGTGCCCCTGGGTGAGGGGAGGTGCCGGGATCCCCATCCAGCTACGGGTACAGAACTCCCCACCCTGTCTAAACTCACTCTCCTGCGTCCTATAGCTTCAGAGTTGGGACAGATCCATCCCACCTCTTTAACTTCCTTCGACCAGGTGGGGAAACTGAGGCCCAGAGTGGGAAAGAAACTTGATGAGGGTCAAGAGGCAGAGCCACGTTTGCCTAGCTCTGCTGTGGAGAGCGTGGACTTTGCTCTATCTTCAGAGCAGACAGTAAGGGTTCCAGGAGCTGGGTGGGGCGCCAGGGGTGAGGAGGACTCTGGTCTGCAGGAGTCGGAAAGGGTCACTTAGTCAGGAGGACTCATTGGGTGATGCTGCTGTAACAAATGACCCCCGGGCCCCTGTGGCCTGCGACAACGGGTTTAGTTCCCGCTCACTAAGTGGGTTATGGGTGTGGGAGCCCCTGCCCTCCACACACAGATTCAGGGACCAAGCTCTTTCCATCTCCCCACTCCACCGCCCCATCTCGAGGTACATGCAGCCATCGGGCAGAGAGCACACCGGGAGTCTCGTGCTCACCACGCTGTCTTTGGTGTCTTTGGTTTAGAGTCAACCCTTGTCACTTCTGCTCCCGGCCCGGGGGCAGAACTGGTGGGTGGGCCTCCTAGCCACGGGTCAGGTGGATGGGGAGGGGCTCGTGCACTCCAGCTGGGCAGGAACCACCTGGGGTCAGACTCAGGAGGAAGCCATTGCCTTCCTGCCCTATTCCAGAGATACCCCCTCGCCTCCCAATCCTGCACACCTTCAACACCATCTCTTTGCAGATTCGTGTTCCTCGTGCTGGTGCACTTTGACCTGGAGCTGATCAATCCCGACGTGGAGATCCCCGAGTTTGATCTCAGTAGGTACGGCTTCGGGCTGATGCAGCCGGAACACGACGTGCCTGTCCGCTACCGCGCCCGGCTGTGAGCTCCAGGACCAGACGGGGCTCTGCACACATGCCTCCACCCAGCCTGCCCCCCATCACCCAACTTCCTGGGTCTACGTTCGCCCTGGGTGCAGGAGCTTTGACCAATGGGGCCAGCACTTTCCTGATTTTTTCCTAGAAGGCTGTGTCCGGGGAGGGGAATGAAGGTACGCTGAGAGGAGGGGGATGGAAAAGGACACCAAAAGCTCTATGAATTGTCTGCAGCTATGACTGAGTTCCACCTGAGGCTCTGCTCCCAGCTCACCTTGTTCCCCCCCACCGCCTGCCCCGCTGCCACTGTCGGATAGCCATAGAAGCTGGGGCAGACAGGGCAGAAGCGGAAGTTCTGCCGTGTCCCAGCTCCCCGACAGGGCCAAGTTCTTGACAGTGCTGTGGTCCAGGCCTTAGCTAGTCAAAGCAGATCCTGGCTTTAAAAGGGCCAACCAGGGCCTCACGGTGTATCTATTGAAATAAGCTGTGTCCCCAAATTATTGTTAAACTAGCCAACACCAGAGAAATCCCTTAGAATATGCCTTCCCTAGGTGCCCCATTCACTAGACACATCCCTCATCTCTCCAATCACACTGACGCTTGAGAAAAGTCAGGAAGGTTTTCCCAAAGGTCAAGGTACAGATCATGAGCCCCCTGCAAAGGCTGGGCTCTGAGGAGTAGAGTTCTCTGTTCTAGACATACAGCATCCAGATGGGAGAGCTTTCCCAGGGTCGAGACTCAAGTAGGGAATAAGGAAGACAGCCCAACAGGATGGTCCTGATGGAAGGAACCAACCAGGGCTTGTGGGAATGGTTAAGCAAAAAAAAAAAAAAAAGAGGTGTTGGTTTTCTACGTTCTAGCTTGGGAGCTCCAGCCGCGGCGTATGGTCCATTGGCAGACCTGTTTCATTTGGCCTACACTTGTGAAAAAAATACATGAGTTGTTACCATGTCATCTGGGGGAGAGTTCATTTAAAATGTCCAGCTTCTCTTGAAAACTTGGAAGAGTGGGCTGCGCTGGGCCCGTATTCCCAAGGGCAGCTGTTGGCCAGGCTGAGCAACAGCCTACTCCCTTACCCAGGCCATGGGCATTCTGGCTCACGAGGGTTTCCACGTGGTGGAAATTTTTTTCTGTTCCATTCACAGTCTCTCGTGGCCCTTGAAGGCATTCCTGTTTGAGAGCCCTGTTCTGATTCTTAGAAGTGATATTGGAGGAGGTGGTAGGAACCTACTCATTGGTCCTCAGGCCAGTGACCCTCCCTATCCTGGCTGCACCACCGTTTGAACAGACAGATTAAGGATGAAAACTTGCCTTTGCCTCAGCTTTAGAGAAAAACAGGTCAAAGAGAAAAACTGCCTGGAAACATTTATTCTGATGTTAAGTATTATAATGAACATTAGGTCCTGTTTACTGAGAATCCTCTATAGGCCCCTGACAGGCACAGTGGATGCAGTATTTCTGCTTCTCGCAGCATCTCTGTGAAGAGAGGACGATTAGGCCTTCTTGAGAGATGAGGAAATGGGCTCAGGGAAGTGATGTGACTTGGTAGGATTTGACAGAATTATTGTCCCAGTAGCACACGATAGATGGGCAGCTCTGCGTTCCTTGGGCTCAAGGGGGGTGGTGGAGGGCCAGTTCCGATTCGCATTGGAGAGCTGACAGAGCCAGAGGCACCCATGGCTGGCAGCGTCTCACGAGACACAGACATGCATATGCACGCATAGCTCGGTCCCTGTAGCTTTAGCTGGAGGGAGGAGAGGACATGAGATCTCAGAAGGGTCCAGGGGCCAGTCTCTGCTCGGAGCCGCGCCAGGGCTTGGGGGCTTCCCTGGCCCTCAGCCTCCAGGCACCTCCAGGATTCCCAGACAGACGCTGTGATTGGCAGGAGGCAGGATATCCCCAGGGAAACCCATCTTCACGCCTGGGTGACCCCCGCTGCTGCCTGCTTCTTAACTCTGCAGGAAATCAGGGTTGGCAGCCTTCCGTGGGAGGACTGAGCCGGTTTCCATGGCAACCGTAGCTGCCGCCTCCTGGCTTGGAAGGGAAGGAAAAGGCTGGCAGAAATAGATGCAGGAAGGTCTCTCTGTGTGGGGCTGTACCCTGGTGCGCTGGGGAAAAGCCCTTATGACTGCCCCCACCGCCAAGTCCCGGCTGCCCTATCACCGGGACTAGGTTCTCACCCACATTCCCAAAAAGGCCAATTCCTTTTAAAGGTGGTGCCTCCTTGGAGCCACAGACATTAGGAAGAGATGGTTCTCCCACCAGGCGGCCCCAGCTGGTACCAAAGATACTGAAGCAGAGCTTGGGAGCCGATGCTTTAAGCCCTCCCTTGTTTTAATCCTTTTTCCTTTTTTCTTCCCTCCACCCACCCTTTTCTTCTTTTCAAGAAAAAAAAAAAATCAATATATAGAGTAAAGAGGGGAAGATGCATGTGTTAGCTCCTTGCTGCAGGTTGGTAGGAAGGTACCGGGACATCGTTGTATTTCTTCAGACTTCGCTTTAGAACCACAAAGGTGCAGGACGCAAGTCAGAAATGCTCTTAGGCCGACCCGATGAAGCGTTTCCTTCCCATCGGCATTATTATTTTGTTTGTGTTCTATTTCGTATTGTTGTTTACCAGATATTTTCCTTTAAAACAGACTCATTGTTTCAACTTTAAATTTGCTTAAAAGGGGGAACTTTATTCCACCGCAGCCAGTAAAGGACAACATGTATCACTCGCTGCAAAAAATAGAAAGTGGCTGTGAAAAATACATTTGCGGGGGCGGGAGGGGAGGAGGCGGTGGGGAACGGTGGGAGGGCCTCTGGGCCCCTGTCGCCGAGGCTCGGAGCCTGAGCTCTGGCTCTTCTCCGTTGTAAAATGAGACAAGCAAGCATTGCCCGGCGTGTTACAGCGAGGTGGGCACCACCCCAGACCTTCTCCCTGACCATCCCCGGCTGGAAGAGGAGTAAAGCGAGCTCCGCCCCTTCTCCGGCAGCCGGCTGGCCCCGCCCACAGCGAGCTGGGAACCGCCCACCTGCCCGTTCTCGGGATGGAGAAGCAGGCTCCGGGAGTTCAAGCGTCTTGCCAAAATCCTTGATCTTGGTGTGCGTGGTGTGTGTGTGTGAGCGCGCGCGTGTTAATAAACACAGTGTTTGGGGGGGTAGCAGTCATGATTATGCCTTGCTGTTTTAATAAAGAATTCTATTTTCATATAATCTCGATGAACAGAAAAGTGCTGAAATGTATTAAACCATCCTTGTTTATGGAACTGCCTCTGAGTATGATTCAGGTTGACGGTCGGCCATGTCCGCGACGGCAAGGCTGGTTTCTGGGAAGGGAGCACAGAGGACCCACTGTGTGCCTGCTTTGGGACAGGGCCTTTCGAATCCAGTTGCATGGCAAGCGTTCCTCTGTATATTATGACCCATTTTTACAGATGGAGAAACTGATGGTCGGAGAGGTGAAGTGGCTTGCCCGAGATCACGTGGCTAGTTAGTAGCCACAAGAGCTGAGGGCAGCCCTCTCTGCCTCCTGAGACTGTGTTAGGGATCTTTCTATCAACAATCCTGTAGACAAAAGAGGGCCCAGATGCCCATAGAGGACCTTGGGATAGGAGGCTCGCAACCCAAAGTAAGACAAACAGAAAAAAATCGTCTGAAAAATTCACTGGATGTTCTCTTTCCTTCACTATAACATATGCATTTGGGGTTTTGTTTTGTTTAAAGATTTTATTTGTTTAAAAGAGTGCATGAGCAGAGGGAGGGGCTGAGGGAGAAGCAGACTCCCCGCTGAGAAGGCAGCATGGGGGACCGGGCGACCATGGCATGCTTGGGGTAGGGCTCTGTCCCAGAACTCTGGGATCATGACCTGAGCCGAAGGCAGACACTCAACCAACTGAGCCGTCCAGGTGTCCCTACATTTATTTTAATACAAAAATGAAGAGGTGAAATAAATTAGATTTGGGGAAGTTAAAAAGAAAATTGTTTTTTTCTCTCCAATCTTAGATGAAAAAGTAATTTCCCAAGGTAAATGTCCCTCGCATCAGGTTCCTCGTTTATAAGGGGGCAGGGAGGCAGGTCTGGTGGGATTGAACTTGGCTCTCAAGTAAGACACTGACATTTTTTTTACAATGTTTCCATTCAATGTAGCAGACAATTCTTGCCCTTCCATCCGGATGCGGGAGACCAGAGGTGGTGTGGCAGCTTCCCGCCCTTCTGGTTGCTCCAGCATCTGCGTGTGTGTGTGTGTGTGAAAGATGGTGCCAAGTGGGGAGAGTTGGTGGCATGCTATCCTCTTGCCCTGGGACCTCCCCTAGGACCCGCTCTATGTGAGAAAGAAGGGAATACTCAGAATTCTGGCAACTGTCTCCCCAAACCCAAAATGCCATGAGATGCCTCCCCATCTCTGCGGAGGGGATGACGGGCAGGGGACGCAAAGCCCATCTGGGGCTGGCCCTGTGTCAGAGGGGCCATCACTCTCCCTTGAGGGAGGGGACTTGTCACGATTGTCCTCAATTTGAAGACTGAGGCCACAGCAGAAACTGAGAACTCAGACGTCTTTAAAACACCCTTTTACATCCTAAAGGTAAAAATCAAATCAGCTACTCCCTGCTTAAGACTCTCCAAGGCTCTTGACATAAAATCCAAACACCTCTCCACAGCCCTCACCTACGTAATTTTTCTCCTTCTCTGTTTTTCTCTCCTATTCCTTCTTGGACCACTCTTACCCTCCTCACTTAGTCTGCTATGGCCACACCCACCACCTTCCATCTCCTTCAACCCTCTTGCCCCAGGGCCTTTGAACCTGCTCTCCCTTCTACCTTTAGCTTGGAATGCCCTTCCCCTTGCTCTTTTATGGCTTGCTGATTACTCTGATTCATCATTCACCTGTAGCATCCCTCCTCCCTCCTTTCTGTTGTTCTGACATTCATACTTTTCTTATTTCCTTCTCAGCAATGATCAATATCAGATTATTTTTAAATGTCTCTGTTTATGCCTCCCAGTTGAATATGATCTTCAGGAGGGAAGGTTAGCTTTACCACTTCCTCATTCCTAGCATGCAACATAAGCTTGACACATAGTAGGTGCTCAGGAAATACACACTAAGAGAACAAGTGGTCTTTTCCTCATTGTGGGCGAGTTTGTCTTTTATCCTGGATGGCAAGGAGTCATGAAGGTTTATCAGCAGGGAGTGACATGGCCAGACTTCTGTTTAAAGCCTACCCTGGTAGCTGTGGGGAGGTTGGGTTAGAGGAAGGATAAAACTAGGGGAGGAAGATCAGAGAGGAGTCAGAAGAGACCAGGAAGAGGTGGACAAGGGCAGTGGAGAGAAGGTAGAAAACATATCAGTTCCCAAAGGGCAAGGGAGCTAGATGTCAATGAAATGTAATGTTATAGGAATCAGTTCATTTGCTCCCGATCTCTGTAGCTTTGATTTCCTCCTTTTGCTGACTTGCTCATTTTCTATCACATCTTGGAGTTCCCAGGCCATCTGCGGGGAAGAAATATTACTTTACCTTTAATTGCTTTGCTGGAAGCTCATGCCTCAATCCATCCATGCCCTGTATTTCATCATTTTTTGGCTGCAGACCCTGGGAGTCGATGGCTTTGGCAAAGTCCAGGCTACAAAAGGGTTTGATGGACTGTGTGCAGGTTTGCCTATCTCCTTCTGTGGGACCCTCGGGGGCACCCATATTTCCTCCCAGGAAGAGAGCTGGAGCTTACCACAGAGCAATACATGTAATAACAAACTTTAAAATGGTAGGTAGAAGATGAGTGAGTGATGGCCAAGAGAGTGATGGCCAGTGAGTGGGTGGGTGGATGGATGGGTGGACAGATGAGGGCGTGGGTGAGCGGTGGACAGATGCATGAATATTTGGTCTGGATAACTGTGTGGGGGGAAGAATGAGTAAGTAAGTAGATGCATGGATAGGTGGATGGATAAATGGATGAGTAACTAGATGGGTAGGTAATTGGGTATATGGGTGAGTGGGTAGATGAATGGGTAAATAAATGAATTGGTAGCGGATGGATAAATGGTGGGTGTATGAATGGGTGGAAAGATGGGTAGTGGATAGAATATGTGAATGAATGGAAAAAAAGATGGTTATGTGAGTACATAGATTGATAGATAAGTGGGCAGATAAATGGTTGGGTGTGCAGTTGGATAATTTGATGGCTATATGGTTGCATAGTATATGGTGGTTGAATAGATGGCTGGATTGATGGGTAGGTGCTGGGAAAAAGATGGAAGAGGAACGGATAAATATTTGAGTTGGTAAGAAAACCGGGCTCACCCTTTACCAGGAAGCTGGTCCAGGAAACCCAGGGCTTGATGAAGTCCATCAGGTTAGAGTAGAATGGGATGGATACTAGAATCAGACATCTGGTCACTCAAGGATCATCCAACAGCAAAGAGGTCTTTATATTAGAATATTCAGCCCAAGGGTGAGAGAGCTTGAAAGAATCTTAAATGAGGTCAGATATATGCAAAGCGCTTAGTACAGTGTCTGGTATAGAGTAGCCACTCAGTGTTGACTGTTACTATTGTGGCTGTTGCTACTATGTTATATGAGCGTGCACTTCCTAGTGTTAGGCATGGGTGCTAAGCACTACATATTATCTCATTAGACTCCCCAGCAACTCTGGGGGGTAGATTTTACCATGAGCCCCATTTTATTTGTGATTATGATTATTATTATTGGGTGTGACAAAAGAGAAGCAGGCGAGAAGACTGGAGTCCAAGCTGATGGAGAATCCCCCGGGGCTGCTGGAAATTTGGGCAAGGCCACAGCAAAGAGGAGTTGTCCTGAGTGACATCCCCTCAGAGATGTCAATGATTTCCCTTGAGCCTTTGGGTGTCCCCGTAACTACCTCATAAAGCAGTTATTCCTTCTCAGGGGTCTGTGAGGGAGAGGTTAGAGGGGAACTTCTCGTTCTGTGCCTGGAAGTGCCAAGAAACTTGAGGACACTTAGTGGGATTTTAAGTAAGTGATAGCTGGTATTATGGAGTTTAAGAAGGAAAAAACTGACTTCAAGTGGACACATCTCTTGCTACCACAGTTGAGAAGGGATTCACTTGTATTTATAGGGGTGAATTGGGTTAACTTGGTATCACTCAGCCTCAGGTAAAAAAATCTCAACACCTCTGGGCAGGAAGTCTCCCGAGAGGGCCTGAATAGATATGATTTGTGACCTGGAACCAGCCCTCAGCTGCCCCCCTCTCTGGTTGACTTTTGGGGTACTGTTCTCCTTGATGAGCTGTTAATTTTTCCCGTCTATAAAATGTCTTGGTTATACTTGAACACTTACGGGGTGGGGGGAGGGGGCTTCTCTGTAAAACATTCTGAATTTTATTATTCTTTTTGCCCTGTTTCCTAGGAGTTCATTTGCTTTTCCCCTGTTTCTTGTAAGTACATTATAAGGAGATGGTAAACTTGGTTTGTGGAGAAAGAATTGTATCAGTTGGACTCTTTGGGACATAAAGGAAAACATCACAACTCAATCTGGGTTAGATAAAAAGGGAGAATTTACTAGCTCACACAGCTGGAAAACCCAGGGGCAATGCCTTCAGGCACAACTGGATCCAGAAACTCTAATGACATTGTCAGGACTCAGTATCTCAACCTCTGGGCTGTACTTTCCCCTGAATTGCTTTTAAGTCTCTCCTCTTATGATGGCAGAAAATTCTAGGAAATGAAGGCGAGATGTTTTCAAACAGTTATAGTCTTTTCATTCAGAAAGTAAAAATTCTCAGCTGCACGCTGTGCAGAACCTGGGGAAACAGAGAGAGACAGAGCTATTCCCACTGTCTGTACTTCCAAGATCCAGATGTATCTAGATGTTCTTTATCTAAATCTGGAACCCAACTTTGCAGGACTTGGGCCACCCAGAGGAAAGAATCCAAATGACAAGGAATATCTAGCACTAGCCTTGGGCTTGGGGAAGAATCAATCTCCTGCCCGAGCCTTGTGACTGTGACCTTGCCTAGCCATCTCCACCACCACCATCCCAGTCTCAGCCCTTCACCTCTGGCCCCAACAGCTGCAAATGCCTCATGAGGGGGTCTTCCTGCTGTCATCTTTGTCCCCCCCCCCCAGTACTCCATAATGCACACAGCTGCTCACCTCACAGAATATATCAGCATGTGGGACTTCCCTGCTTAAAACTCTGTCATGGCTTCCCATCAGGATTAGAAAAAACTCAAACTCATTCCTTATAACCTTGAGAATAAAATTCCAACAAGGCTCTGCATGGCCTAGTCCGGTCTACCTCTCTAACCTCCCTTCCCAAGGTCATTTCCACCTTACCGCCTTTGCTTTCATTGGCTCCCTTGCCTATACCCCTTCCTCAGAACTTCACATGGTTTTCCTCTCCTTGCCCTGAGGTTCTGAGCTTAGATATATCACCTCCTCCTGGAAGACTTCCTGTCTGACAACCCTATCTAAAGTTGCTGGCGCCTCTCCCAGATATGCTCTGCACTTCCTCTTGTTTACTTTTCTTCGTGGCATTTATCACAACCTAAGTGATCAGATTTCTTTATTTAACTTGTTTACTAACTGTATTCCCCGCCAGAATGTAAGTCCAAGAGCATGGGGATTGCTTGTTTTATTCTTCTCACTGTATCTCCAGTGTCTAAGAGTAGTATTTGGCATATAGTAGGTGCTCACTAAGTCGTGGTTGAGAGAATAACATTTCCAGACCAGCAAATGCTTTTGCCTTCTATTAAATTAATCTAGGGTTTTTCAACCTTGGCACTATTGACATTCAGAACAGGAGGATTATTTATCGTGAGTGTCCATCCTGTGCCCTGGAGGACTTTTAGCAGCATCTCTGGCTTCTACCCACAAGATGATGACATCTTGGACAAGGACCATGATGATGGAGGTAATGAAAAGTGAACAGACTTCAAAAAATATAGTAATATTGGGGCACCTGGTGGCTCAGTCTTTTAAGGGCCCAACTCTTGATTTCAGCTCAGGTCTTGATCTCAGGGTCATGAGTTGAAGCCGTGTGTTGGGGGGCTCCATGCTGGGCATGGAGCCTACTTAAAAAAAAAAAAAAATATATATATATATATATGTATTTTGTATATTTTATTAAATATATTTTAATATTTTAAATGTAATTTTAAAAAATTTAAAATTTAAAAATTTTAAAAATTTAAATATAAAAGATATAAATATAAAAAATAAAATATACGTATATGTACCTATATATTATGTTAATAGTATGTATATAATTGTATATATACACATAGTACTATGTATATAATATGTATATATTATACTACGTGTGTGTGTGTGTGTGTGTGTGTGTGTGTGTATAGTAATATTATGTGCAACACTATGGAAATGAATCTCTTTGTTTTATAAATGAAGAAAAGGGTCAGAAAGGGGAAGGGGCCCTGTGGCTTAGCCACAGCTTTCTCATCCAAAGCAGGGTTCTTACTGTGTATCCCTATCACCTATTTACTTGTCAGCAGTAAATATGTATTTGAAAGAATAAATAAGTGAACATGAGGCCCAACTATGGCATCCTTAGGGAAGCCTTGCTCACCTCTTCAGGTAAATCCTTTGGTTCTGTATTCATTTCTAGAGATTATTTGATGGATTCTGTCTCCTCCACTGGACAGAAGCTCCAGGGGAGGATGGTACCTTTACCGATCCTGGCACAGGGCCAGACACACAGTAAACTCTCAATAACCAGCTGCTCAAGGTAACATGAACGAATGAATAAATCACCAGGCTCTGTAAACCAGCTGACCCCTCACTCTCTCTTCCCCTCACCCTACTTTATTTTTCGTCTTAGCCCTTGCCACCAACTGCCACATTGCCTATTTCTCTGTTGATCGACTTCATTGTCCACCTTCCTCCACTAGAATCCAGAATTCCATCCTACAATTCGATTTGAGAATCTAGCAAGGAAACTCATGAAAGCAAAGGCTATTTAAAATTGCAATCTGCCCCCACCGCACCCCCGCCTCTATCCCTCTCTTCTGCTTCCTTATGCCCCCAGCGCTTATCATCGTCGGACATATCTTTTGACTTTCTTGGTTTTTGTCGGTCTCCAGCCAGCTCTCCAAGGGCTAAACATTTGTGTCTGATTCCCAGCTGTTTCTCAGCCGTTTATCCTAGTGCCTCAGGACATATCTTTTGACTTTCTTGGTTTTTGTCGGTCTCCAGCCAGCTCTCCAAGGGCTAAACATTTGTGTCTGATTCCCAGCTGTTTCTCAGCCGTTTATCCTAGTGCCTCACACAGAGTAGGCGCTCACCCCACCTTCCTCACCTGACAAAGGAAGGCCGGATTGCTAGGCAGCCAGGAAATGGAGCCCAGGTGGGAAGGGCCGGGCCGCCAGGTGCAGCTCCCTCTCTCAAAGCCCTAGCCCGCCCCCATCCTCACCTGGAGGCTGGGCCGGGCAAGCAGGAGTTAAGCGGCGCGCACGCTTCCGACCCGCAGGTGGCGCCGTCCCGCCTCAGTACCCGACTCCCCGGCGCTCCGAAGTGCGGGACAGAATCGCAGCCAGCGCGGAGCCTAAGCTCAGCCCCGACTTGTTGATCTCGCTCAAGCAGCAGCCGCCGCCGCCGCCGCCGCGGGAGCAGGAGCAGGAGCAGGAGGAGGTGGAGCAGGAGGCGCCGCCCGATCGCGGACCTGCCACCCGCGCCCGCAGCGCTCGCCCGCGCCCCCAGCCTCAGAGAGGGCGCCCGGGCTCCGCGGCCCCTGCAGCCCTAGCGCGTCGCTTGCCCGGCCGGCGTAGGCCGGGCCCAGCCTGGCCCCGGGTCCGCCGCTGCCCGCGGGCGGGGGCGCCCGGGCGGCCGGGGCGATGCGCGTTCCCTGGCCCCGGGAAGCGGCCGCCCAAGGGGTGAGTGTTGAGGCGCGCGGCCAGCGGCGGGGACGCAGAGGAACAGAGGAAGGGGACTCGGTTGCCGCGGTTCGGCCTGTTGGTCTACCCGGGCTCCGCGGCTTCAGGCGGCGGGTGGGGGAGTGGGTGGGGGGATATTATGGTAGGGGGGATTCTTCGGGCAAGGGTTGGGGCCTAGGGAGGCACGAGGGGAGGGGGCGTCAGCACATGCTGGGGGGCTTAGGGCAGCCCCCGAAATCACCAGCGCGCGGCGGGAGGAGGGCACGTTTTGAAAAGGCCAGAAAATTGAGCTCCTTTCCCCGCCTCCCACCTCCCCCACCCATTCCCTTCCAAGCACCGGGAAAGGCGCAGAACCCCGAGTTATAAAAAGCCATCACAGGAGAGGAGCAAGGAGGGGGGAGGGGGCGGGGAAAGAGAAAAGGAAGGATGGAGCAGGTGGATCCGTAGGACTCTGCGCGCCCCTCCCGGTGTGGAGTAGGGGTCACAGAGGGAGGGTCAGGACTCCGCGCAGATCTTGGCTTTGCATCTTTCAGGGCTCACGTAGATACCGGAGCGACCTCAGGAGATGCTCCCGTGCTTTAGGGAGAGGGGTCGCTCCCGAGCGAGGCTGTCTTTGACCACCCTGTCAGTTGTGACCTCCGACAGGTGGGCAGCAGCAATCCCCCCGAGAATTCCCCCCAAGTCTTTCAAGGTTTAGAAAAACCAAACCCGCTGCCACCCCCTAGAACTCAAATTCTAATTATTTCGAAGCAGGGGGAAAGAAAAGATGAGAAATCTTAAAAAAAAAAAAAAAGTTTTTCATACAGCGCCCTTTTCTGCCCACTGTGGGGCCTGGTTTGGGACTCGACGGGGCGACCCAGAAAGAAGCGAGTTTCAGCACTCGAAGGGGAGGACAGCGCCCCGGGCGGCTGGGTCGGTCCTGGGCGGAAGAAACCCGGGGTGGGGCCTCCGGGATCCCCGGAGCGCCTCTTGGGGGCCCTCTCCCCGCCCCGAAGAGCCGCCCCTCCCTCCACCCATGGGGGGGGCGGACTTCAGCACCGGCGGGAGGGACAGCGCCAAGGCGTTCGGCAACCCCCACCCCCCTACCCCGCCCCCCAAGTCCTGAGCCGCTTAAGTACCGGGAAGGTCAAGGCCAGTTGGGGCCCCGGTGGAGAGGTGGGGAGGGGCCGCGCCCAGCTCCCTGTTTGCTGACCCGCGTCCACTTCCTGCCTTGCAGCGGTCAGGATGGAGGTGAGAAGACGGCCGTGACGCGCGCAGGTGCAGTCCCCTGCACCCCCAGCAGCCCACAGCGCTCCCTGCCCCCCTCCCCCGCAGCGGCCGGCCTTGCCGTCCAGTGACAGCGGCCTGGGGGGGCAGGGGGGGCGGGGGCGGCCGGACCAGCGATGCCGGCGGGCATGACGAAGCATGGCTCCCGCTCCACCAGCTCGCTGCCGCCCGAGCCCATGGAGATCGTGCGCAGCAAGGCGTGCTCGAGGCGTGTCCGCCTCAACGTCGGGGGTCTGGCACACGAGGTGCTCTGGCGCACCCTGGACCGCCTGCCCCGCACGCGGCTGGGCAAGCTACGCGACTGCAACACGCACGACTCGCTGCTCGAGGTGTGCGATGACTACAGCCTCGACGACAACGAGTACTTCTTTGACCGCCATCCAGGCGCCTTCACCTCCATCCTCAACTTCTACCGCACTGGGCGGCTGCACATGATGGAGGAGATGTGTGCGTTGAGCTTCAGCCAAGAGCTTGACTACTGGGGCATCGACGAAATCTACCTGGAGTCCTGCTGCCAGGCCCGCTACCACCAGAAGAAGGAGCAGATGAACGAGGAGCTCAAGCGGGAGGCCGAGACCCTGCGGGAGCGGGAGGGGGAGGAGTTCGATAACACGTGCTGCGCAGAGAAGAGGAAAAAGCTCTGGGACCTCCTGGAGAAGCCCAATTCTTCCGTAGCTGCCAAGGTGAGTCTGGGATCTGCGGGCAATTGCACTGGGGGCTCTGCCTGGGTCCCCCGCTTGAGGACCACCGCTGGGGGTCTCTGGCTTAGTTCCCAAATAAGAAGACCCGAAAGGGGGAGGGGTTCTGGCCCAGACCTCAGAGGTGAGGACCAACCCCTTGAGACTGTTCTGTTTGCACCGGTTACCTCATCCCTTGATGATTCAATACTCGATATCTCGACTCTGTTGGAGAAGAGGATTTGCGGAGACGTCAACTCCCACAGCAAGAGGGTAGACTGAGTAAGAAGGCACAGAGGGACGGTAAAGCCTTGCTGGGATGGAGTTGAGTTTGGTCTGTATACCTAATGCTCCCTTGTGGAGTCCTAGACCCAGGTGGGAGGGGGGTCATCTGCGATTCTAATACTTATCCCTGTATTTTTAACCCTACTTTGCCCCGAGGAAGGAATAAAAGCAGCTTACAGATGGGCTTGGAGGACACAGATACTGTCAGGCAGTTTCAACATCAGTAAGAAAAATGAGGCAAAGGGACTCTGAGGGGTGGATGTGTGCATATGTGACGCACACAGCTGGCTGTGGATGCTTGTGGGCGAAGGGTCACCCCGGTTTGTTCGTTCTTTCTTTCGTGAGTTTATTCCAAGAATGATTTGGTGCAGCTTGTAAAGATGCTTTGGGTGTCGGAAGAGGATGTAAATTCTGAAATAAGACAGAAAAATGAGGCAACATGAAAAAATGAAGCAGAAGGAGGCAAAAGGCTTAGATCAAACCTAGGGGGCCAGTGTGCTGTGGGGAAAGGCAGAGGCTATGCCGGTCCGGGACAGACTTGGGGTGGGGGGGTCCAGACCAGAGAAGGGGGTCAGTGGTTGATGAGCGGCTCCGTTGTGTGAGGCTGGGTTCCGGGAATGGTTCAGAGAGATGGGGCCTGTCTTCAGGTGGCCAGCGTGCTGAGTGTTGGGAGTAAATGGCAACACATGTGTTTGGTGCTCTCAAAGAGGTTGTGTGAGGCCCAGGGGGAGCCAGAAAAGAGAAGTGTTGGTGTCATATCCAGGACTGCCATGTCAGGAAAGACATGTTGAACACTCTGAAAGAGTGGGGCCAGGAGGGGTGGGGATGCGGTGGACGGGCAGGTCAATGTGTTCGTGGCAAACGAAAAAAGGCAGGAGGAAGGGTGTACACCAACATCATGTATGTGCTTGGGCTGCCTCGTGTCCCCGCTGGCCTCTCCTTCTGGGATCCCCCTGGCTTAGGTGGCCCCTCACTGAAGATCCACCTGCAAGGCTGGGTCTGAAGGGGACACTGTGGGGTCCCTTTCCCAGATCTGGCAGCTTGGGGAGAGGCCTCTGAGAATAGAGGCAGGAGGGGGTGGCTGGAAGGAAGGTGGACGGAGGCCTGAACATTTTCCCTCTTCCCTGGCAAACCCCAAGAGGATGTAGAGATTTCTAGGCCTGGTTTCCTCTTCTGTGGGCTGCCTCTGACCATAATCCTGCCCTAGGGTTTGTGTCCAGAAAGCCTCTCTCTTAAGACAGTCACTCACCCTTAACCGGCTTAGGATCAGCAGATTTATTTTGCTATTTCCAGGCCTGACAAGGGTTCCTCCTACACACACCCTGGTTAGGCCCAAACATGACTCTTCCCCCACCCCCCACCCCTCCACCCTATCCTGTCCCTAAGACATGAGAATGAGGGGCTGGGGAGGGTCGCCCCGAGTCACCCTTCCAGAGAAGAAGGCGTCAAATGGCTGTGTTTGGATTGGTGTCTGGCAGCAAGACAGGGGAGGGAGTTCAGGCTTGCAAAAGGCGCTGTTTGGGAATAAACAGCCTCCTCGTCTTGCCCTCGGGTTAATCCGCTCACGGGGAGGGGCTTCATGACCTCTCCATGATCCCAGGCTCAGGCTGTCCACTCACATTCCCGGCAGATGGACGGTCTAGGACATTCTGCAGCCAGAGCTGAAATGGGGAGGCAGGCAGGCAGGCTCATTGGTCCCTCAGTATAGAAATCCCGACCACCATTGATCAAACATTTACTGTGTATGGAATGTTACAACACAATTGGTCCTTATACCAGCTCTCTGTTATTATCCAGCCTTTTACAAATAGGGAGGTTCAGAGAGGTTGAGTAACTTGCCTAAGGTCACACAGCAGGCAAACAGGAGTAGACAGAAATTCAAACCCAAGTGTGATTTTGAAGATGTTGTTCTTTCCATAGTGGTTGAGTGCCACAGACTTCTCTCCAGTCTCCCTGCTTCCACTTTTGCCCCCTGCACTCATGGTGCACAATGCAGCCAGAGTGAGTTTTTCAAAATATAGGCTGGATCACATTTTTCATCTTCTTAAAATCCTCGAGAGGTTTCCCACCACACTCAGAATAAAATCCAAACCTTCCACAATGGCTTATCAGACCCCACTGAATCGGTCCCCATGTCCTCTCTCTGAGTTCATCTGCTCAACTCTCCTCTGGTTCACTGGGCTCCAGTCCACTGGCTTCCTTGCTGTTCCTATACAGGGAAGGCTTCAGCCTACCTCAGGACTTTTGCACTGGCTATTCCTGCCACCTGGAATACTTCACCCCCTTGTCTCGTTGCCAGCTGTTTCTCCTCATTCTTCATTTAAGCAAGTCCCTGTTCACATAAGCCCTCCTCTGAGAGACCCCTGTCTAAAACATCCTCCTTCCCCTTACTCTGAAACCACATTCAGTGTCTTGCCTGCATAGGCTCTGAGCACCATCTGAAGTTGTATTTTCTTCCTTTTCTTCTCCTCCCCCCCCCCCCCCCCCCCCCCCCCCCCCCGCTCAACCCAGAGTGTGAGTTCCATGAGTTATAGTCACTGCTCTGTTCCCAGCACCCATCAAGGTGGCTGGCCCAGAGGAGCTCCAAATAACATGTGGACTGAATGAAGGATCAAGCCATCAGTCAGTCAGCGTGTCATGGGTTTTGGGGATCTGTCTCTTGTTCCTCACGGCCTGCCTGCAGCCCAGCTTCCTGGCCTCCTTCAATCATCTGTGCTTTGCCCACTCCATCCATTCCCCAAGTTAGGTGCTTTGCTTGTCAGAACAGCAAAGCCTGTGGACACTTCTCAGAAGCCCCAGAATGAGATTGTCAAATGGAGGATCATTTCTCGGTGGTTGTGGGATGCAGGAACAAGCATATCTTTTATGTTTAGAGCAAGGACAGACCAGGATCCCAGGTCCAGTCCTACCCCCTCCCCAGTTTTTGGCATCAGGTAGGTGGTTCACCTCTGTGAGCCCTCATCTTCCACCTATAAGATGGAGACACAAGGTCCTCCTTGCAGAGTCATCCTGAAATCATGTTTCTCAAGATTTAGCACAGTGCCTAGCACATGGGAGTAGGTGCGGCTTGTTTTTGTAAGTAGGAGCAGAGTCCTTCTCGATGACTGGGTGGGCTGAGTTGCAACCAACTCTTTCCTCCTGATAGCAGTACCAGGAGACGGAGCTGACGCTGTTAATAATTGATGGGATGTTCTGGCAACACAGAGACAAACCAAAGTACAGGCTCTTGCCTTCACCATCAGGGGAGTGAAAATCAAAATCCATTAGGCAAAAGGCAGTGTGATGGATTCTTGTTTGGAAGCTGGGGTCGGCCCTGTCAGAGTGACAAGATTGTGATCCTGGGCCACCGCTGGGTTTCCGCTTTCTTGGAAAAACCTCCAGGCTTTTCTTAGCAGGAGAGAGAGGGGTATAATTTGCCAGGCCAGGAGCATCTGCCCTCCCTGGAATAGTCTCAGGGCGTGTATCTCAGTCTGATTGGCTACTGTTGAGTGTGCTAGGCACTAATTAGGGGTACTTGAAAACCCCTATCTCGTTGAAATCCCCTCAACATTGAAGGATAGATTATCCTATCAGGTAATCTGCCAGTTTGGACTGCAAGTGATGGAAGAGAAAACTGGAAGCGGCCTCTGCAAGGAGGAAGATGCATCATTTCCTGTAACAGAAAGTTCCAAGGTAGCTGGTTTGGGGTGAATGGCTCCAGGATGCCATCAGGATTCTAGAATCTTTCTGTCTTTCTGCTCCTCCAGCTCCTGCACGTGGCTTGGTCCCCAGGCTTGCTGCCTCTTGTCACAAGACTGCTAGTGCAAACCCATGAGGTCCAACCAGTGAAGAGGGTCATTTCATCCCTGAGAGGCAAACCTTTCCCAGGAGCCCCCTCAGACTTCTTTTCAAATCCCACTGGCCAGGATCAGGTCACATGCTCATGCTCTCCCTTCAGGGAAGCCAAGGAAGGCAAGAGTCTAGCATTTTCAGATGCAGGAAGAAATGGCTTCGATGAGTGGTATTAAGACTCTTTCACAAAGAGAAAATTGAGGTTCTGAGAGGTGAAGTCACTTGCTGGAACTCCCATAATTAAACGCTCAATAAATATTTGTTGAAGGAATGAAAATGGCAGAGCTAGGACTTGAGCCCTGGCTAGTCTGGTTCCCAGTCTATGTTTCTGAATCCTGGAATCCTGGGCAGATTCTTTAAGCTGTCTGCACTGTACTGAGCTCATCAGCCAAATGGCAGTTAGAGCAATGCCCACCTCTTGGGGCGTTTTCGATGACTCAGATTTCTGATGTGAATATAATTTGCAAATGGAAAGTACTTTATAAATGTGAATAATCATAATAATTATATATTCTTATATTCAAAAGTGGGAGCGGTCTCTATTTCAAGATAGTGGTTAGTATTTTGCCCACCATGATTTGATAAAGAATCCTGTCTGGGTGGGGTGGGTGTGGGGCACCTTCCTGGTTCCGTTGGTGGATTGTGGGACTCCTGATTTCAGGATTGTGAGTTCAAGCTCCATGTTGGGTATTGAGATTACTTAGGAATAAATATTAAAAAAGAAAAAAAGGAATCCTTTCCAGGGTCTAACAGATGTGGTTTAGTTCTCAGGTCCATGGCTGGCGAGGAATACGACCTTGGGCAAATTCCTTCCCTTCTCTGAGTCTTAGTTTCCTCATCTAGGAAATGCGAATTAAAATGGAACCCACCTGAGAGGGCTACGAGGTGGTAATCTGCAGGAAGTGCCTGGCACATGGGCACATCCAATAAATGACAACAGTGATGATCAGCATGACCAGGGGATTCCCCTCTGCTAACTACACCCCTGCTTGGCAACATCTCCTGTCCCAGTGTTGTGGATTGCCCGATCACTGCCCACCCCTTTGGGATTTCATACCTCTAATGTAATGATGCTTTGTTTCCTTAACCTGAGCCAGGGGGATTCCTGTATTATCATCAAGAAAAAAATAAGGGCAGGGGGTGGGTGGGGGCGAGAAAATGAGGGAAACCAATCTGGAATCTATGGGACCCTTTCAGCGCTATGAGTCATCAGTGGCCGAGGCTCTTGCCAGCCCAGGTCGGTCATCCTAGATGTTTGTGTTTATTCCTCGGAGACGGTATTGCAGAAATCCGGAATCCTGGCTGTGGGTTCACACCGTCCTGGGTCGGAATCCCAGCCCTGCCATTTCCTAGCTCCCGACTTTGGGCAAATCACTTCACCTCCCCTAGCTTCCATTTTCGAATCTGTAGATGAGGATGACATTAAAACCTCCCTCACGGGGCTGCCCAAGGGATTAAGTATGATAGCGGGTGTAAGGCATTGAAGACAGGCGTCAGAAATCCTGGATCCGTGTTTGATGTAAGGAAACACAGAGGATGCCAGGGACTTGGCTGGGTCACGAGTTGGTGAAAGATCAGGGATCATTTCCAGGCCTTTCTGACCCTCATCGAGGCTCAGAGATCTTTCCATTCTGTTAGGATGCTTGACCAGGGTCATACCTTGGCAGCTGGTCTCCCAGGGGTTTTAAAAGGCTACTAATGTGAAAATGCTTAGGGAGGAAAAGTGTTGGCCAAATGAGCAGTTTGGCCAAAGCTACATTAACTGAAAGAGAACAAGCCTGCAGTAAATACCAACTCCATACCCAGCACTTTGTGTACTTCCTAGACTTGATAGTGGCATGGATGAGAGCCCTGATTTTAGGGCTGGATGGCCCAAGTTCAAAATCTGGTTCCCTTTACTCACCTACTGCATGATTTGGGGTGGACAGACTGCCGTACCTCTCCATGGTCCTGTTCCTTCACGCATCAAGTGAGGGCAGTGACAACGCCTGTCTCATGGAGTCGCTACCAAATTAAATGAGTAAACACAAGCAATGGCTCATAGAAAGCCTTCGGTAACTTTTAGGGTTTTGTTTTTGTTTTTAACTGTCATTGTCTCATTTAATCCTGATGATCCTGCCGGATAAATAAGCTCCTTTAAAAAAAAAAAAAAGTCTCCTTCTTCTAAAATGATCCGTGCTCATTGTAAGGTGAGGTTGTATCACTTGTTCACCATCGCAGGGACAGTTGGGGCAGAAGAGGGACTCAGCCCCAAGAGAGGAGTGGCAGTGTCCCACCCAGATCCGTTTAGCTCTTAGCATTTCAGAGCCACCAGCCCAACTCCCAGCCATCCTGCTCCCGTAGTGGTTTGCCTTAGAGGCCTCCTGTGGCCAGTGAGTCCAGTTAAGACAGGGACCTGATGTCCCACCCAGAGCAGCCCTCCCCTGCTGACTGATGGGGACAGCTGCATAAACACCCCGGCCCCCTCACCCCTGGATGGGAGTATATCTCAGAGGTGCCCGGTCTACAAAGGGCCCCAGAGTTCCTGGTGCCCCCGGTCGTTCCTTGCTTGATAATACCCCCGATTGGCTTCTTTCCCTTCCCCATCTCAGACCCCTCTCCCCTACCAGTGTTTTCTGGGATGACTTTCCACATAAGCCACTTGTGCTTGGATCCTGGTCTTAGGATCTGGTTCTGGGGGGAATGAACCACAGATCTGTGGGAGATGTCACGTCTTCAGTATCCTGGTTGTCTTGTGGGCTTAAGAAAGCATCTTACAACAAAACCCCTATCAGAGATCCTCCTAAAAGAAGAGAATCCTGGGCTGGCGGGTTCCGTCAGCCTTACCTCCATCTCCTGGATAACATAAGAACCAACAGCAGCAGTAGGTACCGAACAGCACTTAACGGCCAGTGCAGACGCAAGGAGAGTCATGGGCCCAAAGGATCTGACTCCCGAGCCACCCCGGGAGGGAGCAACAATCATCCTCTTCTCACAGTCATGGATACCACGGCCCAGAGAGGTGAAGTGCCTGGCCCACAGTCACACAGGGAGTGGGAGGGCTCTCTGACTGAACCCATGGTCTGGCCTCAGGGCTGTGTGAAGAGCCTTCAGGAGGTGAGAAGGGAGCTCCAGGAGCCATTCCTACCTTGCCCTTGCCCCGTCCCCGGGTGGGGGGGGACCATGCTTTGAGGGGAGGGATGTGTTCAGCGTCTCCCACCTGACTTGGCAGGGTTCCTGGCTCCCGATCCCTCATGACCTGCCCCCAAAGGCTACTGGCTGGGACTACTACAGACACAGATTAGCATTAGGCATTATTTTAAGAGGTAGTTTAATAGATAAGGGCCCAACTTTCTCCCTGAGGGAGAGACAGATTCTTGGTTTCGGTGTCTCTGGTAAAGATGAGCCTGACCAAGGGGAGCCAGGGAGCTGAAATTCACATGCTAATGTCCAGCGCACAGTTCTCCTTCAAATGTTTCCCTGGTGACATAAATAACAAAACGTAATGTCGCCACACAAGACCTATTCCTAAGGGCCTGCCTGGGTTCAGATCCCACCTCCATCACTTCCTGGCGGTGCAAGCCCACGGGACACCTCACCTCTGTGAGACTGGGAAGTAGATGTATAACAGGGCACACTTCACAGAGTGGTGGCCTTCAACCCTGGCTGCACCTTCAGATCCCTTGAGCTTTGAAAAACACTTATGCCTGAGCGCCACAATTGGAACACAACCCCCAGATGATTTCTTGTTTTATTTCCAGCAAAATACATAAAACATAAAATTCACCATCTTAACCATGTTTAAGTATAAATTGAAGAGTGTTAAGTATACACACATTGTTGTGCAACCAATCTCCAGAAATTATTCATCTTGCAAAACTGAAACTCTGTATCTATTAAACAATAGCATTCCCATTCCACACCCCACCCCAGCCCCTGGCAACCACCATTCAGCTTTTTGTCTCTATGAATTTGACTGCTCTAGGTGCCTCACAGAAATGGAATCATATAATGTTTGTCTTTTTGTGATTGGTTTATTTCGCTTGCTGTAATGTCCTCAAGGTTCATGCATGTCCTAGCCTGTGTCGGGATTTCCTTCCTTTTTAAGGCTGAATAATACTCCATTGTATGTGTTTAACACGCCTTGTTTAGCCATTCATCCATCCATGAATGGTTGGCTTGCTTCTACTTCTGGCCACTGTGAATAACGTTGCTATGAACCCGGGTATACACGTATTTCCTCCAGACCTTCTTTTCATTCTTTTGGGTATATATCCAGCAGTGGAATTGCTGGATTGCATGGTAATTCCTTTTTTTTTTTTTTTTTTTTTTTGCTTTTTTGAGGAACTGCCATATTATTTTCCCCAGCAGCTGCACCATTTTACATTCCCACCAACAGGGGACAGGTTCCAATTTCTGCACATCGTTACCCGCACTTGGTATTTTCTGTTCTTTTGATAATAGCCATTCTTCTGGGTGTGAAGTGGAGTCTCATTGTGGTCTTGATTTGCATTTCACTAATGACGAGTGATGTTGAACATCTTTTCATGGGCTTGCTGGCCATTTGTACATATTCTTTAGAAAAATGTCTATTCAAGTAATTTCCCTGTTTTCTAATCAGGTTGTTTGGTTTTTTGTTGTTGTTGTTGTTGTTGCGTTGTAGAGTTCTTTATATATTCTGGATATTAACCCCTTATTAGATCTATGAGCGGACCTATTTTTTCCCATTCTGTAGGTTGTGTTATCACTTGGGTGATTGTGTCTTTCATGCGTCTAAGTTTTTTAATTTTGATGAAGTGCTATTTGTCTATTTTTTCTTGCATTACCTATGCTTTTGGTGTTATATCCAAGAAGTTATTGCTTAATCCCACGTCATAAAGCTCTCCCCCTATCTTTTCTTCTAAGAGTTATATACTTTAAGGTCTTACATTGAGGGCTTTGAAACATTTTGTGCTAATTTTTGTGTGTGGTGTGAGGTAAGGGACCAAGTTTTCCTAGCACCATTTGCTGCTCTGGATGACTGATCTTGGGTAGATCCCTGGGGTAGAGCATGTCAGAGGCCCTAACAGACATAGAGCTCTGTGCACAGTGCTGGGAACATGGGGAGGTGCTGTCTGGGTAATTGTTGACAGAGATAAGTGACAGTCCCTGACACACCCAGCATGGCTCCATCATTCCACTTCTACTCATGAAAGTTTTGTGGAATGCAAGTGAGAGAGAGTAAAACACAAGCATGGGGGACACCTGTCCAGAATGTTGCCAGTTGTCACCGCCCCACTGCTGTGTCCCCATCCTCTCCCATCTGAACAACTGCAGGAGCCTCTTCCTGTCTGTGCTCCCATCTTCCCACCACCCCCACAGTCTGTCCCCCACATGCAACCAAAGGGATGTCTATGAGTCAGATCACTCCCCTGCTCAGAATCCTCCCATGGCTCCCATCTCCCTCAGAAAAAACACTCAAGTCCTACGCTATGCCTCCTGGGCCCTTGTCTAACATCTTTCCCCTCTCCTCCAATATCCTTCCAACCTCCTTCCCTACCACTCTCCCTCTCTCCATCACTGCAATCTAACCCCAGCGGCCTCTTTGCTATTCTGGTGGCATACCAGTCTACCACCTCAGGGCCTTTGCATTTGCTGTTTCTTCTGCCCATAGGCTTCCTGCAGGTATCCATAAGACTCACTGCCCACATTGTTCAGATCTCAGCTCAAACGTCATCTTCTCGGCGAGGCAATCCCTGACCATCCTATAAAATAGTACCCCAGTGCTCTCCATTCCCCTCTCCTGCTTTATTTTTCTCTACCTGACATGGCATACAATTACTTAATTATGCAATTACCTTTTCTATCCCCAACTTGGATCCAAGCTTCAAAGGGTCGGGTTTTTGTCTGTGTTGTTCACTGTTGTACCCCAGTGCCTAGAACAGTGTCTGCCACCGAGGAGGCACTGAATAAATGTTTGTCAAATGAATGAATGATGTTATCCTAGAGATAACTGAGAATACGTACTTGTCGATGAAAAAAGGAATTTATTTACAAACTTTGGGGCTTTCGTTGTTATAGCTAGTACATTTCTGGAAGTCTGACTTGCATCAACTTCCGCCACACTCTGGACGCTGAACGCCTGCGGTTTCTCTGCCCAAGCGCGGTTCCTCAGGCTCAGCACTACTGACATTTGGAGACGGGTAATTCTTTGCTGTGAGGGGCTGTCTTGTGCATTGTGGGATGTTAGCCGCAAACCTGGCCTCCACCCGCTGGATGTTGCATGAGAAGTGGGCACCACAGAAATAAAGGATGAACAGCTTCCAGGAGGAAACGGCAATGTTCCGGGCAAAAGAAGATGGCAGCCTGGGGGGTGGGAGGAGGGGCAGGGGAGTCCATGAAGAGTGGTGGGTTTGGGGATATATGTGGGATGTGGGGGCAGTTCCTGGGCAGCCACAAACCCTCAGCCTCCACCAGGGTCTACAGATGCCCAGTCCATGCTGTGGGTCTTAGCCTCTGACCGTTTTCTAGCTGTGAGTCCTTGAGCCCCACGGTGCCGTTTCTCTGTCTATAAAACGGACCCAGTCACAGCCCTACTGCATGAAGATGTTGTGAGCGTTAGATAAGGTGAAATGGTAAATAATGAGAAACGCACATATCAGCTGTTCTTGATTATGACCGGCTCAATGACCTCAATCAATGAGATGTGTTGAGTACCTACTGTGTGCTGGGCACTGTGCCAGGTGCTGGGGACACAGCAGAGAACAAAACAAAGATCCCAGCCCTAATGGCACTGATATTCCAGAAGGAGAGAGAGTGAAACCATTCAAAGTATAAACAAATACAGATACCAATTGGAGGCGACTGTGAAAGAAGAATCCTGAAACAATCAGGAAAGATGAAGCCCGCCTGGATATTTGATGCTACTGAGGAATTAAAGCCTTTTTTTAGGTATGATAATGCTACTGTGGTTGTGTTTTAAAATATTCATCTTTTAAAGATACACACTGAAGTATTTTGGATGAAATAGCAAGATCGAATAATGTAATATTTTGGTTGGTGACAGAAGCCATTGAAGAAAGGTCAGCAGGAAGGGGAGGCGTGATGTTTGGGTAGAGGCCTTTACAAGGATGGTCAGGAGAGGGCTCACCAAGAAGGTGCCAATTAAGCAAAGATATGTAGAAAAGGAGAGGGGGAACTTTGTGGACTTTGCAGGGAAGTATTGCTAATGGAGAAGACCGCATGTGCTAAGGCCCTGGGGGCAGAAGCATGTCTGGGTCAGCCAAGCAATAGCAATAGACCGGACCAAAATAAGCCAGCAGAGGAGTTGGGGAGACAAGATCAGAGGGCTGACCTTGTCTGTCACTGTTGGACCGTGGCCTTTCCACTTAGCCTCCACATTGGCCTCCCTGCCTCCAGCCTTCCTTCTCCAGTCCATGCTTTTCAGAGAACCAGAGCCATCTTTCTCAAGTATAATCTGCTCACATCATCCCCTTCCAGAAACACTTCCAAGGTTCTCACAACTCCCAGGATAAAGTCCAAACTCCTTAGCTTGACCTTCAAGGCTCCAGCCAACCTCTCCACCTTCACTTCTTTCCATACCTTCTCCCTGACCCCTCTGCTCATTCCATACCCGCCTCTGGCATTCCCAGACTACCCCGTCCTTCCCTGGTCCTGCTCTACACCTTTGCCCAGGCTGATTTGATCTGCCCTGCACCCCCTTCTTCCACTTGTTTGCCTGCAGTCTCTCCTCCCTTCCCCACCCACATTCTCTTCAGGCAGCACTGGCTGCTCCCTCCTCTGTGCTCCAAAAACCTGCTGTTCTTACCTTCCTTGCACAAAACACTGAAGAGTAGCTTATGGGCTGTTTTGTGGATGCCAGGCCTGGCCCACAGAGAGACAGGGTTGCTTTAAAATGCGGGGTCAGCAGCCTGACTGCCTAGATTCAGATCCCAGCTCAGGGATGATTCAAGCTGTGTGTCCTCGGTGGGATGAGTTAACTTCTCTGGGCTTTGACTTCCTGATCCATAATTTGGGGAGGGTGACATCAGCCAGGGTGATGGTTCTATATGAAGCACGCAGAGCAGTCCCGGGCACTCAGCAAGTGTTCAGTACAAGTTAACTATTGTTGTTGTTATTTTTGCTTAAATGTTAGTGTTTGTTGAGTGAATGAGTGAGCAAACTTGCACGATTGAGAGATGATCGATCAGAGGGCTCTCCCCTGCAAAGCAAGGGTCTTGCAGGTAGGTGAACCCTCCCTCCCATTTCCTCCCACCATCCTTGTCTCTACCTGCCCACTCCATGCTCACACTTCCTGGGCCAGGAATAAGTGACCTCAGGCCTTCCATTCACAGCAAAGAGACACAATTGAATTAGACACTTGAGGTGTTTTCCTCATGCCCTGACTGTTCCATTTTTGCTCTGCAACAAGGCCGGTCTCCACTATAATTGCCCACTGTGGGCTGACAGGTGGATGCTGTCTGAGAGAATCATGTTCCATTCGACAATTCCATACAATCACTCACATCCACCAGGTAATGGGCCTGGAATGAAACAGCTTCTAAAAATAGACCAGCATATTTCACTAATTGCTGCCCAGGGCCCATCCTTGAGTCTTTCAAGGCCCGTGTGATCCTTGGGGCCCTTGACCCTGGTCAGTGCTGCCTCTCAGAGTCCCTGTGGACCCAAGTGTACCGATGAGGCTGCCCATGATTGCCCTGCCAGTGGTGTGTGGGAAGCAAAATGAAGGTAGAGCTAGGACGATGATATTGAACCTGCCTTCCATTTGTTCATCGTGCCTGGAATTCCCACTCTCTTTGAAGGGATCAATTTTCCTTTATCTTCTATGCCATGGGTATGTTTACATATCATTTATTATTCCTTGAAATAATGATTGCAATTTCATTCAGTCATCCTCTCCTCTTCCTGGGACAGTCCTTTTGGTTTCAAAGCTGGCTTCCATTCTGCAATCCTCTGGACCTTATAACTTTACGTGGGTGCATGTGCATATTTTGAGCTCCTGCTTCAATGCCACCTGTTGTTTGTGCGACAAATATCCATTGCATATGACTGTATTCTAGGCACCGTTCTGGGTGCTTGAGAGGCACTTGAGTATCTATTAGTCAGGATTCTTTTGGTTGCAGGTAACAAATATACAGGTCAAACAGACCTAAGCAGAAAATGTAAGTGAAAAGTCCTGGGTTAGGGACGGCTTCAGGCAGGGTTGGATCCAGGGGCTTAAATATGTCATCAGTCCTTGGTGTTTAATATCTCTAAGCTCTGCCTTCTCAGCAGGCTCTACCAACATGGCTGGAAAGATATCTCCAGCAACTCCAGGCTTCCATCCTGTCGGAAAAGCATGTTTCTTTAAAAAAAGAGCCAGCAAAACCCCAGGACTGATTTTCATGGGCCCATCCCTAAGTCAATCACTTCACCAGGTCTGGATCACATCTTAGTGACTGGAGCTGGGAAGAGACCAAAAGATAGAAGTAAAAGAGGTGGGATGCAGGGAGAGATTGAGTTGGTACTACCAAGAGTGGGGGTCTGGGGGCCAGCGGCAGGGAATAAATGTAAGCAGCAAAAATAATCCACAGGCATCATGGAACTTCTAGGCTCCTGGAGGGATATGGGCATTAAAGAAATAAAAAAATAAATAACAGTAATCACACAGCATAATCTGTATGCTGTGAAGGAGAGAAGCAAGATCTTTTGGTAGAGAACAACCGGATGTGGTCAGAGAGGGCCTATCCCTGCAGGTGGTCCTTTCTGAGAACCTGAACTTGATTTCTCTCCTTCCCAAATTGCAGAAATGACTTTTCTTCTGCAAGTTCTGTCTTTCTCTCTTGCGCCCTTTAGTGTGCTCCTTCTTGGACTCTATATTCTTCTGAATTTGTTTTATCTCCCCCAAGTAAGGCAGGAATTTCTCAAAGTCTAGGACTGTATCTTCTTCGTTTCTGTGTTCTTAAGCATGGTGGGTGGGCTGCTCATTTCATTCCTGAAGTTCTACTGGAACTCCTGCCACTGGCCATGTGTTTACCTATTCTCTGAGGCTGCTTTGAGTTACAATAGCATTTCCGGGAAAAGCTTGCTGACCAGTATTCTAACGTGGCCCCAGGGACTAAAACAGAGGAGGGGTTTCGTCAGAAGGGGTTTGTTGGAGGGCCAGAGGGAGGGCCCTTATGAAGGCACAAGCTAGCTGTGTGATCTTGAGCAGATTTCTTAACCTCTTTGGGCCCCTGGCTCCAGCCCTTGCAATGCCAGCTGCCTCTTCTCATCCTTCAGATCTCAGCTCATATGTCACCTGTTCAGAAAGGCCCTCCCTGACCTTGAATGACCAATTTGGATGTGGCGGCCTTTATGCTCTTTCCGCGATGAAATGTCTTTCCGGTTTCTTTTGAGGTTAGGCCCACGGGGGGCAGGCGTCCTTCCCCCTCCTCGTCACTTATGCTTTCCCTTGTCTCAGATGTCACATCTGGTAGGATAAGTGGAAAGAAGTCTGGTTTGGAACTCTGGAGACTTCGGGTTCATAATCCCAACACTGCCATATAGTGAGCTATGAGAACCCGGGCAGACAGACCCTTCTGCTCCCCGGCCTCAGCTTCCCAGGCTGATAACTGGGTGCGGCAGCTCTGCCAAACCGGAAGGACCCCGTGAAGCCGGAAGGACCGGCGCCCCTTGCGGCCAACATGGCGCCCGGCCAGGTTCGGTGCTTCGTTCCCGTTGTGGGTTTTCCTTCTCCCGCCTTTTCTCAAGAGGGAGAGAAGAAAGTCTACCTCAAATCTTGCCATAATGCGGCCTCCGACTATGACGCCTTGGCTGCTTGATTCTTCCGACAATGACTGTGCCAAGGAGCGGCTGGAAGGTAGGCAGCTTCTCTTACATAAAGCGCTATGCAAATGCGGCCCAAGGCGCGTCCGCCAGTCCCGCTCCGCATCCCTCCAGTCTGCTGCCCCCAAGCCCCCCACCCCTACATAAACATTTTAGACCCTTGCTGGCCTCAAGACTGAGAGAATAGACCAATCCAAAGAGGTCATTTTCCAGACGGACTGGAGAGATCCGTGGTGGGTGCGTGCGTCCTGGATGCCCCCAATTACTGAGCGATGCTCTGGGGAGGAGGGGGTGGCTGGCTATAGAATTTGAGGGGGTAGAGTACCAAATGAAAATGCAGTCCTCCTCGTTCAAAAATTCTTAAGAATTTCAAGACCGTGACAGCAGAGCCGGCAACCAAGCTCGGGGCCTTTCAAGTCACAGGGCCCTCGGGGACCGTGCAGGCTGCACTCCCACGAAGCCAGCCCTGCCCAGGAAGAAAGACTCAGAAGTCCTCGGCGAGGCGTAGGAGGTCTCTCAGTCCCCGAGAACCTGCCAAGGAAAAAGTGCCTCCTCGGGGACCTTGAGCTCAAATGGTCACAGGGGCCAGGGAGGTAGTGTTAACAAGCAAAGCAGCGGGGCGCCTGGGTGGCTCAGTGGGTTAAGCCTCTGCATTCAGCTCAGGTTATGGTCTAAGGGTCCTGGGATTGAGCCCGGCCTGGGACTCTCTGCTCAGTGGGGAGCCTGTTTCCCCCTCTCTCTCTGCCTCCTTGTGATCAATCTCTCTCTGTCAAATAAATAAATAAAATTGTTAAAAAAAAAAAAAAAAAGAAGAAGAAGAAGAAAAAAACCAAGGCAGCTGGCTGGAAGAACTGTGATATTTCAATGAGCAAGACAGTGAACTCTCAGCCTTGGTGTCCGAGAGGCAGCAGGGAGCGGTGGGGACTGGAGAATATATACCCATTGAAAGAGGCAGCCGCTCTTCAGCTCTAGGCTGGGTTCTGGGCCCAGCCAGAGATTTTCTTTTTCTTTTTTCTTTCTTTCTTTTTTTTTTTTTTTAAGAATTATTTATTTGAGAGACAGCGAGAAAAGCATGTGCAAATGCTGGGAAGGGCAGAGGAAGAGAAAAAGGGAGAGAAGCAGACATCCTGCTGAACCCAGAGCCCAACGCACAGTTCAGTCTCATGACCTGAGCCGAGATCAAGAGTCAGACATTGAACTGACTGAGCCAACCAGGCGCCCCCTCCAAAGATTTTAATCTCTCTCTCATGTGAGATATCCCAAGTTATTAATGTTGGCAAATAATTTTTTAAAAATTAAACAGATCTGAGTGGGCCAAACACAGTTCTGTGGACCGCTTTCAGCCCTCAGGCCTCCACTTTTTGACCCTTGAGGCACAGAGCCTTCTGATGGATAGAAATAGGAGGAGGGACCGTTTCTGGTCTCTGAGGCCCTCCCATCTAGAAGGGGGAGTTGAGGGTAGGGCTTGGGTGACAGAAGCAGCAGGTTCCCCTCCCCTCTCCTTGCTCTGGCAGCAAGCACAAGACAGGGTAGCAGGTGTTTGTTGAATGAATGACTGTCCTACCCAGCTGGGACTTGGCTTCAAAACCCAGGGCACCCCAAGCGGGTGCCAACACAAGTCAGGAAACTCCTTAACTAATTAGCTAACAGGAACCAACGTCCCCCAACCCAACCTCCAACTAGAGCAGGAAGAAAAAGCTGCTGTAAGGCTGTAAAAAGCACTGTATACTGTGTGAGCAAATTGGACTGGTTTTGAGCCTCAGGTTCCTCATCTGTAAAATGGGAATAGCAGGTTCCCAGGGGTTGTCCGGAGGAGTAATAAGAAGAAGCATGTAAAGTGCTCAGCAAAGTGTCTAATGTGCAAAAACTATAAGCTGGTGTTATTTTTATTTTCATCTTCCTTTCCTCCCCATCCAAAGATTTGGCCTACTTCTAGGGGCTGTGGGCCCATGGAAGAGTTTATTGTGTAGAATTAAATTTTAGATCCTTGCAGAATGGTATCAGCTCTACAAATTCAGGCTGGGAAGCGTGAGTGTTCAGAAATTTGGGGCAGAGATTGGGGGCCCAGGATGGGAATTCTCATGTTCAAGGTTGGAATTATGCTTCTTGAGATCAACGCAGTGATATTCGTTGTTGGGACACTGGCATTCAGGCTCACAGTTCTGGGGTTCAAGGTTAGAAGGCCGCCATCCATTGTCAGAATCCTCAGATCTGTAATTGGACCCAAGGAGTAAAGCACCAGAGTACTGCTACTCGTGATGGAAACTCTAGCGGGCAAGGTCGCAACGCGGATGTTCCAGGCTGGAAGTCATGTTCAGAGACTGAATTTTGAAGGTCATGGTCAGGAAACCTCAGTGGTGGTCATGATTGGAATTCTAGCAGGCACATTCAGAACCTCAGTGTTTGGCGTCGGAACTTTTGTCCCTGACTCAGTATTTTGTGGGTCTCATCCCTTATGTGTGTCATTAAAGCTTCATTGTCCATCCCCTCTGCAGCAGTTCCTGGAGAAAGGCAAACCACAGAAGACCCCCAAACCTCCATCTGGCTGGTGGGATTCTGTCATTTATGCCTCTTTCTCCTTCTGTTTCTGATGCCCATCCACTCAGGAGGTGTTCTGAGGGGTGACCTGGTCCTCAGGAAGGCAGCTAAACAGTGTCTCCGCGGCCCCACCTCTACCAGGGACCCTTGCCCTGTTGTCAACCCCATTTAATTTACCTTTTCTTGCTGGTTGACCCGCAGCAGGCCCTGGGAGGCAGCCCTGCCAACCCCCAGATCTCATCTCCTTGTTCTCCAAAGAAAGGCAAACGGTGTTAAGTAAAGGTCCGAAAAGATGCCAAGGCTTTGTGGCTTCCTGGGCCTGGGAGATGTGTGGCTGGCAGCAGCTTGTGGGGAAGTGGAAGAGTGTGCTGGTCACTGTGGTCACCACAAATGCCCTGTTAGCGTCAGCTGGAGGGGGAGCTTCATCTATGGTGGGACGGGGAGGTGCTGCAGGGCCACCTTTCAACTCTACGTACCACATGCATGTGCACATGACAGGCATTCAGTGCTAAGGTGGTTGGCAGGGACCAGTTGCTAGATCTCATTTCCTGGTAAATGACTATAGCTCCCCTCGCCCACCCTCACGCTCCCCCCTCCCCCACCTTCACGCTCTGATAGTTTACCCTCCTTGTTTCTTTCTTTCTTTCTTTCTTTCTTTCTTTCTTTCTTTCTTTCTTAAGATTTTATTTATTTATTTGACAGAGATCACAAGTAGGCAGAGAGGCAGGTAGAGAGAGAGGAAGGGAAGCAGGCTCCCCGCCAAGCAGAGAGCCTGATGCGGGGATTGATCCCAAGACCCTGGCATCATGACCTGAGCCGAAGGCAGAGGCTTTAACCCACTGAGCCACCC
The DNA here is from genome assembly GCF_902655055.1 of Lutra lutra. Classification (NCBI taxonomy): domain Eukaryota; kingdom Metazoa; phylum Chordata; class Mammalia; order Carnivora; family Mustelidae; genus Lutra; species Lutra lutra. Next base: position 132,413,767 of record NC_062286.1, on the reverse strand, counting down.
AGGTGCCCCCTTGCTTGTTTTTTTTCATACCCTTTCCACCATCTGGTGTATTATATGTTTATCTGGCTCATCTCACTACATTATAAGCTCTATCAGAGAGGGACTTGGTCAGGTTTTGCTTGTTTTCTCAGTGTTTAATCTGTACCTGGGAGCTTCTGGGTGGCTCAGTCAGTTAAGCGTCTGCCTTCGGCTCAGGTCATGATCCCGGGGTTCTGGGTTCAAGTCCACATGGGGCTCCCTGCTCAGCCAGGAGTCTGCTTATCCCTCTTCCTCTGCCTGCCGCTCTACATGCTTCTGCTCTCGCTCTCTCTCTCTGTCACATAACCAAATAAGATCTTTTAAAAAATCTGTGCCTAGAATAGTAGTTACTAAATAAAATTGTTGAGTGAATGAATGAACGAATGAATTTTCCCCTTCGATATGGTCTTAGAGAGTTTTTCAGGCCTCAAATCATTTCACTCAGAGCCCACCTCCACTCTTATCCATTCTATCTATACAGGGTTTTTGGACAGGGGTCAGGGAGAGTGGCAGTAGGGAGGGGCATTAAGTCTTCCATAGCTTCCCGTTGCTCTTGGGATGATTTCCAAATCCCTTATCTGGTCACTAAAGACCTATAAGAACTACTACCCACCTTCATATTACACACATCATATGGCTCCCTCTCGCCTTTCTTAGATCCTTAGGACTCCACTCAGGGTCTTACCTCAGGACCTGTGCACATGCTGTGCTAACTAGAACAATCTTGCACCTCCCACCTTAGCCCCCTTGGCCTCCTTAATTCATCTTTTATGACTCTATGTAAGCAGATTTCTCTTGACTTCCCAAACTTGATGTCATTTCCCTCATGATAGGCCCTGGCATTTCTTCTAAGAATTTGTCATTAGTAATAAGTAACCCAAACTCCCCTTGTTGTATGGATGCTTTGTTGTATTCCTCAAACTCCAGAAATTCATAATGGCAGTGTTTTGTTTTTTTCCCATCTTTATGATGTAAGGGAGAGAGGAGGGGAAAGCTGAGAGTTTTCCATTTAATTTGCTGGAGGATGGGGTGGAGAGAGGAAGCACATCTCCTCCCAGGGGCCTGAAAAGCTCCAGGTGGACAGAACCCCCACCTCTCTGACTTCATCTCCTGGCTTCCTATGCACAGCCACACTGATAGCATACTTACTAAGTTCCTTCCTGACTCAGGGCCTTTGCATGTGCTATTCCCTCTACCTGGAATGCATTTCCTCTCTTCACACAGTTATTGCCTGCTCATCCTGAAGCTCCCAGATCGAATGTCCCATTTTCCAGGAGGCTTTCTCTTATCTCCTAATAGGTCAAATTCCCAGTTTATGGTTTTCAGAGTTCTATGTACCTCTCTTGGGTGGGCCTTGTTCCCATTGTAATTTCACATCCATGTAAGCAATTATCTGATTACTACTTGCCCTCCCCCACTTGGAGTCGACTGTGAGCTCTCTGATGGCAGGATTTATCTGCTGTGTTCGTCTGTCTCTCCTGCTTCTGGCATTGTGTGTCCCTCCTTGTAAGCGTTCTGTAAAATTGTGTTGCATAGGTGGGTGGCTGGGTGGATGGGTGGATGAATTCAGAAGTTACCACAATAGGCAGAAAGCAGATATCACACTCCTTTCAGTGGGGAGTGAGTGAGATAGTCTGATATGTCTAGCTGAGACTCCAACCAGAAGTTTCTTACTGTCCCAAACTGGAAGGAACAAGGGTGCCAAATCTTCTCCAGAATAATAATTACAGTGTTATTTAAGAGCTTTTTAAAGATACCTACTTGGGGGCGCCTGGATGGCTCAGTGGGTTAAGCCTCTGCCTTTGGCTCAGGTCATGATCTCAGAGTCCTGGGATCAAGCCCTGCATCCGGCTCTCTTTCAGCAGGAAACCTGCTTCCTCTCTCTCTCTGCCTGCCTCTCTGCCTACTTATGATCTCTGTCAAATAAATAAAAAATATTTTTTAAAAAAAGATACCTACTTGGGTTCTAAAGGATGCTTTTGAATTTTCCCTAAGTACATGCTGCATGTAAAGACTCTAAACCCAGGAAACAGAAGTTCTGAGGGATCCCAGTAAATTTGCCAGAAATGTGGTTTATTTGAAAGCTGTACTACCTTTGGGGCAAGTGAACATGGTTCAGATCTCAGTTCCACCACTAGTGCCTTTGGCCTTGGTCACTTCTCTCTCCGAACTGACATTTTCTCTCAAAGTCCATCCTATGAGCACCAAGGCAGTAGAAAGAGAGGACTTCTTCCTGGTGCTTCCAGCAGAAGTTCCAGAATGGGCTCTGACCAGACACACTTTAATGATGTGCTCATCTCAGAACCAATTCCTGAAGCCAGAAGGGAACACACGTGAGGGGACCTGCTTGGATCATAGACCATCACTGGGCCTGGGGGATATACATAAAATACTCTTCTTTAAATTAATTCATTTATTTTACTTAAATCAAGTTGTTTTAGGGGGAAATTAGGTATTATGAACAACTGGTACCATTCACCATAAATCATGTTGGGAAATTCTAGCCAGATGCTGGAGCCTGACACCTGCTCTTTTTGGGTTAAAAGGAAAGATGTACACGTGTTAGAGAGGTGTTAAAATCCCATTAGCTTCAAACTAGGCTTTCCCCTTCAGGGAGTCCAAAGGTCTGAAGGAGAATTGGAAAGGCTGGCACTATTCACGCTGAATCAGTGTGATTTGATGTCTTGTCCCTGAACAGCTACATTAGTCTTGGCTACATGTGAGAATCGGCTGAGGATCTTGGGAAGTCCCAATGCCAGGTCACCCCCAGACCAATTAAATCAGAATTTCGAGGTGTGGCTCTCAGGCACTGGTATTTTTCAAAACTCCCGAGGGGATTCCACTGTTCAGGGAGGTTGAGAAATCTGGATTTCAGTGCATCTAGTTCCGGTGGTATAGGTCCCACACTGGCGAGCATGGGGTTCACTGGGCTCCAGGTAGTGGCTTCCTGGGAGACTGGGGTACCGTGGGGTGGTCAGGGTGTGACTGAGAGTAGCAGAATCCTGTTTCCGCAAGGAATGAACTGAGCAGGAGTCCAGGGAGGGTCATTTAACACTCTCGAATGGGAAGGAAGCACATATCCTTTTCCCAGTCCAGAAGAATTAGATACTTGGGACAAAATTCAGCTCTCCTCCTGAGCCCACCCCTGCTATCTGGCACCCACTGCTTGTGACCTGAACCAGCTGCTACCTCTCTGCCTCTATCTGTCAACCATCCCAGACCCAGCTCTGCTGCTCATCAGCTGTGTGGCCTTGAGCAAGTCACTCAGCTTCTCTGGTCTTCAGGTTCCTCATCTGCAGAATGGGAGCACACTGCTGAGCCCTGTGATCCTTAAAGGCTTCTCCCCTTTGGGCACCTGTGAGTTTTCATCAGGGAGGCAGCCACAGGCTAACCCCACACCCAAGCCTTGGGTCCCGAATGCCTGCAGAAATCAGATTACCAGGTCTGTCCCCAGACCACAGAATCAAGGTCTCTCGTGGCAGCTCGGGATCTACAATCTTTAACAAGGATCTCTGTCGATCCCGATGTAGGCAGCCCTCAAACCGCATTTTAAAAGCATCTTGCCTGTGCCTTAGGGTCCGAGCCCCTTGGCCAGAGGTGTGCCTGGATGAGCCTCAGCCTCCACACAGCAGTCTCCCTTTTGCAGGTGAGGAAACAGGCTCAGAGAGGCCAAGTCATGTGCCCAAAACTCAGCTGGGGTTGGGATTTGTATGCCAAACCTGCTGGACTCCAAAGCAGGTGTTCTCCTGTTTCTCACTGTCCGTTTTTAAATGACAGCTTCCACCAGTGGCCTTCTTTCTCCCTTCTCCATGGTAATTGTTACCTTCTTGCTTTCCACACTCCTGGCCCACTTGAGTATATGCTCTACGTGAGCAGGGTTTCTAGTCTGTGTATCACAAGCACACCTGACCTTGTGCCTGGTATACAGTAGGCGCTTAATGAAGGGGCATTGAGGCTCTCCAAGCCTCAGTTTCCCCACCTGTATAAAGGAGTCCTTAGGCTCGCCCACCTCAACATGCTTGCTGTAGAGTGCTGTGCCCAGAGGAGGAGGGTTTAGCTTGGCAGGGGTGAAGGTGAGGAGGGGCCCTACTCAGGACTAAAGGGTCTGATGCCTTTTGCTGTGGGGGTGGGGGCCACAGGCCAGGCCCTCACCTTCCCAAGGACCCTCCACCCACTATTCCTCCCTCATACCGCCTCCCCACAGGGTCAGATCTCACTACCACCCTCCCAGGGACTGTCCCAAGGCCTCCCCCCCGAGGTGCAGCTGGGCAGCTTTGTCTTTCTTCACCTTGTAACTTCATCTGCCCTGCCTGCTGCTGGAAGCGGGCCCCATCCTGTCTTGGGCCAGGCCGGCGGGCATATCCACTCGGAGGACCTGGGTGCTGGCGTTTCCCTGCGTTGTCTGCAGCGCCTCCCAGACCTAGCGTCCCACAGACAGAAGAGAGGCCCTGTCAGCCATTTTGGGGGTTGGGGTGGGGTGATATCTTTGTTTATCAAACACTAGGTGCCGTGGCTTGCCGTGGAGGGTGGTGGAAACACTCTCCTCTCTATTCAGGCCTATCCTTCTTTCTTCTGAGGGTTGGCTCTCCATGGGGAAGGTATAGGTCCTGATGAGTTCGTGCAATGAAGCGGCCTCACCCACATCCCCTTTCCTGGCTGGCGCACCCCACACCCTACCCAGCTCCCTGGGATTGCCTACAACCCTGCACCTCCCTGCTCACACACCTGTAGCCCACGGCTCACTGAGTCAGGGGCAGAAGCTCGGCCTTCTTACTCAAAGGCTGGACAAACTCCGGGTGCTGTTCACACTCCTGAGCTCCCCGTGGGGTCAGGCTGAGGCTAGATGCCTGCTGAGACCACAGTCTAGCACTGCTCCTACCCTGCCAGGTCCCCTGCTCTCACTCTCACCATCTCCTAAAGGCACTGCCTCCATTCTTCTGCTACCTAATAATCCTCCCCTCGGTTCTACTTCTGGAGACGCCCACCTAAGTCCTGAGAGGAAGTGATCAGTGTATTTAAAACGTCCATCCACAGACAAGTGCTAGGGATTGACAACTGAGAGTGACCCTCGGTCTAGGGCATCCTGTCCCCTCCCCAGCAAACCCCACCTTTTCCCCATCTCCCCTGCATCTTAGGATGGGCTCTCATGGACCCAGTCCCCACAAGCACAGACACCAGGCCATGCCGCAGTGTCCTGCTGGGCTCAGGAATGTTGCTGCTTCTGCTGACTTGGTGGGGATGATGGTCAGAGTGGGCTGCAGACCAAGCATTTGTTTGTAGAGAGCTTTTACAGGCTGGCCCGGCACTCCCTCCCCACCCCCTCTGCCAGGAATGCTCCCCTTCCCCAGAGCAGAAGCTCTGGCAAGCTGAGGTTTTGTGTCCCTCTGGCCAGCCTTTTCTGAGGTTTAGCCTGGCAGCCTTCCACACCGACCTTGGCCAGTGTAATGAAGTTGGGAGAGGCTCCCTGCCAGCTTCCCATTAACGTGGCCTTTGAGAGTGTCTCAGGGGCTTCCAATCTTTTGGCCTGCTCAGGTCAGGAAGTAGAGAGAGTGAGTGAGGCAGAAGAATATGATAGATTCAGTGGTTCTAAGGCAGGGTGTGACCTTGGACAAGTGACACCTGTCTCCAGGTTTGGAGTATAGGAAGTTGCACTGTAAAGGAGGCTATTGGGTTCCCTCCTGTACCCATTCATTGGAAGAACATTTATGGAGTACTGAGTATATGCCAGGCACTCTTCTAGGTGCTGGGAATATAGCAATAAGCAAAACAGGCAAGGTCCCTCCTTCATGGTATACAACATCCCGAGTGGGGAGAATAGAAAGAATGTGGGATTCGGAATTAGAAGATCTGGGATTTTTTCAATGGACTTATTTGAGCCTTCATTTCCTCATCTGCAAAGTGGGGTTGTTCTGAGGCATTACTGAGCTAGTGGGTGCAGATGTTCTTGGTAGTAGCCACGTCAAACATTTATTATGCACCTACCCTGGGCCAGGTGTCTGGGACAAAGACAACGTCCTACGGTCTTCATGAGGAGTGGTACCGTAATGCTGGCGAGTGGAAGCTCTGGAGTGGTACCATAATGCTAACGAGTGAAGGCTCTGGATTTGGGTTCAAATCCAACTGTGCCATTTCCTTTGCTGTGTGACCTCAGACAAGTTGCTGGACCTCTCTGTGCCCCAGCATCCTCACCTGTGAGACAGGTTCTCAGATGGCTGGAAGGATGGACTTGGGTTAGGACTGGCACAGCCCTTAAAACACTGCCTGGCACATAGTAAGCAGTCAGTTGAGGGGAGTTATCATGAGGTGGGTGTCAAGCATCTCATTTTATAAAGGAGAAAACTGAGATTTTTAAGTACTTGCCTGAGGTCATCCAGCAAGAAGGAGCTGAGGGAGATGTTGAAGGAGCCTCCCCAAGGTCTGGACCCAGTGCCAAGGGCTCCTTCTCCTCCCTTAGCCACTTGGACCTCGTGAAACCAGGCTGAGCTGCAGACTGAGCCCAAGAGATTCACAGCCTAGAAATCCTGTGTGTGTGCCTGGGTGCCTCTGTGAGCTCCTGTGCACACATGTGCAGGTGTATGCATCTATGCATGCTTGTTTGCCCACACCTGAGCATGCGTAACAGTTATCATCAAGAACGTACAATATGATTCCACTTATGTGGGCTCCAAGAGGAGGCAAAACTAAACTATGGTGCAAGAAATCAGAACAGTGTTGCCTTTGTGGTACTGACCAGAAGGGGCCTGAAGGAACTTTCTGGGTGGTGGAAAGGCTCTATACTTTAATTGGGGTGATAGTTACAGCGGTGTATTCATTTATCAAAAGGCATTGGACTGAATGCAGAAAACTTGTATGTTTTATTGTGTCTAAATCATACCTCAACAAGTAAGAGAGTATTGGGGAAAAAATGGTCAGTGAGAGATCTCATTTATTTCGTGCTGACTAACCACATGCCAGGCACTATTCTCAGTACCTCCAGGCACCTGTCATATAATCCTGGCAGCAACCCCACCCAGCGTGACCACGTGCGCACACATGGGCGTGGTCCTGAGTCTACCTGGCTGGAGCTCTTGCTATGCAGGCTTATGAGTGGCTCACAGAGCACACATATACACTGAGTCACTTCTACACTCGGCCTCAGCAGGCACCCTGAGGGTGTGCGTGTGTCTGCAGATCTGTCCACAGGAAGAGATGCCTGCCAGCACGTGTGTGCTCCACGCACGCACATCGGTGAACCATGCTCTGTGCGCTGTGCCATAGTTAGATGCTAATGGCATGTCTGCACCCTGGTCTATGTAGACAAATCAAGCCCTGTTATCAGACCGTAATGGCAGGGAACTGACAGCCAGCCGCCTGTGCCAGGAAGGAGTGGGGACTCCTGGGCACCCGGCAATTAGCATCTCTAAAGGGCGTCTCAGCTGAATGGTGGCTAATTGGCAGATATGGCCCCTATCAGCCAAGCACAGTAGGGAGATGATGGGCCTCCCCAAGGATTTGTGAGCTGCTCTTGGCTACAGGTTTTGCCCTGGGAGGAGCCCACATGCCAAGTGAGTTAATAGAACCTGCCTGCCCACACCATTCCTGCTTCTGCGAAGGCTCAGAGAGGTTGAGCAAGTCATCTGGGATCAAACAGCCAGTAGGCCACTGACCCAAGGACTGAGTGTGGGTTTCCAAGTTTGCAGGCATTGTATCTCCCAGAGATGACTCACACCCACAGGCAGTTTGCATGATTTTCTGTCATTTCTTTTCAATAAAGGTACACTGGTTAGTGTTTTTCCCTTAACTGGCTCAATTTTTAAATTTATGGAACTTTATTATAAAAAGAACCTGCCAGTAGTGGAAAGCTAGTACCTGATACCCATAAAGTGAAGTAGGGTTTCCAACTGTCTGTATCCCCATTTGCCTGGGACTGAGGCTATTCCCTGGACATGGAACTTTTCTGTTTTAAAATCAGGATGGTCCTGCCAAATCAGGTTGAGTTGGTCAGCCTAATGGAAGACAAGTTTAAAAATGAATATCATGAAAATGATCTAGATCATTAAACTGTAACTGGCCATAGCAGCCTGCCACAGGCCCTAACCTAGGGCCTGTTCTCTCTGCTAAAATCAGCTTGGTTAGGACTGGGAGCATCTCTTTGCCTATAGTCCCAGCCCCAGGACTCACTCTGATTGGTGTAATTGAATCAGTGTCCAAACTGAGCCAATAGTCATTACCAGGGAGAATGCACAGTTCTAATTGGCCAGGCCTGGAATCAGAGCATGGGTCAGCCTCATGTATGCCAGGTGGCTCCAGAGTGGAGGCATGGTTTCCCAAAAGCCTGTGAGGAATTTTTACCCAGAAGGAAGCCACCAGACAGGCCTGAAATAGCAGGGGACTCCTCTGCCCTCGAAGGCCCTAGCTCTCAGTCTGCCTCCCTCAATCTCTCCATCTCTGACATGGGAGGGTTGAGGACAGTTCAACCCTCTAAGATCATCTAAGATAATCTCTAAGCATCTTCCAGGCGTGGCATTAGGAGATTTCTCTTTCTTGGAACAATTTTTATTGGAGTTTCTTGGTGGTTGTTACTGTCTTTCTCCCTTTCACTTGTTCAGAGTTGGATGAGAAATGGCAGGTCATGAAAGGAGCATAAGACATTTCCAGGTTGATATTTGGGGCAAGTCACTTCACTTCTCTGAGCCTTAGCTTCCTCATTGCTCAAATAGGAAGAACAATAGCATCTATTTAGAAAGGCAGTGATGAGGGTTAAAATAGGCCAACACCCCCCCCCCAAAACCAAAACAAAACAAACAAAAACCCAAACCACTTTGCCAAAGGAAATATGTCTGCAGGGGTGACTTTGTGTGACAAATAAACAGAAAGTCAAATCAAACTGATTGAGAAAATAAAGGGCATTTATTAGATGGACTAACTAAAAAAGCCCAGTGAGGTTTGATCCAGGTAGAGGAGGGGTACAGGATGACTTCACAGTGTCAATGGTCCACTCTGCTATGCCCTTTTTTGTCAGTTTTGTTCCTGGGGCTGGGTGCCCTCCTGGGAGCCCCAAAAGCACATCCAGGAATCACATTTGCAGACCGTATCGTCCAGAAGAAAAGGGAACTCCAGCATTCCTGTGAAGTCTCAGAAATCAATCAAATTGGACTAGTTGAAGTCACGTGCTCCACTCTGACCAATCTCTACGGTAGGAGGGCGTCATGTGCATAGCCTGCGGATGCAGTGCACTGATTGGCTTATTCTGGAAACGGAATGCACTGATTGGCTTATCCTTGGCAGAAGGGAGTTGGCTTCCAAGAACGACTGGATCCCCGCAGACCTGGGAGACCGTTGGAAAGGGGAAATGCATGCTGGGAATTAAGATGATCAGACATGACGTCTGGTGATGACAGTGATGAAAGATCTCTCAGGGACATCTCTTGTCCTTCAGTGTCATTTAACACAAGGGGGAAACAGGCTCAGAGAGAAGAGGCTGGCTCAAGGTGGTGTCACCTAGAAAATGTAGACTGAGATCTGCCCTCGGCCGAGTTGCTGTAAATCCCCACTGAAATAGCAGTGATGCTTTGAGGAAGGAGGAGAGACTAAAACCCACCACGTGCTAGATTTTCTACACCTTCCTGTCATTTAATCCTGTACCCACCTTGGAGAAGGTCTTCTGTCATTGTTTCGGTTTTACAGACAGGAGACACAGAGACCAAGGCGGTGGAGAAGGCTTGGGTTACAGGCTAGGAGGCAGTGCTGCTGGGGTGCAAAGTGGGCTGTGTTTGAATTCTGACCGGCCACTTGCGTTTAGTGTGCACCTCCTGTGTACTAAGTGCTTCTCCTGCCACCATCTCTTACTTGAGTAAGAGGGTCAGTGGGTCTGCCCCATTTTGCAGATGCCCCGTCTGCCCCGAGGAGGGCGGTGGGTCCTCAGAAGATACCAGAGTTTCCTTCTTGACTGCTAGAAATGGTCTGTTTTCCAAATTGTCTTTGGCAGTGTGGCCTGTGTGACTCCTTTTCTGCTCCTTCTGTCTCCTGCTCTCCATCCCCTCCCTCCCCCCCGCCCCCAGCCCCCTACCCTTCTCTAGTTTGGCTACTCCCCCACTAAGCTTCTGAGTCTTCCTGGTTCCTGGTAACCAGCCTTGGGGCTGGGTAAGGAAGAGTTTCTGCAGACACCCAGGCCTTTGTCTCCCTGGGCCCCAGGGCTCAGCCCCACCCCCTCCCCCCATCCTCCCCTCCTCCTAGATAGCTCCCCCGCACTGGTTTTGTGCCAATGTTTGGGCTGCTATGGCCCTGGCCAGGCTCGAAAAAGGAATTATTTCGGTCTCCTTGCATAGTTCTCAGCCCAATTCCCAAAATGGGAAGCGGCCTGGGAGGGCCTCCCAACCCCCAGCTCCAGTGGAGGAGGGAGGAAGGGAGAACTTGGCAGAGCAGGGAGGAAGGAGAGGGCCCAAGAAATGATTCCACACATGCCCCCTAAAAGACACAGATGCACATACTGCAGCCCCTTCTCTAGCCCTGAGGCCTATAAAAATAGTAAGCCTTTGGGGGTGTTCCCAGGCCCTGGCAATGTGTTCAGTGTGTTTCGGAGGGAGAAGGGGAGGTCCTGGGGAGGGGCACAGTGTAGTATGGATAAAGAGGTGGGGGAATGTGTGTGTACCCTATCTCCATAGCTAACCGAACACCTAGGTTAAGGAAAGGAGCACACAAACAAGAAAACTGCCCCACATCCCGAGTGGGGGATGGGCAGCGAGCCCACCCAGAATGCTGTGTTCTTGGCTGCCAAGCCTGGTCCTCTTCCCTCCCCTTCTAGGATGCTGTCCCTGACTGCCTGCAGGGCTGTGTCAGGGTCTTAAGAGACGTGTTTTGCCTCCACTTATTGGTGAGCTCAGGACCACCTGTCCTATTTCCCAGCATCCTTCACGGGTCTGGCGACAGCTCTGCTCAGCCTGGATGTCCCTATAATGAAAAGCTGGGTTACTGGCCTGGGGGCAGGGTTGGTGCCTGACAGTGTCTGACATCTGATCAGTCCCCACACCCCTTGCTGCGTGTCCGGATGACTGGCTATACAGCCACCTGCCTGCCCGGCCACGGGTCTGACTAACAACCCGATCACATATCTAGATCCCTGTCTGTCTGTCTGTCCTTTGGCCTGGCTGTTTGGTTGACTGGACAAATGGCTGTCTGGCTGTGTCTTTCTGTCCACATAGGTGTCTGGCTGACTGCCGTGCATCTGAATGGGTGATTGGCTGTTCGTCTGTCTTTGACCGAATGGGCGCAGAACTGCCACTCTCTCTGTCTGCCTGTGTCGCGGGAACTCTGCCCACACGGGTGCCTGACGGACAGTCTGTCTGCCTGTCTGACTGGTTGTTGTATCAAACAAATTAGACATACAACAAATTGCCTCCTCTCTCCATTTCCTTGCTTAAACGTCTTTCTGAATGTCTAACTCATTGGCCACCTTCCTGTCTGCTTAGGTGTCTGACCCAATGATTGAATGACTGACAGATGATCTGCCGGTCTCTGTCTGTCCGACTGGCTGACAGTCTGTCCGTACTTAGATGAATGACTCAGTCTGTCTCTCCATTTCTTGGTCTGACTGCCTGCGAGCTGTCTCCATGTCTGACAGGATGGCTGACAGCCTGGTAGTCTGGCTGTCTGCTAGGGGTCTGTTATATCTAAGAGATGACAGCAGAACGTCTGTCAATCTCCTTGTCTGTCTGACTGCTCGACCGTGTGTCTGATCAAGTGGATGAGTGGCTGACCATTGTCTGATCAAGTGGATGAGTGGCTGACCATTGCCTCTCTCTGTAGCAGACTGACAAGATGGCCAACAGGCTGATCAGCTGTTTTTCTACCTCTTTGTCCTGATTGGCTCACTGGGTATTTGACTCCTGACTCTCCATGGAGGATGCAATTCATGGGCTGTCGCAGGTCATGGTAGGGCTTGGATGATGCTTCTCTCCTTCCCTCTCTGGCTCCCTCCACCCCACTCTCAACCCAGAGGAGCTAAAGTCTTTTTCAGAGATGGGAGGAGAACTGGGCAGAAAACTTAGAATCCACTCAGTGTCCTCGACTTCAAATGTTTGCACTCTGTGAGTAAGGAAGGCATAATGAATGTGTGTTTCTCACCTCATCCCCCAGCCCCATTTTCAGGGAACCCCCTTGATCTTAAGGAGCCAATTTCATTTGTCAAGGAGGCCACAAGGACATTCTCCTGACATGTCAAACCCTGCCAGCCTTGGAAGCGCCTTGCAGGACCCTTTACAAATCTTGATACCCTTGTGTTCAGACATTGGGACTGACTCTCAGGATCAGGGGGCAGATGGCCACACTGGGAAGACAGGCTCCCTGGGTCAGCATGGTGTCAGCATCAGGAACTTCACAGCCCCTCAGAATGAAGCTGAGCCAGGGCAGAGTGAGTAATGCTTTGCTGGGAGGGAGAAGGCATAGTCCTTCCCTGCTGGGGGCACTTCTCCCTGATGATAGAATTCTGCCCAGCTGCTGGGCGGGCTGCCGTCTGCCCTCCCTTCCTTAAAGACGGAACTCCACTGATGAATTTTATTTTGGGATAAATATGTGCGTGCACATGGGAGAAGAAGATGGGCAGGGAGAAATAGGAGTTTGAGAGCCTCTGGACAGGAAGGGACCTCCCAAGAATTTAGCTCTGCCTAAAATCATGTTCCTGTCTTTCTTAGGGCTCCCTGGGTCTCCCATTTTGGCCTTTGGAGACAGCAGACTGGACATTCGTTGCACAGGTGGAGGGGATGACTGGTCCAAGATCTGGGGGAAGTGGAAAGAGGGCATTCTGGGAGTTCTCCAGGCCCCTGGACAGTGGACAGCAGCATTCAGAGATGGCTGTGTATCTGAGGTCAAGGTAAAGCCCAGTGTGCAACCAGGATCTGGCTTAATGAATGAGAAGTGTCAGTGTCCTGTGTATGTGCCCTGGGTCATGGCTCAGCCTAGGATCAGGTGTGTGACCTGGACCAGAGCTCAGACTGTGACCAAAGTCAGGACTCTGTTGTGGCGACACTCAGGGTTTAGACTAGGACCGGGGTCATGAGGGAATCTGTGGCCAGAGTCAGGGTTCAGTATGACCAGAATAAAGATTCAGCTCAGGGCTCATTCAGGGGCTTAGATTATACTCAGTCTGGATCCTTGGCTGTAAGTCAGCTGAGGTCCTTAATCCTAAAGGACAGGAGGGCAGAGGGGCCAATATGCTGCTGCCCATCCTTATCCCTCTTCCCTACCGGCTTTGAGGGCACAGCTGAGATGCCTCGTGAGCCGCAAGGATAGGAGAGTGTGCAAAGGGCTGTTTCTCCAGTCCTTGTGTGTTCTGCTGGGAGCAGAAGGCTGTCCTCATGTCCAGAGGAGGGTGTGGAGGCTGAGGACTGCTCCTGATGAGCAGGGAAGAGGAGGAAAAGGGGAAGAAAGTCATGAAAGGAAGTAGTTACAGTGTGGGGTCTGGAGAAGACCACCTGGGTTTCAGTTCTGTCTGCCACTTACTACCTGTGTGACCCTCAGCAAGTCACTCATCCCTCCTGTGCCTTCTCATTCTTCTCTATAGAATGGGGACCAAGGTAGTATTTATTTCAGAGAGTTGCAGTAAGGATTAAATAAACTAACGCATGTCAAGTCCCTACAGAGCGCCCAGTTGGTTTTAAGTTCTCAGTCAGTTTGAGCTGTTCTTACTGCTCCAGAGCCCCGTGGGAGCCACACTCTGTGAGTAGTCCAGAGTAGAAGTCACATCGGTGAGAGATCTCAGGTGAGAGCCCAGACTCCAGCTCCCCAGATCTGTAGGGCACCCCTCCATTAGGTTCTGATGCCTCCAGGGTCCCCTCCGTTATAACAGTAACAGCACTTGTAGTTACTTCTCTAATGACTGTCTTCCCCCCGATCAGTGAGGGGGTCCTCTCCCCGAGGGTGGTTTCTTACCTTTCTTGCTTTACTGCTGTGTCCTCAGCACGCAGCACAGTACCTGCACATAGTAGGTGCTCAGGAAACAGTCTATTTACAATGGACCAGGCCCTGCACTTGGCCTTCCCTCCAATTTTTTAGTTCAGTCTTAAAAACTAAGAATTCAAATGGTTGCATACAGATAGTGAAGACTGATTTAAACACTACCGAAGGGTCTGCCGTGGAAAGATAGAAATCTTACCCCCACCTCTCCAGGTTCAAAAGCGAGCCTTTCCTGCACACTCTTACAAAATCTTCACGTGTTTGCATGTTCTGTGCACATCCCCCAGCTCCACAGAAATAGAGATTTGTGTCTGTTTTGTCCACGCTGTCCTCCCACTGCTTAGAACAGTGTCTGGCAAGTAGTAGGTTTTCGATAAGGATATCTTGAAAGTTCATTTTTTTTTCCTAATACCAGTGGGATTATGTCATATTTACTGCTCTGTACCTTGCTTTGTAACTATAAATAAGTTAATAAATCTTAGAGATCTTTCCACGTCAGCAAAAACACATTACGCCCATTCGTTTTAATAGCAACATAACCTTCCATGCTGTGGACATACCATAATTTAACTAGACCCTGCACTGAGGCAGTTTCTGGTTTTCATTTTTCCTCACCTGAGTTTGCCCATCATTCACCTCAGAGAAGGTTGCCCTGCGACACTTACATCAGATGACAGGCATGGTCCCCCCATGAGGCTCTCTCAGCCTTTGGCAGTGCCTCCTAGGAGCTAAAGCTGGGCTCAAGAAACTAGCAGTCCCCAAATGGAGCCAGAATCCATTCCTCCAGAACTGTGGTTAAGGCAGCTGTTCTCAGCCAAGAGCGATTTGGGACCCGCAGGGGAGACTTGGCAATGTCTGGGATGTTTTTGGTTGTCACATCAGGGGATTGGGTATTACTGGCATCTAGAAGGTGGAAGATAGGAACGCTGCTAATCATCCTGTTGTACATGAGACAACCCCACAACGAAGAATGATCCGGCCCCGAATGTCAGCAGTGCCGTGGTGGAGAAATCCTGTGTGAAGAGCACCAGACTTGCCGGGGCCCAGTCGCTGGCCTGCCACTTACTGGCTGGGTGCTCAACAGTTTGCTTAGGCAAATTGTTTAACCTCTCTTACCTTATCTGTATAATGGGGATAAGAATAGTCCCTCTCCTCCAGATTTGTATATATTGTATTTGTAAAGCACTTTGTCAAGGGCCTGACTAACGTAAGCTCTCAATACATGGAACCATAATTGGAATCATTGCCCTGAGAGTCTGGGTGTCAGCGAGCTGGAGGAAGACGCGATCCACAGAGAAAGCAGGGCAGCTGGGCTGTTCCCTCAGCGTGGCCTCCCCCAGGGATTGTGACCACAGTCCACAGATAGAAATAGAACCCCTGGATGCGCTTGACCTCTGATTGGTCAGGAATGGAGGAAAAACCGCTCAGAAGACTGTTTCCATTTTAGGGGCTGAAAAGCAGTTCCCAGGAGACCCTCAGACATGGCCATTTTCCAGAAGCTGAGCCCTACTAAAGGGTCCTAGAGATCAACAGCTCCAAGCTATCCATTTTACAGATGGGGAAACTGAAGCCCGGCAAAGAGGCAGGACTTGCTCACACAGCAAGGGAGGGGCAGATGTGAGCTGGAAGCCAGCCTTGGATTCATGTGGGTCTCTCCACAGCCCCACTGCAAAGGTCCCTCTCAGGCATGACCAGTACCTGGTCATATTCACTCTTTCCTCTGCCGAGAGGCCCTGGAAGCCACCCTACATGGAGAGCAGTGTCATAGGAGCATTTCTTTTTTTTTTTTTTAAAACGATTTATTTATTTATTTATTTGACAGAGAGAGTTCACAAGCAGGCAGAGAGGCAGGCAGACAGAGAGGAGGAAGCAGGCTCCCCGCTGAGCAGAGAGCCTGATGCAGGGCTCGATCCCAGGACCCTGAGATCACGACCCGAGCCGAAGGCAGCGGCTCAACCCACTGAGCCACCCAGGCACCCCTCATAGGAGTATTTCTAAGCACAGCTTCGATATCAGACAGACCCTGGTTTGAATCCCAGTTCGAACGTTACCTGCAATGCCCTTGGAAAGGCCATGTAAAATCCCCTGAGCATTATCATATTTTGTTGTTGAAGGGATTAGAGACAGTGTGTAGGTAGACTAGCACGTTACTGGTATAATGCAAATTGGCCAAACCCCTTTCATTTAGCAATTCTACTCCTTTAGGTACACCTTCACACGTGGAGAATGAAATATGTACCTGGATAATCTTTACAGATTTGAGAACAGTCCAAATGTGGCCCAGGAGGGGACTAGTTGAAGGTTCTCTGGGGCATCTCTACAGTTTTGGCACATGAATTAAAAAGCTTGGGCAGCTCTGTGTGTACTGATTATAACAACCGCCAACATACATCATTAAGTGAAGAAGTAAGATCCCAAAGGGCGAGCATAGTGTACACTACCATGATTGTGGGGAAGGGAGAATGTAGATAAGTATAAATGCTTCTGTGTCCATAGCACATCAGTTAGGAAGGCCGAAAGCTGCAAGAGACAGAAAATTCAACAAGTGATGGCTTGAATAAATACAAGTCCAGAGCTGGGAGGACCGGAGTTGGCATAGGTATTCAAGGACTCGGGTATCCTCCTTCTTCCCACTCCCCCATTCTGAGCATGTGGCTTTGATCCTCCTGCTCTCAAGATGGCTGCTCTGTCTCCAGGCATCAAGTCCACATTCCAGGCAGGAAGAAAATGGAAGGGCAAAAGGAAAATAAAAAGACAAAAGTCTTCTCTTCCAGTTGCCTTGTCTTGTGGGGTCGGGAGGGAGTGGAAAAGAATGCCCGGCCTAGGGACTTCCACCTACATTTTATTGTATAGAACTGGGTCCCATGGCTACTCCTAGTTGCAAGGGAGTCCAGGAACATGAGTATTTTTATCTGCATACATAGCTGCCTGAACAAAATTAGGGTTCTCCTAGGTGGAGGATGGATATTGGGTAGGCAAGCAGGGTCCGCCACTCATAGTCTATCACTGGGAGGAGCTATCAGAAGGTGAGAATAGTAATTGCGGGGGTTGGGGTTGGGGGGCATGGGGAGGGAAGCTGAATGACAATGAATGGGGACAGAAGAGAGATCCCCCTTGTAACTGTATATCCCTTTGTACCTTTTTGATCTTCAAACTATGCGTGTATTATCTTTTCAAAAAAATAATTCATGTTAAAAATACAATTTTTTAAAAGGCGATGCATACAAAATGCCTGGCACATAATAAGCCTGCAATAAAACCAGCTTTCCATCTTTAATCACTTCGCATCAGATATAGATTACATTCCCAGCTCTGTCGCAGCTACGTTTTGTGACTTTGGGCATATTTCTCCCTCTTTCTGTGCTTCCATCTCCTTGAAGAAGATACAGATAATATATTCTTTTAGTGGCTGGCAGGAGAATTCCTCGCAGGAGCCCAGTGCCTTTGGGGAGATGGCTTCTCAAGACCTCCTGAAATGAGTGAGCCCCTGTGCAGTGTGGAGGGCTGGGGCCGGGGCTTCCTAGAAAGAGGGTCAGATTGTGCTACAGGAGACAAGGAGGGGAATTTATTGGTGGGAGTAGGGTGAGGGAAGAGAGTTAGCTCTGGGTGGGTGTCCTTTCCGATGTGACACCCCTCCCCAGGGACCCACCGAATACCCCTCACCACTGACTGGAATACAGCCACACAGTAATAGTAACAGCCAACATGTGCGGAGTGCCAGGCACTCTTTTAAGTGCTTTTACATACATTAATTCATTTAATCCTGGCAACAGTCATTGGAGGCACATCTCCTATTATTATCCCCATCTTCTAGATGTAGAAACTGAGTCTTAAAGTCTGCCAGAACGATGAAGAGTTGGGTGGGGTTTCTTATGGAAATTGATAGCGGGGGGCTGAACCGGGGCCCAGATGGGGTCAGGACAGTTGGCCGCAAGGGATCGAAGCAGCAAGGATCTAGAGTCTATAAGGCTATGGGGCTTTTCAAAGTTCTAGGCGGGTGGTTGCAGGATTGACCTTGGAGAGTGTAAGGAGTTCAGACTGTTCAAGGAAGCCCTGCTCCCATCTGACAGCTAGTTCATGTTACATGACAGTCAGTGTCCCTGCAAATATCAGGGCTTTGGGGTGGTGGAGGCTAGACCACAGATGGGATTGTCTACTGACCGCTTCTCCACACCTCCATCTCTACCTCTGTCCCCTAGGCCAAGCCCCCATTGTCTCTCAGCTGGTCTGTTAGCTTTTCCCTGGTCTCCTGTCTTCCATCCTCCCCAAAGTCCATTCTCCATTTACAGCCAGAGGGATCCCATGAACACTATAGTGAGAACATGTCTCTCTTCTGCTTAAAACCCTCCCGTGGCTCCCACCTTGCTCAGAATTGAGTAAAAGTTCCTACCACATTCTACCAGGCCTTCCATGATCCAGCCCCTGACAGTTCACTGACCTTATCTCTTACCACCTTCCCTCAGGCTCCTTACACTCCAGCTCCATGGGCCTGCTGCCCTCACCTCAGGGCCTTTGCACTTGCTGCTTCTCTTGATGCTCTTCCACTGAGAATCTGTGGCTCCCTCTATCTCTGTTCAGATCTCTGTTCGGATGTCGCCACCTCAGAGTGGCCTTCCTGGGCCACAGTGTCTCTCCCCTGCCGTCTAAAGCAGCTCCATCCCCAGCCACTTACACTGTTCCCTTCCTGCTTTAGTTTTCTTGCCATCACGAGTCAAATTATACTTTTACACGTTCTCTTGTCTCCTCCTTCCTGACAAAGCGGAGGCTTTATTTTGTTTGACTCACTTGGCTCATAATAGATACTTCACAAACATATTTTCTCTATAAGTACATACAACAGCTTTGTTGAGATACTACTGGGGAGGGTGTATAATTCACCTATTTAACATGTATAATTCAATGCTTTTGAGTATGTACAGAGTGTGCAGCCATCACCATAATCGAGTTTAGGACATTTTTATCACCCCCCAAAAGGAACCCCATACCCAGTAGTAATCACTCCACATTTCCCCACATATCCCTGCCCTAGGCAACCACTAATCTATTTTCTGTCTCTTGGATTTCCCTCTTCTGGACATTTCATATAAAGGAGTCATATAATACACAGCCTTGTGTGTCTGGCTTCTTTCACTTAGCATAACGTTCTCAGGGTTCATCGTGTGTCAGTACTTTGCTTCTTTTTTGTGGCTGAATAATATTCCACTGCATGGCTCCACACCTTTCACTCCTCCTTCATCACTTGGTGGGTATCTGGGTGGTTTCCACTTTGGGTCATTATAATGTAGCTGTGAACACTTGTGTCCAGTTTTTGTGTAGACCTAGGCTTTCATTTCTCTTGGGTATCTCCCTCAGAGTGGAATTGCTGGGTCATACTGTAACTCTGTGCTGACGTTTTAAGGGACTGCCAGACTCTTCCAAAGCGGCTGCACCATCTTGGAGTTTGGTATCCTGGCCAGCACTTGCTGTTGTCCGGTTTCTAACTCTGGCCATCCTACTGGGTGTGAAGCCGTAGTTCCTGGTGCTTCTGATGTGCATTTCCCTGTGAATCCCATGACGTTCTGCAAGGTGAGGACTCCGTACAGGGGTCTGCCCCCTCAGCTGTCCTCCAGGCCAAGGGAGGCCTGAAACCTGGAGCCCAGGTGACCCTCAGGCCGTTGTCTGAGGCTGGGCAGCCTCCTAGGTCAGGCCAGGTCAGCCCTCTGTGCTGACACAGGTGGCCGGTGGCCAGTTGGGTGGGAAGAGCCCTGGTGCGCACCAAGCCTGACAGCCTGGGCAGGTCTAGGCCAACGACCGGCAGCTGTGCCCTGCGTTTCAGGGTAAAGCCCTAGGAATTGTAACATCGCTGCGGTTCCCTCACCAGCATCACGGAACCTCGGCAGGGTCTCCCCTCCTTCCTTCTGTTCCCCTGCTTCTGAGGAGGCTGCCATTCTTCCTTTGCACAAATGAGGAAAGCAAGGCTCGGAGAGGTGCTCTCCTGGCCCCCGCACCCCTGCTGAGCCCTGTGCTAACTCTTGGATCCAAAGTGACTGAGACAAAGGGCCCGCACAGTGTAGCTCACCCTCTAGTGGGAGAGATGGAAGGCACCAAGCAGACAAAAATGCAAGATAATTTCAGGAAGGGGTGAATGCAATGAAGAAAACAGAGAAGGAAAGGGGATCCAAGTGACATGTGGAGTGGCTACAAATTTAGAAGGTAGTAACAGTGCTGGTCACTTCTGCAGTATTTACTGAGTGTTGGGCATTGTTCAAAGCACTTTCCAAATCTTCCCAGGTGAGGCAGTCAGGAAAGGCCTCTCCATTACAGGGAAGACACATCATGCCCTCAACGCACACAGGCTTTGTGGTCCTTGAATTTAAACCAGAAAAGTAAGTAGCCACGTAAATAGCTGCATGAGGGTGCTCTGGAAATAGAAGCAGCACATGCAAAGGCCCTGAGGTGGGAATGCCTTTGGTAGATTCTAGGAACACTAGGGAAACCAATCTGTTGGCCTGGAGTGAGTGAAGGGAGGGTGTAGGAGGTGAAGTCAGCAAAGTTGGAGGAAACACAGATCAGGGTGGATCCTTCCAGGCCGAATAGTGACAGTACCCAGGTTCTAACACAAGCCTCGGGACTCAGCCTAGCACTCTACTTTGCCTATGCTCTCCTCTTCTGTCACCCATGGTTTCTACTCCACTCCCAGGAGGAGACATCCTAGGGGTCTCTGGGCTTCCTGCCTAGAGGCTGGGAAGAGGCAATAGGATCCACCTTTCTCTTCCCCACTCTGGTCCAATATCAGCCTTCACTGAAGCCCCATGCTGCCACTTCCTGGCTGTGTGGCCTTACGTGTGGCCTTAAGCAAGTGACTTTACCTTTCTGTGCCTCAGTCTCCTCCTCTGCCTGAGGAGATAATCCTGGGACCCACCTCAGAAGGTTGGTGTGAGCATTAAAATAGGCCAGGATATATCAAATGCTTAGGCCAGCACCTAGCAGGTGCTTAAGAAGTTTGGGGTTTTATTATTTTGACTGTTAGGATTCCATTTTATTTTTACTCTTGGCCTGGGATGTTTGCAATTGTGGGGTGGGGAAGATGATGGTTAGCATAACTTGGAGACAGGGTCCACTGTGTCTGGGGGAAGTTGGAGGAGGGAGCAGGGAAAGGGTCCAAGGCACACCTGCTGGGGAGGGAGTCTTAGCCCACCCCCCAGGGGCCTAGCCTGGCCCAGATGTCCAGTGGGAGGGCCAGGAGTCCTCTGACATTGCAAGCCAGACACTAGAGCAATGAGCGAGTGAACCATGCGTGGGTGGGCTTGATGGGCACCTGTTACGTGCCAGACTATAGTAGACCAGAGGGTCACAGATCAGGGTGGTTCCCCTCCCCCTCCCACTGCCACAGCCACTGTCAGGCTTGGCCAAGGATGTTCAACTCCTGCAGTAGAACCAGGCTCCCTGCTCAGAAGGGCCCCACGCTTTGTTTAATACCCTGCTGTCACTGTCTTGAAACTCCATAATTGCTGAGCACGGAGCCCCGCATTTTCATTTTGTACGGGGTTCTGCCAACGATGTATCCAGTCCTGGCTGATAGAAGCTGGGCAGCCCCCCTCCCTGGCTGGAGCCAGCCCTGATGGATGCTTTCTTTCTGATGGAATTCAGGGACATTATTTGATCTAATTAGCCTCATCATGTGCCTCGTGAGTTTTCTCCGGTCAAGAAAAGCATTTATCCTTTAGAGGAATGAGAGAGCCCAGCAAGTGGGGTGGTGGCTGTTGGTGCATTTGGCAGGGGGAGCTGAGGGGGTTGTGTTACTCTGTCTCCCCTGCATGTTCTGACTCCCAGGATCCCAGAAACTCCTGGAAAGGAAGGGAAGTAACACCCCTGAATACCACTTTGTGTCAAATGTTCCACTGATGTTATTTCACTTAACTGTCAGTATTATTAATTATTATTGTTCACCTGTCTTGCGCAGGATAAAACAGACTCCACAAAGCAGGGCTGATTGCTTCCGATCCCATGGTTAGGGGAGGAGGGGGAGGAGAGAGAGAAAGAGAGAAGGGATGGAGTCATGGGAGAGGAGGGGGCCCTGGAAAGCAGGACCACGGGATGAGTTTCCCGGGCCCTGGGGCACTTTTGCCTTTCTCCATAAAAAATATCCAGGCTTACATTTTATAGCTGCATTGGTATAAAGACAAATATTTTAATACTATCTATTAAAACATTTTCTGCAGTCTACAAGTTCATTTTCCCCCTTCTAATTATAAAAGAAATGAAAACATTGGGGAGGGGGACCCCAGGTATCTGAGTTCTAAGTTCAGTGTCTCCTGGGCCTAATGAAGACTCCAGAGTCTCCAGCGCTGGCAGGGCAGAGGCAGGGAGGGAGGAAGAAGGGAGAGGAGGAAGGCAAGGGGCTGTATCACATATCAAAGCCATCAGGGCTGTCATGAAAAATGATGGGCTGCAGCTCCAACTCCCACCCTCTGCCCTTAGTCCAAACCTTTGCTCCCTTGGGGCCCCCTCTCCCTGCCCACCCGGCCTCACCCCTCCCTGGAAGCTCAATCTCTCCCAACATCACCTGTGTGAAGCTGCACCCTCTCAGATCAGATCCGCCCCAGGGCCCCATTGTGGGGGCTACGGACACCGATAGTGTGCCCCCCCCCCACCCCAAACCTGCACCACTTCACAGATTGAGCCTGTCTCTTCTGATTTATGCCATTGCCTCAGAGGACCACACCTGGCCAGCAGCCAGCAGCATGATTACCTTCTACTGCCATTAATGCGGCTGTTTACCCCCAGCAAAGTGACCTTAATTTACAAGGCATTATGACTAATACCAGATGATTATGGCCATTAACATTTATAGTTGACACTCCCAGAAGGGGACCTGGGTGCTAATTGGCACTCCTCTCTGTGTGTCTTTTCTCAATGAGGCTTCCAGTTTCTGCTGCTGTTCTGGGTTTTAGCCTCTCAGTTTCAAAGGGAAATACTGCGTGGGGCATTTCCTTATTCTGGCTGATTCTCATTTCATTGCTTTATTTCCTCCGGATTGTGTAAGCAGCCTAGAAACCTGCAGCTGTGCTGGGGACTCCAGGATGCCAACAAAGGGCTGGGTCAGGGCTGAGGGGAGGCTGGCGGCGGTGAGCTGCACCGAGAGGCTGCTTTTGCCCAGAGGAAGTGAAGGGGAGGGCGGGTGCTAGGGAATGTGTACATTTGCCCAGAATCAGAGCCCCGCTCAGACACCCACGCCTTCCTCTGTCTCTAATCAAACATTTTCTGGTCTTTTTACATAAGATGGAATCTAAACCAAGCCCCCGCCCCCAACGCCCCCATCTCTGGTTTGGTTGAACACATGGGGGTGTTTGGGGCATCTGCATTTGGGGGCCAGATTGGAGAAGGCAGATCACACTCCTCCCCCTTCTTGCCTTAGGTTTTGGGGGTGCCAGGAGCCGATGCTGCCTGAGCTGAGAAAGGAGATATACTTGTCATGTCTGCATTTCAGGTGGAAGATCTGTTTACAAATGGCAGTGTGTTGCCATGGCCACCAAGGGCTTCCTTCTGAGAGAGGGGGAGGGTGTCCTGCCTGGGTTCCTATGTGTCCTTGCCTGCTCACCTCATGCCCTATCATCTGGGGCTGGGGTTACAGTCTCAGAATGCCTTTGGGGTAAGGCAGGCCTGTGTGTGAGTGAGTGATGTGCCAGGAGGGCCCTGGGGTGGAATGGAGCAGTGGTGTCCCTACTGAAGGGGCAGCCGCCACCCAGCTCTGGTGAATGGCTGCCATGCAGAAAAATGCGCACAGTGTCGCCAAACCTACTGATTATCCAAGAGATGTGGGAAATTTGGATAATAGGCACCGTGTCCCAATTTTTTTATTGTTGGCAAGGAAGGCAAATAATACTTTTTTTTTAAGAACTGAGTGGGCCAAACAAAACATGTTCATGGGCCGGCCATTTTGGCTGCCATTTTGCAATCTGAGTGTAGCATGTCACTGACAAAGTGGCGGCCCACTCAACATCCTTTCGGGGTCATGAGGGGAGGCAGTCCAGAAAGACAGCTTTGTAAGGATGTGGGACCCAAAATAGGTTTAGCAACTAGAAACTGATCCGCCAAATCATGTGTCTCCAAATGATCATTCTGGATCTGCCAGTTGGTGTTAATCCAGGTTTAGGAAAGGGGCACATGGATTCTGGCCTGCATCTGCCTCCAACTTGCTGAGTGACCTTGGACGAGGATCTCCCCTTCCGTGTGCCTTGGTCTCTCCTTCTCTGTAATGGTGGGGTCTTGCTGGTGCTGACCGACTGCTCCCCATGCTTATCCCAGAATGTGTCCACAGTGTCCACTCTGTGTGACAGCCAGGATATTTCCCGAGTTGGGATTTCACTGTCGAGAGTGGATCTCCTTCATCCCATTCACTTATTCTTGAACATTAGAGTGTTGAACAGGTACTGTGGCAGATACTGAACTGGGACTGGGGATAAAAAAGTGGGTAGGGCAGGCAAGATCCCTGCCATGTGGGCTAATATTCCACTGTAAGAGGCAGACAAGATGGAGGAGGTCGTCTCCATTTCTGCTCATCCATATGGCCAGATGGTAGGCTTGACTCATTCCCTGGATCGCTTTAGCCAACGTCCATCTTTCTAGACTCAGCTGAACTATTATACCCTCTAAGGAAGCCTTTCCCAACCAAATCCTCCACCAGCTTCCACCCGGTGCCTTCATGACTCAAATTTCATTCTGATTGATCTAAGGCAGGTTTTCTCAACCTTGGCACTGTTACCATCTGGATCGTTCTGTGTTGTGGGGGCTGTCCTGTGCATTATAAGATGTTTAGCAGCATTCCTGACCTCTACCCGGTAGATGCCAATAACACCCCCCCCACACCGTACACACACACACACACACACACACACACAATTCACACTTATTACAACCAAAAATATCTCCCAGTGTCCCCTGGAGGGAAAAATTACCCCTGGGTAAGAATTTCTTGTTTGAGATAATCATGGTGGCCCCATCCCTTTTATCAGTGATGGTTTATGCATGGATATCTGACCTCACTAAGTCTGCTAGGAAGTTTCTGGGAAGGTTTTCTCTATCTCAGGAAATGATAGAATGAGTGGATCTTTTTTCCTCCTCTTGGGTATGGTCATGTCTTCATGTGATGGTTAGAGCAATGACAGCCACCTTGAGTCCATGAGGTGACCAGCCTGGGAATGGAACCAGTTCTCTGAGTATGGGAGAGCAGATAGATGGTAGAGAACTTGGACCCTTGAGGGTATTGTTGAGTGCCTTGATGATGGGGTAACCCTATTTCAGGACTTTTTGTTATGTGGGATAATAAATCCTCTGCTTCTTTGAACCTCTTTTAGTAAGCATTTTCTGCTTAAACCAAGAGCATCCCTCACTGATACATCATAAATCATACTTATCCCACATTATCCAGTTTCTCATAGAGTCCTCTCCTGTTCCCCAAAAGAAATTAGGTTCCCCTTATTATTCTGAACTTTTCTTTGGTGACATTTCATCCCAATATATGTTGACATTTTATGTGTCTACTAAGACCTCTCTTCCTCCACCAGACTGTGAGCTCCATGAGGACAAGGAGCTTGTTTTAGCTTTTCTTCCACTGTACCCAGCAACAAACCCAGTGCCTGGCATATAGTAGGCCCTCAATAGATAGTTGTTGAATTAATGGTGAATGGAATATATGGGAAGAGGATGGAGGGATGGACAGATGGCAGACAGACAGATGGAGACATGAAAGGATGTGTCTTTGCAGCTCTGCCTGTGCACTTTGGTGGGAAATTCTCCACTGACCTATAAACTGAACCTAAAGCTTCAGAAGAAGAGAGAGCCTTTCATTTCATTTAGTGCTGAGGAGGGCAAGTCTGTGAAATTGCTTTATGTGAATGCTTCACAAGGCAGCAACCTTGTCTTCTTCTTTGAACCCCAACATCAGGGTTATTTGAGAAGCGGTTACTGAGTCCACAGTATACAGCAGCAAACGAGGCATTAGCAGGATGGAGTCTAGAAAAACAGCCCCGATCTAGCCTAGAATCCCTGACAGGTGGGTCCCTGAGAAAGATGTTTGGCTTCATTCAAATGAAATCTGATGAAAGGTGGAGAATCATTCTGTCAGCAGTGGTTGGGGATGCTCTGGCTGAAGCCGTCACCGGAACAGTGAAGGTCACAGCAAGGGAGATCTCGGACAAGTCATTTCCCCCTCTCTAAGCCTCCATTTCTTTGCCTGGTTAACAGGGGTGATGATGTTCCGTTGCACACAGCACGGCTGTTGCATGGCTTTAGTGAAATATCACAAACAGAGCACCCAGACACGGAATAATGCCCAGTCATCATACTGGGTTCCTTTTCTTATCCCTGGTTTGGATATCTGGGAGGGTTGCCTGGAAGAGGTGCTCTGCAGATTATCATTTCTCTAGGAAGAAGCCCTCAGGTGAATCCTTGGGGCTTGGGGTTGGAATCCTTCCCGAGACATGCAGGACAACAGCACAGGACCGCCCATGCTGGGGACGTTTGCTCGTTTGCGCGTTCCCCCTTCTAAAACTCCGTCATCATGGAAATAAATGCACCTCTTGGTCTCTTTAAAAACTGGTTTGGTTGGGATATAATTCACATGTTATAGAATTCCCCCATTTAAAATGTATAATTCATTTGTTTTTAGTGTAGTCACAGTGTTGTGCAGCCATTACCACAATCTAATTTTAGAACATTTTTATCACCCCAAAAAGAAACCCCATACCCATTAGCAGTCATTCCCCATTTCCACTTTGCCTCAGCCCCTGGCAACCACTGTTTTCCTTTCTGTCTCTATAGATTAGCTTTTTCCAGATATTTACTATCAATGAAATTGTGCACTGTGTGGCCTCTTGGGTCTGGCTGCTTTTCCTCTGCATCGTGTTATCAGGGTTCCTCCATGTTGTGGCGGGTGTCAGCACTCTCTCCCTTTTCATGCCAGGATCCCACTCCGTGGTATGAGCAGACCACACTTCGTCTACTCTTCTTCTGTGGTTGGATGTTTGGATTGTCCCCCTTCTCAGAGATAATGAGTATGGTCTTACAAACAGTCATGTACAAGTTTTTGTGTGGATACACAGTTTTGTGTGGCTGTCTTGGGTACATGCTCAGGAATGGAACTGCTGGGTCAGAGGACAACTCTGTTAATCATTTTGAGAAATAGCTCTCTTAGTCTCTCCCCCATCCCCGCCCTGAGATTGTGTAGTAGAGTTCAGGCCAGAGTTATCCTTGGGGACCAGGCTTTTACCACCTGGGTGGGATTTCCAAGGTCTCTTCCTTGCCCCAAAGATTCTAAGGGATGCCCAGCCCACAGTAAAATGTTGTGGATGCAGATCCCACCATTGCCACTTCCAGGCTGTGTGATCTCAGGTAGGCAGCTAAACCTCTCTGAACCTCACCTGCCAAGTGAAGACAAATGCTATTCCTGGCTTGGAAGATAATCACGACAGTCAAAATCAGGGAATGGGTGTGAGGATTATTTGTAAAAGCTGAATAGAGCTGCAGAAATGTTGTTTATTCATTCAACAGGTTATGTATCGAGGGCCTACTCTTTGGCAAACGTTATGTTAATGTTATGTGACGGGGATGGAGGTATGACCAAGACAAAGTACCTGCTCTGCGAGATGTTACATTCTGGTCTTTTTAGTCTCAGCTTGTGGCCAACTGCTCTACAGTCTTAAGCAAACAATGCTGCTTTTTTAGGCCTCAGTTTACCCTCTGTAAAATAAGTCAGCTGGAACCGTCCAGGTACTGTCGAGTCTCTGCTTCTCCTTTCAGTAAAATGGGCATGAACATACCATACAGGGTAGACTTCCTGACTCCAGGCAGTATCTTCGGGGGACAATGAGGGTGGGCTTTCCCTAGCTGCTCAGAACAGTCAAAGATAGTCTATCTAGGGTGAGCACTTGGATGGGAGTGAGCTACCTTCCCCCTCACCTCCACATCTCCAAGCCTTAATGATACCGGCATTGACAATGACACCGACTCCGACACCACCATCCCCGCGCAGCCACCAGCTTCACTGGCATGCTTCCATGATTACATCTGCTGGTCCTTTCCCAATACAGAACCCAGCCTGGTGATCCAGACCTGGCTGCCGGGCCACAGCAGAGAAAGGGGCCCCCAGGAACGTGTGTTCCTTCCGAAGAACAAAGATGTAGGCAGCAGCCTAAAATAGACGGGAAAAAACAGGGCTTTTTGTTTTCTCTCTGGAAGGATGACTGAGAGATCCACCACAGGGGACCCAGAACGTCCGTATTGAAAACACTGTTATTATAAGACAGCCAGGAGGGAGCTGGGAGCTGAGGGTGCTGCGGGGAGACAGCAGCCCTCTCATCCCTGTATGCATTCCACACTGGGTTAGGTCCTGAGAGAGCCCTGAGCCAGACTTGATATCAAGGGTGATTCTCACTCCCCCATCCCCTCCTCACTGCTAACTGTGATCGTGTCTCTTTTCCTTGCTCCAGAATCTTCTGTGGCTCCCCATTACCCTCAGAAGCTGAAGTGATTTATCAAGGTATCAGGGCCCTTCAGGACTTTGTTGGCTTCCTCCCACGCCAGACTACTTACTGGCAGTCCTTCAGCTTACCAACATTTTCACCCCTGTGGGCCTTTGTTTCTCCACTGCCTTCACCTAGGATGCTTGGATTAGTCCAGAAATGCAGTTCTTCTGATTGAAGCAAAATAGTTGCTATGCTCTGCTCCTTCCATCCCAAATGAAAGACCTGAGAGACGTCAGGCTGGAGGCCCGGGTTCCGAGCACAAACTCCTGGAGCCTGTATGTGGCCGCATGAATGAATGCAGAGGGCCAGGTTGGCCTGTGGCAGGCTGGAGCGCTCAGGCCTGGTGGGAAGAGGCCACCACTCCTCGGCCCCACCCAGTCGCTGTTACACAGGCACGAATGGGGAGTTTGATCTTCCGGTTTTCCAAGAGAAGTGGAAAAGTGGGATTTTAAAATGCAGTCTCCCAAATTTTATAAATGTTAGCAATTAGTTCAAAGTTTTCAAAACATTGTTTGGACAAAACAAAACCTATCTGTGGGCCATATTCAGTTTACAAGTCACTAGCTTTCAATTTCCCTCTCCTTGTTACCAACGGAAGAAAGTAAGTCACGATCTGTGTGTATATATAGGTGTATATATTTGGCCATATCCTTGGGGCTGGATTGGGTGCTTTCTCCCAGGCTGGTCCTGATGGTATCTCTCTGAGACGTGTGCGGAGTCCTAAAGGGAGTGAAGCAGCCAGGCTGCGGCTATCTGGGGGAGGAATTGACCCGGCATATACAACAAGTGCAGAAGCCCTGGGGCAGGAAGTACCTGGTACATTCAAGGTACAGCAGCAAGGCTGGTGAGCTAGAATGGAGTGAGAGAGGGGAGAGTGGAAGGAGATGAGGATAGAGAGATAACCAAGTTCACTTCCTCCAGAGGACCCAGAGGACCCTGAATTTAATTCAGATTGAACAATTGAGAGGACAAATTGATGAATGAATGAATGAATGAATGAATGAATTCCAGACTGTTTTCCCTGGAATATTCATATTTGCTGTGGGGATGTGAGAGTGGCTGATTGGCCATGTTCTGAAGTTTTCAGAATCATTCTGGAAGATAGATCTGTGGTTAACAACCCAAGCTGCCTGTAGTCTTTAGGTGTTGTAATGGAGCTCAGTCAGAAGCCTCAGATGGAGGAGGGTCTTTGTGAGAGTGGATGGGTAGGAGAGAGAACAGACAAACCAAGAGGAACCAAGCAAGGCAAAAAGAGATGGCATTCACTAAAATAATTCTCAAGTCAAGTACCTCATCCCAGGAACCCAGGGACATCAGGCCTCCACGGGCAGACTCCGAGTTCACCAGCATGCCCATGAGACTTCCTTATCACCAAGTCCTCACGACCCCCGCAGCAACTGCTGGGGAACCCACCGGTGATAGCGTGTGGCAGGCCTGCCACTGTCCTTGGCCACACTTGGCCATGAGACTATTTTCTGCCTCAATTCAAGCGCTGGCATCCCAGCTGCCAGCAAGCAAGTCGGGTGGGGTTGCCATGGCGACCCTCGGGCATGGATTCCCAGAGATGCTCCCTGCATCCTCCAAGCCTGCCACTGCTGATTGCTGGGGGAGAGCGTGACTCACCGTTAAATATATCGCGGCCGTCCCAAATTGGCTGCTCAGCCCCAGCAGCCGGATGTGGGGACAGGCAGCATCTGGGGGGGTGTGGGGTTGGGAGGCTGAGAGGTGCGACCTTCTGTGTATCTTTGGAGCTTTCAGCTCTCATCACTCTCAGCTGATGCCTTCACCAATCCCCTCCTCAGGTCTCCTGCTTTTCCCAGTCTGTCTGGGTTTCCATCCCAGCTCTGTCACTTCCTAGCTCTGTGACCTTGAACAAGAACATTCCGTTCTCTAGGCCTCAGAGTCCTCATCTGTAAAATGGGGGTGATGTGAGTGCCCACTGTCAAGAAAAGCAAAGGATCTGAGATTTTATTTTGCCTACAAGCTAACAGGTGAGCCTACCAGTTTCTTGGGTGCTGGGAGAAAACACGAGACTCTTGGGTCAGAGACAAAGGGCTTTATTACTCACAGCGGGTCAGGTGGCCTGAGTTCACATTCCCATGAGTTCTCTTTGCCAATAAATTCCATGGGGACACTGCAAAACAGCCCAAAGAGATGCCATACCACCTGGATTTGCCACAACTGGGGATCCTCAAGCTTAGGGAACCCCCAGTCTTATAAGGAGGCTCCAGGCAGACCTGCCCAGGCTTTGCCCTGGAGAGAGACATTCTTTATTATACTGGTTAGGAAACAACCCTGCCCTCTGCTCCAGAGTGAGATGCAGCTTTTCTCTTCTAAGGCTGTTTGCTATACGACAGTCTTGAGAAAACAGTCCAGAATAAAGCTCTCCATATCTCTTGCTCAGAAGACATGCAAACTTCGAGAGGCCCGTGGAAAATTGTCTCCCAACACCTCTGTATAGGATTGGTGGGAGGAGCAAAAGGGTCCACATGTGTAAAATGCTTTATATAGTCTGATGTAGAATCAGATTTAATAAGTGTTAGCCATTATCATTTGTATTCTCAGCTTTTATCCCACTCATGGTATAATCTCTTTCTGACTAGTAGGAAGTCAGAAGTCTTCTGCTCTGTGATTTCCCCAGTTAGTGACAAGATGGTCACAGTTTCTATCCCTTCTGACCAGTATGTAACCATTCATCTCCTATGCTCCACGATGCCTTACCCACCCCCCAGCCCCCACCCCTGTATCCTACCTCTGACTTCCCTGGGTTCTTCTTTTTTATCATGGCTTTATTGGGAAATAATTTATATACCATAAAATCTATTCCTTTTAAGCATGCAATTCAATATTTTTTAGTAAATTTACATAGTCATGGAGCCATCACTATAATGCAATTTCAGAACACCTCCCAAAGAAACCTCATGCCCGTATCCATTCACTCCCTATTCCCACTCCCTAGCACCCGCCAATCTATGTTCTGTCTCTAGGGATTTGACTCTTCTGGACATCTCACAGAAGTGGAGTCCTACAATATGCGGCCCTTTGTGTCTGGTTTCTTCATGTTCTGGAAGTTCATCCTTGCTATATAGCATGTGCCAGTAGTTCATTCCTTCTTATTATGAAGTAGTATTGTCCGTGTAGACCACGGTTTATATCCAGTCACCTTCATTGGGTTCCTGAAAGAATTTTTCAAGCTAATGTTGATGAAAGCTTCTGGGGCACTGTCAGGTATGAGGCAGGCAATGCCTGTTGTCCTCAGACCCCTCTCTTCATGCTTCCTGAGCACTGTCCTTTTGTCATGGGCCTTTCGGGAGTTCTAGCTAACTTAAAGTCAGAGAGAGGGACAGTTTGGCAGACAGAGTTTTAGAGACTTTTTGAATCACATGACAAACCCACTTCCATGGAGCCAGGCCAGGCCCTAGAAAAAGAGGCCTTCACTGAGATTTTACAGGCTGCCTTCCTCCACCTCTTCCCAGTTTCATCTCCATGGCAGCCCCACACAATCATTAAAAGAGCAGAAGGAAAGGTTTCTGGTGCTTTCCTATATAGTGGCCTTGTTTCCTTTGATATTCCAAACAGGACTATAGCTACCAGATAATTCCATGAAAAATATCCAAAATCCTGAATTGAGGGAAATCATCTAGTCTCCACCTTTGTCCCCTTCACCCCGACCACAGAGGATCTAAAGGTGTGTTTGACGGAGGACTCTATCTCAAATAGGGAAGATTACCCAAGACTGCTCTTAACTATTCCAGTGGATGAGACCGGGGAGTCGTGGGGCAGAGGGGCGCGCAGTCAGCAGATGAAGTTTTGCAGCCTGATTTATTAGCCTGCCTTCAAATGACATGCTTCTCCGGAACTAAAGTCCTTCATCTGGATTTGGGGTTCCTGTAAGACCCAGGAAGTCCTTCATATTTGGGAAGGTGTCCTGGTTACTTATTACTGTGTAACAAGCCACTCCCAAAATGTAATGGCTTGAAACAAAGGCATTCATTTATACAGCATGTGCAAGGCAGGGGGCAGGGGGCGGGGTCTGGTGCATTTCCGCTCCACACAGGAAGTCCGCTGGGGTGGCTCACCCGGGGTTCCCCCACACAACATGGAGTAATTCCTGGCTGTCTGTTCCTCTCCGTGGAGTAGCTTGAGCTTCCTCACTGCATGGCGACTGGGTTCCAAGGGTACAGGAAGTGAAAGATGCCAGATTCTCAAAGTTTGGGTCCTGAAACTGGCACCACATTGTTTCTGCCGTAGTCTACTGAACAGGCAACTACAGAGCCCAAATTCAAGAGGAAGGGACATAGAGCTTGCTTCTTGATGGAGGATTGGTGAGCAATGTGCTTTAAGACCCATGTGGCTGGGGGAGCTGGGGTGGCTCAGTGGGTTAAAGCCTCTGCCTTCAGCTTGGGTGGTGATCTTGGGGTCCTGGGATGGAGCCCCACGTGGGGCTCTCTGCTCGGCGGGGAGCCTGCTTCTCCCTTTGTCTCTCTGCTTGTCCCTCTGCCTACTTGTGATCTCTGTCTGTCAAAAAAAAAAAAAAAAAGACCCACGTGGTTGGAAAGGTCTATCAGTGGGTCAAGAGGTTTTGGCAGAAAATGCTTCACAGGACTGTTAAACCATCAGGGCCCATCCCAGAACAAGACATTCCTTACCATTTCATATGGAACAAAGTTGGTTTGGGCCAAATTTCATTTTGTCTCAGAGGACAAGCCTGAAGCAAGTCCCTACCCTGTCAGTTCTACACCCCTTGGAAATCCAGGCTTTTTTGCCCAGCTGTGAGTCACAATGTCTTCTCAGACAGGGCAGACCCATACATGAGTTGGGACCTTGCACATGCAGCTGCTCTAGGCCCCCAAGCACCTACTTTAAGGGAATCCAGAGAAGGCTTTCCAAACACAATTTCTCTTGCCTTTCACCAAAGCTTTTAGGAGAAAATGGCCAGAGCTCTCTGGATATCTTCCAGGAACACACCAACAGTGAGTCGTAACCCCAGCCCGACCTCAGAGTGCTGCACGACCGGCTGGGTTTGCCATTTGGATGACCTAGATTTATTTTTTTCAGGCTTGGTGAGCAGGCCTGTCCTCATCTGCATGGGCTCTATCTTAGCAGCAGGTTGCCTGTGCCAGGGTCCTTGAAGATCTGGTCTTGGATTTGGGGCAAGAAGAGCAGGGTTTGAGTCCCGACGTCTCCTTTTAGTGGCTGCGGGACATCGAGCAAGACATCTCTCTTTCTTTCTTTCTTTCTTTCTTTCTTTCTTTCTTTCTTTCTTTTTAAGATTATTTATTTATTTATTTGACACACAGAGAGAGAGAGATCACAAGTAGGCAGAGAGGCAGGCAGAGAGAGAGGAAGGGAAGCAGGCGCCCTGCGGAGCAGAGAGCCTGATGCGGGGCTCAATCCCAGGACCCTGGGATCATGACCCGAGCCGAAGGCAAAGGCTTTAACCCACTGAGCCACCCAGGTGCCCCGGCATCTCACCTTCTGAGCCTTGGATTCCTTTTCTCGCCGGCAGGGATAGTATTCAAGGATGTCTTGAGGATTGAATAGACAGTGTACCTAATGCAGTCCACATTGCCTCACCCCATAATAACTGCTCAGTTAATGGTAACTATCATCACAAATGACTTATTTTCTGCATAATAATGAGTTTTTGGAAATGGGAGCCATCCCAAGGGAAACCACCTTTACATAAGGTGGCTTTTTACAAAGAAATAATCCCTGGTTCCTCTTTGCTTCCTTGTAAACCACGCATTTGGAAGTAGATTTCACTCTACAAACTTTACCCTGAGCTCCAGAAAGTTCTCATTGTGTTTGTTGGACTGTCGTAAGAAAGCAGAGTGTATTTTTGCCTCCAATCACAAAAACACAGTGACCAGTACTGCTGTACTGACACGGACATGTGCCCAGCAAGTAAACTGCCCAACCCCAGTGGGGAGCTGGGTTTGCATTTCTTGGAGAGAAAGATCTATTAGGCATTTCAGAGCCTGTTGGCCCACTCAGAGCCCTGTGGAGTTCATCTGGAGACCTGGAATCCACACATTTGTTCTTCTGACAAATCTGTATTTAGTATCTACTGTACACCAGCCCCTTGCTAGGCACTGAAGTTATAGCTGTTGAGAAAAGGACCAAGAACCCCACAGTTGATTGAGCTTGCAATCTAGAAGGGAGGGAAGAACAATAAACAATAAGATATGATTAAATGTATAATATCTACCCAAAGATGTAATATGTCAGAAGTACGGGGACAGGTATTAATCGGGGCGGTGCCATTTGAAATAGACAGGTCTGGGGCACCTGGGTGGCTCAGTGGGTTAAGCCTCTGCCTTCGGCTCAGGTCATGATCTTAGGGTCCTGGGATCAAGCCCTGCATTGGGCTCTCTGCTCAGTGGGGAGCCTGCTTGCCCCCCTCCACCTGCCTCTCTGCCTACTTGTGATCTCTATCTCTCAGTCAAATAAGTAAATAAAATCTTAAAAAAAAAAAAATAGAAGGGTCAAAGAAAGCTGTTTGGGGGATGTGACATTGAGCAGAGACCTGAAAGAGGCAAAGAAAAGAGAGAGGCATAGGAGAATAGCAAGTACAAAGGCCCTGAGGCAGGCGAGTGCCTGGTATGTTTCAGGAGCAGCAAGAATGCCAGTGTGGCTGGAATGGAGGGAGGGAAAGGAAAAGTGCAGAGAAGTAGGTCAAAGAGATGAGGGGCCCGGGCACACAGGGCCTCGTGAGCCATTGTTATGGCTTCGGCTTTGGTTCTGAGTGTATTGGGAAACATGGGGGTGTTTTGAACAAAGAAGAGTAAATGATATGGTTTAGGTTCTAGAGGACCCCTCTGGAGGAATGTGGAAAGTGGAGTGTGTTTACTGTGCAGGACAGAAGCAGGAAGACAGTAAGGAGGTAATTACATTCCTCCAGAAGGAAAGGGTGGTGGCCTGGCCCACGGGCTATCTGAGGTGAGATGTGGGCATGTGTGTGTCAGATACTGCCTGGAGGCGGATCTGATGGGTCTCCCTGAGCCTGTAGATATCCTGTGATTCCTTGTTGCTGGTGGCTCGTCACGCTTCCCCCGTCACCAGGCTCAGCAGGACAGCCGGCTAAACCATCTGGCCTCTGCCCACCTGGCGAGAAGGAACCTCTCCATGCCCTGGGCCCAGGGCCCCAAGCAAGGCCTACCCTGGTTTCCTCCAGGTAGTGTCTCCGAGAGAGCTCTGGACTGAAAACCCTACCGTATATGACATTGCCCCCCCATGTGACCTTAGCCAAGTCCCTTCCCCACTCTGGATCTCAGCTTTCCTCTCTGGAAAATGGGAGAATGAAGCCGGCTGTGCCGCCTTCTAGAATAGTCGTGAGAATCAAGTGCAATGCAGATTGGACATGAGCTTCGAAGGCAGCAGAGGGTGAGCTTCACGTCGAGTCAAAGTCTTCTACATGATTCGTAGGGCCATTTGATCATTTCCACTGGGAAACTTGGACCTGGGTTCAGTTCAGGCCACGGCCACGGCTAAATCAGCCTCTCTCACTTTGATGTCGTGACTCAAAAGTCTGGGCCTTGGATTTGGACAGAACTGGGTGGAGCTTCTGGCTCCATACTGTGAGGGGCTGTTTCCAGAAGAGGCAGCTAAAAAACCAACACGTGGTCCCCCCCCCCAACCCGCCCCGGTCTGTAGCAAGACCAGCCTTAGCAGCTGGGAATTCCCTCTTGCCCACATTCAGCAGGACCCATGTTCCCAGTGGCAGGCCTGGCCCTGCCCCTGCACCCTGGTGAAGTCCCCATGGTCCCCTAGGAGAAGCTAAATGTGGAACTGTAGATTTACCGTCCTCTCCTCCGAGCCTCCCTGCTCCCTCCCTGAAGAGAACTGCGACAGGCTCCACTCAGGCCAAGAGAAGCCTGGGACACTGCTGTTTTCTGAGGTTCCTGGAATATTAATTTGTTTAAAAACAAACAAAAACCAAAAAAGAAGACATCCCTAAAATCATGGTACACTTAAAATATTAAATTGAGTAAACACATACTTCTGACCCACCGTTACAATGCAGTGTAAGCATGAGGTGCATAAGATTACCACAGGATTTGTGTTCTTTATCTGTATGTATAATTTTTAAGATTTTATTTATTTATTTGAGAAAGAGAGAGTGAGAAAGAGACCGAGAGAAGGACAGGGGGAGGGGCAGAGGAAGAGGGAGAAGCAGGCTCCCCACTGAGCAGGGAGCCTGACACGGGGCCCAATCCTATGACCCTGGGATCACAACCCGAGCGGAAAGCAGATGCTTCACCCACCGAGCCACCCAGGCGCCCCTTATCTGTGTATTGATATCTGAGATTCATGGTGTTCTCTCAGAGCAAGCCAGTAGGAGGATGTCAGGATGGCGTGGTTTGATAGACTTCGTGCCCGTCACCGTGTCCCTGCTGTTTGTGTGTGTAACCCATTTAGAGATAAGGTCAAAATCCTAAAAATATTGGAATGTCAGTTTTTTGAATAGGTGATATATTTTCCTAGTATAAAAGGCACAGAGTTCAAAAGAGCACACAGGGAAAATTCCTTTTCCTGCCCCTGTCCCCGGTCCTCCCCTCAGAGGCAGCCACTGTTCCAAATTTCTTCTGACCCCTTCCAGAAATAATTTATCCATACATAAGCAAATCCGAATCCCTCTATAGGTATAGACTTTTTTCCTTGTTTTATTGAAATGGGAGCTGAGTATACATAATGTTCTCATCTCGCTTTGTTTGCTAACCACGTACCTCGAGAATTATGCCCTATTTCTGCGTATTGGCCCACCTTGCTCTCTTTCACAGCTGCTTCATATTCCTTTGTATGGATGGCCCACTGTTGTTTTAACTGTTCCCCCTGTTGATGGACACTGAGGTTGTTTCCAAACTTTCTGATCTGATAAAACTGTGGTGCAGTGAGCAACCTTATGTCCGTATCATGAAAACTCTTGTTTAAGACCCTTAGGGAATGGCCCCTCTACTCTGCAATCCCAGTTCCTTCCAAGAAGCTGAGGTCTGATTAAGGATAGCATCACAAAATGGGGGAAGAACATCCCAGGAAGAGGGACTGCAGTGCAAAGGCCCTGGGGCAGAAATGAGCTCAATACAGTAGGAGATCACCAAGAAAGCCACTGTGGCTGGAGTGGAGCAGGTGAGGGGTGAAGCATGAGATGAAGTTAAGGAAGCCACAGGGGTCTTAGGGGCATACCAGTGGGCCATGGTGAGGTGGGAGTCAGTGAGTAAATGCAGCCACATCTATGACAAGGGAAAAGACATCATGTTCAAGGTGATAGGCATGGCCCTCTCCTGACATCTGGTTACTGGAGAGACTGCTGGTCCTTTCATCTTGGGTCTCTTACACCTTTCCCCAAGGTCACCCACAGAAAGGATAGAGCCCAGTGTTCTGCCACTGATAAACTGATAAGGAGGCCTTAGTAGACTTTGCTCTGGTCTAACCCACTGCCCACCCTGGCCTGGACCACACACACTTTAAGACGGATGAGAACTTGTTGGGGGCTGGAGTGGAGCTGGGCATATCCCACTGCTCTAGCCACCCTAGAACGCTCTTTGCTCCATCTTTTGGTGACCAGCCCCCTGTCAGTTTCAGCTCAAAGATCACCTTCTCAAGCCACTGAATATGAAGTTACCTTCCCCTCTTAGCTCTCGCCTACCTACCCACCCCACCCATGTCCTTACTGTTCAGAGTCCAAAGCAGAGCTTGATCCCAGGACCCTGGGATCATGACCTGAGCCAAAGGCATACACTTAACTGACTGAGCCACCCAGGTGCCCATAAAAAAATACAATCCTTTAAAAACAAAACAAAAAAAACCTTTGTCAGTCTTTCCCTCCCAATTGTTAGCGCGGGGGAAGTGGGTATTGCCAGCCAGGTTCGGCCCTGTGCCCCAATTTTAATTTTTAAAGAGACCTTGAAGGAGGAGCTGAAGTTATCGTGGGCAAGAGGAGTAGGGAGAGAGCAGAGCCCATGCATGGCCCCTCGGAACAGCCTCGTCTGAGATGGGGAAAACAGAACACAGGTCGGGGGCTAGGAAGGTGGGGAAGAAGATAGGAGCCAGATCCTGCAGGGTCTGGAGAGCCACAGTCAGGAGTATGGATTTATCCTGAAGGCATTGGGGAGCCATAGAGAACTCTAAAGCAGAGGAGGGACAGGATCAGATCTTATAGAAAGACACTTGGGATTCTCTGGCAGGCAGGGTTAGAGGAGGTCCCGGTGGGAACTGAGCCAGTCAAAATATCGTTGCCTTTCTCAAATCAGACAGACTCTCTCTCTCTCCCTCCCTTTTTCCCTTCCCCTCTCCAACTTCTTTCTCTCTCCCCACTCCTTCCTTTTTGTCTTCTCTCCGCCCCCCCCCCCCCCCGACCTCTTCCCTGCTCCTACTGGCCCTGGCGCCCTTCCTCTGGCACAGCTTGTTATTTTAATTCATCCCTGGGATCTGTTCTACTAACCTGACATCTTGCTTACAGAAACCAAGAGAGGAGTAGCTGGGGCCAAGGAAGAGAAGTTGCCCAGGTTGGCAGAAAGGTTTATAGGGTCCTATCCCTGGTTTGGGGTCTGGCTTGGCGACTAAGACCTGTCACTTTCTTGAACCAGCTGCCACCCTCTGAAGCCCTTTCCTAATCCAGAAAATGGTATTAATGGTCCTTCTCTATTAGGGTTTTGTGAGGTTTAAGTGTAAGGTTAACGTAGTGCTTTTCAAACCAAAGGTCAAAGAAGCAATTTAGTGAGTCACAACCACCATTGAAAAAACAAGAACAAGAAATGCCCAAGTACATTATCATAGTAAGAATCCACGTTGTGGACGGAGTGTTTATGTCAAGGAGGGGTACTCTCAGGGTTCTTTTGTGAGCGTATCTTACTGTGGCTTCTCTTCTGGAAGGCTTGAAAGCTGCAATTAAACTACGTAGAGACGTTCATATAGTAGGTGCTCAAACTGTGGTAGCTAGTATTTTCTTGCAGAAGCAAGGAAAGATTTTCCATTTATTTCACTGCACTGTTGGTGATTTTGTCCCTTTTTTATGTGGGGAAACTGAGGCTCAGAGAAAGAAGAGGCTGTCCCAAGGCCACCCCACCATGCTGAGCTGCGACCCTTGGCCTGACCCCATCCTCAAGCCTCTCCTCTAGAATCTTCTGGAGGCAGGACTCAGAACAGAGGCTGGTGAGGAGATGCCTCTGGGCCCCAGGCCACCCTTGGCTGAACCCCAGAGGTAGCACAGACCCCTTGCCCAGTGATCTTGCCTCTACAATTACTGAGGAAAATCCCAGAGGGAAAAAGGCTGTGGCTTTTCGGCTTCCTGCTGGGCTTTCCAGAAGCCAGCAGGTCTGGAAGAGTTCCCCATAAGGGGCAGGGAAAGATGGCAAGACTGGTGCAGGGCTGGGAGGAGGGGCAGCCAGTGTGGCCAGGTCCGTAGACGGCAGGGACTATCAGGAGGATTCTATAAGGCCATGACTGAGACCAAGCCCTTAGCTGAGGGCTGAGAGGCAGGAGACCTGGTGTGTTCTGTTGCCAACAGGGGTGTGTGACTGAGGGCCAGTTCCCTC
The DNA here is from genome assembly GCF_902655055.1 of Lutra lutra. Taxonomy (NCBI): domain Eukaryota; kingdom Metazoa; phylum Chordata; class Mammalia; order Carnivora; family Mustelidae; genus Lutra; species Lutra lutra. Next base: position 132,373,779 of record NC_062286.1, on the reverse strand, counting down.
CCCTCCTGGGCTTCAGATTCTGCATCTGTACAATGGGCATGCTGGCTATGACTGTCTTTAGGAGCCTCACACTCAGATGTCTCAAAAATGTTCCCTGAATCCGTGATTCTCGTTCTGAGAAGTCTCCTCAACTTCCCCACTGGGGAAAGCCTTACGTATTCATTCATCCAACAAACATTCATTGAGCACTTACTGTATACCAGAGAGCTGGGGATACATAAGGGATCAAGAGAGACATAGTCCCTGCCCCCTCATGGAACCTACATGACGAAGTGCTATGAAACCCCGAAAGATGGTCTCAGGATAGCAAGTGAGAGAGTTACTTCACCAAGGCCTCTCTGGGGAGATGACATCCGAGCTGATACATGAAGGAAGAGAAGGCATGAGCCCCGCAGAGATCCAGGGGAGGAGCAGTCCTGGCAATGAGAACTACAGGTCCAAAGGCCCTGAGGCTGGAACGAGTTTGGGGAGTGAGAGGATCAACATGGAGGCTGGTGTGGCTAAAATGGTGTGAGTGATGGGGTCAGGGTGGGGTGGGAGAGGTGGTCAGGCCCACCTCAGGTAGGGCCTTGAGGTCATGGTGAGGCCCCTGGACTGCTCTTCCAGGTGCAGGGGATGCCATCAGGAACTTTGAGCAGGGCAGTGACAAGGTCCACGTACTTTTACAAAGATCATTCTGAGACGGGACGGTGGCGGGGGCAGGACGCAGGGATGCCAGTGAGGAGGCCAGTGCAGCAGTCCTTGTGGGCTCTGTCCGTGGCCTGGACCCGTGGTGGTGAGACGAGAAGCTGTCAGACTCCGGATTTGTTTTGAAGGTGGAATTCACAGGATGTGCTGGTGGACAGGGAGCAGTCGGGGAGGCTCTCGGGTTTGTGGCCTGAGGATCTGGGAGGAGGGAGCTGCCATTTGCCAAAACAGGAAAGACCCAGTAAGGAGCGGGTGATTAGGGGATCAAGAACTCCACTCGACCTTGTTCTTTTTGTTTTGTTTTGTCTTTTTCTAAGTAGGCTCCGCACCCGGTGTGGGGCTCGAATTCAAGACCCTGAGATCAAGAGTCACATGCTTCTCCCACTGTGCCAGCCAGGTGCCCTTCCACTTGACCTTGTTAAGTTTGACAAGCCCATGGGACATCCAAGTGTCCAAACAAATCCCCTCCCACCCAGGCCGGCCCCACGAGCCTAAATGGTGAGTGCAGGGGAGCCTGCCTTGTGCAGAGATGAATTCCCATGACCCAGTTTTGTCTGCCTGTGGCTATCTGGGTCACCTGGACTACAGGTCCTCACCCCTCAGAGCTTATCCTACCCCACTCCTGTCCTTTTCAGTACTGGGGCTCTGCTGCCCCTGAGAACCCTGAAGGAGGGAAACCAGAACATTCCTCTTCCACTGGCCCCTCTATGAACCCTGAATTTCTCTGCCTTTTTGTCTTTGCTCTTCTGTGCCCTCTGCCCGGATTTCCCCTTTCCCTCTGTTACTCTCACATATCCAAATTCTTTCCATCCTTTTATGCCTAGAAGTCTCCCAAGAAACCTTTCCTGGTTGCCACGAATAACGGGAACCATATTTTGAATGCCTACTATGTGCCACACTCTTGCTGACCTCACCTAGTCTTTGGAGGTAGAGATTATCACCTCTGTTTTACTGGTCAAAATTAAGGTTGAGGGAGGTGAAATCGCTATCTTGAGGTCAGTTGAGAGAAGTGGCAGAGTGGGGTTCAAACTCTACACTTTCTTTCATGTTCTATAAGGCAACTTAGCTGCTTATCGTGCCTCAGGGCCTTTGGGCTCCGACTGAGTTTATTTGGTTTCTGCATCCTCAGAACCTGGCACAGGCTCTCCATAAATGTTTCCTGGATGGATGGAAGAATAGGTGGGTGGATGGATGTGTGGGTGGGTGGATTCATGGATGGATGGATTGTTGGATGGCTGGCTGGTGGCAGGATGGGTGGGTGGCTGGATATGTGGATGGGTGGACAGATGAATGATAGATGGTGGATAAGTAGATAAATGGATGGATGGTTGGATGGATGGAATAGAAAAAGAGATAAAAGAGGTATGAGAGATCATTTCCATCTGGGAAAGCTGTTCTTATACATTAAGTCATCAGTGAGGCTTCTCCGACCTTGGGAAGCATGTTGTTAGGACTCATCTCTGTTCAAACAGGGAAGGGATCCACTGTTTATGGAGCACGCATTATGTACCAGACACTATGTACCCATTATAAACTTTATATGCATTAACTCAGTCAGTCCTCACAAAAGTCCTATGAAGAGAGTACTGTTTATCCCAGTTCTTAGATGAGAACACTATGGCTCAGGGAAATCAAACCACCTGCCACAGGAGGAAGAACCCCACGGATGATCATAATACAGCCTGTTGGTGGGATGTGCATTGGAACCTATGGTAGCCCTGGGAGAGGGGGTCTTCCCACCCCGGGGCCTTTGCAGTTACTGGTTTCTGCCTGGGACTCTTTGCCTCAGGCACTTCTCATAATCAGCTCCTCACAGTCAGGTCTTAGTACAAACCTCTCCTTTCAGAAAGGCTGTTGGCCACCCCACTTAGTATGCCCCCCAGGCATTCTCAGAATCACGTAGGATACAGATTTGGCTATTGTGATAGACACTCAAATAGCAGCGGCTAAAATGATATCAAAGTTCGTTCTCAATAAGGAGAAGTCACTGGTTCTTGAAACAGGGGGTCTACATGTGAGGCTCCTGGGACCTCAGCAAGTGGAGAACAGCATGGGCTCTGCAGCCAGCTGTGCCTAATTTCAGACCTCACGGCTGTCTCTCGCAGCATAGCTGGAGCTCACATGTGGATCTCAGTCTCTCCGAGCCTGTTTCCCCATCCAGAACGAACGTTCTCCCTTGAGGGTCCCAGGATCAAACACTTGCAAAGTGTCTACAGCGGGGCCAAATCTAGCCCACTCCCTGTGTATGTCTGGCTGGCAAGCAAAAAAAAAACAGCTTTTACATTTCCGAGGCATTGAAAACTATCTAAAGAAGAATACCGCTTCGTGACAAGCGAAAATGACATGAAATTTAAATTTCAGTGTCCGTAAAGGTTTCCTGGAACACAGCCACGCCCGTTTGCTTCTGTTTGTCTCTGGCTGCCTTTGTGCTCTGGTTGTGACAGACACATGGCCCACAGCCTGAAATATTCATCGCCTGGACCTTTATAGGAAAAACGCGCTGACCCCTGGGCTAGAGAACATTGCCGGGAACACAACAAGCCTCAGTGTGTGGTACCTCTTCTTACTCAGGTCCTTGGGAAGCAGCCATGGGGTGGGGACCACACTGTGTTCATTAAGCCAGTGGACCACCCTCTGGGTGGGGGGTGTCACATCTGTCATCTTCTCACGGCACTTCAACTTAGACATGACTATCCCCATTTTACAGAGGAGGACACTGAGGCTCCAAGAGCTGATGGCATTGGTCCAAGGTCACCCAGTTGGGTAAGAGGCAGAACTGAGATCTGAACCCATGATCTTTTTGGTTCTTCTAAGTCTATTCACACACTTCATACCCTACTGCCTGAGGGGGCTCTGGGGACATGCCAACAGCTGGGTCTCTGCAAGGCCCCGAAATAGGGTCACATTGAAGAGTCTGTTTAAAGTGCAGATTCCTGGGACCTACCACAACCTCCTGAATCAGTCTCAGGAGGACCAGGAATTTAGCAAAATCCTCCAAGGGACTTCAGTGTCAGAGGGGTGATGAGGGGAGGAAGAGGTCCCCATGAGCTATAGCTGTCAGGGAGGGCCTCTTCAGGAAGGGTGGGCTGAGGAATTGGACCAGTTAGGGGAAAGGCAAGGGCACTGCAAGTAGGGGCGCCTGCCTGAGCACAGGTGAGGAGGCAGGAATGAGGTCGGCATGTGCAGTGAGGGGCCGTACCCTGGGGCAGGCTGCACACGAGCAAGCCAGATTTCTGGGGTGGGAGTGACAGGTTCCCCTATGAGCCCTGGCACTCCCGAGAGATAAGGCAGCTCTTCCACTCCAGGCCCAGAATCTCCTCTTCCTCTGGCTGCTTAATAGATGGGAAGTTCCGCATTCCAGCCTCCAAAGCCCTGCATGATCTGGCCCCTGCCTGCCTCTTCGTCATTGTCTTTGAGTCCTCTTTCCCTTGCTGCTTCCACACTGGCCTTCTTTCTGGCCCTCAAACACACCTTGTTCCTGCCTCAGGGCCTTTGCACTTGCTGTTCCTCTATCTTACTGTGCTCATCCTTAGATTTCAGCTTAGCAGACATCCTCAGGGGGCCCTTTCTTGACCAGCTGCCTCCCTTCCACTTTTCCCCCATCTCCATTAACTCCCTCTCTGCTATTTGTGTGTGTGCGAGTGTGTGTGTGTGTGTGTGTGTGTGTTGTCTCTTATTCTTCCTTAGGACAGTGACTTCCTGCCTCATTCCCTGCTCTGCCTCCAGACCCTAGCACAGTGCCTGGCACCCGGAAAGTACTCAGTATATGGTGACTGAATGGATGTAAAAATGGGAGAAACAAGGCAAGCTTCTGGACTCTCCTCTTTAGGTTAAGCACTCAGTGCCCAGGGGGCTGCTGGTTGAGGGTCTGGAGTGATAACTTTGTGCAGGAAGTGTGCAGAGTGATGTGCTGGAGAGTATTCTTAAAGGAGAAAACCAAGCAGTTGTTTTCCTTTTCCTTCCTCTACCCACTGGAGATGAGGACACACTGTCACCTTCTAGAATTCTCCAGAGTATCCCCTGCCTCCACAGATCCTGGAGCTAATGGCCACCTGGCTCCCCTCATTGAGCAAGCCCTGAGCCAGCCTTTCTCATAAATATTCTCATGGAATCCTCACAATTCAATGACTGAGGAAGTATCACGGCCCCATTTCCCAGATGGAGAGACTGAGATTCAGGAAGGTGAAGGAATTTGTCCGAGGTCTGGAGTGGAAGCCAGAAACTAGACCCCAATTGGGACCCAAAGCCTGTTTTCTCGGCACCCGTGTTGTGCTGCCACATTGGGCCCCGCCGTCCATGTCATACCTCCATCCCACTCTCCCATCCCACCACAGGGAACCTGTCATCATCAGGAAGTCTTTCCAATATCTAGCTCGGAGCCTCAGCCCATCACCAAGGGAGAGGATTCAGAGACAGCTTCTCTTCGTGTTTCCACTGTAACTTGAGGGCTCATTTCTAACCAGAAAGGCATGGAAAGTGGTAAGCGGAGAGGTCATGGAAAACCTGAACCCCAAAGGAGGTCACTTCTCAAAGTTTCAGAGAATGGGCTGGCAATCAGGGTACCTGAGTTCAAATCCCAGCCCCAGCACTTCCTTCTCTGTGTGACTTTGGTCAGGCTAGTGACATTCTCTGTGTTTCTGTCTGCCCATGTCTAGAGGGGTCTTACCAGCCAGGCACCTATGTCCCAGCTGCTTTGAGATTTGAACCAGAGAAGTCAGAGTATGAGCTGGCCAGCTCAGGGCTCGGGAGCCCAGGCCTAGTAGGGAGCAAACGGGGTGACAGAACAGTGGAGGGCAGTTCCAGATTACACTAGGAAAGGCTGGCAATTAAGCGCTAAGTGGAACGATAGTAAGATCCTATGGAACCTTCCCAGGAGCCAATGTGGCCCAGAAAAAGGACTTGATTTTAAGGCAGGACACCTCAACCTTAGTACTGTTGATGTTTAGGTCAGGAAAATTCTTTGCTGTGGGGCTGTCCTGTGCTTTGTCCTGGTTTGCTCAGCAGCCTCCCTGACTTCTACCCACTAGACGCCAGCAGCCATCACCCACCCCCAACCCCACTCCACGCCCAGGGTGACAACCAGAACTTTCTCGAGGGGACGCACTGCCTTTAACAGAAAGGAGAACTATGAGGGAAATAATTTATATTAAACCAGAGCCTGATCACGACAAAGACACCAGAAAGCACCACAAAAGTGTCAGGTGCCTTCACTATACATAGCAGCACTGTGAGTGTGACCGTGACAGAAACAGAGAGACCCAGGTGTGTTGGCAGCTCACACACCACAACTGGGGGTGCCATCCGCCACGTGATTTTTCTGAGGTGGTGACTAACTCTTGGCCAAGTTCTGAACAGAAGAAAGTACAGTTCTTCACCTGCTTTATCCAGCGGTTGTGTTTCTGGAAAATTCAGGGTGTATGAAAACCTTGGCAAAGGATATTTGAAGTGTTTATATGTAAAATGGAGTCAGAGTCTAAGTTCAGGAAATTGTAAGCAGGGTTGTTGTCTCTCTGGTCGCCCGGCAGGCCAGCCTCCCCCGACACTCAGTTCCTGAGGCGGCCTCTCCCATCCTTGGGACATCCTCCCAAATTTCCAGAACATGCCCTGTGGGCGGTATGCTGGAGCCAACCTCCCACCAACAGCCAACCTCCGAGTACAGGCCCTGTTTGTTATCTGTGGTTCCAGCCTTTCTCAACCTAATGGTTTGTTTATTTACACTGCATTTGAGTTTTTGCACACTGAGAGTGGCTTATCCGTTTTATCCAATTTGTGCACATCCTTGGTAATTACCCTTGAAAGTCCAGGAGGCCAAACCAGCGCACATTATTTCCTGACCAGTCCACACCCGCCTTGCTGCTTCTCCTGCTGAAGATCGCTGGGAAGTCCGCAGCGCCCCCGCGGGATCCGCTATGCGTTCTCGGCCGCACTAGATGAACTCTGCTCGTTAGCCAGCTCCCATCTGTGCTTATAGCCAGAAACGGGGCTACGGGGTCCAGAACCCCTGCCGATTATTTCTTAGAACTGGAACCATAGTGAGCTTTTGTACATGCCAGACTTTCAACTAGAACCCAGTGTCTTATCCCAGCACGAGACAGAGTTTTTCTCATTTGAGAGGGAAGGAAGTGAGACTGAGAAATTCCTTATGTCCTCCTTCCCCTTCCCCCAACTGACCCCACCTCAGACTCGAACATTCCACCTCAGAAGGCCACATCTGAAATAAAGCTCATTTTACTTCTTGCCTTTTGAACTTCCAGGTTTTGGGGTCCTCACAACCGAAAGGGAATTTCAAGAGTAAACGGCAAATATTCCTCCTAAGTGGTTATCCTTGGGGCCAAGCCCCTGAGCCATGGGCCCCTACTGGGCATCCTTTCTAATCCTCCTCCCACCTTCAAGGAAGGTCTTCCCCTTCTGAGGCTGCCCAGGAGGAGGCAGGAGCTCAGAGAGGGCCTGCCCAATGCCCCCTGCCCCAGGCCAGTCACCTGCTGGGCTGAGGTTTGTCCCCAAGCTGCTGCCCCCAGCGACAGTCATCCTGCTGCACAGTCATTTTCCATCTCTCAGGGTGGAAATAGCTGTTTACCCTATTTTCTATGAACAGGTTTCCAGAGAGGCCTCCAGAACGTGTGTGATCAAGCCAACAAATTCAAAAATACAGCACTTATTACGGACCTTAGTATTAACCAGCCACCCACCCGCCTGGCTCTAATTAAAGGCATGTCTGTCTTCTACTTTACAAATCACGGCTTTTGGGGGCCTATAATTTAATCAGTTGCAATCAAGGCTGGTCGAGTCGAGGGTGGAAGACTGGTTGGTTCCCCACTCCCCATCTTCCTGAGGCTAGTGACAGAAAGGCCCCCTGGGTAGCATTAGTACCTATGGCCCTGGGCTCCCACCCTCCTTCTGTTGCCCAGGGTGGGAACTAGGATGAGGCACTCACCTTGGGCACAAAAACCCAGGGTCACCTTGATGGATTTGTCCTTTTCTCTCAAGACTCCAGGACAGCTCAACACGGCAGAGCCTGCCTTTATGGAAGATTTAGATATTTTGTTCATTAGGGCCTCCTTTCATCAAGTTTGATTTTCTAAAATAATGCATGAAAAGGTGACTCACCTTGATGACTGAGTTTTGGCGACTCCCTTAACTTTCTTCACCTTCGTCTCAGCCCTGCTGCCCCTTCCACGGAATCTCTCTGTTCTGTCCAGTCACCCCACCTCAAACTGCAGTTTTCCTCTCTTTTAAGCTGGGATACCAAGAGTACCTACTTCATCAGGCTATTGGATCGAAAAATCTCTGCAATACAGCTGGCGCTCAGTAATGGCTGCCACCATCATCAGAGAAGAGAAAGCTGAGAGTGCTTGCTGTTGGTGTGGGGACAGGTTCAGGACAAGACCTCCTGACGCTGGGCTGTTTGGGCACCTCCCTTCCCTGCCCCCCTCCCCTGCACTGACAACCAGCACCCCGTCCCCTCACAGTGACAATCAGAAATGCCTGCCCCCACCCCCATGTTTCCAAAATACCTGGGGCAGTGCCACCACTGCTGGGCTGGGTCACTGTCTTAGAGTCAACACAGCCTGGGGCTCAAATCCAAGTCATCACTTAGCTGTGTGACCTTGGGCAAGTTCCTTAACCCCTCTGAGCCTCTTGATTTCTTCATTTGTAAAATTACAAGAGCAGTATCTCCTAGGGGTGATTTAAGTGTTTGGATATCCAATTTGTGGTAGCTGCTACTGTGGTTATTATGTCGTTTGTATTCAAAGCGATAAGCTCCTCTTGGAGCGGAGGCTCTCTGGTGGCAATTTGTGGGGGAGGAGGAAGCAGCTCACAGATGACTTGTCAAGGGGAAAGGAGCAGATCTAGCCTGTTAATGTGTATTGTTTGAACTGAACCGCATTTACGTATTTTAATTAGTCGCCAGCATTAACAATTTGGAAGATTACATGGGGAAAAACTCAGGGTTTTTTTGTTTCTCTTAAGAAGCTGGAAAATCAGGCCACCTTGGCGCAATCTCTATCCCCTCCTGGAGCTGCTGAGAGGTGGCCCCAGCGCCCCTCACCCCTCCTGGTATTTGACATCCAGCCAACTTCAGCTGTTTGTACTTCCTGCCTGGCCGCTCCTGGTGGCTGCGTGTTCGACCCCCGGGGCTGGCTGCAAGGGCGAGGGGAAGAGCACCACTCAGGAAACCGGAAGGAAGATTTTGAAAAGGAAGCATGGACTTGGGGCTGAGTTGTCACAAAAGATAAGAAGTCCAGTAGGAATTCAGAGTGCCTCAGAAAGTGGCTGAGAGAATCAGGGTTTTTGTTTGTTTATTCTATCTCACAAGCTCCTCCTCGAAAATTGCTAAGAGTGAGGAAAATGTTAACATTCTAGGAAAGGAGGCTGGGAAGAAGCCTAGCGGGAACAAAAACCTGGAGGCTGGAATCCTCCTTCATTGCGCAAGGAGAATGGGCAGGGGTCTGGGAGGCAGTCAGGTGAGGGACAGAACACCAAGTCAGGAGCCCCTTACTCCAGTCCTGGTTCTGCCACAGACCAGCCTGCTTAGTCACCCCTTTCTGAGGCTCCAGGCCTAGAATGGATGAAAGTAAAGGGAAAGGTTATCTGGGAAGGGGCCCTTAGGCTTAGAAATTTTGAAGGTTGTCTTCTTCATTACACTCCTCATGATGCCAGTACACCGTAGGCACTTAAGCAGTCCTGTACTGTTCGTATGCAGAGTAGTGCAGCAACTTGGCCCTGCCCAGGGTCGCGTTTTCCAAAGGCAAAGGTTGAGATCAGCTCCTGGAACAGCCAAAGAAAGTGGTTATGTTTATAGCCTCTGCCCAGTCTTCGAGCTGGAACTCTAGGGAAGATTCCAAACACAGGCAAGAGAAAAAAAAGTGGCTGAAGAGCTATGTGTGCCAGGATGAGAGCTGGGGCCCCTCGAAGAGCTCAGGAGAGAGACTATAGGGACAGGGTATGGTTCACGTATGCTGTCTCTGAGGAAGGGATGGAGGGATGGCCATTTTCCCTGGGGCAGCTGACGCAGGGCCTGACGCTCTTGAGGGATGGATGAAGAATTGATTCAAATAATGGATTATTTAAAAGACAAACACAGGAAAGGAAGGGAGGGGGGAAGGGGTGAATGGATGGTAGAAGACTAAAGGATGTTGGATGCTGGCTAAGTAAATGGAAGGTGGACGAACCAAAGATGAAGAAATAGCAGGAGGACAGAAGGAAGGGAGGGAGAGGAGAGCAGGAAAGGGGAAGAAAGGGCTGGCAGGTGGAAGGATGCGCGCGGATGGATGGAAGGAAGGAGGCCTGGCTCTTCCCCTGAGAAACAATCCGTGAATAAGCAGTTACCAAGTGTCTAGTGTGCCCAGCACTGTGCAAAGACAAGTGAAGTCGGTAGAGACCCCACAGGTGGGCCAATCCCACAGGCGTCGGCAAGGTAGACTCAGAATGGCCATTGCCCAGGGCTGCTGGGGTAAGAGGTAAAAATCACAGCAGTCTTTCCTTTCTGCCTACAAACTGGGCTCCTCCATAGTTGTCTCAGCACCTGGAGAAGGAGAGAATGATTCTGGGGAGGCTTTCTGTGGGGCCTGGGAGGGAGGCTCCTTGGAATGTCCTAGAGCCCACCTTACAGGCAGCTCAGTAAGGGCAGGAGCCAGGTCTGTGTCCACTGCATCCTAGCTTCCTACAGAGCGTGGCTCCCTGCTGGAAGGCCATCAGTGACGTTTCTGTAATAAATGAATGAGCGGGTGAGGGAGTGGATGAAGGAGAGAGTCTGAGCAGCCGGAGCAGTATTGCCTGTAGCTGGAGGCAGATTCCATCCTCTTTGCCAACTTGGGTTTTCTTGCTCCTGCGATGGAACCGCAGTGGAACTCAGCGCAAATTGTGAAAGTGCCGCGTGAGCAGGGGAGAGCTTTGCGGGCAGAGAGTGTGACCTGAGCAGAGGTAATGGAAGAGGTGCCAGCGTCGACCTTGGGAGCGGGAATAGCCTCAGCACAAAACCCATTCCCAGTGGCAGTGGTGGCGCCGATACTGGTATGGGTAATGCCAGTGTGAATGCCAGGGGGAACGGTCTCAGTGACGGCGGTGGTTATTTCCTGGTGGCAGTAAGAATACTACTACTGGTGGCACAGGAGAAGACAAAGGAGGACATTCCAGGAGGGGGGAAATGTTCTAATTTCAGTTGCAAACAACAGAAATCCAATTCTAATAGCTTCAGCTAGGAACTAGAGAGCTGAGTAATTGCCTCAAGTAACTGGTAAGTCCAGAAGTAGCTCCGGTTTCTGGCCCCAGATACACAGCCCTGGGGCCATACCGTCAGGACTTGTCCTGCAGTAGTCTCTCCCTATCTTTTGTCTCCGCCTGTCCCGGGGCGAGCTTCACTCTCAGACAAGGTCTCTGGTCTCTGCGGCTTCCAAATCTCCAAGTAAGACAGTTCCCCTCAAAAAAAGAACGGCTCCTCCCCAGCCGGTCATCCAGAGTCCCAGGATTCGCTCTCATTGGCCCATCGTGATCACATGTCCACCCCACAGCGAATCACTATGGCTAGGAGGGTTGGACCACATGGGTGGGATCAGAATGGGTCACGTGGCTGGGGATCAGTGGGTGGTCTTCAGAGGTAGGGGCAGGAAAAGATGATAGAAGTCGAACAGCCTGGTGCTTGCTAGGTGCTCAACAATGCATTTTTCTCCTCCCTGTGCTGTGAGGAGAGGGAATAACCTATATCAGCTGGAGGATGGAGCAGGCCTGGGTTCAAATCCCAGCTGTGCTCCTTGCTATCTGTGTGGCCGTGGACAAAGTGGTTAACTTTCCTGTGGATCAGTTTCCTCTGCTATAAAATTACAGCCAATTTTTTAAATGTCAGACAATGTATTGCGTGTTCTGAGAACAGATCCTGGCACATAGTAAGTGCCCAATAAATGGAGGTAATAGTGCCAAATCTTAGGATTTGTGAGGATTAAAATCTCTTTCCTCTACCTGGGTGTTCCTCTCCTGGATCTTCATACAGCTGGATCCTTCTTCTTCAGGTCTCAGTTCAAATGTCACCTCCTCAAAAAAGCCCTCCCTGACCACCATAGCTAATGATGTCCTCCTACACCCAGTCACTCTCTATCCCAGTAGCCTATCTTTGTAGCACCTAAAGTGATCTTGCTAATTCATGTTTCCTCATTTAATATCTGCTGCCTCTACCCCCATGTCAGTCCTGTGAAGACAAGATCCACTTCGGTCACTGCTATGTCCTGAGAATCTGGAACAGGGCCTGGCACATGGTTTGGGCACTATAAATATTTGCTGAATGAATGAATGAATGAATGGATTCCTCTTTTCTTCTGTGAGACAGTGTCTTTGTACAGCATTAACCCCCAACAGGGAGGACTGTAGGACAGAGATGCAGGAATAGGAGAGGGGCACAGAGATAGAACTTCCCAGATTGGCAGGGGTGGAGGGTGACAGAGCACTGGGTGAGCCTGCCCCCTTCTGCCCTCTGAGAAGGGCTCCCTTTGGTCTCTGTCCCTGGCTGTGTAAAAGATCTCAACTCTGGAGACCCTTGGGAGGTCAGGACATCCACCTTGACTTGGGTCATCCCCAGCCAAGGTCAGGCTGAAGCCAGCAGGACAGGATGCTGAGGCCTTGGATTACACATCTTTACACATCCGGCTGCTTAGCCCGATTAGTACAGATACCACGCCTATCCTGTCCAGGCCCAAGACAGGGGCCCTGGAGTGTGGGTCACAGGCCTCCTCTCCCTCCCACCCCTCAGGCCCATGTTGGCCTGGAAAAGCCTCCAGACACACCAGAAACTGGGCCAGGACTGCAGACGGTGTGACCATATTTTTTGTGCAGTTTCATTACCATTTATTGGATGCCATCTGTATACCAGGCCCTGAGCCTGGCACTTCATAGTTATCTCAGTTGATCCTTAAAGGTGGCAGACTGGGGCTTTTTCTTCTTAATTCAGTTCCTCAGTAAACAGTTAATCAAGCACCAACAATGTGCCAGGCCCAGGTCAACTACTGGGGATACAGAAGTGATGAAGTCAGCCCCTGCCTTGGTGGAGCTTTTAGAGGGGAGACAGGCTGTCAGTAATTAAAGATTTTTAAAATGCACTTCAGCTCCTTAATCGGGATGGAAGAGCAGAGGAAGAGAACCCAGGGATCAGCAGGTGAGATCCCTGATCCACACCCGGGCTCCAGGGAGGTGGCTTGTGCCCTCTAACCCACAGCTGGTTGGGGGAGCGTTGCTGTCTGGAAGAGAGCAGAATGTGGACCACCTATCTCCAAAAATATGACCGAATGACTGAATGACCAAATGAATATTCTGCTATTTTTCTGAAGCCTTCCGTAGCTCCCCATTACCTATGGGGTCTTATCTGGATCCCTCAGCCTGCGTGCACAGCCCATCGTGATCTGACCCCAGTGCTCCTCCAGCCTCTCCAGGATGCCCCACCCTGTCCTCCTAGCTCAGGAACAGCCACTGTCATCCTCCTGGTTGCTCAGGACCACACCAGGGACTCTTCCTTGACTTTTCTTTACCTCACCCCACACATCTGAGCCATCAGCAAATTGGATAGTTCCACCTCCAAAATATGCCTTGAATCAGTTTTCTCTATTCTCAACCGCCACCATCCCTCACCTGCACACCTGCCCATCCTCTTCACTTAGATTCCTGAATCTGTTCCAATCCAGCTACAGGCCATTACTAAACACAGCTGGAAGCTCTTTAAACCCACATTTGGCCATGTCACTGGCCTGCTAAGAAGCCCTCTGTGGCTCCCGTGGTTCTCAGAATAAAATGGCTCATCTGGTCTTTAAGGCCTTCCTCACTTCTTTCTGTGATCTCATCTCTGACACTCACTGCCTTCCTTCCACGGTCCAGTACACTGTTCTCCTTTCTCTTTTTCATATGTGTCAGTCTCTTCTCTGCCTCAGGGCCTTTGCACTTGCTGCTGCCTCTTCCTGGAACACCCTGTCCTCAGATGGTGCCATGTCTGGCTCCTCTGCATCCTTCAGATTGCCACACGAATGTCACCTCCTCAGAGAGGCCCTCCTGGGGCACCCTATTGTTTGTTATCCCATCATTTTGTTTTTTTGGCAAAGCAAGTGATGGAGAATGGGAAGGAGCTTCAAGGAGTCTGGAAGCAGGAGGAACAGGAGAAAATGTAGCCAGGGACTAAAAGGAAGCAACAGTGTGGCTTTCTTACAGACCAGGACAGTCAGGCCACAGTACGGTTGGGTGAGAGGCTAAAGGAGACAGGTGTCCCATCCACCCCTCCCTGAGTCAGAGCACTGCGTGCACCCAGCTGCAGGCCCAGCACTCTGAGGAGGCCATGACTGTTTCTCTGGCACTGCTGAGTCCTTCCCCTCATCGCCGGCCACGCTTGCAATGATTTACTCCTAGGCTCGCAAGCCGAGATCACGGCAGAGGCCAAGCAGGCCTCATAAACAATTTACGCGGGTTGTGCAGAAGATTTTAAAAACACAGGCCTGGACTAGCTGACGCTCAGATCCAGCCTGATTGCCACAGAGGAGGACATGTCCAGCATAGCCAGAGCCTCAGATTTTAGGTTTTTTCTTTTCTTTTCTTTCCTTTTTTTTTTGAGAAGCTAGAAATCTGGATTCATAGAAGAGATAAAGGTTGGCAAGGAATTCAGTGAATGGGCCAAAGCCACCTGCACACCGGTAGGTGGAGCCCTCCAGCTGACAGAGCGGCCTCTCTTCGGGCCCCTCGCCCTGCCCTGGCACAGAGGGGGTGTGCATTTTCCACCCACGGTTTGCAGTGCTGTGGCCAGTTTACAGTTGGGAAAGCTGAGGCCCAAGCACTGACTTAACGACCCATGCCAGGGCCCAGCCTCTATGCAGAACACCCTCGCATGGCCCAAACCTAAAGAGGTTCTAACCTCTGTACTAAGGGTGTCTTATCTTCCATGTCTTACTTCTTCCAAATCTGCTCTCTCTCCCACAAGGGGAAACTAAGGCTCAGAGGGGTTATGAAATGTGCCAGAGGTCACCAGGCTGGCAAGGGCTGGGATTGCAGCCCAACTGCAAGTCCAACACTAGAGTTGGCAGGCTAACCCTCTACTGTCCGTTCAGCCCCAGTGTGAAGGAGCTTTGAAAAGTTCAAATGACCTCAGAATCTTTAGTGGTACCAAATCTGTTACCTGTGCAAGAGCCTACTAAGCATAAGTCACTAAGAAGTATTAGGTCAATTAAGAAAAAAACGAGGAAGGTCAACTGTATTTTAAATCAGTAAATAAGTAAATATGTAAGTGCTAAGACTTCAGGTCCTTCCCTGGAAGCCCTGAGTTATAGCCAGGACCCTCAGAGGGCATTTTCTGGAGGGAAGGGGAACCTCAGGAATTTTATTCAAATGCAGACATCCTGACAGCTGGTTCACTTTACTCGCCAATTCCTGAGACTTGGTTCCCACTCCTGCCAGACCCCAGGGCAGTTTAAAGGATTTTAAAAGGAAACCAGAATCAGCCCAGCAGCTTAGAGCACAGGGAGTTCCATGTGGTATATCTCTTCTGGTCCTTTCCTCCACCATTTCTTGATCAGTGGAGAGGGAAAAAAATCAATGTTTGTTGAAGATCTGTCAGATGCCAGGTACCTTCTGTGTGATACCTCTGTGTGATTCAGCCACTTCCTGGCTGTGTGATCCTGGGCAAGTCAATTTACCTGTATGAATCTGTTGTCTCACCTGCTAAATGAAGGTGAGAATTTTGTTGGCCAGGTCACTTTTGATTTGCAAGGGTCAGAAAGCCAACCCAAAGTGGCCTATTCAAAAAAGGGTTTTGATCAGTTCACATTAATGGAAAGTCCAGGGATATTGGCTTCAGGAATGGCTGTATCTAGGAGCTTAACCTGCCTATATGTCTGTTGGCATAGAATCCCCCCGTACTGACTATATTCTTGGGAAGACTCTTTCCAAAGGTCCAAAGAGGACTCTCTGGCCTCTCCAAGTTGACATCATGATAACTCTGTAGCCCCTGATGAAAAAGTACACTTCTTTTCCAATAATTCCAGGGGAAAAAAGCCCAAGATGAAACTTGATTGGTGAGTGTGAGTCATGTCCACACTACTAAACTGATCACTGCGGCCAGGGGGATGGGTTATTCTAATGGTAAATGTGGGTGTCGTTCTTACCCACTGAGACTGGAGAACAGAGGCAGCTTCACTGAGTACATGAGAGAGGAGGAGGGTTGATTCTCAAAAAATAATACCAAACAGTCCAAAATCATATCCTCCACAACCATACCTCCTGAGTGCTTGGGAGGCTTGAGCGAGATGATACGCTGTGCCTGGTTCTTAGTACTTGCTCAATTAACAGCTTGCCTTCGTCTTCTCCCTCTTAGACCCCTGAATACCCCTCTGACCCAGCGTGCCCACCCCAGGGTCAGGTGGGCCTGAGTTCAAGCCTGATTCTGATGTGTGACTCAGGGCAAGTTATTTAGTTGCTCCAGGCCTCAGATTTCTCCTCTTAAAGACGGCAGTGGTGAAAGGTCCTGTCTTCCGGGATGGTTGTGATAAATGCCTTGGACATGGCATACAGTAGGTGCTCCATAAGTGGTGGTGTCTACTCTTGCCAGCCTTCTCTGCCTGTGCACACCTGCGCCAGCCACACGGGGCTGCCTGTCATTCCCCACTTCTAGCCTCTGCACCTGTGCTTACCAGGGGCCCAGCCCAAATGACTCCTCCTTCATGAAGCCTCACTTCTGTGAACCTTGGTTTTCCCAACTACAAATGGGGATTATGAGAGTATCTACCTCTTTGGGTTGATATAAGGAGTAAATGAGACTAGGCAGGCAGAGCAGCTAACACAGTGCTTGGCATGGTGAGTAATCAGTACATTTTGGCTGTTAGTATTATGTCATTGTTATTAGAAGTTCAGCTGCTAATTTAAGGTTGTATTTCCCTGTAGTGTCTGACACAGGGTGAGAACTCAATGAACATTGCATTTTGGGTGGTCCAGTTGGGGCCATGGCTTCTAAACCCAACTATCCCACCAACCCAAACCAACCCAAACCAACCCGAATCAACCGTCCATCCATCCACCCATTCACTTTTCATTTAAGGTACCAGAATTTGTGGAGGGCCAACACCAATCCAGCGCTGTGCTGGAGAATGGGGTTCAGCTTTGCAAGTCAGGCATAGTCCCTGCCCTCACAGTGCTGATTGGGTAGGCAGGGAAGCAGAAAATGAGTGAGTGAATAAATAAACAAACAAGATGACTGCAGATTGTGGCAAGTCACCAAGGAGGTAGAACAGTGGGGAAGGAATGAATGAGGAGGAGTTTTGTGGGGTTTTCACAAGATTTATTTATTTTTAAGTAATCTCTACACCCAACATAGGGCTTGAACTTACAACTCCAAGATCAAGAGTCAAATGCTCTACTGACTGAGCCAGCCAGGCACCCCAGGAAAGAGCGGAGGAAAGGAGATCTAAGAGGCCAACATGGGGGCCAGATCAGGCAAGGCCTTGTAAGCCCTGTGAGAGTGCGGACCTTGTTTTGAAGGCTGTAGGAAGCCACTGGAGGGCTTCAAGAAGGGGGGGGGGGTGACAAGACGTAGTTCCTACCTTATAGAAGGGCTCATGCTTCCGTCTGGGAGAAGTTGAAAAGGCCTCTCCGAGGTGACATTTCTGCCAAGTCCTGAAAGAAGTGAAAAAGCCAACCGTGCGGGAGGGGGTGGGAAAGGGACCCTCCAGGCCCAAGGGTCAGCCAAGGAGAGGTGCTGAGCGCTCTGCTGACTTCCCTTTTAGAACAGGAAGACGGGAGGCTCTTGAGGGTCCCGAGAAGGAGCGTGTTGAAGAAAAGGTGTGTAATGACCCTTGTCATAGATGGTAAGGGGACTCCGTTCAGGATATTGTGGAGACTGCTGCCGTGGGGTTTTACAGTCGGGGAGAGGCTGGGCTCGACTCCCAGGACGGCCTGGACGAGTGGGAATTTGCCACTGAGGAGCAGCATGGCTTCCAGGGTTGGAAAACCACTGAGAGGAAACAGTGGGTTGGGGGATTCTGGCTGGCTATCTGAGGGACTCTTCTGGGACCCAAGAATGATTGCCCTTATTTTCCAGAGCAGGCCCTTAGTGGGGCACGAAGAAGGGAGTCAGTGGAAGACGGCCGCTAAGAGTATTCATAAGAACTGTAGCGGGTTCTGCGCTTGGCATGTGTGGCTTGAAAACCCATAAACTTCCGCCCCGTTCCCTCTCCTGCTTCATCCCCTCTTATTCCCTTCAGTCTCCCTACTTCAGCCATGCTGGCGACATGTTCCCACCTCAGGTCCTTTGCACTTACTGTTTCCTCCACCTGGAATGCTTTTCCCACTGATGGTTGTATGGCCAGCTCCTCCTTATCCTTCAGGTTTCAGCTCAAAGGTCACCTCCACCGAGAGGCCCTGCCTGACCATCTCAGGTAAACACATCTCTTGGTCCCCTTTCCTACCAACCGGCTTAATTTTTTCCAAGCAGTCACCATCACCCGAAATTATCCTGTTGACCTATTTTTTGTTCACTGCATACCCCTTCCCTCTACAAGATGGTCAGCTCCACACAAGCTGGGAGTTCTGCCTGATTTGTTCACTGCCTAAGATGGCACCTGGTACATCATTGAATGGATGGATGAATGGACGGGTGGATGGACAGACAGATGGATGAATGACTGAGGTTAATCCAAAAAAAAGTGCCTGTGTATGTATTACTATTCCCATTTTACAGATGAGGAAACTGAGACTCAGAGAGGTGATGTTCCACACAGGGAACATTCATTGTCTAGGGGTAGGATTTGAACCCAGGTCTCACAGACTCTGCTCTTTTCTTCAGTCCCCTGCCAGTGAATAGTAATAATAGCTCATGATAACAGATTCCACATTAAAATGGTCTTATATGAAGCTCGCGTCTTCCTTCCAGTTGAAAACAAATGAGCAACAAACATTCCCTGGGCCGTGACTGTATGCTGGGCACCATATGTGTGATCACATGGAATCATCAACGAAGTAGGAACTGTGGTGATCCCCATTGCACAGGTGAAGAAACTGAGGCTCAGAGAAATTAAGTAACTTTTCCAAGGGCTCATAGCTGAAAAATCAGGAAGCTGGGATTAAAATGCAGGTCTGTGGGGCGCCTGGGTGGCTCAGTCAGTGAAGCGTACAACTCTTGATTTCAGCTCACATCCTTATCTCAGAGTCCTGAGATCATTCCCTCTCTCCCTCTCTCTCTCTCTCTCTGCCTCTCCTTGATATAGGATTCGATCCCAGAACCCTGAGATCATGACCTGAGCCAAAGAGAGATGCTTACCCAACTGAGACACCCAGGCACCCAGGCATCCCAGTAAATAAAATCTTTAAAATAAAATAAAATGCAGGCCTAGGTTCTTAACCAGTACATTCTGGTCCCCCCCCCCCACTGGACCTAGTTTATTCATTCATTTTTTCTGTTCATCGATTATGTTTCTTCCTGTGTTTGAATGAATAAAGACGGTTCACTGTAAAAGGGTGAAAATTCATATAACAGAGTCTTCCTGATAACTTGGACCTTTTTAGTTAATTTTAGTCAGATCTGATGAGCTCATCGTTGTTTTGAACCTCGGGGCCTTGGGCTTTGGGGCTCACACCAGGAGAAGTATCCATTTAGCGGTTATCTTGGAGCTCACCTGGGCTGACATTACTAACCCGACCTCCAAGCTGTTGTTTCTTTACAAAGATCTTTGTAAGCCTTTTGTCTTTATCTGCGAGGACTAGTTTGCTCAGAACAGAGAACAGAACCTGCGCTCCAGCTCAACTAGATGAATTAGTCAGGATACACTAGATTTCGCTGCAGTCGTGAGGAAACACACGATCTCGTGACTTGACACATCCAAGTTTTATTTCTCACTTGTGTGATTCCCACTAAGGACCCAGCAAGAGTGCAGCACGCCCTCATCCAAGTCGCAGTGACTCAGGGTCCACTGTCCTCTCAACACGAGACCCCCATTGTTGCTGAGGAGAAGAAGGGAGCTCATACACATTCACCCTCCGCCTGGAAGCCATCTACATCCTCCCACGGCATAGAGAGTCACACAGTTGTGCACAAAGGATATAGAGGCCTCCAGTGTGCCCAGGAAGAAGACAAGAACCAGAGAGGAGTGAGTGCTAGAAACCCCTTCCATGCCAGGCATACACACACTGCAGGGCTGTGGTCAAAGATGTGAGGGTTTCTTTGCCAACCCACTGAGCTGAGGGGCCCTCTCCTCCTTCGGGGCACTTCCGTTTCCCCCATGGCTGTCTGATGCACATGGCAAACAGAATGCCAGTGTGGATTCATGGACTCAGTGTCGGTAAAACTGGATTTCTACTTTTAAATGAAAGGAAAAGAAGATTTCTTCTTCTTCTTCCTTTTTTTTTTTTTTTTGCCGGTAATTTCTCTCTTTTTAAAGATCTGCCCCAAATGCTATTATTTTTTATTCTATCTATCGCAGTTATTTTTATTTTTGTATTATGGTAAGACCACTTAACATATCTACCCTCTTCACATTTTTTTAAAGATTTTATTTATTTATTTGAGAGAGAGCGCGCGTTCACGAGAGACAGCATGAGCAGTGGGAGAGGGAGAAGCAGCCTCCCTGCTGAGCAGGGAGCCCGATGCAGGGTTTGATCCCAGGGTCCTGGCGGAAGGCAGATGCTTAACCGACTGAGCCATGGAGGCGCCCCCGACCCTGTTCACATTTTCGGTGCGCTCTATCGTATTACTGATTCTGGGCACAGCGTTGGATGACCGGTCTCTAGGACTGACCCATCAAATGCCCGTCACTTCTTTCTGCTCTTCCCAGTGCGTCACACTTCGCATACACCCGCATTGGAGACCATCTCCTCAGCCTCCGTGAGCATTTTCTAGGTTTCAGAGCACTTACTGCATCCCCACGAGGGAGGTCTGAGATCTACGAGGGCGTAGATCTCAGACCTCACTGTCAGGGGAGGCAATGACGCATATCACTTCTGGGCACAGGCAAGCGTGACTTCTCCAACGCTCTTCCTGCCCCTGCCTTGGCAAGAATGCAAGTCACACATTGAGACGATAGAGCCACTGGTTCCCTGAGTCATGGCTTGGAAAGGAACTACGCTGGAGACCCAGCAGATTCTCAGTGGCCGTTCATGAGAAAGACACTGTCCTAGAGATCCTCAGCCAGAATTGGAAGGTAGGTCTCTTGATAACCCATGCATCCGTTTCACCTCAACGTGAATCTCTAGTGAGACTAAGATGTTACATGGAAAAGATCTATTGTTAAGTCCCCCAGATGTCTTCTTCTAAATGTATATTGGACATTAGCCAGCAAATCTGGCTGTTGTCGAGAATGACCAATCATGGAGCCATCATTTTGATATTAGCCAGAGTGGCGTCCAACCCCAGCATCCAGACCAACATAGTTAGCTTCCTTTAGCACCTCCAGCTGCCCTGGCTGGGCTCTCAAATACTACCCTCCCCACTCCCCATCCCACCAGATTCAGGGGCACATGGACAGATTTGTGGATCCGTAGAACCCATAGACACTGTCCTTACCTAACATTTCCTGTGCTCCTTGTTTCTATTCAATACACTGCTCCCTGAGCAGGGATGGACCGATAGCATTCATCACTGTTGAGACCCACAGTCCCTGCCTCAGTTCCACATGCCCTCAGCAAATCCAGGGAATTGGCTGTCACTCAGGCAAGAAGAACACTGCTCTGATCAAGTTTCCCTCTAGTTCCTCCTCCCTCTGCAGGGACCAGAGTCAAGCCTCCATCAGCACCACCAGAGGCATTGTCCTCAGATGGGCAGGAGGTTGTAATCTCACCAGCTCTCAGAATCCCTGCTTTGACAGAGCTCATGGGAACTGAATTCACCTAGTAGGAGAAGGATGCCCAGCCCAGATTGTGTGGGAAAGAGTCAGATCATCTGGGGGAGATGGTTCAAGTGAAGACATATGTTAAAAACCATAGTTCAGACCCCAGAGTCCTGGGATAAAAAATGGTGCTCAGGTGTTAAAACAAAGAAGGGCTTCAGCACCTGCTAGACACAGGATCAAACTCTGCCTTGGCCACTTCTGTTGTTGTCACGTTGGTTATTGTTTTTCTAAGCCTCAGTTTCCCTGATTACAAAGTGAGGGCAAGGGGTACAGCACAACATGCAGGTGGTTTTCAGGATGAAATTTGACTCTTCATTCCATAAATACACTCTGAGGACTCAAGATTGAGAAAAAGCAGACACAAACCTCTGTCCTCAAGTTGCTTACATTCTACAGAGGTGGACATTATTGCAAGATTGCAACTTGGGCAGCATTCTGAAGTGAAAGACATGTACTCGGAAAGCCTGCAATTACAGATTTGACCTGATCAACTCAGGGTCAGGATTGGTTTCCCTGAGGAGGTGATACCTCTGCTGAGCTAAGAAGGATGAGAAGAAACTGACCAGGCAGAGTGGAGGAAAAGGCATTCCAGGCAGAAGGAACAGCATGGGCAAAGGCCCTGTGGCAAGTAGGGTCATGAGAACTGTGAGGGACCAAAGGAAGACTAATTCACGTGAAGTGAAAGATCAAAGGGGAGCATGGTACAGGATGAGGCTGGAGAGTTCAGCAAAGTGTAGACCGAGTGATTGTAACAATGAGACCCCAAAATCCAGTGGCTTAAACAAGACAGACCAGGAGTTGGCAAACTTTTTCACTAAAGGGCCAGTCTAAGGCTGCGATTAACTTCCATCTCAGAACCAAGATAGTTACTTCAGCTCTACCCATCACATCCGCTTCCCAGCTAGCAAGAAAGAGGAAACAATGGGAAAGCATCATTTCTGCTCACATTTCATCTGGCCAGACCTAATCACATGGCCTCATCTAATTGCAAGGGAAGCTGGGAAATGTAGTCCTTATTCTGGGTGATCCCATGTCCAGCTAAATTTCTATTATAATGGAAGAAGAGAAGAACAGGTATTGGGGACATCTAGTGGTCTTTGCCACATGGGGCTAGAGTGTCTTTGGGGAAGCCAGGAAGAAGTTTGTTTGCAGTGGTGGATGGGAGGTGATGGTGGCTTGGGGGCAGGGTGGTAGCTTGCAGAGAGCGAATGGAACAGACCCAAAGATGTTTGTGAGCCAAAATTGTCAAGACTCGGTGATGGGTTGGATATGGGGACAAGGATGACCCCTAGGTTTCTGGCTTGTGCAATTAGATACAGATCTCATCTAGAAAGTTCTTCATATACAGGAGCAAGTCAGTAAGCAGTTGAAGTCTTCAGTATTCTGTCAGTGAGTCCATTGCAAACCCAGCACCTACAGCGACCTGACAGATAACGAAAGGAGCAAAGGGGCCTGTCTAAAGGGACAGCTGTCCTTAGCTCCAGGCAGTGGTTGCCCTTGGGAATCCAGGTTGCATGTAGACATCATCCGATTTTCCAAATGAATGGGAAAATCTGGATTTTTATGTGAAATCTTGCAATTTTGAAACTTGGGCAAATAAGTAAAAATAAATTTCTCAGCCCAAAGGCTTCTGAAATATAATGCCTAGGATACCCCCAGCAATGCCACGGCACCCCCTTTCCACCTTTGTGACTCGGTTGCCCTCTGTTGGTGAAGGCGGCCGTTGCTGGCTCACCCCAAGGCCTCTGCCTTTATCCTTTGTTGTCCAAATGTACTTATCCCTGGATTCCTGTCCCTTTGTGCCCAGGAGCGCCACCTGCAGGCTCCTGACTCCAATTTATCACCAATCCCCCATGGATGCCCACCCCCCACCTGCTTCCCATCAGCCTGTTCCCAATCCCCTTAATCGGATCTGCGCCAGTGACCCTTCTAATTAAAACTCCCCGGCTATAATCTCCGTTTAAAGCCAGGGAAGCGGAAGGGCCATAAAAGGAGAGAAAGGGTTACCAGTCCGGAAGCTGCCTCCTTCTACGTCCTTGAAAATGTCTTGTGGACACCTGCAGACCTGAGATCAAGTCCCAGCTCTACCTCTTCTGAGTTGTGTAGCCCTGGAAAACTCACTTCATTCTCTGAACCTCCCTTTCATGCATTTGCCTGTTCACTGATTTATCAACTATTTAGGGAATACCTCCTCTGTGCCAGGCACTCTTTCAGGAGCTAAGGACAGAGCAGTCCTAAACAGACTCAGCCTGGGTCCTCACGAGCAGACATTCCTTTGCAGGACACAGAGGAGCACATTCCAGCTCAGCGAGATCCGTGCTTTGATGGGAGAAGCTTAGGAGCAGTGGTAGTCCAAAAGACTCAGACCGGAGGGTCAGAGCAGGCTCACTGGAGCAATGACCTCTGAGTTGGGGGCTGATGGGACACAGTAGGAGTCAGCCAGGAGACGTGGAGAAGGAGGGGTACTAAAAGGCAGAGGGAACAGCATGCTGAGGATCTTGAGGTGTGAGCCACCATGGCAGTGCGGCTTGGGAACTATAAGCGTTTTTACCAGGATTCAGGATGGAATATGCAGTGGGAAATTCAGGAAAGAGTCTGGAGAGAGAGAAGAAAGGTAGTCTTAATATAAAAATCCAAATCTCCTTATCATTCTTCATCAGTTCCTCCTGCCACTCCCTCCATCCCCTCCAGTTCTCACTCTTACTCAGCCCCACCTACCCTGAGCTGCTTTCTGTTGCTTGATTAAGCCAAACTCATCCCCACCTCAGGGCCTTTGCATATGCTATGCCTTCTGCCTAGAATGCTCAGATCTTTGAGCAATGTACTCCTCATCCTTAAGTCTCAACAACCAGGGCACCTCCTGAAATAGGTCTGCCCTAACTACCCAGTCTCATATGGACACCCCACCCCCACCCCCGCCACTACCCTACCAATCCCACTGGTTTGTTCTCAGTAACGTAAAGAACTTAACACTATCTGGCATCATCTTGCTCTTTTATGGGTTTTTGTGTTATTTTGTCCACCTCTCTCTCCCAGCACCTTGAGGCCACAAAAATGGTCTTCTCCATGCTGCATCCCCAGCAACTAGCACAGCACTTGGTAAGGAATACATGCCAACTAAATGCCAAGGATTAGGGGCGCCTGGGTGGCTCAGTGGGTTAAGCCTCTGCCTTCGGCTCAGGTCATGATCCCAGGGTCCTGGGATCGAGCCCCACGTTGGGCTCTCTGCTCAGCCAGCGAGCCTGCTTCCTCCTCTCTCCCGCCTGTCTCTCTGCCTACTTGTGATCTCTGTCTGTCAAATAAATAAATAAAATCTTTAAAAAAAATAAAAATAAAAATAAATGCCAAGGATTGGAACTTTATCCAAGAGCTTATGGAGCCATCGCAGAGTTCACAGCAGGGCTATCTATGGCTTGCTTGGATTTTTGCTTCTCTCCTATGACCTAGCAATACAGTTGTGAGGATTAAAAGCAATGGGATACTCATTATGGAAAGCAAAAATGTTACAACTTTATTAAGGCTTATTTTACATACCATCTAATTCACCCATTTCTGGTGTGCAGCTCGCTGATTTTTTAGTAAATTTGCCCAGTTGTGCCACCATCACCTTATATCAGTCTTAGAACACTTTGCTCACCCCCAAAGAGATCCCGCATAACCATACACAACTGTTAATCCATATTCCCATCCTGGCAGCCATAATCTGCTTTTTATCTCTAAAGATTTGCCTTATCTGGACACGATGTAAATGTGATCCTGCGGTAGGCGGCCTTTGGCGTCTGGCTTCTTTCACTTCACATCGTGTTTTCAAAGTTCATCCCTGTTGTTAGAGCCTGGCTCTGTCCTCCATCCCTTTTTATGGATAATTAACATTCCATTCTACGGATATACCAGTTTACCCAGTCATCAGTTGATGCGCATTTGGGTTGATTCCGCTTTTTCATTTATGGATAATGCTGCTACACACATGCTTGTGCATGAAGAGCGGTTTCCAAATAAAAGTACACGTATCACAATGAGCCCCCAATAATGCATAGAATTGTTGAATTACTATACCGTACACTGAAACTAGCATAACACTGTAGATTAACTCTATTGGAATTAAAATTAAAAAATGATTTATGACACTTAAAAAAAAAAATCAGTTTCCAAGCCCTGAATGTCTCTCCGCTTGCTGGAGCTTCCAACATCCATGTAAGGGGTTTGACTCCAATGAGCTGTGTACCCATGAATGAGTCCCTTCCCTTCTCTGCTTATGTCTCCCCATCTTTCCAGACAGGAGCCTGTGCCCTTTTATGCACAGATATTCTGTGCCTCGTTCACATTCCTGGAAGAGCAGGGGAGTGTGTGGAGGCAATAATAAATAGTTTGTATTTATAGCTGCTAGAGCCAAAGGTGGGCATCCCCGTGATCAACTACCAGAGCCAACACTTAGGAGGAGGGCCTGGCTTTAGCACCCCTACCCTGGGGACTCCCACCTGCTGCTCACTTCCCCCAGAGGACCAAAGCTTCTGCCCCCATTTGGTGCAGACAGGTGGGTTCCAGGATCCGGAATCTCCTCATAGGGAGGGAATTTGAGAACTGCCTCTAAGTCCCCTGTCCTGGCTTTTGCCTTTGCTGCTGGGTTCCTGGAGTCCTGCCCAAATCTGATTGGGCTCAGATCCCAGGAAAGCAAAGCTGGAAATGCAGAGGCCCAGACAGGGATTTGAAGAAGGGCTGGGAGGACTCCGGTGCTGGCTGGTCCCCTGCAGTCCATCCCAGAGACCAGGTTGATACTGTTCATTTGGGTTTCGGGCCATTTGCGGGATATCTGCTGCCTTAGCAGGCACTGGCCTTAGCAGGCCCACAGACGTCAGCAGCCAGTCCAGGGGCTGGGAGCAGGAGTGAAGATAAATTACCCGGATCATAATTTCATATCGTAGCATATATTAAGTAGCTGTTATGTGGTAAGTGCTCAGTTACTTCCATCTCCATTCTAGAGATACAAACGGAGACATGGAGGCTCAGAGAGGGGTAACGATTTGTCCAAAGCCACACAGCCAGGGATAATAGTGTCAGGACTCAAACCTAGATCCCAAACCAGCTCATAAATAAGTAGAAGGCTGCTAGAGTAGTGACAGCCATAAAAGCTGATCTAAGAGCCTTATGAATTCATTGGACTCTCATTGCACCCTTGCATTGGACACCCCCCACCCACACCCACCCCCCAACCCCCATCAGATCTTAGAGATAAGGAAACTGAGGCACAGAGGGTTTAACACCCATTTGGAAGTTCCCCAGCCAGGAGGTAAGGCCCTGACTCTAAAGTCAGGCTTCAGTGGACCTAGGAAAGAAAACAGTCTGTGGGCAGGGCCAGGACGGGTGAAGAGGGGTGCCTGCATGCTGGGAAGGAGACCTGAGGTGCTCTGACCTTCCCAACACAACCCTGAGCAGCTGACAGCCTTCCCCCAGGAGCCATGAGGCTTCTGCCCCTTTTACTTCTTTTCTAGGCATCCTGGGGCTGAAAGGAGGGGAGGGCAGGGCACATGCTCAGGTACAAAGCTGACTCAGGCCTTAGAATAACAGGCCCTAAGGACTGCATGTAATATGCACATAATATGCCCGGTGCATAATTCATGCGTCTGTCAGCAGAACATCAATTATGTGGGCCTTCCCGGGAGTTGTCTAGGGGTTAGAAACTAGAGCAGGCTTCCCTGGCCAGCCTCTGGGGGAAGTGGGACCTCCCAGCTCTTAAAGGAACAGGCTCCCAGGGAATCTGCTCTTCTGCCAGCTTCCCTTGGGCAGGTGGGAGGGCATTAGTGCCGACCTACAGCAGGAAGCTGCCGGGCTCAGCCTAAGGCCCTGGCTGGCTGCCTCAGAAAATCTGACCCCCTGTCTGTCTAGCCCTGTGCTGGTAATCCCATGTGCATAATCTCCTCGTCCCCCACTCTATAATTTATGAGGGGCTGACTACTGGTATACTCTAGGGTTTCTCAACCTTGGGACTGTTGGCATTTTGAGACAGATCATTCCTTGTTGAGGGACTGTTCCTGTGCACGGTAGGATTCCGTAGCAGCCCTGACCTCCACCCACTGGCCGCCAGGAGTAGCCCTCCCCTATTGGTTGTGGTTGTTGTTGTTGTTTTTTAAGATTTTACTTATTTATTTTTAAGATTTTACTTTTTTAAGATTTTACTTATTTATTTGACAGATCACAAGTAGGTAGAGAGGCAGGCAGAGAGAGAGGGGGAAGCAGGCTCCCTGCTGAGCAGAGAGCCCAATGCAGGGCTCAATCCCAGGACCCTGGGATCATGACCTGAGCCAAAGGCAGGGTTAACCCACTGAGCCACCCAGGCGCCCCGCTCTTGGTTTATTTTAACCAAATAAAATTTGGTTATCAAATTTTTGATACCAAAAATTCCTGTGGCATTTGTCAAATTTTGACAAATCATCCCCAATTATGAATGACTGGAATATCCGCCATTTCAGAAGTAGGGAAACTGAGGCAAGGAAAGTTTCAATGCCAAGGCCACCTGGCCAGTAAATGACAGAGTTGGATTCTACCTCAAGAACCCACACTCCTAACTCAGTGCAGGAGTTCCCAAAGTATGCCGCCGGAATGCTTTATTCCAATAAACATGTATTTATTTTAATGAAGATTTAACACACCTTTCCCTAGCACACAAAACCAGCATCTTTGCTAATGTCGTTTCTTCGGACAAGGCTAAAATAGAACGGAAAAGGTGAGCAGTGTGTATTGTTTTGCTACTGAGGGAAGAGTAGTACAAGCAACAAAAGAACACATACAATAGGATGTTGGTCCTGAGCGAAACAAAATAGCAGTTTGTTAGGGACATAGATCTCTCTATTAGAAACTCTCCAGAAATGAAGAGGGATGAGAAGAAATTGTGGTTCCCCCCAGGGTGGAGAAGGGTGATGTCAGCATTACTGTCACATACTGTTTCTTCACCTGGGTCATAGGTTCACAAGTGTTCACTTGATTATGGTTTGTAAATGTACATAAATTTGATCTACTTTTGTATGTATCAGATACTTCTTTTTATAAAGTGGTTACGGAATTTTACTTTTGCAATAAGTGAACATGAAGAATTAAAACCCAAAAGCTTTTGCTTAAAAGACAGAGAATACGTTGGATACAAGCATAGCAAAAAAAACAAAACGAACAAACCTGGGAAGTTGGTAGAGCAGCTGAGGTTGGGGAACCACTTGACACCCACTTTCATCATCTGAGCTGGCCGAGAAAGACACCAGAGCTTTCCTGCTGCAAATGGCATCCCTACTGCCTAACAAAGTGCCTCACCAATAGTACATGATCAATAAAAAGTAGCCAAATATTTTAAAACTGATTTCTGGTCCTATCCCTTCCACTTGTTGCTCTGTGAACTTGAGCAACAGTGAACAAACACTTTGGGAGCCCCTGCCCCGGGTTAGGTGTTGTGGGTGCAGAGATAAGGCTCAGAACCCATCCCTGTCCCCAAAAGCTCATAGATTCTGGGCAGCGATAAACACACACACACAGAGCCCCCTCTGTAATGGGACGTGTCTAAAAGTACCCACAGGATGACGAGGGAGCCTGAAGGAGGGAGCAGCCAGCCCCGCCAAGGATGACCTCTGCAGGGAGGCGCCGCATGGGCGGGGTTTTAAAAGATGGCCTGGCCTTCACTGAACAGAGAAAAAGAGACACAGCTGTGCAGGATTGACCAATAGCGTGTGGCCAGAGAAGTGTGACAT
Source organism: Lutra lutra (assembly GCF_902655055.1). Lineage (NCBI taxonomy): Eukaryota > Metazoa > Chordata > Mammalia > Carnivora > Mustelidae > Lutra > Lutra lutra. The sequence goes on along the minus strand of NC_062286.1, from coordinate 132,344,531 downwards.
TTGGGAACCTGTGTCAGGAGAGGCCCGAAGAGAGGGGTTGGGGTGAAAACGCAGGCTTGGCGACCCAGTGTGGTGAGCGGGGATTCACTGCAGAAAACGGAAGCCTTTCATACTTACCCCAGCCACAGGGGATAGAGCTGGCCATTTCGGGACAGGGCAGGAAGCGAAAACCAGCTGGACCCCTCGGAGGCTGGGTGGGATATGCTGATGGGGTGCTATGGGTTGAGAGACCTCCCCTGTGAGGATAGCTGGCGTGTATCAGACACTCTGCGCGCGGCTGGAAGCTGTCCTGATGCCTTGCCCGTGTGAGCACGTTTACACCTCACAGTAGCTCTCCGAGGTAGACATTATTTACCATCCCATTTTGCAGAGAGGAAAATGAGGCTTAAAGTAAACAACTGGCCCAGGGTAAGGACGTGGCAGAGCTGGGATTCGAACCCAAAACAGCCTGACACCAGAGCCCAAGCTCTCAATTGCCAATCCTACACCCTCTTTCAGATCTCCTGCGTTCTCACTGGTGACCCCGCCCCCTGGCTGGAATAATTAGCTTTAGATCATTGCCGTCTCTGGGCCTTGGTTTGTACATCTGGAATAAATGGATTCGAATAAGGGGTCTTTTTGCTCAGACATCCGGGCATGTTGAGAGCAACTGCAGATGCAGGGTGTTGAGATGGTCATCCTTCTGGCAGTTGGTAACAAAATTCCACTCTGTTCTCCTTGCAGATCCTTGCCATAATTTCCATCATGTTCATCGTCCTCTCCACCATTGCCCTGTCACTCAACACGCTGCCTGAGCTGCAGAGCCTCGACGAGTTCGGCCAGACCACAGACAACCCCCAGCTGGCCCACGTGGAGGCCGTGTGCATTGCGTGGTTCACCATGGAGTACCTGCTGCGGTTCCTCTCCTCCCCTAAGAAATGGAAGTTCTTCAAGGGCCCGCTCAATGCCATTGACTTGTTGGCCATCTTGCCATACTATGTCACCATCTTCCTCACCGAATCCAACAAGAGTGTGCTGCAGTTCCAGAACGTCCGCCGCGTGGTCCAGATCTTCCGCATCATGCGTATCCTCCGTATCCTTAAGCTCGCACGCCACTCCACTGGGCTCCAGTCCTTGGGCTTCACCCTGCGGAGGAGCTACAATGAGCTGGGCTTGCTCATCCTCTTCCTCGCCATGGGCATCATGATTTTCTCCAGCCTTGTCTTCTTTGCTGAGAAGGATGAGGATGACACCAAGTTCAAAAGCATCCCAGCCTCCTTCTGGTGGGCCACCATCACCATGACGACCGTTGGGTATGGAGACATCTACCCCAAGACTCTCCTGGGGAAGATTGTCGGGGGGCTCTGCTGCATTGCAGGGGTCCTGGTGATTGCTCTTCCCATCCCCATCATTGTCAATAACTTCTCTGAGTTCTACAAGGAGCAGAAGAGGCAGGAGAAAGCGATCAAGCGGAGAGAGGCTCTGGAGAGAGCCAAGAGGAATGGCAGCATCGTCTCCATGAACATGAAAGATGCTTTTGCCCGGAGCATCGAGATGATGGACATTGTGGTTGAGAAAAATGGAGACAATATGGGTAAGAAGGACAAAGTGCAAGATAATCACTTGTCTCCCAACAAATGGAAATGGACAAAGAGGACACTGTCTGAAACTAGCTCAAGTAAGTCCTTTGAAACCAAGGAGCAGGGATCCCCTGAGAAGGCCAGATCATCTTCTAGTCCTCAGCACCTGAACGTCCAGCAGTTGGAAGACATGTACAATAAGATGGCCAAGACCCAATCTCAACCCATCCTCAATACAAAGGAGTCAACAACACAGAGCAAACCAAAGGAAGAACTTGAAATGGAGAGTGTCCCCAGCCCTGTAGCCCCTCTGCCCACACGTACAGAAGGGGTCATCGACATGCGAAGCATGTCGAGCATTGATAGCTTCATTAGCTGTGCCACAGACTTCCCGGAAGCCACCAGATTCTCCCACAGCCCTCTGGCCTCACTTCCCAGCAAGACTGGGGGCAATATGGCCCCAGAGGTGGGCTGGCGGGGAGCTCTGGCTGCCAGTGGTGGTAGATTTGTGGAGGCCAACCCCACCCCTGATGCCAGCCATCGCTCTACCTTCTTCATTGAGAGCCCCAAGAGTTCTCTGAAGACGAACAACCCCCTGAAGCTCCGAGCACTTAAAGTCAACTTCATGGAGGGGGACCCCAGTCCACTAGTCCCCGTTCTGGGGATGTACCATGACCCTCTTAGGAACCGGGGGGGCGCTGCTGCTGCTGTCGCCGGACTGGAGTGTGCCACACTCTTGGACAGGCCTGTACTGAGTCCGGAGTCATCCGTCTATACCACAGCAAGTGCTAGGACGCCCCCCCGATCACCTGAGAAACACACAGCAATAGCATTCAACTTCGAAGCAGGTGTCCACCAGTACATCGACGCGGACACAGATGATGAGGGGCAGGTGCTCTACAGTGTAGATTCCAGCCCTCCCAAGAGCGTCCAGGCGAGCACCAGTCCCAAGTTCAGCGTCGGGACAAGATCAGAGAAGAACCACTTCGAAAGCTCCCCCTTACCCACCTCCCCTAAGTTCTTAAGGCAGAACTGCATTTACTCAACAGAAGCATTGACTGGAAAAGGCCCCAGTGGCCAGGAAAAGTGCAAACTCGAGAACCACATCTCCCCCGACGTCCGCGTGTTGCCGGGAGGAGGAGCCCACGCGAGCACACGGGATCAGAGCATCTGAGCTGCCTCCCTGCAACAGAGACTCGTGGCGAGACCCGAGAGGCGTGCCGTCCAGCTTCCCTGCCGCAGAGCCTTTCCGCACGAACTCAGAAAGGCTCTGCAGAGCCTCCAGACAGAAGCAAAACTCTAGGGGAGGCTCCCTAGGTCCTAGAGAGCCACGACAGGTACAACAGAATGCAGTCGGCCAAGCCACAGGATGTGGCATCTCTTTATACCAAGTCCACTGCCCTCTTTGGGAGATGACGTGGGCAGAACTCACAGCCACCACTACCACATGCTGGACCTAACGAAGGCCACCTACTCCCCACTTGTCTGTCATGGCTGTCCATCACAGCCTCGTGGGGAGGGGGGCGCGCAGCCTCTCCAGCCCTCCTGGCTTCAGCTGGAGAAGGACGCCGGAACAAGCAGCTGGGCTGACCAATTTGGTTTTGGATGTTCCCTGGCCACCTCTAGGAACTCCTGTCCATCACCTCCTGGATGGATCCCGCTGTTAAGAAGGCTACAGAGGATACTCATGTCATGGGGAAATTTCCGCGCCATCAGCCACGATCCCAGCGCGAAACCCTTACTGAAATGTCTTCATTGACTTCAGTGTTCCATAGTACCTGAGATTTTATTCTGAGATTTCGTCAGGGTGAGTTGCACCACTTGTCCTTGATTCTAATTGCCCCCTGGCAATCCGGGAAGGGTTCAGACGGCAGGCACTCAGCCGGCAGTATGAACTGTGAGCAGTGCTGTAGGGTTGTCATAAGGAAAACACTTTCTGTGCATCACTAGTATAGACTCAAAAGATATGCAAGTGTCAAATATGCAAAAGAAATAGCTTATTCAAAGAGACTGTATGTTACTGAAGAACAGAATAAAATCTGATTTTTTTTTTAACCTGCAAAAATGAAGGGAAAAAAACAAAATCCCCAATTGAAATGCCCAATTCAGACTTTTGAATACTTCCTGCGGCAGCAGGGAAAGCATCTACTATAATAGAAATTCTTTTTTGTTTCCTGTGGTATTCAAGTTTAAAAAAAAAAAAAAGTTAAAATAAAAAGCACTTTATGTTTTTCAAAAATAGGTTTTACCAGGGACAGTGTCAACGTCTTGCACTTTAAAACAAGCACTATTTCCCATGGGCCACTTTCTGGGACTATAGCTGGGTTGTTGGTACATGCCCGTGTCCAGCCACAGGGTTGGGGTGGGGGGGGTGTTGTGCTGGTCCTGCTGTCTGCTGTGTCAAAGTCTGTGGCCTCCTCCCCTGCCCCTCTGACGCTTCCCGTTAGTCCCCTTGCAAGGAAGGGTACTGACCCCTCGAGTGGGGCCTCCCGCAGAGTCACGTGTACCAGAAGCAGGCACATCTCCGAAGAATACAGTGGACGGTGGGCACTGGGTGTTTACTCTGTCCTCTTTCTTGTCAACCAGCTGTTGGTGTGTTTTCGGTCTCCCTGTCTGTGCTCCAACTCAGCTCTCCTTCCTGCAGCCGTCATCGCGGCCAGTACAGACAAAAGCAATAAGTATTCGTGTGCGTTGTGAACGGTTCTGGCATATTTCTTGGTGTTGGTCTTCCTGTCCCCTTTTGACGACCTGGCATTGGCCTGCCTGAGTGGGGTCCCACAGGATGCTGGTGTTGGCCATTCCTCGGTTCAGAAACATCGGGTTGAGCCACCGGGTAGCATGATGTCATGCTGTTGGGAAAGATGACATGTCTTTGATCTGCCTGGCTTTGGTACAGTGTACTGATGTCGTTCTCTTAATACAGCACTGATGGACGATGTCCCAAGTACAGTAGTGTAGATCTGCCAATCCACCATCTGGTGACAGGAGTACGTCTTCCTGATGGAACAAATACGGCAGGGTTCGCCTGTCCTTCACACGAGGTGTTACCGGTCTGCCTGTTAGTATAATGGCACGATCCGTCTGTCCGTTCACAAATGTCACGGAGTCGTTTCGCCTGCCCTCCGTACAGTGGCATGAGGTTGGACCACCTGTCACAGGTATGATGACACGGAGTCATTCCACCGCCCTTACAAACACCTGTTCTCTGCTGAATCCGTACCTGGTTCATACTGCTTCGCAGTGTCTCCGAGGACTAGGGATCCCTCCAGAAGGGTGCAGTCCTGTTCTTTGCTGTGTTACCCAACAAAACGATGCCGCAGTATCTTGACGCTCCGAGAAATCTTCAGAGCACCCTGGCAGCAACGGCAAAGGGGCAGGGAAAGGGTGAGGGCGCCCTGTGCTGGCGACACGCCCGGGAGAGGAGGCAGCAGCGGCCTGAGCGCTTTGCGGGGCACACTGGGGGCTGGGGGCCTCCTGAGGAGCGGCCGCCTGACAGTCGTCCCCGAGCCATGTCAGCTCATGCGTCTCTTCCTTGTTTTTATCACCATTTCCGTCGGCCGTCAGCACAAACGTGAAAATTCAGGGAAAACAAACAAATGCTTTTTGATAAAAGTAAATAGTTGTGATTTCCGATTCAGATATTTTTAGAGCTGATGCTATCTGTAAAAATCGATAACAATAATAATAATAGAGTCTATTTTACATATCAGGAAAGTGAACATGTTTAAATATAGCCATATATAGCGAGAAGGAACTTACCACCCCTTCTTCAAATCGAGGCATTTCATTTGTTGGTTGAAGCAGATGAGAAGTGTACAGATTGGATATGACTTCTTGTTTCTTTCTTCTAAACTAATAACCAATTGGTGCAACTCTCCTTGTAACCAAAGGCCCTTTCTGCCTTGTGCGGTCACACAGGACCTGGCCCTCCCTTCCCCGTGTAGTTTGTCTGACCTTAAAGTAGCATTTTATTGAGTCACTTTTGAAGGACGATTTCAGAAGTATCATTAAGAACCTACCTTTTCAGGCTTACAAGCCAGAGTCCTATAGAGTTCTTATAGAAACAGAATAACTGAAACTCAGCATATACTATGCTTAGAAAGTATCGCATTTTGTTTTGGTTTTTTTCTTTTCTTGTGTACGTATTGTGGGAATATAGCTTTTATCCTGTGCCCAACTCAAAATAAGAGTATTGTAAGTTTTCCCAGGCCCCACCTGCCAAAAAAGGAACAAACCCCGATTTTTAATATGTGTCTACCCCTGCCTGTACCTGTGTCCATGCACTGGGAAATCTACCCGAGAGTCTCCACTGAGAAGCTGACCTTGACAGACAGGTCCTCATAGAGGAGAGGAAAGCATGGATTGGAGGCAAATACCACTTTCATTCAGTGATCCGTGTCCCAGCCATTCCTGAACCAATGAAAATGGGAAAAAGACAAAACAAAAGGAAACAAAAAACCAAGTCAACCCAAAGAAACCAAACTAGGGGCTCTAGCGGGTGAATGTCTGGTCCCTTTGGTGAATTCAGTGAAACTCACCAAGAACCCAGCGGACCATGGCTTCCAACTTCCACCATTATCAGTAAGGGCTAGGGACCAGGTCCCCGTGTGATCGGGGGCGTCTGCGACCCGCGGAGAGAGGAGGGCGAGCTCTGGAGGAGTCGGCTTTTCCACTTTTTTTTTTTTAATCTTTGGGAAGAAAAACAACAGGACTTGGCTACAGTAGATTTCTCAGTGCCTTCTTTAGGAATTTTCTCTTAAGCACATTTAATGGGGAAAGAAAAAAAGAGGACAGAACATTTGTCTCCGTGAAGTCCCTTTCTCTAAAAGCACTGGGGATCAAGAAGGAAGAAGACTGGGGAACAGCCAAATCCCGAGGAGGCCCTCCCTTTCAACTCACCCGGCTTGCCCCCGAGTAGGGCTGGTGGCGACAAACTGCCAAACTGATTCCCAGCTCTCCTCCTCCACGTCTTGGTGACTGTAGCTTCGCCCCTGCCCTTTCTCCTAATGAGACCCACTCTGCTGAGGAGAAAAACAGCAACAACAACAGTATTCTCTTCTGTAAAACTGTGATGTATTGATGTGTGTTACTATTGTACATTTCTGTCTTGCTCCAAGTCACGGCTGGAGTGTCTAGTCCACGGACAAGGGGAAATGGAAATTTCACCACGGACAGGGGTTCACAAGAGCCAGGTCTCTCTCTCTCTCCCCCTCTATTTCTCTCTGTCTCCTCCTGCCCCCCACCCTTTCCTTATTTCTCTGCCAACGAGTTCCACGAACTCGTAACATAACCCCAGGCTTCAGCATCCATTAGGTAATTTCGAATGCAGTGAGATTGTAGTGAAATGCCTCTAGGGCATGATCCTTTGTGAGAGGGCTTTTCCAGTGGCTGGAGGAAGAAGGGGTCACCTCTGCGGCCCCCCAGGGGAACAAGAGAGAGCCTCCAGCCCTGAGCTCAAGCCCCCCCGCCCCCACACATACACTTCTGGTTTATCACCGCTTATATGACAACATGCAAATCCTTTCACTCAGCCAGGGAGACCCAAACCAGCCTGGCTACGCCCCCAAAATGAAATTTACCTCTGCATTTTCTGTTGCCACGTTTCTGGCTCTAGAAGTATCTGATGCGGGCCTACATTGTAGGATATCCAGAGTAGTCTATTTTTTGGTTCAGATAAAAAGTATGTACGCATATGTGTGTGGTTAGCAAATTTGTAATAGGGCTATTCAGTCCCATTGCTTCTTTTGTAATATAGAGTAACATCTTAGGAATTTTTATGGTTGGTCATTATCATAGCTGGTATTTTCCGGGTTTTTTTGTTTGTTTTTTCCATCTCCTCCCATTGCCCCTCAGGCTCTCTTTCTTCCTTTTGGACCTGCCTTTCTGGCAGGGGGGATAGACTTCAGGCTCTGACTTCCTCGTGCAGGCGTTTCCTGACACTAGGCCTAGAGTCTGTGGACACTGTAACTTTCCTCGTTCTGTCTGTGTGTTTCTCCTATTTATTGTTCTTAAGATTCCAGGGCATGGAAGCAGGAGGGAGACCAAGGGGAAGCAAGGCTACCGATGGCCCTCAAAATCGGGATGGCATGTTGGCTGGCTCAGCTCCTCCTCCCCAACCCAGCTGGCGTTTTGAAGACCGAATTTTCTCATCCCTGGAGATCTGAGGACTACAAATCTCACTCAAGCAAACTTCCCACTGAGGTCCAGAACGCACCCAAGCCCCTCTTGGCTGGCCTGTTGCCATGTTCAACGACCCACTCCCCTGTAACATCAATTGGATCCGAAGGCCAGAGCATTTTCAGGTTCTTGCAAACCTCAGAGAACATGCTGGGCCTCAGATCTCATCAACTTCTTACTGGTTCCTCATTTTAATCCATTTGCAACATCCTCACCAAAAAAAAAAAAAAAAAAAAATCACAAGACACAAAACAAAAAAACAAACAAACACAGTAAACAAGCTTGCAGCCAAACCATGAGAAGATGCGTTCCCAAGAACCTGCCGTCTCATCTCCCCATCCCTTCCCAGCTGCCTGGCTCCATACCACCAGAGACTTATGGCAAGGGCAGTGGTGTTTTTCCAGTTTCCACCTATCCAGGCCCCGGGGAGTTTCTGGACTGTCCTGATGAATTCCACCAGGCAGCTTCCAGCCTTGGGCAGGCCGAGGACATCTCACAAAGCAGGATCTTCAGCAGAAAGTGATTCTCCACTCCTCAACTCATTCAGGAAGATGAAGAAAGGCCAGATGATCTCCAACTTGCATTCATTTCTAGATGTTCATACCCCACCTGCCTCACTATCAACTTCAGGACTCTGGCCTCCGCCCAGATGAGAGTTCTGAGCCGAATCTGGACCCCCATGGCAGTGAACCATCCCCTTGGATAAACCCCAAGAGGAAACCAAGGACGAATGTATTACTTTGGACTCTGCCCCTCATCAGAGTTTTCCCACCCCCCCCCCCCAAAATTCCTGGTACTCTGATTTGAACCAGAGCCAAATAAAACAGATTAGATTTTTACAGACTTTTGCACAAGAACAAAACAAATTGTCTCCCAGTAGTTTGCCAGTTTTGATGCCCAGATGAGCAAATAACTCTATCCCGTGGCTGGTTTCATCTAAAGAGAGATTGGGAGGTTTGGGTTTCTATCTACTGCCCCTGCTTTTGTCTTAACCTGGAATTTCTCCTGAATGTCCCCAAATGCCGACTTCAAGAAATGGATTTGCAAGGGGCTCTGGTGAATCCAGCAGTCCCTCATCTTTTTCTTCCCCTCCGGTTCTAACTCTCCGTTCCTCTCTCCAAAGACCCTAAAAAGATCTAAAGCCTGGCCAGGATGGGGGAAGGGGCTGTTCTCCTGAAAGGGAAAGATATGCCTGCAGGATGACTGTGAGTGAGTCTCTGAAAGTCTCTTTCCTGTAATGAAGGAAGTGGTCAATTTCAGCTCAGATTAAGAAAGTGATTCTCATGGGCAGGGCTGCCTTACCATGGAATTCGGTGCCATGTTGGGGAATGAGCTGCTTCGAAAGAGGCTAGATGACGCACAAAATGGATGTTGCTGAGGGACCCTCACATTGCACGGCCACTGGATTGAACAACGGGGGAAATCTGCACCCCTTTCCCCCAGGGGAGGTGTATATGTGGTTTGAACATCTGGGCACAGGCTCGAGGCATTGAGGCAAAAGCAGGGAGCATAATTAGCAGGAATTCAGATTCTAGGATTTGGAGTTTTCCGTGAGGGGTGCCAGGGAGGGAAGTGGCAGCAGGATACCCTCCTTCCCTTCTGCTTCCTATCTTGGGCAATTTTAATGACCTCACCAATCACTCATCTAACCCGTCCCCAGTGCCCTAACAGGCCCCACACTGGGTGGGATGAGGCTTATGCTACCCTCCTCAAACCAGCCAAGGAGCAGTCCCATCTCTGGCTGGCCGTCTCATGGTGCTTCGGCTCTTCTGCCCAGACCCTGTGCCCACTTAGGCCTGAGGCTTTCTGTACACAAGATGCAATTATCTTTTATCCACTAGCCAGCCGTCAAACTGCCCAGGCAACAGCTAATGGCACCATTCCAAAAGGGCTTTTTTTTTTAGTTCTGGCAAATAAAACAGAAAAATCGCATTCAAGACATCTGAAGATCTCCACCCAATGAAGTAAGTCCAGAAGGACCAAAAGAGAGAGGCCACTGTAATCTGATTTTGCAGCCAGACAAGGCTTTCGCTGCCCAGGCTCCCACATCCGTAGCCCCTTCCCCAGTCAGTCTGGAAACTGCATTCTCCAAGGAGAGCATTTGACACAAGAGGTTTTAAAATCCCCCTCCCCCAATTGTGTATGGTGGGTTTGGAGGAGGTGAGCCTTCATCCTCAAGGCGACCCCAAGTATAGGCACCTGTGGGCGGTTTTATTATGAAGTGAGACTGGACGGTAGGATTGCAAGGACAGACTGAGCTTGCACTTTCCCCGGAAACACAATGAAACAAAAATCCAGTTCCCAAGATCCCCCTTTGAAGCTCTGTCCTGCAGAAATATCTCAAGTCAGTGGCTACAATGGCATGACAATTCTGGAAAATGAAGGAAACTCCCAATTCTGTCTCATTAAGATGCTCTCAGGGGTCCTGCGTGGATCATCCCACACTTCTTGTCTCCCTGAGCTAATCCAGGTTTGGAAAACAAGGAGGGAAGCACAGGAGAAGATGCCCAAGAGATTCAGACTTCTCCGAGGCTTTGGCTTGTGGCCCCCTGGTCTTCACTGGGGTTTGGGGCTCTCCCTTAGATAAGCTTGACATCAAAGCCCCCTGTGCCTAACGGTGGGGAAGAGGAAGATCAGCAGCTGCTGGGCTGGGGGGCAGCCAACCTGTTTGCTCTCCAGACCTATCCCAGCTTCAGTCCAAGGCCAAGGGCTGGGAACATCATTTTATGTGCCAGAAACTCGGGGTTACCCCCCAGTGTATGCCCGTGACACATACAGGCATCCAGCTGGTGTTCTTTGGAGTGAGTGAATGTGTAAACGATTGACTTCTGAGTGAGTGAATACAGAATTTCATCAGTTCCTGCCAGGCTTGGGGTATTGCTAACTGGGAAGGAAGGAGAAATGGGGGGCCCCTTCCATTAAAGCCTGTAAGCCCCACCAATGCCATTTGGCCTTTGACTCAACTGGGGGCCATGATGCTATCCAAATTTGACATTTGTCTGCCCTAAGGTCCACAGTCTTCTCAGAGCAGCACTTCCTGGGGCCCCACAGGGCATCCCCATGTTCCTTCCTACTCCCCTATCTTGCATTTTCAGCCTCATGTTCTATTCTAGTTCACAAGGAAGGGATTTGCTGGGGGCAGGAATTTGGGAGCTGACATCTGGAAACTGGATTGCATTCCCTGAGCCATGGGAGTCCAGCTGGAAAGGAGGGCAAACCTGCCCTCCACCTATGAGAGCTAATGGGTCTTCCTTTCTTCTAACCCCAGTGCCCCCAAAGGTAGCATGTGCCCCAATTCCATCAGCTCTAAGACCCTCTGTCCCTCCCAGGAACCATGGTGTGAGGTTGAGGCTTTTCTGCCAGCAAAGCCATTCTGATCACCCCACCCATGATGGGGGCCAAGCCAATCACATTAGCCATAAATGACCAATGTCCTTAGCCACTCTTTTCTTGGGGTCACATTTGTGGGTCCTGTTCATCTCTGGTCCGTTGATGTCTCTAGTCCTTCCTGTAAAAGTGAAAATGAACATTGTGTGTGTGTGTGCCTGTGCACACGCACACACACGCACACATACACAGACACACACAGAAACCAAACAACAAAAAACTTGTGTCTTTTTATGCATGTGATGAGATGAAATTGTGACCTCCAGCTGCTGTCCTGTCTTGTAAAATATGTCCAAATGTTCAAGAATTTCTAGGCAAATGGTCCTTTAACGAAGTATGCACAGTTCAATAAAAAGGTATGGAGAAAACAAGCTTGGTGGAGTTTGTATTATTTTCGGGAGGGCATAGGGAGATGGGGATGTGAGATCTGTGGGAGAGGCTGAATCGGGGACCCGGGGGGCAGCACTAGCTTCTTCACCTGAAATAGAGATGGTCTGAAAATGTAATAGGCTTGTCACCCCGATATGCAAGCAGTGGCAACGTTCCCCCCACCGCCGGGTGCCATGTGCATGGACCAAAGTCTAAACTCTGGTTATTTGGCTCTCGTGTTAACTGTACCTGGGGATTCTTGGCCCCACCACCTCTTATCAACACGCCTCAGGTGCCTACAAGAGTCACACACCCGACTCTGGCGCTCCATCCCCCTTCTCTTCTTTATTGTTCTCTGTAACACTGCCTCGGACACACTGTATTTTATTTACACATTTTGTTTATTGTTGACCTCCCTTCAACAGAACATAAATTCAAAAACTGGAAAGCAAAGAGAATAAAGACTAGGGAAAAAAAAAAAAAAAAAACCCAGAACAGCATATCCAAGGACCATGTGTGTATCTGTGTGTGTGTGTGTGTGTGTGTGTTTTATTTTATTTTACCCACCCAAATAGTAATATACCATAAACACGGCTCTGCAGATTGCTTTTGTCATTTCGTAGATCTTGAAGATCATTCTGTATTTCTGTATTAATGCATGAAGAGCTTCCTCATTCTCTTGAGAGCCTGTGTTGTGTTCTGTTGTACCCAGTAATTGCTAGTCTCCTACAGCTGAGCATTAAGGTTGCTTCCAAACTTTTGTGATAACAAACAGTGCTGAAATGAATGGCCTGTCAGCGGTTCCTGTGGGCTCTGCCTCCAAAATAGATTTGGAATCTGTGCTGCTCACCCCTGCATCGCCGCCATGTGGGGCCACCCCATCACTGTCTACCGCCTCATGATTGTGATGGCCTCCAGACCAGGCTCCCTGCTTCTACCTTTGATCACGTTCAAGCTCCTCTCAGCACAGTGGCCAGAGGGATCCTGTCAAACTGTCAGTATGATTATGTCACTTCGTTGTCAGAACATTCCAGAGGCTTCTCATCGCATTCTGAATAATATCCAAAGTCCTTGGTGCTGTCTGCAAGGCCATACATCCCCTAGCCCCACTGTCTCTTTGATTTTACTACCCCCTGCTTTCTCCTGAGGCTGTGTGGCTCCATTATCACTGGCCTCCTCACTGTTCCTCAGACATGCCCAGAGTGGACTCACCTGATGATCCTGCCCCTTTCCAGTCCCCACCCCTGAACCCTCAATCCTCTTGGATCTCCTGTCTGATTACTCTTCCCTTCCCTCAGTCCTCTTCAGACACATTGGCCACCATTCAATTTTCCAATACACCAAGCATACTTCCACCACAGGACCTTTGCACTGGCTGTCCCCTATGCCTGGAACATCTTTTCCAGGCTAGCCTCATGGCTCATTCCCTCACCACCTTCAGGTGTCACCTTCTTGGCATCCCCTTGATCTGACAATCCTGGTTATAATGGCAACATCCCCTACCCACACACACATACCTCTCATAGTCTGTCCCCTTCTGCTTTATTGTTCTCCATAACACCATCTCTGACACACTATATTTTATTGTTTTCCTCCCTCTAATAGATGATAAATTCCTCCCTCCAGTAGAGCATAAATTCAAAAACTTATAAGCGTTGAGAACAAAGACTAAAAAAACAGAAGATCCAAGGACTGTGGGACAACTATAAAAGGTGTGACATCTGCATAACGGGAATCCAGAAAGAGAAGAGAAAAAGGAGCAGAAGAAATATTTGAAATGAAAATGACTGAGAATTTCCAAAACTTAATGTCAGACTAAACCACAGATCCAGGAAGCACCAAGAAGCATAAATTTCCCCAAAATAACTCCACCAGGCATGTCATTTTCAAACTAGAGAAAAATCAAGGATTTAAAAAAAAAAAAAAATCCTGAAAGAATCCAGAGGAAAAAACACCTCACCTGTAAAAGACCAACGATAAGAATTACACCTGATGTCTCAGAAACCATGAAAGCAGGAAAAGAATGGAATGAGAGATGGCAAGTGTTGAGAGAAAAGAAAGGAAAAAACCCAGCAACCTAGAATTCTATACCCTACAAAATTACCCCACAAGAGTGCAAGAGAAATAAGGACTTTCTCGAACAGAAATGGAAGGAATTTGTTGCCAGTTGACCTGTCTTACAAGAAATGTGACAAGAACAACACATCCTCAAGAGGAAGGCTACCAATTAACAGATTAAGACGTCTGATGCACTGGTGTGAAGAAAAGTGAAATTGGGTAAAGAGAGAGAGATGGGGCAAAAAAAAAATAGCACACACTTAATAAGGCTGGCATAAAGATTAAGTCAAATGATCCATAAGGTTCCTTGTATAGAGGTGGGCACAGGTAAGTGTTACACAAATGTTGGCCACTGGTGTGTTTTCAGTGTTGGCTCAGGGGGCGCACATGTGTTAGAGACCATAGGGCACTGCTCCCCTGAAGTTTACAGCTTGGGACAGCATTTTATAAACAGCCGGGACCACTCCTGCAGGGGTTCTTAAACTTTGCGTGCCCAGGAACCCCAGGCGGTCTGATAAGCCCCATGCACACCCTCTCAGAAAAGTAATTTTAAGTGCATGAAATATGACACATAGGTTTACAAAAGAAACCTACTCTACTGAAATGCAATTATTAAAATATTTTAACGATGTGATACAGTAATACATGTGTTTCTTTATTAACAAACAAGCAGATCTCGTAGTGGGTCTACTAATGACCAAAACCCTTGAGAGGGGGAAGAACGTCAATACTGTTTTAAGTCATCTGCAACAACTAAAATGGAACACAAAATCATCTACGATTTGTATCAGTAACAACATCAGAAGTACTGCAAATACTAAGATGATTTGTTGCCTGCGTTGGCAACTGAGGAAAGTGTTACAGGTCAGCTGGAGGTCAGTGAAAATAAATAGAGGGAGTTTTGTCTCCTGCAAGCTCACAGACCCAGATTACAAACCTGTGTTACGGGACTTCGCAATTTATTTCACGGGTCATGACTGTTACTTTTTTAATGAAAGAACAACTTGGCTGGAATAGAAATAGACTAGAACAGAACAGAATAGAATGCATTGCTCATAATATAAGTACAGATTCATGCAATTTCCATTTCAATTGTGTGTGTTACAGGTCATGATGCAAAATGTACTTCTTCCTGCAATTCAGAAATAGCCGAGAAGCAATGACATGGGAGAAAGCAGGCCCAGCACAGCCACTACCACACTGCAGGTGCAAACATCCTTGCCCCTCCTGCCAGGCCCCATCTGCCCTCCTGCCCACACACAAGAACACACACGGGCTCCAAAAACGCTGCGTTGTCAGGAGTCGCCCAACTGTTTCCCCCACTCCTCGGGGAGAGGAGCAGGTGTGGTGATGCCCATGTCCTGAGCTCATCGCCTGTCTGGGGACATGCCCCTCCTGATGGCCACATGTCCCCGGAGCAAATATTAGGAGAGCTTTTGTGAAAAGCCAGCTGGTAGCATGTCTGAAGGTGCCAGGCTGCAAAGGTTCGGGCCTGAATAAACTGCCCGAGAGGAGACACTACAGGGGACGAAGGCTGGGCAGGTCATTTTGTGCTTTTTCTGGATGCGTGTGTCCTTCCTATTGCCAATCCTGAATCTGGAAGGAGAGAGTTTGGGAGAGGACACTGCAATCAGAAAAAGAAAAATTTCTAAGGGAACCTACTCTCTGGTCTCCCGAGCGGAAGGGAGACTGACACTGGCAGAAGGGAAGTTTCAGGAACAAAGGACCCGCTTGTCAAATGGGTTGGCAATTTCCCTTCTGTGCTAATGAGCAGGAACTGGCTGGAGGAGAAAGATGGGCTTTGGGGGGCAGGGATTCATCAAGCCGCAGCTCAGTCTAAGTGATGGCAAAGAGAAAACTTGGGGTCTGAAGCATCTGAGCTCAAATTCTAACTACAGCACTGCTTTGCTTTGTGACCTAGGGCCAGTCCTTTTCCTTCTCTGGATCCTGGTTTTCTAGTCTGTAAGACGGGAAAATAATAATGTCCACTTCAAGGGGCTGCTGGAGGGCTTTGAGGAAAAGAAGTAAATTGCTTAGCCCAAAGCTTGGCATCCAGTGGGCACTCCATAATGGTAGCTCTCACTGTTCTTACAATTTTTACTGCCACTGCAACCTACAGCCTACATGCGTTCTTTAATGGAGAGCTATTGTCTAGCTGAGCTCCTACCAATGCCAGAAATCACAGAGAACATGAAATCACGCTCATTAACACTCACCGAGCATTTACTGCGCGTCAGGCCCTGTTCCAAGCCCTTTACGTGATTTGCTAATTAATTCTCAGCAACAACCCTATGAAACACAACCTATGAAATTATCATCATGGGTATCATCATAAAATTATCATCACCAACAACCCCGCGAGATGATCATTATCCTTATTTTACAGACGAGGAACTATGTCAATTTTCTATTGCTAAAGTAACAAATTATCCCAATGCTTAGGGGCTCCAAACAACCATAAATATTTATTATCTCACACAGCTTCCGTGGTTCAGGGGTTTGAGAGTGGCTTAGCTGCGTGGCTCTGGAAGGGACTCTCTGATGAGGTTGCCGTGAAGGACCCGGCCAGGACCGTTGTCTGAAGGCTTGACTGGGCCCAAAGGCTGACTTCCAAGATGGCGCCCTCACATGGTTGGCAGGTCGATGCAGAGCTGTTGGCAGGAAGCCTCAGTTCTTCCCCACCTGAATTTGTCCATAGGGTTCCTTGAGTGTCTTCACATCCCTCTTGAGGGCTTCCTCAGGGTGAACGATCCAACAGAAAGACAGAAGCTATGGTGTGTTTCCCCCCAACTGTTTTATTGTGACAAAACACACATCCCATAAATTTTACCATCCCCAGCCACTTTTTTAAAAGACTTTATTTTTAAGTGATCTCTATGCCCAACGTGGGGCTCAAACTCATGACCCTGAGATCGAGAGCCACATGCTCCTCCAACTGAGCCCGCCAGGTGCCCTCCCAGCCATTTTAAGCGCACAGTTCTGTGGCATTAAGTCCACTCCCACTCTTGCGCAACCATCACCACCGTCCCTCCACGCAGAACTGAAGCTCTAAACCCATTAGACGGTAACTGTCCACTCTCCTTCCCCCAGCCCCTGGCAACCACCAGTGCGATTTCTGTCTTTACGACTTTGACTCCTCTAGGTACCTCCTATAGGTAGAATGATAGAGCATTTGGGTTTTTTGTGTGGCCGACTTACTTATTTTACTCACCATCATGTCCCCAAGGTTGTCTCGCCTGTGTGCAGAATTCCCTTCCTTTTTTTTTTTTTTTAAGAGTTTATTTATTTATCTGACTGACAGAGATCACAAGTAGGCAGAGAAGCAGGCAGAGAGAGAGAGGGAAGCAGGCTCTCCGCTGAGCAGAGAGCCCAACGCGGGGTTCGATCCCAGGACCCTGAGATCATGACCTGAGCCGAAGGCAGAGGCTTTAACCCACTGAGCCACCCAGGCACCCCACATTACTTTCTTTTCTTTTTTTTTTTTTTAAGATTTTATTTGTTTATCTGACAGAAATCATAAGTAGGCAGAGAGGCAGGCAGAGAGAGAGAGGGGGAAGCAGGTTCCCTGCTGAGCAGAGGACCCCCCCAACCCCCCGACACGGGGCTCGATCCCAGGACCCCAGGATCATGACCCAAGCTGAAGGCAGAAGCTTTAACCCACTGAGCCACCCAGGCACCCCACATTACTTTATTTTCTTAAACCAACCTAATTTCCAAGGATCTGCTAAGCAGGAGAGAAGATCAGTTCAGCCCCTTTTGGGTCTGGGGAGCCTGGGTCTCACCTGTCACCAAGGCATAGATGGTGGTGAGGAGGCGGGGCCTTCCAGTTATCACTGGTCTAACCACTTTGGAGGTGTCCCCTGCCCCAGGCATGTAGAATCCTTGGAGCCAAGGAGAGGAGCTGCGGTTTGAACCCAGGTCCAGAGCCCAAGCTCTTAAGCCCTTCATTACCTTCCAAAGTTCAGATCCTTTGCAGCATTTGGAAAAATATAAAAAATGCAAGCACACAACTACCCAAAAATGATGAATAGCACTGTTTGTCCCTGGAATAAAACCCATTACTTAAAAACGTAACTGCAGACAGCGTGGAAATGTTAAAAATTCTTAAGCTATAACGTAAAGTTAAATATAAATAAATTCTAGACGCAGCTGAGGCACTACATCTTTTAGGGAGTTTTGTTGATCCTTCAAAGGCAGGATCAGGTGGGTTTTTTTTTTTTCCTGGCCTCCCACAGCCTCCTGAGCCTACACCTTTGGAGTCCTTGTGACAGGAAGCTCTAACTTCCTGTGACTTCAGTGAGCTGCTTAACCCAGCAAATGTGGGAGCAAGATGGCCTGGGTTCAAATCCTGACTCCTCTACCTTCTGGCCGTGTAGCCCTGGGTAAGGTATTTCAACTCTCCGCGCTTCATGAACTGGTACTAACAAGAGCTAGTTCTGAGGACTGTGGTGTGAATTAACGTGTTGTAGCTTGGAAAGCCTTGTCAGAGTCAATCCTGTCTGTCTGGCACTGCGTGTTTGTTACTGTTTGTGACCTCTCTGCACCAGAGTGTAGACTGTGAGATGCAGAGTGACTGAGGATTGTTATTCTAGAGGGATGGGCAATCAGGGAAAGCCTCCGGGAGGTGGTGACTGTGAGGCAAGATCTGATTGACAGTAAAGAGCCAATCACACAAAGAGCTGGGAGAACAGCGTTTTAGGCAGAGGGCACAGCAGGGACAAAGTTCCTGAGGCAGAAATAGTCTCAGGAGGTCAGCTTGGCTGGAGAGGGATATACAAGAAGAAGGGTGGGTGGGAAGGAGGCGGAAGAGGTCATCTGGGGCCCATCACACAGCACCTTGTCAAGCAGGGTCACTTTGAGCAGTGGGCAGCCACCGGGGGGTGGTTAAACCCGGCAGCAACACAATCCTTGCCTCCAGGAGCCCCCCCACGTAATAGGAGTGGTCCCAGCCAGAATCTACAGACATCTGCTCACCCAAGGCAGCGCCTGGGTTCAGCCTGGAGCCGCTCAGCCCGCGGGAGTCCCCACCATCCATCCTTGTTTCTGACTCCCTGCAAGCTAGACTCGAGGCGCCATTAATATTAAATGAGGTCCTTTGCAGACTCGATTTTCAAACGAGTCCAGCCGTTCAAGATCTCTATTCCAGGAAATGCGAAATTTATGTAACGAAAATTAAAAGAGAAACTGGGGAAGTAGCTTCTTAAGTGCCTACTTCCCGGCTAAGCGAGCCAGGTCTGCGCATCTGGCAGGAGGTGGATGAAGGCACCACCGGGGGCTGCTGGGAGTCTCTGACCAGCCAGGGGGCAGGGCGCGTGTTGGCTGCAGGCAAGGGGTGAAGCCCCCAGACCCACCTCCTTCCCTCAAAAAAAAAAAGCCACAGGAGTAAGAGCTCACGTTCAATGCTTCATGCCCAGCCCTGTTCTAGGCACTTTACGCACACTGGTCATCACATTTACCCTCCCGACGACCTAATGGGATGGGCACTACTATTTTCCCCATTTTACAGTTGGGTAGACAGGCTCATATTGAAGAAATGACTTGATCAAGGTCACAGAGCAAAATGGTAGCTAATTTGGGACTCAGGCCTTTTGTCTATTATCCCCATAGACCCTCATCCAGGGCTCAGAAAATGTGGAATGGAAGAAAGGCTCAGGAGTCAGGAAGACCTGGGTTCAAGTCCAAGCTCCACCTACCAAACTGCTGTGTGACTCTGGACAAGCCACTTACCTGGCTGAGACTGTTTCTTTATCAGCATAGCCCCTTCCCCGGGGAGTTCATCTCTGAATGAAAGGAGATAATATATAAAGATGCTAGCACAGGATTTCAGACGCCCTCCCAAACTGGCTTAGTTAAAAATTCTTAAAAAGTAAACCCTTAGAACTAGAAAGTCTTAGGGTAATGGCTTCAGGTATGGCTGGATCTAGGGGCCCTAAAAATGCCACAAGGACTCAGTTTTTTATCTCTCTCCATGTAGTGGATCCTCACTAGGAGCTCCAGGGTTATAGCTTCCTTACAGCTAAACATTTTGGTGGAGAGAGAGCTCTTTTTTCCCAAAAAGGCAGCCAAAGAACCATAATTCACTCTGGAACAATGTGGTCACGTGCACATCCCATAATCAATCACTATGGCCAGATGGATGGACTATGCTGATTGGGCCACCTCTGAGCTAGGGGGAGGGGTACAGAAAGCCCAGGTTGAACCAACCAGACCATGAGGGGGACAGGCGAGGTACCCTAAAAGAAAACCGGGGGTGCCGTTACTGGAAAGACAAGGAATAAATGCTGGACCAGCAGGAATGCCAGATGGGACTCCTACCACATAGTAGACCCTAAATAAAGATACATTCCATCAAATGAACAAATATCTCCACCAAAGGGTGGTTGTAAGGATAAAATGAAATAATTTATGCAAGTCCCTCTCATGCAGTCAGGACTCAGCAGATCTTATCTCCAAGGAACAAGAGGTGCCCGAACTGGGTTTGGATTCTGGTTATGTACTGATAAGCACAGACATTGGAAGAAACTGGAAGGAAAGGCTTCCGTTGCCTCAGCTAGGCCTCCCTCACATTCATTTTCCATCCCCGGGGCAGAGAAGGTCCAGGACCAGGGTAAGGAGAGGGAGGCACTCATCATGGCATAAAATGGGGGGAGGGGTGCACCCAAAACACTCAGTAATCAAGAAAAATCCTATTTTTTGTTAGTTTCAGAGGTAGAATTCATCAGTTGCATATAACACCCAGTGCCCTTCTTTTTTTTTTTTTTTAAGATTTTATTTATTTATTTGAGAAAGAGAGAATGGGCAAGGGAAGGAGCAGAGGCAGAGGAAGAGGCAGACCCCCTGCTGAGTAGGGAGCCTGATGCGGGACTCGATCCCAGGACCCTGAGATCATGACCGAAGCTGAAGGCAGACATTCAACAGACTGAGCCACCCAGGTGCCCCTCAAATGCCCTCCTTAATGCCCATCACCCAATTATCTCTCCTCACTCCCCACCTCCCCTCCAGCAACCTTGTTTGTTTCCTAGAGTTTAGCATCTCGTATGATTTGCCTCCCTCTCAATTAAGATAAATCTTATTTTAAAAAATCAATATTAAGACAAAAGTCCATGATAAACAAAATACTAGCATTTTAGATAAAGATATATCCATATACACACATTTACATATCACTTATACCCAAATGTCCAGACTCATGAACATACAGACATTTTCACAGGCATGTTCGTATAATATTTACTTATAAATATGCACAGGGCCACTGCACGGCACACCTCCAGGATGCCCCATTCCATTGCAATCTGCAGGGATGGCATCCCCTGAATTATTCAGGCACAATCTCTGTGGCTGAACTCAGCAGTCCCATGTACGAAAAACATGTACAAACATCTCCATCCATAACGACCCATATACACTAAATGGGTACCACATAACACCACACACATGCAGACCTACCAAGAGATACAATGACACAATACATTCTCATACATGCTCACTTTCCTGCCTCAGGGCCTTTGCACTGGCTATTCCCCTGAGCTTAGGATGCTCTTGTCCTAGTTAATCTTTTGCCTCCTTCAGCTTGTGCCGTGAGGGGTACCACTGTCTGAAATTGCAACCCCCACTTTACAGTCCACATCCCCTGACCTTGCTTTATTTTTCTCCTTAACACTTAAAACCATCTAACATAGTAGGCTTCCTTTTTACAGTATTTAATGTCTATCTACCCTGCTAGAATATCAGCTCTACGCAAGCAGAGATTGTCACCTGCTTTGTTCCCTGCTGTGTTCCCAGCCTCTAGAACATTGCCTGGTACCCTAAGGGATGGTCTATATTTGTTAAATGAATGAAAAAAACCAGGGAAGTGGAGATTCCTGAGAACGACTAAGACCACACCCCCCCACAGCCATAGGAGGAACGCAACCAAAGCCACATATAAGTTGATTTCCAGAAATACCAGGTACATTCTAAGAGTATTCTCTTTAAAAAAAAAAAAAAAAAAAAAAATTAAGTCATCTCTACCCCCAACATGGGGCTCAAACTCACAACTCTGAGATCAAAGGTCACATGCTCTTCTGACTGGGCCTGCCAGGTGCCCCTTCTCATTTAATCATCGTAATGACCCTAGAAGGCACTACTGTCCTTGTTCACTTTACACTGGATGGAACTGAGACACCAAGAGGTTAATTCTCTTGCACAAAATGTCACAGTGCAGAAGGTTTCAAATGCAGGCACCTTGGCTGCATACAGCCCAGACTCTCCCCGACACACACACCACACACACACACACGCACACACACACACATACACACGCACACACATGCACACGCACACAGACATGAAACTTATGTAGTATCACCAGGCTCTTCCAGCCTTTAGACAGCTCTCAAAAACAAGACTTCCCCCATACTGGGGATTTAGGGTCCCCTCTCCGCTGCCAGTCCCCATGCCCATTGTCTCACTGCATCCCAGCCAAGTATAAACCTCCTCCCTGGTGAGGCAGGAAGCTGTAGGCTGACCAGTTGTCATGGAGATGGCCCCAGCTCCTGTAAACAGTCTTGCCTCCTAGCTGCCTGGCTGGCTCACTCTTAACCATTCCCTGGGCTTCCTCCTTGCTTGAATCCTTCTGGGTGGTGGGGCGGGCCCAAAGGTCCAAATGTCTGCCCTGTTGCCACCTGGGGGCCACAGGAAACTTGGAAGCAGGACACCTGCATCCCTCCTTCCCCTCCCTCCCTTCCCTGGGCTATGTGACCCTGGGCAGTCACTTCCCCACCTGCCCCTGCTTTATGGGAAATGTCATGAGGAGTTAACAAGTTTAGTCATTCATTCAACAAATAATTATGGAGCACCTACCACGTGCCGGGCCATGGTCTAGGTGCTAGGGATACAGAGCAACCAAGACAGACCAGGTCCTCTGGGAGACAGATGACAAGTTCTGAGAAGAAAATAGTAGAGATGAATGTGTATGTCTGGAGGGAATAGGGCAGGGAATACTCTGCTTAAGGTGGTTAGGGGGGGCCCATCTGAGCAGGTGACGTTGGAGCTGGGCCAGAATCAGAAGACAGCCATGCAAAGATACAGGAAAAGAGTATTCCGGAAAGAAAGAGTAGCATATGCAAAGGCCCTGAGGCAGAGGCAGAGGTATGTTGGCCTATTGAAGAAACAGAAGACTCTTCCCTCAAAATGATGTTGATAACTCTGAGGGTCTAGTCCCAAGGTGTGAACTCAGATGTATTACCGCATTTAAATGGCACAGCCACCCTCTCTCATCATCCCCGTTTTCCGGATGAGGAAATCAGGGCTCAGGAAGCAAAGTCATTTGGTTATTGCTATTATGTGGTAGAACTGATTTGAGATGGCAGGTGAGGGAGAACCAACGGGAGGAAGGAAAGAATAAGAGAGGAACAGAAAGACAAGAAGAACAGACGCCATCTCGGGCCTGTCCCCCAAGCTGGGCTGCACTCGGGGCTCTGATGACATCCCATGGAATCTGGGGAGGCCGCCCCGCCCTGGAGAAGGGCCTGTGGCATTTCTGAATCACGGTGCCATCCGCCCCGGCTTGGCTCCTCTCCGGCGATCCAATTACTAAATGCAGCCGCATTCTTTAAAAATGTCTTTCCTCTTATGTAATGCGATAGTGACAAGCGCCAAGCAGATGGTGCTGTGACAAGCTTTCTCAGAGTTGATTAGGAGCCCATCTTTCAAAATTAATGTATGGGCATGTAAACGAGTTTCAGCTGGCCACAGAACCCCATCGAGAATCCATACAAGACAAATTGCCTGATGGGTTGGCCACGCTCACCTCCTCCCCGGCTAGTGGCTGACGTGACAGGTGGTCAAGCTGACTTGTGGGCAACGGTCAGAAGATACCAGGTTTAGATGGAGAGGAGAAATATCTCAGCCCTCTCAAAAGCCCCCAAAAGCTGGAGGCTCCTCAATGGATTACCAAGACATTTTTCTCAAACTTCTACTTCTTCAAGCGAGCGGACCATCGCTCTTTCCGGAGGGAAACGGGTTAGTCACAAATTATGTCAGATGCTGCCAGATAGCTGTTCCCACCCCCCCCAACCACCACCCTTCTTCCTCACTGTTTAGGGATGAGATCATTTCATTCGGAGCCAATTATAGACGGAGAACACTGGAGATGTGCAAAGAAAACTCCTTGGAGCCCTTCCCTCCCACCATCACAGGCTGTACCCTGCCGCGATGGGCAGGAACAGGAGGCTGGGTGTCTTGTCCCAAGTTCAATCTCAGGGTTTGTGAAGGCCATGCATTCCTAAGCCACAGCTTGCGTCTGTTAAGCTAGGATGCGGGGCCGTTGGCTAAATGAAGCCTATGGGCTTTATAAGTTCAGAGCCGGATGAATCCATGAAGATAATCACTATATAGATGGGGAAATTGGGGTCCAGGAGGAGAAAGGGTCACACAGCGAGCTGGTGACAAAGCCAGATAGCCAGTACTTCCCGTGAGAATGGTATCTGTTGTCTTGGGACCTGCCCAGCTCCCATTCCTGCTACCAGCACCCTGCATTTCCTTTGGGGGAGCCATTCATCCGTTCCCCATTCTTGGTCTAAATGGTTCAAGAAGGACTGGCCCCTCCCCTAGTTCCAGGGATGTGCCCCTGGCACAGACCCAGAGCAGTCCATTCCCTACTGCCTGACTGGTTCAGGGATGAGCAGGTGAGATGAACCAGGCAAATAAGTAGCAACCCCAGGACTTTAGCTAAGGAGCTAAGTATAAAGCCATTGGAAATGAGAAGTGCTTGTCCTCTTGGTGATGCTAAACTGGGAGGAAGAAAGTCTAGAGCTCCTGGTAGTCATCCATACCCCACAAGAGGACTGCCTAAGAATAAACCCAACACAGAGAAGAGCAGGGCCAAAAGAAAATGATATGAGAGCTTCAACCTTGAAAACCCTAGATCCAGGGGCGCCTGCGTGGCTCAGTGGGTTAAGCCGCTGCCTTCGGCTCAGGTCATGATCTCAGGGTCCTGGGATCGAGCCCCGCATCGGGCTCTCTGCTCGGCAGGGAGCCTGCTTCCTCCTCTCTCTCTGCCTGCCTCTCTGCCTGCTTGTGATCTCTCTCTGTCAAATAAATAAATAAAATCTTTAAAAAAAAAAAAAAAAAACCTAGATCCAGCCAAACCTGAAGGCAGCCCTATTCTCAATATTTTAATGGCATGAGTCAATAATTTTCCTTTTTTGCTAAAGTTGGTTGCAGTGAGTTTGGTCATTCGTCCTCCAAAGGCTGTTGTCTTGAGGTCCTTAGCTGTGGGGCAAGGTTCCAGGAGCACCACATGCTTGACCCCCACCTCCATCCTCAACACATTTCTGATCTTTTTAAAGTATTGGCTGGTGGAAATTCCCTCTCCCTCCCTAGCAGATTCCCTCACTCTGCAGAAGCTCCTGCAACACTCCAGAGGGAGGTGTAGGCAAATGTCCAATTTTACGACCCCCAAGAGATGGCTTTGCCTTCTGGGTACCCATAAGCAAGCTGCCCACCACGAGGGCTTCTGCCTCCCTATTTGGTCAAGAGCACAGGCTCTGAGTCCAGTTTGAATCCCAGCTCCAGCATTTCCTAATCATGAGACCTTGTTCTGATGAGACCTTGTCACTTGACTCTCCTGAGCCTCAGTTTCCTCTTCTGAAAATGGGGAAAAGGTCACTTAACTTACAGCGCCTTTGAGGGGATTAAAACAGGCATCACTCTTAGGGTGCTGCAAAAATGGTACCTATTGGGAACTCCAAAAGGTACAGACTTCAGAGCTCTGGCAATTCAGGCACTTAGAGCTGGCCTGGGAAGATAGCAGCTAAACTCATAAAAAGATTTCTGAAAAGAAAAAAAAAAAAAACCCGGCCTCCTGTAGTCAAAACAAGTGTAGGGGCAGAGGCAGCGAAAGCCTGCTTCTGGGGAGCCCGGCCTTGTTGTGAGTCAAGCCGTGTCCTCCTCACCTGCTGGCCAGTCCGCACCTCTCTCCCCTCTGCTGCCCTAGCTCCTGCCCCAGACCGGCACACACAGGTGCTGCTCAAAAGCTTGCCCAGTGACTCAGTCACACTCCCAGAGAGGGCAACAGACAGTAATTCCCAGGAGTGCCCAGAGTCCTGATTTAGGAAGGAGGACTCAGCAGCAGCATTATGTGGGCCAGTTCCTGGCCGGCCCCAAGGCCAGCTGAAAGACACACCCCCTCCCCCAACTCCATCCTTGGAACTGTGGACCAGCACCACTCCAAGCACAGAGTAAGCTGGTGTGGCGGGGAGAGGGGGACCACAAGCCACCAACTCCCACAAATTCACTATCCATAGCAGGACAGCTTCCCAAAGTGGCAGTATCGTCGAAATGATTTTACACGAACCCAGGGTGGGGCACTAAATGATTGGTTCTAGTATGGATACGTGCTCCAAAATGCACGAACCTTGAAAACAGGATACTAAGTGAGAGAAATCAGACACAGAAGACGGTTTGTACAATTCTATTCATATGAAATGTCCAGAATAGGCAAAGTCATGGAAACAAAATTAGATTAGCGGTTGCTTAGGGCTGGAGGGGTCTGATGAGTGAGGGGCACCTGCACCTGGAAGGAGATCCGTTTTAGGGAGGGACAAAAAAATACTCTAAAATCAGACCGTTGGATGTTTATACAGTCCTTATGAATGTACTGAAAGGTACACTTTATTCTTTTTTTTTTCCTTTTTCTTTCTTCTTTTTTCTCTCTCTTTTTTTTTTTTTTTTTTAGATTTTGTTCATTTATTTGACAGAGAGAGGTCACAAGTAGGCAGAGAGAAGGGGGGAAGCAGGCTCCCCACCGAGCAGAGAGCCCGATGCGGGGCTCGATCCCATGACCCTGGGATCATGACCTGAGCCCAAGGCAGAGGCTTTAACCCACTGAGCCACCCAGGTGCCCCGTGAATGGTACACTTTAAATGAGGGATTGGTTTGGTATGCGAATTTTATCTCAATGAAGGTGTTTAAGATTTTTTTTGTTTTGTTTTGTTTTGACAGAGAGATCACAAGCAGGCAGAGAGGCAGGCAGAGAGAGAGGAGGAAGCAGGCTCCCCGAGAGGGCAGAGAGCCTGATGCGGGGCTCAATCCCAGGACTCCGAGATCATGACCTGAGCCGAAGGCAGCGGCCTAACCCACTGAGCCACCCAGGCGCCCCTCAATGAAGGTGTTTAAAAATAAATTAATAACAGTCGACTCCCAAATGGAGAAAATCAGTCCTCTTTCAAGTCCCTTATAATTCTTTCAATTTGTCATAGAACAAGTCTCCATTAGACTCAGATGCTGCCTTACTGTCTCTCAGACACAGGCTAATTCCTTGTTTGAAGGAGAAGAGAGCAGGCTTCATGTTCAGCTTCTTGGGCAGGAAAGATCTACCCAGACTTATTGGGTTTCTGTTATATTTATTTTTCTGATTGCCTTCGAAGTACGGCAACCGATCATTCATCTTTTCATTCAGTCAGTATTTATTCAACAAATACATACTAAGCATGACTGCATGTTCTAAACACGGGGGTCACAAGCAGGGAACTAGAAAAAAACCCTGCCTTCTGCAGCTGATGTATTTCTCCTGCCGGGAATCTTAGCCCAGAATGTTGCCCTTGGGTTCTGCCACTGTGTGACCTTGGACAAGTGGCTTAACCTCTCTGGGCCTCAACGTTCTCACGTGTAAAATGGGGATAATCATTGCACCTAAGTCAGGATCCAGGGAGTCAATGGGTATAAAGGGTCAGGACAGGGCTTGGCACATGGTTAAGTACTTAATAAAAACTGGCTAGTATTATTTATCTTTATTTCTAGTTGTGATAGAACATTCCTCCCTAAACATACGTATTTAAGTACAAGCTTCCTTTTAAGGTAAATTATTTAAGCAAAAAAAGGTAGATGTGGGGGTTCCTGGCTGACTCAGTCAGAGGAGCATGTGGCTCTTGATCTTGGGGTTGTGAGTTCGAGCCCTATGTTGGGTGTAGAGATTGTTTAAAAATAAAATGTTAAAAAAAAAAAAAAGTAGGCATGGAGAGTTAAAAAAAAAAAAAAGTGGGTGGAGTCTGCAGGTAAGGAGAATAGGGTAAAAGCCATGTGAGTATGTTTAGGAGATGAACTTTGGGAAGTCCTGAACCAGCGGGAGATGTCAGGCAGGCACTGAGGGGAAGCATAGCGCTATCTTCAGTGTCAACAGAAGAACAAGGCTTCTTCCTCCAGTCTGACATTTGCATACTTCTCCCCACTGCCTCATCCTATGGGATCCCAAACCCTGGGGGTTTCCCTGCCTGCCAGGGAGGCTTTGGAAAGAGGGGATCTGGACAGGTAGAGGGTCACGGGAGCTAGATGAAGACGAGGCTGTGGACCTCTGGGCAGGAACAGTCCCGGAGCTGCCTGAGCCTCTCCCAGGTCCCTCGGCACCGGGGGTGGCCGGCCGCTTGCCACTGCAGCCGCTGGTTCCTGCAAAGACATGGGGCTGGCTCAATGGCATTGGGACTCTCTTGGGCTCCCGGGATGTGTGCCTCTGTGTGCCCCTTCCACCGTGCAGAAAAAGCTGTCAAGTCCCAGTTCATGGCTGTATTGTATAAAGTTGACTATAACCCACACTGGATTTAGAATTAGATCTTCATTATCATGATTATGATCACCAATCTTTTTTCTCCTGATTTTAAAAGAAATTAAAATTAAATCATTTTCATGGACCCAAAAGTGTGTGGGCACTGCAGCCTGATAGAGAAGTTGACCCTGAGCTGGCAGCCGAGCATGATTCCAGAGGCCAACAAAGGGCGACCCAGATCCAGCTCTTAATGTCGGGGGAGGTGCCGCCGTCACATCCTTGCTGGGCAAACTGGGCAAGTTGCTTATCCCCTGCGTCCCCTTCTCCTCCTGCTGGAAGGTAACACAGTGGATGTGATTAAGAACACAGACTGTAGAACCAAGGATGTGCGTGACCCAGCTCCGAGGAGCCTCCATTTCTACAGTGGAAAACAGAGGTACCCATATTCTTCCCTTCTCTGAAGAACTGGGAGGGCTCTAGGAGCTGCTTTGTGCAGAGAAAATGAAAACGATCAGGACATAAGAGCGAACCATTTCAGCAACAGGAATGAACGATCGAATGCTACAAGGAGCATTCCTTTGCTCGTGCAGAACCAAAGAAGTTGGATCCCAAAAGGCATATCCTGAATCATTTTAGTGATGTACAGTTTGAAAAAACAAAACAAAACAAATTAAACTAGGGTTTAGAGATAGGCTCCGAGGTGAGTAAAGCTCTAGAATGGATTACCACAAAAGTCAGGAAGGTGGCTTCCTTTCTGGGGAAGGGAGGGGTTGTGGCTAGGAGGGGTGTGGGGGCCCTGGGGGCGCTGCCCGGGCTCTGTTCCCTGCCTGGGTGGTGACTATTTCGGGGTGTCTCTTCTCCAAACATTTGTTAACCTGTTTGTAGATATTTTAGACAGTTCTCTATAGGTATAATTCAAATCTCTAAAAAATATAGCACAATTTTTAAAATGCAACATAATAACTAACAATAATAGCAAACACTGATTTAATGCCTATTACATGCCTGTTACATTCTCCGAGTCTAAGCACAGAGCTTGGCACACAGTAGGCACTTCACAAAGGAGAGTATTTAAAGCTACCGCTATTTTTGTCATCCTCATCACATACGATGGCGTCAACGCCCCTGGTCTCCAAAGGGCTTGTGAGGTCTGAACGCGCGCCCCCGTGTAAACCACCTCCTTGCACCCAGCACACAGTAGGTGTGTGACTGTTGGCAGGTGTTCCTTCTGCTTGTCCCAGACTCACAGACACTTCTCCGGCTAAATAAACCCTCCTGAAATCCCCAACTGACAAGCTAACCCTTCCCCAGGCCCGTGCCCTTTGCATGCCCGCCCTCGCCAGCTGCCCACGGAAAGAATCCGGCTGACAGCTTGTCTCCGTCCTCGCTTTGATCCCCCTCCTGCCCAGTCCTGCCTGGTGAGCTCATGCCCCAGTCAGGCCTTCCATCACCTGTTCTGTGAGCCTGGTCCCGGGCGGGGTGGGGGTGGGGAGAGATGCCTCTGTCTGGAACAGTCTTGCCTTTGCCGTCCATGCCACCTGCCCCTGGTGGGGGGCAGGGGTTCCCGTGACCCTCCTCTCAGCTTCAACAAAGCGCCATGCTTCTCATCGTGGACTATTTGCATCCAAAAGAGAAACTGGACATTCAGCAGAGTTTTAAGGCCAGAAAGGCTTAGCCAAAGATGGAGGCTCTAGCTGGTGAGCTTAATAAAATAATAAAAAATAAATCTGTAATGGGAAAATTTGGGGTCTGAGACAGGTAGGTGGGAGAGAAGCTGGAGGGGGCGGACAGAGAGGGCCTACCTAGAGAGTACTAATACTGACTGCCATCTACTTTTTGCATACCTACTGTGTGCCAGGGTCCTCAAATCCATGACACCTCATTTTCACAAAGTACTTAGCATTATACCCATGTCATAGGTTAGATGTGACGATAGCAGCTTCCACGACTAAGCATCTATGAGGGGTCAGGGGCTGTGCAAAGGTCTCCAGATCCTTCCAGCAGTCTGAGTGGCAGAGCCTATCAGGGTCAGGAGGCAGGCTCCCCCAGAGCCAGCAGCTCTATGGGCCAAAGACAGGGTTTGAACCCAGATCTGTGCAGGCCCAATGCCTCTTGTTCAGATACGTCTGTCCCGAGAACCCCATCTGGCACTGGGATTCCCTGCTCTAGGTTTGCAGTGAGCAGGGCTGCTCCCTTTTAAGTGGAAAGAAATTACTAACCTTGTAAATGTGAGAATAACTCCCTGGACAGACCCCAGAAGAGAGCTCTCATGTAATAATCCCTGCCCTGGGAAAGCACTGTCAGTGGGGAACAGTCTAGTCTCTAGAGCTTGGCTTGGGGGTCTGGTCAGTTCAGGTTCAAATCCCATTTCTGTGAAATCTTGCCATTTGCAACGATGTGGATGGAACTAGAGGGTATTATGCTGAGCGAAATAAGTCAATCAGAGAAAGACAATTATCATATGATCTCTCTGATATGAGGAATTTGAGAGGGAGGGTGTGGGGTTGTGGGGGTAGGGAAGGAAAAAATGAAACAAGATGGGATC
Source organism: Lutra lutra (assembly GCF_902655055.1). NCBI lineage: Eukaryota > Metazoa > Chordata > Mammalia > Carnivora > Mustelidae > Lutra > Lutra lutra. The sequence goes on along the minus strand of NC_062286.1, from coordinate 132,313,912 downwards.
AGGAGGGAGACAAACCATAAGAGACTCTTAATCTCACAAAACAAACTGAGGGTTGCTGGGGGTTGAGGGGGTAAGAATAGGGAGGTTGGGTTATGGACATTGGGGAGGGTATGGGCTATAGTGAGTGCTGTGGAGTGTGTAAGCCTGAAGATTCACAGACCTGTACCCCTGGGGCAAATAATACATTATATGTTAATAAGAGTAATTTAAAAAGAAAGAAAAATCCCATTTCTGCCACCTGCTGGGTGTGTGACCCTGGACATCTCTTTTTTGCTTCTCCATCCCCGCCTCTGGAGAGAAAGGATCCTAACAGTATTCCCTTTGCGTTCTTAGAATGTTTCAATGGCATCATGTGTGTTAACGATGCCACTCCACTTGCTTCTGCATGCCCCCTTGCTCACTCCACTCTGGTCACAATGGTGACCACTCCCACCTCAGGGCCTTTGCACTTGCCGTTCCTTCTGCCTGAAAGGCCTTCCCCCCAGTTATCCACATGGCTACCTCCCTCATTTCCTTCAGATTCCTGTTCAAATGTCACCTTCTTCGTGTCACTTTCCTTGAAAACAAAAAACAAAATCCCACCCCCGATCTTGCCTTCTTTCCCTAACACTTTCCTCGCCTCTGACAAATTACAGATTTATTTGCCTAATGTCTGTCTCCATACAGCAGGATGCTGTTTCCATAAGAGGAGGGACCACATCTGCTTTGTTCGTTGCGTCTCCCCAGTGCCCAGAACATTGCCTAGCACGTGCTCAATAGTAAGTGCTCGACAAATAGTTATTGAATGAATGGATTTTTTTAAAAAGGAACTTAGAACCAAGCTCAGCACATCATAAGCACTCAGTAAATGCTGGCTACCATGATCGTCAGTATATTTTCTGAGACACCTGCCCTTGAGGCAAGCGGTCTAAGAAGCTGATATAAGGCAAATGTGGGTCAAATCCTGCTGTGTGATCTTGACTAAATCACACTGCCTACCTGAGCCTTGGTTTCCCCACCTATAAAGTGACGGTAGCCAAAGCTGGCTTTTAAGGATTCAGTAATAATACCAGCTCCCTTTTCTATGTGTTCTTTCTGGATGTCAACAACGATGCTATCTCTTCAATCTGCACCATTTCCCCTAACCTTCACCCTTGCCCCAGCGGGAGGCCCTCTTGTTAGCTGCATTTTCAGTTGAAGCAACTGGAGTTCAGAGAAGCTATGAGATTGCCCAGGGTCACACAGCAGGAGAGGCAGGAGCTGCTCCTTCTGGGACACTGGGGCCCGGACCCTCGTGGGCCCCACTCCTGCCAGAAGTCAACATCTGACTGCTACGGCACCTTTGTCCCTCAGATAGCAGAGAAGCCCAGGGCTCTACAATCCCACTTCCGCAGGCCCAAGGTCTAGGGCTTACCCTCCTGTCCCGGCGCCATCTCCGTAGCAGCGCCGGCTCCTGGCCTCCTGGGCAGGCCACTCACACCTCACACAGATCATGTGGCCCTGGGTCAGGCACCTTGTCCACTGGGCGTGAGGCGCCTTCACCTGTCGGCAGCTCCCTGGAACGGGTCCCAGCTGGAACTGAACATAGTACCTGCAGCCACACAGAGAGACACCACCCGAAGCAACTGTGAGCATTTATGGAGCACCTACTGCATACCTAGCCTTCTGTAAGCCCAGCTTGGCACAATTTCTGCCTGAGAATAGAAACCTTTTGCGCGGCACTCTTCATCAACGGGTCACATAGGACAAGAGACTTGGCTCAAATCTTTAAAACTAACATCATTGAGAACTTCCCTGCGTCAAGTCTCGTCTAAGCATCCCATCCAAAAGACTGGGTGGTTTATTTCTCAGTCTGTGTCCCAGTCTCATGCCAGCCCCAGAAGGGCAGGAACTCCTGTTTGTTCTGGTCACGGTCACATCCAGCTCCTAGAATAGTCTCCCGCTCATAAAAATGCACTGAATGAACCATTTAATACAGAAACCTGGAGAGGTAGGTGTTGCCCCACTTTACAGATTAGGAAACTAAGCATCAGAGAGAGAGAACTCGCCTGGAGTCACACAGCTACTAAGTGGCGGTGCCTAAAATGGAACCACCTAAACCCAAAAAAGCCCCAAGTGACACTCCGAAGCGCGCCACGGCATTCTAGAACAGATCCGATTTTACAGAAAAGATGTGTCGTGAGAAGTATTTAAAAGGGCAGTTCCCCATTCGGGAGGATCTGAAATAAGAGCCAATTGCAATTTTACTTCTACCCAACTTTTTCTACAATTAGCAGTCGACGCCACCCCCGCCCCCATCCTGCCGGAAGAGACGCAGCCGGTCAAGGACTCCGGGGAGACTCGGCGTGGGGCTGCTGCCCCCTGGTGGCTGCGGCCTCGGGGAGGCCCGCGGAGCCGACCCCTTGCCAGGGCAAGCCTGAGCTGCCCCCAGCCCCTTCCTCTCTGAGCTGCAATTCCTGCCCTCACCCTAGGACCCTACAGGTATTTCTGTCCTTTCCTGTTCTTCGCCGCAGCCTCAAGGCCTAGCCCAGTACCTGACATATAACAGGTGTCCAATAAACGTGCAGTGAAGGAATGAGTGAATGAATGAAGGAAGGAATGGAGTTGAACAGAGACCAAATATTAAGGGCTTCAAGTTCCACGTTAATGAGCTTACAAATGTCACAGGACGAGAAGTGGGAGACACTGATGCCACCAAAGTAAGAGACAGAGAGACATGACAGCAATTTTTTTTAAATTTTTTTTTAAAGATTTTATTCATTTATTTGACAGAGATCACAAGCAGGCAGAGAGGCAGGCAGAGAGAGAGAGGAGGAAGCAGGCTCCCTGCTGAGCAGAGAGCCCGATGCAGGGCTCGATCCCAGGACCCTGAGATCATGACCTGAGCCGAAGGCAGCGGCTTAACCCACTGAGCCACCCAGGCGCCCACATGACAGCAATTTAATCCAAGGAGAAACGTTCACCAATTTTAGCTTGACTTTAGGTTCATTTGCATCAACTTACCCTGCTGTCTCCTGCTTCTTGGGGACACCTCGCTTTTTCCGCTCCTTCCCATAGCTGTCAGTGGTTATCAGAGCAGGGACTGCGGACCAAAGAGGAAAGAGAGTTAGGTGACCCAGCACCCTCTAGACTATGACACCACAGGAAACAGGGTTAGGTCTTGCTGGTGTTCGAGCTCTTCATATGGCAGCCCAAAGGAGAATGGGGATCTTGCCCTAGGGGTCCTCACTAGTCTCCTTTATGTGATGCTGGAAGGCAGGGTGAGACCGAGCTCTGCCACTCAGGGCCTAGCACAGAGGTTGCACAGTGGGTCTCAAAAAAAGTTTTTCAACAGAATAATTTATTTTTTAAAAGATTTTATTTATTGGGGTGCCTGGGTGACTCTGTGGGTTAAAGCCTCTGCCTTCAGCTCAGGTCATGATCCCAGGGTCCTGGGATCGAGCCCCGCATTGGGCTCTATGCTCAGCCGGGAGCCTGCTTCCTTTCCTTTCTCTCTGCCTGCCTCTCTGCTTGTGATCTCTGTCTGTCAAATGAATAAATAAAATCTTTGAAAAAAAATTTTTTTAAATAAAGATTTTATTTATTTATTTGTTTGAGAGAAAGAGAACACAAGCATGTGAGTAGGGGACAGGCAGAGGGAAATGGAGAGAATCCTCAAGCAGACTCCCTGATTAGTGTTAAACCCAACTCAGGTCTCAGTCTTACTACCAGAGATCATGACCTGGACTGAAATCAGAAGTCAAACGCTCAACCAACTGAGCCATCCAGGTGTCCCTCAAATGAATGATTTTGATGAATGAATAAGTGAGTAAAAAGAGTGGATAAAACTTCATAGCTGAGTGAATTGAGGAAGAAGAAAGAAGAAAGAAAGAAAGAAAGAAAGAAAGAAAGAAAGAAAGAAAGAAAGAAAGAAAGAAAGAAAGATGGGGAGATGGGGAGGATTGAGAAAAGCAGAGAGAGAGAAATGATTGGTGGAAGAGCTGATGAGTGGAAAGAAGGATGGACGGAGAGCTGACAGGTGGTTGGAGGGATGAACAGATAAAAGAAATAGATGGACCAAAAGGTGGACAGACGTGTGGACAGATGGAAGCAAGGAGGTACAGAGGGATGAATGGATAAATGAATTAATAAATGAATTAATAACTAATAAAATAATTAACATTTTGTTGGGCCAACTTCCAAGTCTCTTGTTCCAAGAGAACAAAGAAGAGGAGAACAAGAACAAGAAGTCGGTCCAGAAGAGAACAGAGATTCCTCGGAAAAATAAAGAAGCCAAAGGACATCCCTACCTCTCCCCATTCCCCAAGTGATGGAGCTGAATCAGAGATTTGCTATTGAATTAATGCTTGTGACCTAGATGAGGGCCACACCAGGGCATCCCAGCCCCCTCCTCCCTGCTGTTGCCACAGTGACTGTGTTTGGTCTTTGTCATAGCACACTTAATACACAATTTCCCTTCCCTCCTCTCTTCCAGCATGCATAGTGCTTCTTTTGGTGCAGCCTACAGTGAGGAGAGTCCAGAAAACCCCAGGTTCCAGCTCTCCCTCTTACAGCTGATTGGTCCTGGTCAAGTCACTACACCTTTCTGAGCCTCAGCCTCCGGATAGTATTAGAACGTGTCCATACAGTTATGGTCAGAGCTAAATAAGGTGATTTACAACCAGCCATCCCTCTTGGGCAAGTTTTGTGCCTTCTTGAGTTTTGGGTTCCCGTTCTGTAAAATGGGAATAATAACATTGGCCTCACAGAGTCAAGGAATGTGGCAAAGTGGCTGGAACCCAGTAGGGGCAGTCGGGAAGGTCTTCCGGAAAACTGACGTCCGCAGGAAATGAGCCAGGCAAGGTCAGATGTGGTGGCAAGGGAAAAAGAGAAGGATTTCCGTCATTCCCTCTTCCATCACCCTAGTCTAGCCACCATCCTCCCTCGCTTGCTCCCCTACAGTCACCTCATCCCTGGGTTCCCGGCTGCCCTCTGACCCATTTCAGGCAGCTGCCCTCACAACAGTCAAATTATCTTTTAAAACTTAGGCAGAGGGCGCCTGGGTGGCTCATGGGTTAAGCCTCTGCCTTTGGCTCAGATCATGATCTCAGGGTCCTGTGATCGAGCCCCGCATTGGGCTCTCTGCTCAGCGGGAGTCTGCTTCCTCCTCTCTCTCTCTGCCTGCCTCTCTGCCTACTTGTGATCTCTCTCTCTCTCTCTGTCAAATAAACAAATAAAATCTTTAAAATAAGTAAATAAATAAAATAAAACTTGGGCAGAGGGGGAAAAAAACAGAAAACAACAACTTAGGCAGGGGGAGGAAGGAGATGAGGGGCCCAGGAGCTAAGAGCACTGAGCTTAAGGACATGATGAGGAGCTTGGGTTTCACCCTCAGGGCGCTGGGTAGCTGCTGGGAAATTGAAAGCAGGAGGGTGACACCATGGTAAGATTTGCTGTAGAACGACCTCCCCTCCCACCAGGCTACAGTTTGGGGAGAGATTGGAAGGGGACCATTCAGCCCTTCTGCTTGTTCTTCTAGCCCCTCGGGAAAACCACTTGCACTGTGTTGGTCAATTTCTTTTTCTTTTTCTTTTTTTACTTTATTTTATTTATTTGTCAGAGAGAGAGAGAGCACAAGCAGGGGGAGCAGCAGGCAGAGGGGGAAGCTGGCTCCCCGATGAGCAAGGAGCCTGATGCGGAACTCGATCCCAGGACTGTGGGATCATGACCTGAGGTGAAGGCAGAGGCTTAACCGACTGAGCCACCCAGGCATCTGGCCTTGTCAATTTCTTCTGTATAATGGGCATCGCCTGTTTTTTGTAGTGCTATATAGAAGCCCTTCGTCAGGGTATGCATGTAGCCCACATCTACAGTTCTGCCTGCCTTACCTCCATTCTCCCCAGTTATCCTTTGAAAAATGCCTCTCCCTATCCTCATTCAGGTGGGGCTGACCACACCCCCAGCTGCAAAGGGAGCACGCGTCCTGGCCTGGCCCATTAGGAGAGTCCATCGCTCTAGCCTTACTGATTGGCTTAGCAGTAGATACATGCCCAGGTCAAGCCGATGAGACTTTGTCCTAGGACATTGGCTAAAACTATGGGAAAGGACCTTTTCTTTTGCCACTGGACTAGTTGGAGAAAAGACCGGTACTACCAAAGACCATAAGAGGGGGAGATGCTGCCTGAGAATGAGGTCAACTGGGGGAAAACAGAGCTGAGAGATGGAAAGAGATTCCTGGAACTGTTGTTTGAGTCCCTGGATCTAGCCATGCCTGAATGTAGCCCCTAGAGTTTTAGTTCCCTGAGCCACACATTCTTGCTTAGGTCAGTTTAACCTGGGTTTCCTATCATCCGTATACAAACCAAGTCCTGACTGATTTACACCAGAAGATGAGTAGAAAAAAGATAGGAGATGCCCAGAGGAAGTCAGAGTTTCTTCCCTCATTCATAAGGTTAGGAGGGTAAATCAAGGTAAAGGAAGATAAAGTTCTACCCTAAAATCAGACCCCACACTTGAGGGCTCTCAAGTCCAGCCAGGGAGTTCCCAATGACAGCTGACCTACCCCCAGTGGCCACTCCAACTCACTTAAAGACTGTTGGCACTCCACTCCCTGGCGGCTCCGGTAATCCACACACCCAGCCCGCTCTTCCAGCAGGGGGGCAGGGAGCACCCCCGTTCCTCGGCTCCTGCAGGACACGCCTCCGGCGGACGCGATAGGAGATCTGGCAGGGTTTGACACAGCAACTCCAGCTACTCCACTCTGCCACAACACAGGAGACCACTGGAAGAGAAGGCGGTGTGGGGGAGGGGTGTGTGGTCTCCAAGGTCATGGAATTAGGCAGGCCAGCAGCCAGGTCTTCACCTTCCCCACAAGCCAGACACCCCCCACCGCCTGCCTAAATACCGCATGAGTTCATGCCTTGCTTGAAATTTTCTCTATGACACCGGTTTATACGTCTAATGGAAACCTCGAATTCCATGTTTTATTTACCCATGATCCCACTGCCGACCATTTGGGTTGTTTCCGTCACTCATTCCTCCAACGAACATCTCCCGAGCTCTTTTTTTTTTTTTAAGATTTTATTTATTTGACAAAAACACAGCAAGAGAGGGAACACAAGCAAGGGGAGTGGAAGAGGGAGAAGCAGGCGTCCCCCTGAGCAGGGAGCCTGATGCGGGGTTCGATCCCAGGACCCTGGGATCATGACCTGAGCTGAAGGCAGATGCTTAATGACTGAGCCATCCATGAGCACCCATTTCCTGAGCTCCTAGCAGCACCTGATCTCAACTCTCCGTGCCTCAGTTTCTTCCTTCGTCACACAGGAATAAGAACAGTATTCATCGGATAGGGTGGCCTCAAGGATTCAGAGAGCTATGAGCGTAAAGCATTTGCTTCTGGCACACAGCAAGTGCTCAGCAAACTAGCTTCTACAGTGGTGAAATGAACCACAGGGGCACGACCAGCAGCACGGAGTGGAGAGAAGGCCCTTGCAGAAGCTGTTTCTGGTGTGACAGTATCACATACAGTCTTAGAACCTGCAAAACAGGGACACCTGAGTGGCTCAGTCAGTTGAGCGTCTGCCTTACTCAGGTCATGATCCCAGGCTCCTGGAATCAAGTCCTGAGTCCAGCTCCTTGATCAGCGGGGAGCCTGCTTCTCCCTCTGCCTGCTGTTCCCTCTGCTTGTGCTCTCTCTCTGACAAATAAATAAATAAAATCTTCAAAAAAAAAAAAAAAAAAGAAAGAAAAAGAACCCGCAAAACAGTGCCGTACGGTGTTTAAGAATTCATACAGTTCTCATATGTAGGAGAAAATGTACGGTCGGTGCTCCTGGTTCACAGATTCTGCACTTGCCCATTCACCTCTAGTTAAAAATTGATTTGTAACCCCCAAATCAATACCCGAGGTGATCTGGCAGTCATTCACGGACATGTGCAGAGTAGCAAAAACTTTTAAGTCACCCGGCATGCACGTTCCCAGCTTTGGTCGAACAGGCCCGACCTGCCTCCTTGGACGGAGGCTGCAGGCGGCAGGTCAAACACCAGAAGACCGAGCTCCACGGCCAAGTTCACCCGGGTCTGAACCCCAGCTCCAGCCCCTGGTAGTGGGGCGGCTTCGGGCCAGCCACTTCACACTTCCAAACCTTATTTTTCTCTTTTGTGAAACAAAGAAAATAAAATCTACCAAAATGAGTTGTTTTAGGATTTAAGATTATGACATATGTGACATCTGGGCGTACTCATTTCCCTTAGGAGCGATGGCTCTGAATTCCTTAAATCAGTGTTTGCTGTGATTTCATGGAACGTAACTACTGTGAATCATGAGGACAGGCTCTCTCTCTCTCTCTCTCTCTCTGTCTCTCTCCATCTCTCTCTCTCTCTCTCTATATATATATATATATGTATACACACACATCAATTGTATATATTTATGTATGTAAACACATGCATACATATGCATGGGAATTGTAAATACCAAATTCAGCAGAGTAGTTACCTCTGAGAGAAGGAAGGAGGGCTACTGGGGTGGGGGGAGAGAAACGCAGAAGGACCAGGGGCATTCATCAAGGTTTGCTTGTGAGCTTTCCGTATTATTCTCTCTACACCGGAGTCTGTCTGAAATAGCCCTCGCACTGGAAGAAGGGAGATGCTGGGTGTCCATGCCCTTGAGATGCTCATGTGCCTACCACAGTTGATGGCCTAGTGGGGAGGTATTTTCTGATGATGGAGCCCCTGGGACCTCCAGCATCTTCATCCACGTCCACAGTCCCAGATCAGGACTGGACCGAGCCAGAGAAGGCCGTCAAACCAAAACACAGGATCTGAGGACTTTACCGGGAAGAGAATTTCTACAGATGTGCCAGGAAGCCAAGGGTCTCACACACACACACGCACACACACACGCTCACACACGCTCACAACATCAAGGCAGCTACTGTAGTCAGAATTCATTCACTCGCTCCACAATTATTTACCAAGGGTCTGCTGTGAGCCAGGCACTGTCCTGGGTGCTGGAAACACAGAAAGAAAGATAAAGTCTGTCCTCTGAAAAGCACTGATCAGCTATGATCATGGCCCAGTTCAGCAACATGAAAATGTGGGGAGGAAAAAAAGTGTGCATCCTTGAACTGATGGAATGAGGTTATTGTGTTACAAAAACAGACAGCCTTGCTTCTGACACCTCAGGAAGCCACAGACTTCCTGCATGGATCTCAGCTCTTAGCAGAGTTGAAATGCTCAGAGAAAGGAAGGAGGGAAAGAGGGAGGGAGGGAGGGAGGGAGGGGGGAATAAAGTATGCTGAGCTCATAATCATTGATTACTTTCACCACCCACCTAATAATGGCATGAATTATGTCACTGCTGCTGGACCAGGCAAACCACATATTGACCTCCCGTGATCCTCACGACAATCTTAGAAGGTTGTGCTCTCCCAGATCCTTCTCTGTCCTCTGCCCTTGGGAAACCTGAGCATCACAGAGGCTCCCTAGCCTGTAGCTGCCAGTTGGGTTCAGGCAACAGGGGAGGGGGCACACCAGCAGGGAGAAGAGTGCAGCCCAGACCCCTAGACCCCCACTCCTGCCTCAGCCTTGCTTCTGGATGGGAGGAGCCTCAGCCATGGATCCTGCTCTCACCAGGCTCCTGAAGACCATTTCTTCCCTCTCCCCCGCCCTCACCTTTGTGAATAGAGCCCTCATCAAATTCTCTTTCATTCAACTGTTTTGGGCGTACCATCTGTCGCTTGCCAGGACCCTGGCTCCAAATGTATTTGCACTATTGTCAAATCCATCTCACTGGGAAGGCAAGTGGGGCTTAAGGGGGTGGAATGTCAGTCGAGGCAAGGCGTTGGCGTCAGACAAACTTGGATTCCAACTGCAGTCTCACAGGTGCAGGGAGAAACGAGAAGCACTGAGCAGATCGCAAATGCTCGATACAACAGGGGTCTTGATGCATTTATTCAACAACTCTTTAGGACCTACTGTGTGCTAAGCACTGGGCTGGTGCTGGGAACACAGAGTAGCAAAGCAGAAAAAGCCCTGCCCTCAAACAGCTGACACTCCGTGGGGGAAACAGACAATAAACAGTACATTATTTCATTACAGTGATTGACGTCCTGACAGCAAAGTGAAATAAGAGGGACAGTGGTGGGGTGATTAGACACGTATAGATGGAGGAGCCACAGATGGCTCCCATGACAGAGGACATCGGAGGAGGTGAGGGAGGGGGCTGGGGAGGCATCTGGGAGGAAAGTGTTCCAGGCAGAAGGAACCGGCAGTGCAAAGGTCCTGCGGCAGCTCAAGCTTACACGCCAAAGGGACAGTGAGGAATACAGCGTGGCAGGAGCCAAACTTGCAGAAGGAGCAAGGTAGGAGGGGGTGTCAGAGAGGGGGGAACAGTGACAGCTTCCAGGGCTCTGAGGACTACGGGAAGGAATCTGGATTTTATTCTAATCATGAAGAACAGTCATTGCCAGTCTCTGAGCAGAGGAGTGACGATGTCATCACATTTCAGGTTGGAACGGGATATCTCTGGCTGCTCGAGGGGGTTGAGGGCAGAAACAGGGGACCCGCCAGAACACTAATGCAGGTGTGCAGAAGGGAGAGGATCGTCTACCGTAGAAGGAGCTGCTAGAGGCAGTGAGTTCTGTGTCGCTGGAAGTGTTCGCAGGGTTTCTGGACAACCTGGCGGGGAGACTGCAGATCACACTCGGGCCCTGGCTTGGCAGCTGGACCCAGGCGAAGCACCAACATCCCACCATGAGCCCCTGCCCTGCCCTGCCAGGCCCGCCAAGCAGGCGAGAGATTTTGCAGAAAATTAAGCAGACGCCACCTTACAAATATTCTTTCCATGTTGCTGGCATCTGTGAAGTCACCATGGAGGATGCGCACATGACACTCCTAGGGAAATGTCATCACACTTCACCTAGGCCTGGGGTCATGACCTTAATACACTCATGTGATTATTTGTATCTCATCAATCTCCCCCAGTAGAATGTCAGCTCCATGGAAGCAAGGTCCTTGTTCCCTGTGAATCCCAGCGCCAAGCACAGTTCCTGACACACAGGGACTCGGTGAGTGACAAATGAGCAGAGCAAGTCTTGCCTTAGTGACGAAAGAAATGTGACCGCGGGTTGGCATTGCAAAAAGGCACCACAAGATGGCAGTGTTTCTCAAAACAAAGGCCACCCCACTCTCCGAGTAAAGGAGAAATTCTAGCTTATCAGTGTAGCTTAAAAAGAGGGGTGGGGATGGTTTAAGGTTGCTCACCCAGCCCTGGAGATCCGGATAACATTGTGCCATCTGAGCCTGCTGGAGCCAGACCGAACTCCCCACGGTCCCCTTAGACCCCCTGCCCTTACTCGCACAGCCCCAAGCTTCTGGGGAAAAGGGTTTCTGGATGATTCAAACCCCACCTTCTTCTCTGAACTTCATTGCCCAGCCCCCTGACTGTCCATCCTTCTCACTGCCCACCAAAAAGACTTTTCTGGAATGCAGTTCTAGCTCCTGCCTGTTGCCTAAAATCCTTTGGTGTTTCCTGTCTCCTGTTGAGGTGGTTCACAAAAGGTCTTTTTTGATAGTGGATCAGAGAGATCCCCAAGCCTAGTAGCTGAAAGTCTTAAGTGTTCCTGCAACATATCCGCAGTCACTCTCTCCCTCCTCCTCCCATTTACTATCTCAGTACGCTTTCACTTGAATTCCTTGAAATGCACTGTCTCCCACAGCTCAACTTTGGCCAGCGATCATTTCTGCCCGTCCCTGCCTCCCTACCCTCAACTTCTGGTCTAACCATCTCAAGTTTTCTTTTGAGAAACCAACCCTCCCCACTCTCCATCTACATGATCTGGATAGGGCTGACCTCACTCTCTTTCCTACGATGCAGTATGTGACCCAGACACGGCCAACTGCGTATTCCTTCTCTCTAGGCACAGAGATTGATTGGATCAGGGATGAGCATGTGACTCAATGGGGCCCTAACAGAACCATCCCTCGGATTTTGGCTGGAACAACTGGGACAAGGATGTTTTCATTTCACTAGGTACACCAGTTTGGAGCGAGGTACTCTCTTTGCCACCACTTGGTGACAGTATGCCTGAAAGTGAAGCTAACACAAGCAGAGCTGAAAAGGGGAAAGGACAGAATCCTGATGACATCCTTGGAGTCCTTGGATCCAGCTATGCTTGAAGCCAAAACCCGTCAAGTGTTTCCCAGTTACCGGAGCCAAGAAGCCCCCTTGCTCATTTATATCAGTATGAACGGTACCACAACCCTAAGAGCATTGATTAGTACAATGAAGACACTAATGCATGGAGGACATTGATCCTTACAGGGTTGGAGGGAGAATTAAAGAGTATAAAATACATGAACATATTTGGTAAAGAACATGGAAAATGTGAAGCCGGTTTCTATCCTTCAAGGCCTTACTAATAGCTTCAGCCCCCGCCCCCTCCCTGCCTTCCCCCCATCCTCACCAATCACTGCTAAGGCTCATCTTGCTCTGACTGAAATTCCTTATTTCTTTCATAGCTACCCTGTCTTCCAAAAGAAATAGACTGTAAGCTGGAAGGGAACCAGAGCTCCATCTTTCTAGCCCCGGCTGCTTCTAGCTGGGCTGGGCACACAGCAGGTGGCCCCCTAGGGCCCTGAACTGGATGTGGGAAATGTCAAGGGCTCCTCTTTCACCTGTACGGCCAAGCCTCCCTCTGCCAAAATGCCAAAGTCCCTCCCGAGCAACCATATAATAGACTGCTGGGTCCCAATCCCTGATTCACTGCTTCATAGCTGTGCAACTCAGAGCAGGGCGCTCCCTCTCTGGGTCTCTGTTCTTCATCTGCAAGATGGATGTGACAACACCATCTCTTCTATAGGACAGTTTTGAGGCTTAAAGGAGATAATTTATTTAAAGCGCTTACGACAGTACCTCCCTGGCACTTGGTGTTTATTTACTCAGTAATTTTTCGGGGGATCTTAGTCATCCTCAACATTTCTGCCTGCCATAATCAATTACTGAAGTTAGTAAATTCTAACTCCTGTTTCATGAATAAACATACACTCAGGGCACCTGGGTGGCTCAGTCGGTTAAGTGTCTGACTCCCAATTTCGCTCAGGTCATGATCTCGGGGTCATGGGATCCAGCCCCGTGTTGGGCCATGTTCAGCACGGAGTCTGCTTGTCCCTTTCCCTCTGTTTCTCCCACCTTTCTCTCGCTCTCTCTCTCTCAAAGAAAGAAAGAAAGAAAGAAAAATCCTTCTTCAAAAAGAAGAAACACACACTCTTTTCTCCTTCTCATCTTTTGCCTCCTGACTGGTCCCCATGTCCCCTCCTGCCCTGTTCCTCTGGGTGGTGGGAAAGTGAACCTCTCCTCCACCCAGCCCAGATGGAAGGACAGATCCCAGGCCTGCTGTCTTTTTGTTGCCTTCCCAAAGGAGCAAAACAAAGAGAAAGCCAAAGTTTTGAGGCTCCTGGTCCCATGAGCCCAAACCCTTTATGCAAAGGAAAACTACGGAGAACTGATAACATCATGTGATTCTGTGGGTGTGGGTCAGACTGTGGGAAGGTGGACCGATCCCTCTGCCTGGTCCTTTTCCTGGGGCCCCCCACTCCTGGGCTGTGGCAGGGGAGCCCCTAGGTATAGGGAAACCAGGGATGTCAGACCCAAACTCTGAATGACCCCATGGCTGCACACGGTTTCTGCAAAGAAAGCAGATGAGGACAAAAGCTGTCCCCAACAGTCCTTTAGCAAATTTAATCTAGGGGAGCCTCATTTGCTGTGATTTAGGAACACACTGAACCCCAAAATACTTTTTCCCCTCTCTGTTGCCTGAACGTCTATCGTTTGCCATTCAGCCTTGTGGGAAGCTAGCACTGGGAGCTAGAAGACACAGGACCAGATCCAGATCCAAAACCTGCTGGATCACCTTGGCTGGCCAAAATCTTCTCCTCTGCGCTAGGCTTTTCTCCCCTGCTGAACCCCAGCATGCTGGAAGAAAGTCAGATTTGATGAGACACCTAGTGCAGCCCATGGGCACAGAGTAGGTGGGTAGGTGATCAATACACATTAGGTCCCTTCAATTTTGAATTTTTTTTTAAGATTTTATTTATTTATTTGACAGAGATCACAAGTAGGCAGAGAAGCAGGCAGAGAGAGAGGAGGAAGCAGGCTCCCCGCTGAGCAGAGAGCCCGATGCGGGGCTTGATTCCAGCACCCTGAGATCATGACCTGAGCCGAAGGCAGAGGCTTTAACCCACTGAGCCACCCAGTCGCCCCCAATTTTGAATTTTTAAAAAAATTGTCCTCTCTCTGAAATGCAAATTCCTGGAGGAAGCCCCACTGATGTCTCAGGGCAGAAGAGTTCATTGACTTTTCTCCCTGACAAAGGGAAGCTGGATCACAGGGTGTCATGATTTAGATTTTTGTCCCCAGTGGACCTGAAAATTTACTTCTGGAATATAAAAAGGGTAGAGTCCTCCCACTTACAGACTCAAAAGCAGCCTCTTGGGGGTTGCCTGGGTGGCTCAGTGGGTTAAAGACTCTGCCTTCGGCTCAAGTTATGGTCCCAGGGTCCTGCGTTCGATGGAGACCCGCATCAGGCTCTCTGCTCAGCAGGGAGCCTGCTTCTCTGCTCCCCCCACCCGCCTGCCTTTCTGCCTACTTGTGATCTCTGTCAAATAAATAAATAAAATCTTAAAAAAAAAAAAAAGCAGCCTCTTGGACATCTGGCTGGCTCTGTCAGTGGAGCGCCCCTCCAGCACCCCCTCCATCCTTGCCCCAGTCGGGCTTGCCAGGTAAAATACAGGATGCCCAGTTAGATTGGAATTTCAGGAAAGCAATCAATTTTTTAAAATTTTAAAAAATATTTTATTTATTTATTTGAGACTGAGAGAAAAAGAGAACTCAGGCTGGGTGAGGACAGAGCAAGAGGGAGAGGGAGGCTCCCCGCTGAGCAGAGAGCCCAGTGTGGGGCTCAATCCCAGCACCCTGGGATCATGACCCGAGCTGAAGACAGAGGCTTTAACCCCCTGAGCCACCCAGGCGCCCCCAATTTTTAACATAAGAATGGCCCATGCAATATTTAGGATATATTTGACTAAAAAATACTACTTACCTAAAATTTGAGTCTAACTGGGCAAACTGTATTTTTATTTGCTAAATCTGGCCACCCCAGTCCCACCCAAGCGCCCTCGCCTCCCTCGTACCCCTTAACGCTTCCCCAGCCCCTCGGACGGCCCTCCTCCCTTATACTCCTTCGCGCCCCAGGCGCCCTCCTTACAGGGTGCGCCCCCCCAGCACCCCTCTGTGCCCCCACGCTCCCATTTCCGTACAGTGCCCTGCATCCCGCACCGGTGCTTGGCAAGCTCCCTTCTTCCACGAGCCCCCACCCTCGTGCCGCCCTCCTAGACCTGAGCGCAGTTCTCGTGCCCCCTCCCAAACACCCCTCAAGTCTCCACGCGTGCTTCTCCATTCTGCCCCCCGAGACTCGCGCACCCCTGTCCACGACCCACACGCATCCTTGTCCGCCGGCACCTCCACAGCCCACTCTTATGCGTTGTGTCCTGTGCGTACAGGACCCCCCTTGCTCGAGCCCCTGCACGCCCAGAACCCCCTCGGTGGGCGGCTTCCTTCCTTCATCCGCTGCGCCCCCAGACTCCCGAGCCACCGGTGCCCAGAGTTCCCCCTCCCGCCCCCCCCCCCCCCCCGCTCCTCCTGCCCCGGGGACGCACCTGGGCAGACCCGCGCGTAGTCCCGGCAGCAGTCCCGCGCCGCGCCACACGCCTGGTGGCAGAAGCAGCGCGGCGGCCCGTGGGCGACGCAGGTCGGATCACGGCCCAGACAGCAGCGACCCAGCGCCCCGCAGCCCTGCCCAGGCCATAGCGCGCCCGACGGTCTCCGGGCCCAGGACGCCTCGGCCACCACCGCCAGGGCGAGCGCCAGGGGCAGGATCCGCGCCGCGCTGCGCAAGGCCATGGCCGGGCTCAGGCCGGGGACCGGATGGACGCCGATGGGACCGACCCTACCTGTCCCGCCCCACACTGGGGCGGAGGCTACCGGGCAGACCCTCCCCAGACCCACCTCCTACCTGTCACGGAGTTGCTGTCCACCGCCCCCCATTCGTCCACTTTGCACCTCTAGAGGAACCAAGACAACGGTAATAATGACCGCAACAACTTTGCAGGGTGCTCAACTGCCCCCAGGTTCCAGGGAGATGGAGGAAATACGGAGGTTCATCAAAGCACTGTACTATAATAGATAACAATAGGACTGCATGTTGTTATAGTAATAACAGGAATAGCCACTGGCCATAATCATAATAGCAACAATACCAACAAGAGTTACCAATATTATTAAAATAGTAGTAGCCAGAATAATGGCCAGGAAAGGATCCTGGGAGCCAAGATGTGTACAAGGCTCTAGGTGCATCTTGAGTACCTTGGATATACCTTAATTCTTTGCTATATCCCTAACACCTTGATCATTATTTCCTCAATATTTTTCTTTGAATAGGCTCATTTTTTTTTAAAGATTTTATTTATTTATTTGACAGAGAGAGATCACAAGCAGGCAGAGAGGGAGGCAGAGAGACAGGAGGAAGCAGGCTCCCTGCTGAGCAGAGAGCCCGATGCGGGGCTCGATCCCAGGACTCCGAGATCATGACCTGAGCCGAAGGCAGCGGCTTAACCCACTGAGCCACCCAGGCGCCCTCATTTTTTTTTTTTTAAAGATTTTATTTATTTAGTTGACAGAGAGAGACACAGTGAGAGAGGGAACACAAGCAGGGGGAGTGTGAGAGGGAGAAGCAGGCTCTCCACTGAGCAGGGAGCCCGATGTAGGGCTCGATCCCAGGACCTTGGGATCAGGACCTGAGCCAAAGGCAGACAATTAACGACTGAGCCACCCAGGCGCCCCTGAATAGACTCATTTTTAAAACTTAGAGTAATTTGCTAAAAACAAAACAAAACAAAGAAAAAAACTGTATCACTCAAGAAAATGAGAAGACAAGCCATAGACTAAGAGAAGAAAATTGCAAAAGACACATCTGATATCTGAAATTAACAAAGAATTCTTAAAACTCAACGCCAGAAATAAAAACCTTGATTTGAAAATGGGCAAGGGGCAGCTGGCTGGCTCAGTTGGGAGAGCAAGTGACCCTTGATCTAAGGGTCGTGAGTTGGAGCCCCAAGTTGATTGTAGAGGTTACTTAAAATGAATAAACTGGGGGAAAAAAAAGAACAAAAATGGTCAAAAGAGGGGCGCCTGGGTGTCTCAGTGGGTTAAGCCTCTGCCTTCAGCTCCGGTCATGATCTCAGGGTCCTGGGATGGAGCCCCGCATCGGGCTCTCTGCTCAGCGGTGAGCCTGCTTCCCCCTCTCTCTGCCTGCCTCTCTGCCTACTTGTGATCTCTCTCTCTCTCTGTCAAATGAATAAAAATAAAATCTTTTAAAAAAATGGTCAAAAGATTGAAACAGACACCCCCATAGAAGAAGATATTTGGATTGCAAATAAGCATATGAAAAAATGCTCAACATTATGTGGGAAAAATGCAAATTACATTAGGAAATTGCAAATTATTTTTTTCTTTGTGATTTTTTTTAAAAGATTTTTTATTTATTCATTTGACAGACAGAGATCACAAGTAGGTGGAGAGGCAGGCAGAGAGAGAGGAGGAAGCAGGTTCCCTGCCGAGCAGAGAACCCGATGCGGGGCTCGATCCCAGGACCCCGGGATCACGACCTGAGCCAAAGGCAGAGGCTTTAACCCACTGAGCCACCCAGGTGCCCCTTTCTTTGTGATTTTTACTTTTTTTTTTTTTACATTTTTATTAGTTTATAACCTATTATTAGCCCCAGGGGTACAAGTCTGTGAATTGCCAGGTTTACACACTTCACAGCACTCACCATAGCACATACCTTCCCAAATATCCATAAAGGAAATTGCAATTTAAAACAACAATGAGATATCATTATGCACCTAATAGAGTGGCTAAAATTCAAAACATTGACACCACCAAATGCTGACAAGGATGCGGAACCACGGGAACACTCACCATTGCTGGTAGGAAGGCAAAATGGCACAGCCACTTTGGAAGACAGGTTAGCAGTTTCTTATATAGTCTTAGCACATGATCTAGTAATTGTGCTCCCTGGTATTTGCCCAAATGAGTTATTTACCCAAGTGAATTGAAAGCATATGCCCATTCAAAAACCTTCACATAGGGGGCGCCTGGGTGGCTCAGTGGGTTAAGCCGCTGCCTTCGGCTCAGGTCATGATCTCAGGGTCCTGGGATCAAGTCCCGCATTGGTCTCTCTGCTCTGCAGGTAGCCTGCTTCCCTCTCTCTCTCTGCCTGCCTCTCTGTCTACTTGTGATCTCTCTCTGTCAAATAAATAAATAAAATCTTTAAAAAAAAAAAAAACCTTCACATGGATGTTCATAGCACCTTTATTCATGATTGCCAAAACCGGAAGCAACCAAGATGTCCTTCAGCGGGGAAAGGGTTAAATAAGCTGTGGTAGATCCAGACAAGGGAATGTTAGTCTTTTTTTTTTTTTTAAGATTTTATTTATTTATTTGTCAGAGTGAGCACAGGCAGACAGAGCGGCAGGCAGAGGCAGATGGAGAAGCAGGCTCCCGCTGAGCAAGGAGCCCGATGTGGGACTCGATCCCAGGACGCTGGGATCATGACCTGAGCCGAAGGCAGCGGCTTAACCCACTGAGCCACCCAGGCGTCCCAATGGAATGTTATTCGACACCAAAAAGAAATGAGCTATCAGGCCATGAAAAGACATGGAGGAAACTTAAAGGTGTGTTACTAAGTAAAAGAAACCAATCTGAAAAGGCTACATACTGTATTGTTCTAACTATATGACTTTCTAGAAAAGTCAAGACCATGGAGACACTAAAAATATCAGGGGTTGGCAGTGTTGGGGAAAAGGAGGGATGAGGAGCAGGAAAACTCTTCTGTATGATACTCTAACAATGGACGCATGTCATCGGTCCCTGTCAAAACCCATAGCATGTACGGTTAACATCAAGACTGAACTGTAATACAAACTATGGACTTTGGGGCCACCTGGGTGGCTCAGTCGATTGGACAACAAACGTCCACGTAAGTACAGAATTTAGCTCTATAGAAAGAAGAACTAGGAGAAATAGCTACAAAGGTTAGAAGTGGCTGTCATACCAACTAAGCATAAAGATACCCTTCTAGTAAGACATCGCCAACGCCGAAAGTACAGAGACAACATTCCTTAGCATTTAGATAGCAAAGATCAGAAAGCTTGGCTTTTATTTCAATAGAACTGGAGAGGGTGAGAAGAAAGGGACGCTTGAGTATGAAAGTGGTGGACAAGTACATCAGTACGATCTCTTTGGAGGGCAATTCGTCAATATCCACTGAAATCATAAAAGCATGTCCTTTTTGACTCAGGAGTCATTGCAGGCACACGTGTACACGAAAACATGAGAAGATTCTTTGCTACTTCATTGTAATGGCAAAAAGTTGGCATCAGTCTCAATGTCCCTCAGTAGGGGCTGGTTACATCTATTTTTTTAAAGATTTTATTTATTTATTTGACAGAGAGAGGTCACAAGTAGGCAGAGAGGCAGGCAGAGAGAGAGAGGGGGAAGCAGACTCCCCGCTGAGCAGAAAGCCCAATTCGGGGCTCGATCCCAAGACCCTGAGATCATGACCTGACCTGAAGGCAGAGGCTTTAACCCACTGAGTCACCCAGGCCCCCCCTGGTTACATCTATTATGACCCATCCCATCAGTAGGATATTGTGCGGTCTCCCAAAATAATTCAGCAATTGTTGATGTACTTACCTGCAGGTTCTTCAAGACACATTGTTAGATGAAAAAGCAAGGTGCATAACAGTGTTTGTAGTGTGCACCATTTCTGTTTTTTAAGTATGTTTATATTATATGCTGACATATACAAAGCATATCTCTGGGAAGAGATGTAATCTCTTGGTAAGAGAGGTTGCCTTTGGGGAGAGGAGTGAGGTGGTACCTTTGGGAATTTTACTTCATCCCCACATTACCTACTCAAATAAACGTGAGAAAGAAGTGAAATGATTGCCTCTAGACAACTGAATGGGGATGGAAAGGGGTGGTGGGTTTTAATCACATATGTAATAAAAGATACATTATATATATATAAAGTATTGATTTACAAATGTTTTAACCACCAAGAAAGAAGAAAGGGAGAGAGACAGAAACAGAGAGAAAGAGGGGCAGTCTCTTTTGATCAGCGTCAAGGGGAGGCAGGGAGCCACTCCTGACCATGGCATGTCCCTGAGCCTGCCCCATGACAAAGACCAGCAGCTTCCTGTAGTTTTCAGTCCCCTTTATCTGGCTATTCTCTGTCCTGCCAGGTTTGAAGCATCCAAGTAACTGGTGACCCAGTTCCCAGGAAATCTCCCCTGCTGTCCTTTTGTGAGGGTCCTGGGGCCTGTGGGACTCTTGGCAGATGCCACATCTGTGCGCACAAAGAGAAGCTTATTCTCCTCTTAGCCGGGAGAAGGGGGCCCGTCAGAACAGAGTGAGTTTGTGGGCTGAGGTGTAGCACCCCTCTCCCCCCGGGGGTCTGGGCGGCAGGGCACCTTCCTCCGGGTGAGGACGGGAGCGCTGTCCCATCTCCCTCCACCCCTGCCTGGGTTATCTCCTGCTGCAGAAGGAACCACCCAGAGCTTGCAGGCTTAAAGTAACAATCTGTTATTATCCCTCATCGTCCTGCTGATGGGCTGGGCTCAGGCGGGTGGTTCGCACTTGGGGTCCTCCGTGCAGGTGCAGCCAGAAAGCAGCTGCTTCTGCCATCCTCTCAAAGCTAGATTGGGCTGGACGTCCCAGGGACCGGCTGGCTCTCGTTATCTCTCCGTAGAGTCTTTCCCTGTGGCTCCTTCACCTCCTGGCAGTCCCGGAGTGGTCTAACTTCTTCAGCGGCAACTGGCTTATCCCAGAGCACTGTTCCAAAAGAGAAGTGGCAGTTGCAGGGCTTCTTAGGACGTAAGCCTCGGAGGTGAGGCCCATCACTTCTGCTGCGTCCTATTGGTTGCAAAAAACCGGCCAGATGTGGAAGTGGGCGGGGCTGCACGGAGAGAGTGACAAGTCAGGTGTGGTCCTTGATGGGCGGGCACTGGAGGTCAGCCCCTGCGACGTCGCCCGCCATGGGGACCTTTCTTCCCTTAGTCTCTGAGCGGTTCTTCCTCATCTTGGGGCTTCAAAGTGATCGCGTGCCCCCAGACTCAGACCTGGGCCACTTCTCTATCTATGCTCTTCCTTTAGTGATCTCATTCCGTCTCATGGCTCTAAATACTTACAAGCTGACAACTTCTGAATTAACACCTCCAGCCTCGACCTCTCCTCTGAAGTCGAAACTCCGGTCCCCAGCTGCCCCGCTGACGTCTCTGCGTGGGTGTCTTACAGGGAAGTCAATGTCGGCAGCTCTAAAGCCACTTTCCCACTCCCTTCACTAGTCACCCTAGAGGACTAGCCAATAATTGCGCGTAAAGAGAGCCTCAATATCACCATTCGGCAAAGGCAAGTTACGATCACTAGGAGATACCACTACCCCTCCGTGAGAATGTCTAAAATGAGAAAGACTGGTCCTAACAGGTCCTGGCCAGGATGTGGAGCACACAGAACTCGCCTATACTGCTGGGGGGATGTAAAATTCGGTAAACCACTTTAGAAAACAGTTTGGTAATTTCCTGAGAAGCTAAACATGCACCTGCTGTAGGATACATGATACCCAGTCATTCCACTCCTAGGCATTTACCCAAGAGCAACGAAAACATTCGATCCCACTGAGACCTGTCCACAAAGGCTCAGAGTAGCTTTATTTGTAATGGCTACAAACTGGAAACAATCTAAAAAGTCCATCCACAGACAAATGGAGAAAGAAATTGTTGTACATTCGTACAACTCGGCAGTAAAAAAGGAGCAAATGGATGGATCTTAAAATCACTGAACATGATTATTCTTATGCTGAATAAAGAAGACAGCCCCCACTGCCCCCAAGATGACTATGTGTTGTATGGTTCCACTTACATAAATTCTAGAAAATGCAAACTAATTTCTAGTGACAGAAGTAGGTCAGTGGTAGGGGCGGGAGAGAGTGGGGACTGCAGAAAGACACAAGGGTAGATGACAGATATGAAGGGTGATGGATACATTCACTATCTTAATTGTGAAGATCTCATGGGTGTTTGCAGAGGTCAAAACTAATCAAATTATATACTTTAAATATGTGCAATATAGTGTACTTCAATTATACCCCAAGCAAGCTGAGAAAAAAAAAATTGACTCAAAAGAAAAACCAGCAACAAAAGACATGTTTGTAAGAACAGCAACCAATTTAACTACCTTTACTTTCAGGGAGGGGGGTGGACAGGAACCATCACTCGTTACATTCCATGAAGCTTTCTGATCTTGTTTGCAACAAGCATACATGACTTCTGAGTTTAAGAAAAAGAAGAAAACACATCTTTTGACTCCAAGCCTCAGCTCAGGTCTCAGGAGGCCGGTCACTTGTCCCCAAATGGACCAGGTCACTAGGTCGTGCTGCCAAACAAAGTCACCTCCTAGATTTGAGCCAAGGGTTTCTAGGGGCCAATTTCCAACTAGAGACAATGAAAAACGTGCTCCTCGGAACAGGGACTTTATTTACATTTTATATCTATGTTCCGGACTGGGGCCTGGACAGGATGGTTGCCCAGGAAGATAATGGAGTCATTTCTCTCTACCCAAGACTGGGCTCCCCTTGCCAACTTCCCATCTGGGTAATTAAACAAACTGGCAGGCCTGTATTGGTCTCGGTGGCATTTGTGGGACAGAGGACAGGGCACCTCTAGCTGCCGCACTCAGCTTCTCCAGAAGGATGAGTTCCTAGGTGACTTTAGGACCAGCAAGATGAGCCCAGGTTGGGGTTCTCAGCCCCAACTTGGCTAAGTCCAGAACCGAGGCAAACATGGACCTCTTGGCATGTCAGGGGGGTGGGAACAGCTGTCTGAGCTTATGTTTGTGTGGTTGCCCATGTGTGCCCTCCTATTCTTCCTAACTTCACCCTGGACATTAATTCCTTTAATACCACAAGAGTTCTCCACCCTACAGCTAGTCCGTCTGTCTCACCAACTTTCTTTCCTCCTCCATAACTAGCACCAAGATATTGCAGGGAAATGCCCCCCTTCTCTGCCCCCAAATCAAGAAGGCAAATTTTTAAAAGTTTTTATTTATTTTTAGTATCGCTACACCCAATGTGGGGCTCAAACTCAGAATCCTGAGATCAAGAGTCACTCACTCTTCTGAGCCAGGCCGACTCCCTAAAAAGGTAAATTTTGGTTCAACTTGGCCCTCACTACCCAGAGCACGGTCCAACATTAGCATCACCTGGGAACTTGTTGGAAATGCAGAGTCTCAGGGTCCATCCCAGATGTACTGAGCCAGAATCTTCCTTTTCACAAACTCTCTGGTGATTTGAACACATTAGTTCGCAACCCTGGCTGGACATTAGAAGCCCCGGAAAAGTTTTCTTATGTCTGCTATACCTGGGATCTTTTGCCGAGATTTTGATTCATTTGATTTGGAATACGACCTGGACATCTGTATTTTTTTACAGTAAAACATAATTTTAGTAAAATGCACTTACCTTAAATGAATCGCTTAGCATTTTTTACACACGTGTGCACCCATGTAGCCACCACTCAGATAATGGCATAGAAGGTTTCGAAAAGCACCCCCAATAATTCCGTATTGTCCCTTCGAGGTAGGGTGAAGAACCATCCCTGTTTGTCCAGGACTGAGTGTTTTTTTTTTTTTTTTTTCAGGACATGGGACTGTCAGTACTAAAACCCAGACTTGGGGGATGGGGGTCAGGGACGAGGACAAGTTAGTTGCTAACACTACTTCCAGGTCTATACCCTAGCCTACCTCCAGAGGGTGCCATTCTCCTGATTTTTATCGAGCAGAAAATTTTAAGCTTCCCCCCAGATGACTTTAATGTGCAACCAGGGCTGACCCAGGTCCTCCAGAAACACCTGGAGGCCCTGTGAAATCATTGCTGTGCCTCACCCCTACACATGCTAATTCAGTAGGTTTGGGGCAAAGCCAAGAATTTGCCTTTCTAACAAGTTTCACAGGTGATGCTGATGCTACTGTTCCAGGTAGCTTCCTCTGAGAACTACAGGTCTGAGCCAATCACAGGAATTCTCCCCTGGCCAATGGAGGATTAGGCTCGGACACGTGACACACTTCTGGCCGAGGGGCACGAGGAGAGGACTTCCCAGCACTTCTCGGACAGCCTTCAGGTAGTCTGTTAAAATGGTTGTGCACGGGGGATCTGGGTGGCTCAGTGGTTTAAGCCTCTGCCTTGGCTCAGGTCAAGATCTCAGGGTCCTGGGATCAGGCCCTGCATCCGGTTCTCTGCTCAGCGGGGAGCCTGCTTCCCCCTCTCTCTCTGCCTGCCTCTCTGCCTACTTGTGATCTCTCTCTCTCTCTCTCTGTCATATAAATAAATAAAATCTTTAAAAAAAAATGGTTGTGCACATCAGCAGCCCTGGGTGGGTGTAGGAGGCTCCTGGAACAGATTTTTCTCACTGATAGATGCATGGGAAGGGCTGCTGTCCTCTTTCTTGAAAGTTTGGTTGTTCTGGGCGTGGCCCTTGGGGTTCTCATGACCCTGAGGCAACCAGCCTGAGGACTGACCATGAACCCCCCAGGGTAGCGGAGAGGAAAGCGGAAGAGAGCCCGAGTCCTTGAAGAGGTTGCAGAACTGCTGGATCAAACTCACTACCGTCTCGGGAATGTCTTTCCTTTCGGTTTAAATCACATATAGTTGGGTTTTCTCCTGTTTGTGTTCAAAAGCATGGAATACCCCGCCATTCAAATTATGGCCCAAGAACCAGCAGCATTGGCATCCCCTGGGAGCTTGTTAGTGTCAAATGATAAACTAAAACAATTTAGTAACAATCCTGCTTGTTACAAGACAGAGTGGAGCGCTGCTTCCAAGGGATTTGGGGCAAGACTATTACAAAGCTTAAAGGGGGCAAAGGCACCTCGAAATGGGCTAGGAGGGCATTCACAGGGTATGGTAAGCTGGCTAAAGTGGAGTTGGAAGATTGTAGCTGGTGTGTTACGTTTCCTTGACAGGTGTTTCCTGTAAGCGCAGGCTGATTTAGGATTATGCTTGGGACCTGGGCTGGGCCACGAGGGCAGCCTCCACTTTTTTGTGGGGGGTCCTGATATACAAATTAACCTCATCTCAAGAAATGCAGAATCCGGGGTCCCTGGGTGGCTCAGTGGGTTAAACCTCGGCCTTCAGCTCAGGTCATGATCTCAGGGTTCTGGGATCGAGCCTCACATCGGGCTTTCTGCTCATCGGGGAGCCTGCTTCTGCCTCTCTCTCTGCCTACCTCTCTGCCTACTTATGATCTCTCTCTCTCTCTCTCTGTCAAATAAATAAATAAAATCTTTTAAAAAAATAAAACATTCACTAATTTTCAAAAAAAAAAAAAGTAATGCAGAATCTCGGGCATCAGGGCAGCTCAGTTGGTTAAGCAGCTGACTCTCGATTTTGGTTCAGGTCATCATCTTAGGGTCATGAGATCGAGCCCTGTGGGGGGCTCCGTGCTCAGCGTGGAGTCTGCTTGTCCCTCTCCTGCTGCTCCTCTTCTCTCTCTAATAAATGAATAAATCTGAAAGAAGGAAGGAAGGAAGGGAGATAGGGAGGCAGGGAGGGAGGAAGGAAGGAAGGAAAGAAGAGATGGAGGGAGAGAGGAAGAAAAAGAAAAGCAGAATCTCGTGCCCCACCACAGACATACTGAACCAGAGTCTGCATTTTAATAAGATGCCTCCATTACGGTCTGAGAAGCACTCCTCTAAGTACAGAGCAGCACCCAGGCTTTTGGATTTTCTGCACCGTTCTGTGGGTCACCTCCCCCAACTGATCGCTGCATGAAATCATGTTATTGATAATAATCATATGAGAGGAAATGCTGCATTCTCTAGGCATGTTTCCTTTGTGTCTCATTGGTCAGAACTAGGTCACGTGCCTTAGCCTCCCATGAGGCTGGGAAGGCGAGTGTCTGGTTCCGTCTGCCTCTCTTGTGGGAGACGGGCTCTGCCCACAAGGACCCAAAGGAGGTGAAAACTTATGTCTCCACAAAAACCTGCACAAGGGTGTTTGTAGAAGTTTTATTCATAATTGCCAAAATTTGAGAGCAACCAAGACGTCTTTCAGTTGATGAATGGATAAGCTGCAGGAGACCCAACTGTGGACAATATTTTCCACTGCTGAAAAGAAATGAGCTTTCAAGTCATGAAAAGACATGAAGGAACTTTAAATGTATATTACTAAGCCAAAGAAGCCCCTCTGGAAAGGTTACTGTATGATAGTAACTATGTGCATGTAACATACTGTATCATTCTAATTATATCACGTTCTGGAAAAGGTAAAAACATGGACACAACATAAAGATCAGTGGCTGGGACATCTGGGTGGCTCAGTCGGTGAAGCCTCTGCCTTCAGCTCAGGTCATGATCCCAGCATCCTGGGATCAAGTCCCTCATTGGGCTCCCTGCTTGGCGGAGAGACTGCTTCTCCCTCTGCCTCTGCAGGACTTCCTTCTCCCCCTTCTTGTGCGCTCTCTCACTCTCCTTCTCTCTCTGACAAATAAATAAATAAAATATTTTTAAAAATCAGTGGTTGCCAGAGACAGGGTGAGAAGAGGGATGAACAGGCAGAGCACAGAGGATTTTTAGTGAAAATGCTCTGTATGAAACAGCAATGGTAGATATACAATCGACCCTTGAACAATCCAGGGGTTAAGGACACTGACCCCTGCCCAGTCGTAAACCTGTGTATAACTTTTGGCTCCACCAAAACTTAACTACTAATAGCTTATGTTAACTAGAAACCTTACTAATAAAAGAGTTGATTGACACATAATTGTATATGTTATATGTATTTTATACTGGATTTTTACAATAAAGTAAGCTAGTGAAAAAAAAATGTTATTAAATAGAAAATCGAGGGGCGCCCAGGTGGCTCAGTGGGTTAAGCCTCTGCCTTCGGCTCTGGTTGTGATCTTGGGGTCCTGGGATCGAGCCCCACATCGGGCTCTCCACTTGGTGGGGAGCCTGCTTCCCCCCTCTCTCTCTGCCTGCTTGTGATCTCTCTCTCTCTCTCTGTGTCAAATAAATAAATAAAATCTTTTCTTTTTAAGATTTTATTTTTTTATTTGACAGAGAGAGAACACAAGTAGACGGAGAGGCAGGCAGAGAGAGAGAGAGAGGGAAGCAGGCTCCCTGCGGAGCAGAGAGCCCGATGCGGGACTCGATCCCAGGACTCTGAGATCATGACCTGAGCCGAAGGCAGCGGCTTAACCCACTGAGCCACCCAGGCGCCCAAATAAAATCTTTTTTTTTTTTAAATAAAAAATCATAATGGAGGGGGCCTGGTTAGCTCAGTCAGTGGCATTTATTACTCTTTTTTTTTTTTTTTTTTTTGACAGAGGGACATTTTATTCTGCATCAATATATAACTTAAATCTAACAAATAACTAAAAACAAACATATTTCTTTTTTTTTTTTTTAACATATGGCACTTACTACTCTTGACCTGAGGGTTGTAAGTTCGAGAGCCATGTTGGGTATAGCGATCACTTAAAAATAAATTAACAAAAAAAAAAAAAAAAGAAAATCATGGGACACCTGGGTGGCTAAGTTGGTTGGGCCGTTGCCTTCAGCTTGGATCATGATCCCAGGGTCCTGGAATCGAACCCCGAGTCGGGTTCCTTGCTTGGTGGGGAGCCTGCTTCTCTCTCTGCCTCTGCCTGCCACTCTGCCAGCTTGTCTCTCTCTCTCTCTCTATCTGACAAATAAGTAAATAAAATCTTTTAAAAAAAAGCATAAGGAAGAGAAAATACATTTACAGTACTATACTGTAAAAAATTCATGTATAAGAGGACCCACACAGTTTAAACCCATGTTGTTCAAGGGTCAACTGTATGTCATTATATTTTTGTACCAACCCATAGAAAGTACAGCAACAAGAGAGAATTCTATGGTGAACTGTAGACTTTGGGTGATTATGATGTGTCAATGTAGGTTCACCTTTTATTTTTTTTTAAGATTTTATTTATTTATTTATTTATTTGGCGCCCCAATGTAGGTTCACCTTTGATGAAAAACAAAAATATACCATCCCAGTGAGTGAAGGTGATAATGGGAGAGGCTCCGTGCAAGGGGGCAGAGGGCATATGGGATATCTCTGCATTTTCCTTTAAATTTTGTTGTAAACCTGGGCGCCTGGGTGGCTCAGTGGGTTAAGCCGCTGCCTTCGGCTCAGGTCATGATCTCGGAGTCCTGGGATCGAGCCCCGCATCGGGCTCTCTGCTCTCTCGGGGAGCCTGCTTCCTCCTCTCTCTCTGCCTGCCTCTCTGCCTGCTTGTGATCTCTCTGTCAAAAAAAAAAAAAAAAAAAAAAAAAAACTTAAAAAAAATAAATTTTGTTGTAAACCTAAAACTGCTCTAAAATATTATCTTTAAAAAAAAATAGCCCTAGGATACCTGGGTGGCTCAGTCAGTTGAGCGTCTGCCTTCAGTTCGGCTGGTGATCCCAGGGTCCTGGAATCGAGTCCCGCATGGGGCTCTCTGCTCAGCGGGGAGCCTGCTTCTTCCTCTGCCTGCCACTCCCCCTGCTGCGTCTATCTTTCTCTCTCTCTCTGACAAATAAACAAATAAAATCTTTAAAAAATAGAATAAAAAATAGCCCCCCAGAATACATACAATATATATAAACATACGAAAGATCTAGAAAGATATACAATAAGGTTTGGCAGTGGAGTTTCTGAATTATGTAATAGGGTCTTTTTATTTTTATTCCATGTTTCTGGCTTTCTACAATGTACTTATTCTGCTTTGGTAATGAAGGTTTTTTTTAACTTTTTATTTTGAAGTAATTATAGACTCACAGGAAGCCGCAAATTAGTACATGGAATATCATGTACCCTTCACCTAACTTCCCCCAGCAGTGTCATCCTATATAGCTATCATACCATATATAAACCGGGGAATAGACTTTGGTGCAATATATTTAACTAGACCACAGATCTCATTCTGTTGTCATCGTGTTTTTTCACACTTATATGTGTGTGTGCGCACATACATATAATTCTAAACATTTTTATTCATTAATAAATAGATTCCTGTACTCGTGTTACCACCACAAACAAGACACAAAGGAATTCCCTTGCGGTAACCACTTAGGATTACACTCATCTTCCTATCCCTACACCCAGGCAACCACTAGCCTGTTCTCTACCTCTACAGTTCATTCATTTCAAGGGTGTAATATAAATGATCATACATATGGAACCTTTTGAAATTGGCTTTTGTCAATAACCATAAGGCCCTTGAGATCAGTCTAGGCTGTTGCATGTTGTCCTGGTTCATTCTCCATAATAAAAAGTTATTTTTAATAGTATATTTAAGTATATATCCTATCTGAATTTTAATATATATTTTTCTTACATTTTTAAATTCTAGTGTAGTTAACATACAGTGTTACATTAGATTCATGGGTATAACACAGCGATTCGATAATTCTTTTTTTTTTAATTAATTAATTATTTGTCAGAGAGAGAGAGAGCGCAAATACAGAACCAGGCTGAGTGGCAGACAGAGGCAGAGAGAGAAGCAGCCTCTCCACTGAGCAAGAAGCCAATGCGGCACTTCATCCCAGGACCCTGGGATCACGACCTGAACTGAAAGTAGCCGATTAACCGACTGAGCCACCCAGGCGCCCCAATAATTCTTTTTTTCTTTAAGTAGGCTCCACACCCAACATGGGGCTTGAACTCACAACCCTGAGATCAAGAGTCCACACACTCTACGGACTGAGCCAGCCAGATGCCCTAAATTATCATTATTGTTGTTATTTTTAAGTAATCTCTACACTTAGTATGGGGCTTGAAACCGCAACCCTGAAATCTAGAGTTATGTGCTCCAGTGACCGAGCGAGCCAGGAGCCCCTGATTTCAACAGTTCTATACCAGATCTAGTGCTCATCGTGATAAGCAGACTCTTTAATCCCCATCACCTATCTCACCCAACTCCCATCTACCTCCCCTTCGATGACCATCGGTTTGCTCACTATAGTTGAGCCTGTTTCTTTGTCTCTCTCTTACTCATTTGTTTTGTTCCTTAAATTCCACATATGAATGAAATCGTGTGATATCTGTCTTTCTCTGACAGACTTACTTTGCTTAGAATTATACTCTCTAGCTCCATCTGTGTTTTCGCAAATGGCAAGATTTCATTCTTTTTTATGGCTGAATACTATCCCATTATGTATATACTATGTATATGTACCATACCTTCTTTACCCATTCATCTATCTGTGAGCACTTGGCCTGCTTCCATAATTTGGGTATTATAAATAATGCTGCAATAAAACACAGGGGAGCATGTATCCCTTTGAATTTAGTGTTTTTGTATTTGGGGGGATAAATACCCAGTAGTGTGATGACTGAATCATAGGGTACGTTCCATTTTCAACTTTTTGAGGAAACTCCACACTGTTTTCCACAGTGGCTGCACCAGCTTGCATTCCCACCTACAGTGCAAGAGGGCTCCCCTTTCTCCTCACCCTTGCCAACACCTGTTATTTCTCATGTGGTTGATTTTAGCCTTTCTGACTCGTATTAAGTGATGTCTCATTGTAGTTTCAATTTGCATTTCCCTGATGATGAATGATATTGAACATCTTTTCATGTGCCCGTTGGTCATTTGGATGTCTTCTTTGGAGCAATGTCTGTTCATGTCTTTTGCCCATTTTTAAATTGGATTACTTGCTTTCTGGATGCTGATTGATATATATGTTTTGAACCATATGTATATGGTTCCATATATGCTGTTTGATAAATATATTGATATATATATGGATATACATATGAATATATTGACATATGTTTTTATATATATACGAATATATATGTGGATTGATATGTATGTTTTGAATCACATATATATGGTTCCATATATAGATATATATATATATCCCTATCTATCTATATATATATCCCTATCTATATATATCTATATATCTATGGATATCCATATATCCACATAGGGTTATATATATCCCTATCTCCAAATGTGAGGATAGAGTTTGGAAACCACATGTACATAAGCTTGGTTTCATCCCCCATGATATTCTAGCCTGAAAAATTAATCAGGGAGTTGGTAACTTGGCTATGAACTATTTTAGGGCAGAGACTGAGGGATAATTATCCTTCTTATCTCCTTTTTGGCTCAGCTCTATGATTTGTCCCTGAAATGATTCTAATTAAACACTTGGGGTATGGGGTATAAGTATTCACAAGAATCTTGTTCCAAAGAACAAGTCATGTAAAGCTAGCCAGCAGTGTGTGTGTGTGTGTGTTTGTGTGCGTGTGCGTGTGTGTGCATGCGCGCGCACGTGTGTGTGTTGTTAATAGGGTCATAATACTGGCAGGCACAGAAAATATATTTAACATTCCCTGCAGTTGTTGTGGGAAAATGCTAGAAATGAGAGCAGATCATGGTCTATGTCAGAGGCAGACCCTGTGCCTGGCAGGAGCAATCTGAGCGCAGCTCTGGGAGGCCACTTGCAAAAAGGTTATTTTGGAGTCCCTGGGTTCGAATCCCAGCTCTCCCTCTGTGCCAGTCCTAGCCTACTGGACATAGAACAATTCCAGAAGACTCTGATCAGAGAATACCACAAGCTTACGCACAGAACATAAGCAAACCACAGGGCTGGCAAGGAACCCTGGTGCTGGAAACAGAAGGGGGCACCCCTGCACTTGAAGGTGCCAGGGAAGAAGGAGCCCACTACCATAGCCCGGAAGGAGGGTTAGGTGGAGGAGCTCCTGAAGAAGCACCCTGCAGGGAGAAGCCAGAGGAATGGCTAGCTCAGCCTCAATTGCCCTTCTCCCTTCCAACCTGCTGCTGAAGCCTGCGGCACAGGGCTCAAGCCCTCCAGGCTCCAGGAGCACTGAGCAAGGTAGACAAGGGTGAGGAGGCAATGGAAGACATTGGCAGAGCCATTTATTCAGTTTCCTCATCTATAAGGCTGGAATAATAATATTAGCTCCCTTGGAGATTTGAGGTAAGGAGTAAATTATAACACATCAAGTACCTTGTGTGGAGCCTGGTAGAACATTGCAACAAATGGCAATTACAGACGACGATCCTGACAAGGACAACTCGAGTAGGGGGAAATGGGGCGTAGAGAGAGGTCTGCTTGGACTTGACCGAATGGTGGGACAGAGAAACATTGGCGGCAGCCTGCCAAGTGGCACTATAATAAATACCACCACACTCCCTAGGTAGCTGCTCTGGCTATAAAAACAGCAGGTCAACCTGGGCAGAACCAAAAGTGACATCAGATTTCCAGACTGCCCCAATGCCATTTTAACACAGGAGAGAGGGGAAAAAAAAAAAAAAGCAAGGTGCCTCAGTAGCAAGGTCATTAAGTGTCTACCTTCAGCTCAGGTCATGATCCCAGGGTCC
Source organism: Lutra lutra (assembly GCF_902655055.1). Classification (NCBI taxonomy): domain Eukaryota; kingdom Metazoa; phylum Chordata; class Mammalia; order Carnivora; family Mustelidae; genus Lutra; species Lutra lutra. The sequence continues at coordinate 132,281,417 of NC_062286.1, read as the reverse complement.
TGGGATTGAGCCCCACATCAGGCTCCCTGCTCGGCGGGAGGTCTGTTTCTCCCTCTCCCGCTCTCCCTGTTTGTGCTCCCTCTCTTGCTGTGTCTGTCAAATAAATAAATAAAATCTTAAAAAATAATAATAAAAAGCTCTCACCTTCCAGGACAGCCCCCCACCCAAGCCTTCCCACCTGCAGACTGTGGCCCTTCCCGCAGGTCTGTTTTAGCAAAAGGACCATTTGTTTAAATGAGCCTGCCAAGGGAGAGGATCCAGATTTTTCCTTTTCTTTTTAAAAAAGCTGCGGATATAAATAAGCCCAAGATGGTCTGTTTCTGCCATGACTAACAGATTTAAAAAAAAAAGAAAAGAAAAGAAAAAACAGTCACCTTCTAAAAAGACCTGCAATTAATGAACATTGGGACCTTGGGAGGAATTGATCAGGGGCCTGCCAATCCCATCACCCAGACTTTGAAGCCAGTTTAGAATCTATAAATGCAATTTCCCCCCCCCCAGATAATCTTGGAGGAATAAAATCCAAGTTGACAGAGAGTATGGAAGTTACTCAGAACGTATAAAGCCCCTCAAGGCATCCTATTCAAGAGCAGATGCCATTGTCCCAAGCCAGGTGCTCCCAGGAAGGAGGTTGCCAGATTTAGCAAATAGAAACACGCAACACCCAGTTACATGTGAATTTCAGATAAACAACAAATAATTTTAACTGTGTCCCACATATTGCAAGGGATGTACTTATGCTAAAAAATTATTTGTGATTTATCTGAGATTTACATAGAACTGGACATCATGTGTTCTATCTGGCTCAGGAATGATGGATGGACGGAAGCTGAAAAGGATACAGCTCAAATTGCAGAGGTCTCAAGTTGGCAGCCTCCAGGCCCTCTGAGGCCCACACATTTTCTAAGTCTTCACAGTTTATAAAATTGGAATCTGTTGCTTACAGTTTAAGGCTTTCTAGCTTCCTTTAAAAATGGGAAGCTCCAACCATGCTGGGAGTAGCCACCCTACTATGATAACATTATGGGGACAGAAGGGAATGTGGGAAAGTGAAAATCTGATCACTAAGGCATTAGATTGAAGGGATCATGGGTAAATTTGTTTCTGGTTGGTTTAGGGGAAGCACCCTTAGCACCCTTAGCACATTTCAGGCCTGGGGAACTTTCCCTTTCTCGGGCTTTGCTGCTGCAGTCAACCCCAGAAGTGCTAGCTGCACTTACAGCATATCTGAAAAGCTCACCCTTACACTAGGCCACCACCAACCCCTTTTCCCCCTTCCCAGCCCAAAGGTGGAGGCTTTGCGCCCACCCGTTGGAGAAATGTGTGCCCCCAGCGCCCCCTGCAGACACAGGCTGGAGCTGCAAGTCCTGGATGGGACCCCACGCTCCTTCCTTCTTAACTCTTGCGCCACAATGAGGACTGAGGCTTGCAAAATCTAGGAGGAAAAAGGAAAAGAAGAAGATTAAAAGAAACTAAAAACTGGGGCGCCTGGGTGGCTCAGTGGGTTAAAGTCTCTGCCTTCAGCTCGGGTCATGATCCCAGGCTCCTAGGATCGGGCCCCACATCGGACTCTCTGCTCGGCGCGGAGCCTGCTTTCTCCTCTCTCTGCCTGCCTCTCTGCCTACTTGTGATCTCTGTCAAATAAATAAATAAAATCTTAAAAAAAGAAAAGAAAGAAACAAAAAACCCTGGGGCTAATGATACATTATATGTTAATAAAAAATGAAAAAATTAAAAAAAAAGAAACTAAAAAATAAGCGTTTGAGAAGCTCTTTTCATGTTCCAAGCAGAGTTACAAATGTTCCTTTACTCCTCAAAATATCCCCAAACGGTGGGTCCCGTTAATGTCCTGATTTTTCAGACAAAGTGAGGTTCAGAAATGTGAATCGCTTATTTTAAAATTTAATTTTAGTTAACATACAGTGCAATACTGGCTTTTGAAGTAGAAAGAGATGTGAATCACTTGCTTAAAGACTGCATGGTTAATAAAGGGCAGAGCTAGGATTCAAACCCAGGAAATCCAATTCCAGAGCCCACGTTTGTTGTTAATATTTTTTATATTATCATACAATAAGGTTGACTTTAGTTTTTCTTCTGGTGTACAGTTCCACAGGCTTTAATAAAGGTATAAATTCATGTAACCATCGCCACAATAAGGACACCCCTCACTTCCTTGTGCTATTCCTTTATATTCACACCTCCTGCCCATCCTAACTGGCAACCGCCAGTCATCTGTTTCCCATCATGGTAGTTTTTCCTTTTCAAGAATGTCAAATAAATAGAATCACATGGTGTGTAACCATTTGAGACTGGCTTCCCTCTCTTGGCATATGTCTTGGGTTTCATCCAAATTATTGCCTGCATTACTGGTTCATCCCTTTTGGCCTGGGACGGGGAGGGGGGAGATGGTTATACCTTATTGAACACTTAACCCCCCCAAGTGCTACACTAAGCATTTTGACATATCTCATTTGATCCTCACAGATTCCCAAGAGGAAGGTAATATTATACCCATTTTATAGATGGGAGATCTGGAGCTAAGAGCTGGCTGTATGCCTGGAGCCAGGACTAATCCGAGACTCAGAACCATTTATAAAATTGCTCTGTTCCCAGCCAACAAAGAGTGAGGTACAGGGGAGACAATACTGCCTCCTGCTCGAATTCTGGAAGATGATCTGTGAATCCCTTCTCTTTCTCCACAGCTTTCCAGAAATGCTTGTGATTCCATTTACGCAGCTGGGGAGGGTCTGAAGCAAAAGCTCTTGCAAGACAATAGAGCACAGAAATTAGGAGCCCAGGATGAAGTTCATATCCCAGCTCTCACTTCCAAGGTGTGTGACCTCAAGTAAGTTGCTAAGCCTCCCTGAGTCTCAGTTGTCCAGTCTTTAAAATGGGTTAGTAAGGGGCATTTGTGTGGCTCAGTCGGTTAAGTTTCTGCGTTCGGCTCAGGTTGTGATCCCAGGGTCCTGCGATCAGGACCTACATTTGGCTCCCTGCTCAGCGAGGAGTCTGCTTTTCCCTCTCCCTTTGGAGGTCCTCCTGCTTGTGCTCTCCTGCTCTCCCTCTTTCTCTCTTTGTCAAATAAATAAGTAAAATATTTAAAATTAATTAATTTTTTAAAATGGGATAGTAACAAGCAGGGTTGAGGTATAGATTAAAAGAGATAATAAATAACAGAATATTACACACGGTAAACACACAATGAACACATTTATTCTTCTTACAGTTCCCCAACAGAGACCTCTTCCCATCTCAACATGACAGGAAGATTTGTTTATTCACTAGATAGGAACTGTGTCCTTACTATTTGCTAGGTCTTAGGCTAAATGCTTTGCAGACATGAGTTTATTGAACCTTACAATTCTCTGAAGTAGATATTGTTATGATCCCCATTTCACAGATAGGGAAACTGAGGCTTATAGAGGCGAAGTTATTTGCCAGATCCCTCAGCTTGGAGGACAAAGAATTAAAGTGACACTGAAGCATCAAATGTTTGCGGGGGGGGCGCCTGGGTGGCTCAGTGGGTTAAAGCCTCTGCCTTCAGCTCAGGTCATGATCTCAGGGTCCTGGGATCGAGCTCCGCATCGGGCTCTCTGCTCAGCCTGCCTCTCTGCCTACTTGTGATCTCTGTCTGTCAAATAAATAAATACAATCTTTTTAAAAATGTTTGGTGGGACTGAAGCTAAGACAGGATGCAGAGTTTGAGCATTCAAGACCTATCATTGGCCCTGGAGCTCAGGGAAGCAGCAACAGCAAAAAGCCAAGAAAGGACTAGATTGGGGGCCCCCAGCTGGTGGGCATTTGGGGCCACTTCTGAACTCAGAAGTATCTCACTGACAAGGAAGCCCAGCGAAAGTGTGGGAACTTTTCATTTAAACTTTTAAGAGCCAGAAATTGAGTCCTTCCTATGTCCACTAGACAGCATATCCGTGACTGACCGCCATCAAGCCAAAGTTACAAAGTCAAGGGCGAAGCTGACAGGGTTCAAGTCCTAGCTCTGCTACGCTTCCCAGCTCTGTTGACCTTAGGCGAGTTGTTTGACCTCTCTGAGACTGTTGCTTCAATTGTCAAATGAGATTAATAATACAAACTACCTCACAGGGTTGTCAGAAGAATGTTTGATTACAAGGACTGCAATTAACACATAGTAAGGGCTTGATAAATATTAGCCCTTGTTTTTATTCCTGATTATTCTGATTATTATCTGATTATTCCTGCAAGGGCAAGTACATAAAAGAGAGAAGTAGATCATGGTAGGACCTGGAAAGCACATGACCTGCCAAAAGGGATGGTTGTTACTCAGCCATAGTCATTGTTATGAGGCAGGAAAATGGTTCCATTGGGGCCAGACCTTCCAGTTCTCCACTCAAAGCCACACTGGCCTTCTTTCTGCTCTAAACACAGCATCCAGCAGGCATATTCTGCCTCAGGGCCTTTATACTGGCCTGGAATTTCACTGATACTCACACCATTCACTCCCTGATCTATTTCAGCTCTGCGCTCAACTGCTCACCTATACATTTCCAATTCTATTCCTTTTTCCTACTGTACTGAGTTTTCCACATTGTATTTATCATTTATTTTTTTAAAAGATTTTTATTTATTTATTTGACAGACAGAGATCACAAGTAGGCAGAGAGGCAGGCAGAGAGAGAGGAGGAAACAGGCTCCCCGCCAAGCAGAGAGCCCAATGCGGGCCTTGATCCCAGAACCCTGGGATCATGACCTGAGCCAAGGGCAGAGGCTTTAACCCACTGCGCCACCCAGGCGCCCCTGTATTTATCACTTAATAACATACTATTATTGTTTTATACTATTATCCTATTATTGTTTTATACTGTAATAGTATAATTATACTATACTATTATATGCTATAATAGTATTATTATACTATTATTGTTTTATACTATTATTGTTCTTCCCTCCACTGGCAAGTTAATCTTCTACACTGGCAGTATTTTTTTTCCCCACTATTGTATTCTCGGCACCTAGAATGGAGTCTGGCACATGGTAGGTACTCAATAAATATTTATGGAATGGGTTGTGTCTTCATGCTACCAGTTCATGAGTACTAGTTCAAGGAATCATTTGGTCATTTTTGCTTTATTGAGCACCTACTGTATGCAAGGAATAGCTCTGGAAACTCCAGAGGATGCAGAGAACAGAAAATACTCCTTGTCCTAGCAGAAGGGAGTTAAGTTGGGAAGGGAAAAGAAGGGACTTTGGAGTCGAACACGTCAGAGTTTGTGACCCAATTGTCTCACACAGAACTGGGGAAACCATACCTCTCTGAACCTCACTCCTTCATCTGTGCAGTTGGGATAAGAATCATGTTCTCTCCTCATTGGGCTGTCATGATGAGTAACGAAGTGTGCATGTCAAGTGTCTTAACACAGTCCAGCCTCAAGGCAAGTGTGTGATTCATTCTTTCATTTAGCAAATATTGAGTGGCCTCCCACATACCAGGCACTGTGCCACTTGTGGAGGGGCCATAGACAAAGAAGGGAAAGTTGCTACATACATGGAGTCCAGGTTTAATGGGGGTGGGGGAGTGAGGGGGGGTACCAACGATAAACAAATATACTATATAAATATACCTACAGTATGTGCGTATGTGTCACTTAAGCAGAGATAAATACTTTGAAAAAAATACAAGGTGAGGGAACAGAAAGAGAAGGGAATATTATTTTAGATAGGTCCCCTGGAGAGGTGACATTTGAATAAACACACTTGATTGAGCCAAGGAGGGAAACCATGCAAAGATCTGAAGAGTCTAGGATTGATTGGTTGATCCAAGGAGGGGAAGTAGCAAGTGCAAAGATTCTGACGTAGAAGTGATTGTCAAGTGATGGAGGAAGAGTTTGGTGGCTGAAAGAGACGGAAAGAGAAAGGGATAGGTCAGAGATTAAGACAGAGGAAATAGGGAAGGCCAGACTCCGGCTTTTACTCTGAGTGAGGTGTGGACGTGCTGGAGGGTTTTGAGGATGGTGGCATGATCTTTGTTTTCCAGCATCACTCTAGCTGCATAATAGATCATAGAGGGGAGTGGTAGTAGCAAGACCAGTAATCAGAGCTTGGAGGATGGTTTGGATCAGCAAAGTGGTAGCAATGTTGGAACAAATTTCAGGTCTTGAAGGCAGAACCAATGGGATTTGCTGATCGTTTCACACGTGCAACAAGAGCAAAACGTGAAGAATTCCCCAAATGTTCTACCTGAGCAACTACACCAAAGGTGTCAATACAAAAAGAAATGGCTATGGGAGAGGCAGCTTTGATGGGAGAAGGGGAGAAGTTCAGTTTTTCCAAATTTGGCTTTTTTTTTTAAGATTATTTGAGAGCGAGCATGAGCAGGGAGGAGGCTCAAACAGGACCCTGAAATTATGACCTGAGCCCAGATGCTTAACCAACTGAGCCAGCCAAGCACCCCTAGTTTTTGGTTTCAATTGAATGCATGAAGGGGAACACAAACTTGGAAATGTAGGCTGGGCCCCCAGTTTTGAATGCCCTGACAGATTCAGGAAGGTCAGTGGGCTGATCCAAGTTGGTGATATTCACGTCAAGACCATTATAGTAGAGCTTTGGATTACGGAGAGACCATTATAGTAGAGTTTTGGATTACAGAGCTCTGGATTTATTGCTGGATCAATTACCCCCAAAACTAGTTACTTAAACATTTCATCTTATTTTCTGTAGGTCACTAAACCAGGCACTGCTTGAATGGGTCCAGTTTCAGGGTCTCTTGAATGTATGAAGATGCCAGTGGGGAAGGATCTGCAGTCCTTGGCAGGCCTGGGTTCTATGCACATGCTTGCCTGGATCCCACCTTGCTACGTGGACGTTTCCCATTGATAGCTTGCTTCATCAAAGCCAGCCAAGGAATAAAACAGGTATGAATGGAACTAGCAAGAGAACAAATTTGGGGGTCAATTCTCCAGTGACTTACCCTCTTTCATGTTTTCTGTTCATTTGAAGCACTAAGTCCAACACACTCAAAGGGAGGGAGATCACATGTGGAGTCAATAGCAAGCTCTAGCTTAGAAGGCACAATATAAATGGCCCAGTGTGAAATCCCATCTTTCCTGAGTGAGACAATCTTAAGACAACATATATTAAATTGAGGCAGGGGAGTGGTAAGAGTTAGATGAAACTAGATTGGCCATGTATCTTAGACCAATCTAGAATTTCCCATGGTTAAATAGTAAAAACATGTAAATCAAGTATAGCCCTAATCATATACACGGATCTCACAAATCACTGGACCTGTGCTTTAGTGTACCTGTTTAGAAATGCCTGCAGAATGTACAAGTGTGCGATCAGCCCTCCTTTTTCTCTGCCCCTGGAGTTTGACCCCTGTAGACACGATTGCTACTGATTATCCATGGTTCAATGTTTACCTCCATTAATCAAACACAAGAGCATTTTTGTTTTAAGAATTTTATTTTCTCATCCAGATAGGAATGATAAAAGCTAAAAATTTTTACCAAGTTTAACCATAATCCCGGATTCTCCAAAATGGGCACAGGCCTCTAGACAATCCTCAGGTTACACAAAACCTTTTTGAGACAGATTCAACCAGAACTATCACTCTTTCTCAGGGAAGCACAGGATCAATCTTTTCCAAGACTTGGAGTCCAGCTCCATAGTTGAGAAATTCCTTTAAAAAAAAATTATAATCAGTATTTAATTCTTATGTAAAAAGCTACTTGTTTGGGATATGGGTGGTACCGATACATCCTACTCTTTGTCTTAATTTTCCCCTCCTGTTTTACCACCACTTGAGAAGTGGGTTCCCAGGTTACTCCCCAGCAGGCAAACTCAGTACCTCTATGGGGGAACGTTTAATCACCTTTAAAGAGGGTGGATACTTAGATAATGCCATTTGCAGAAACCTCACCTGCTACAGGTCAGAATGAACCAAGCTCATCAGGCTGCATCTACGTACTGTCCTGTGGCTCACAGGGCTCCTGACCTGTAGAAAGTTAGCAGGTCCAACAAGGTAAGGAACCTGATTCCTGGTGGGGAGAAAACCAACCAAGCCCAAACGCCACTTAAAAACACTTAAAACACACACACACAGCACAAGTTAGCGGTAAGCAGAAAACAGAGAAGTTATCTCTGGGGCCAATGCATCAGACAAAACACTGGCTAAAGGTTCAGTTCGATCAACATGGTCGATCTGATGGGGAAAAAAGTTATGTCATCAATTGCGATGGCCAAATTTGAGTTAGAGCAGAACACCGGGCACAGACAGTCCCGTATTTAAAATAGGATGCTGCCTGGCTGGCTCCGAAGAGCATGTGATTCTTGATCTTGGGGACAGGAATTCGAGCTTCACGCTGGCTGTAGAGATTACTTAAATAAACTTCAAAATAGGAGTTGTTATCTCTCCTATTTTCCAGATCCCGTCTATTCAGCCACATGGACATCACTTACCAACATCTCATTCCTGGTCTACTCGAAGTCTGCTTTCCGCCAACAGTAACTCTAAAATGAAAAAACAAACATGAGCTCCCATCAGCTAGATGCTCAAGGGAAGTGAGGGACGAAGGAGCTACTCAAGTTGGCATATCAGACAGAAACTGGCTTAGGAAAGTTAGATCAACATGGTCGATCTGTTGGGGAAAAAAGTTCAGTCATCATATATGCCAGTAGGAAAAGCTCCTGTTCTCAGGTGTTAGATTTTAACGCAAAATGCCATCACCAAAAACCCGACTTACAGGAACACTCTGACACCAGTTTGATGACAAATCTGTCCCCCAATAAGTCCTGCCCTTAAGGTGCCATTCCTGGACTCAAGCAAATTAAAATGGTACACAGCTGAGAATTGGTGGTTGGGTCAACCAAAAACACAAATTTAAAAAAAAAAAAAAAATCCTCATGTGGGGTGCCTGGATGGCTGGGTCGGTAGAGCATGTGACTCTTGATCTCTAGGTTGGGAGTTTGAGCCCCAGATTGGGTGTAGAGTACTTTAAAAATTTTTAGCTAAAATATTCTCCTTGGGCGCCTGGGTGGCTCACTGGGTTAAGCCTCTGCCTTCAGCTCAGGTCGTGATCTCAGGGTTCTGGGATGGAGCCCCATATGGGGCTCTCTGCTCGGCAGGGAGCCTGCTTCCTCCTCGCTCTCTGCCTGCCTCTCTGCCTACTTGTGATCTCTGTCAAATAAATAAAATCTTAAAAAAAATATATATATATTCTCCTTTGTAGAGGCCACTTTTAAGCAGTAGGTTCAAGCAATGGAAACCGGAATGAACTTACCTGGGCCCACAGTAACCACCTGGTTGAAGGCAAACAAGCCCTTTCGGTGACCCACCTCAAAATACCTGTAAGCCCTAGATGACGGATATGAGCTACTTAAAACTGAGCACAGGTACCAAAAAAGGAAAATTCCATTCATTCCCATCCCTTCTCGCCTTCCCCCTTCACTACAGCCCCCAGCTATGCCTCCTGGCAGTTTAACCAAAGAACATCTCTTGTTCTGCCTCTAGCAAATTCTTTCCTCCACCTGCCCGCGCCGCCAGCCTCTGCTTGGAAACGTACAGTATGCTCAAGAAAACGGTCTATCAAAAAAAGGCCTCACATGGGAAGAAACGGGATCCAAAAATGTGTTTTCAGGAGCATTCAAGAGACCTTTAAAGAATCAATATCTATTCACTTTAAAGAGATTTTCCCACCTTGAGGAATTCTTTTTCCTAAATCTGTTTTCACCTTAGTCTAAAAGATACGTTAGAACCGTGATAAAATGAAGTGTCCTGCGCACCTTACTTACAAGTAAAATTAGCTAAGGCTGAATCTCCATTCTTTTCCAAGTTTGCCCAGCACACGAAGAGGCTCCCAGACCACGCGTTTCCTACGACAGGCCAGGATACAAATGCTTACGCCGGAGATCAGGAGACGAAAGGCTGCAGAGCTCTACGGGGGGCTCTCTTGAAGGCCCAGCAGCGACCCCCTCCTCTGGGATCCATTCTGTACCCTCCGATCGCGCCGACCTGCGAACCAACAAAGAAAGGTACCCATCGCCATCTTCTCACGGTTGGGATCGGAACATGGCGGGGCCTCCTGAGGCCGGTGTGATCAGAACTAACTGGCCAATGTTCAAAGACATCAGCATTGTCGATCTGATGGGGAAAAAAGCGAAATCATCATTTACACCGGCCAAGGACCAGGTCCGCACGGAGGCGCGGATTTTTCCAGTTCTAACTGGTTTCCCCGACGCCTATTTAGGGTCAGAGCAGAGGGAGCCAGAGGGAAAAGGAGGAACAGAGATCTTGAAAGACGAACAGCAGTGTCTCCACTCACCACATACAGCAGCAAACGCGGGTTGCCGGGCCCGCACCACAACGGATGAAGCGCAGCCGAGAGGACGTAAAAGCGAGCGAGCCGAAGACGCAAAAGAAAGAAAAGAACCCCAGACTTCTCTTATATAACCAGGGGAAGCTCTCGCGCCTGCGCACTGCACTCGAGGAGCTTCCCCTTCCGTCCCGCGGCACGCGGGGGCCCTCTGGGAAATGTAGTTTCCGAGCCGCCCGGCCCCAGGCGATCTAATGGTTGTCAAGGCCGCTCTAGCCCCGCCCCCTTCGCCGTACACTCGGGGCCACCGGGGCTCGTCGGCCTCGCCGCCATGTCGCGCTTCGCACGCACTAAGCCGCCTGCCGGGTTCCCCCTCCTCCGGGGCGGACTGAGGCCTGCGACGGCCTTGGGCACTGTTAACCCTCCCCCCGAAAGCCCCTCCCCTCAGCCGCGTCCACCCGAGCCCGCCGGTCCCGCCGCCGGGGGGAGCTAGGTGACGCCAGCCGGCCGATCAGCCGCGCGGGCAGTGCCACAGAGCCCGGCCCCCTCGCTAGCAGCCCCGAGGTCCCCTCCTCCTCCCCCACCTCCCTCCTCCGCCTCCCGGCCGCCCGCCCGGCCCCTCGCCCCGCCCAGTGTCTGCGGGGAAAGGAAACCGAAAGTGCGCTGCGCCGGGTGGGGCCGCGGACCTCCCTGGGCCCGAACCCGAGCCTCATTCGCGGCGGCGGAGGCGGCCGCGAGAAGATTTGTGGGAGCCGGGTGAGTGACCCCCGACCCGCGCCCTAGCCCCGCACCTGCTTCTGCCCGCCGCGACCCCCGGCGCCTGCGCCGCCCGCCACTGCCTCTGCCGCCGCTTCTCCCCGGCGTCCTCTTCAGTCCCCCGCGCCCCGTACCCGCCTCAGCATCCCCGCCGCCGCCTCAGTACCCCGCCACCCCCTCGTTGCCCCGTCTCCCCATCATCCACCTCAGAGTCCCGGGTGCCCCCCTCACAGCCGCGTTATCCTCTTGGCGCCCCCCCATCGCCGCCTCTGCCTCCGACTCCCTCAGTTAGTTCTGCCCTCTACCCCCATCTCTGCCCTCACTTTCTGCCCCATCCGCCCCCTTCATCTTCCTCGGTCCTTACCTGCCATCGCCTCCTTCACCCCCAGCTTTAACCCTCAGTACCTGCGTTCCCCATCCCTTTCAGGACCCCCCTAGCTGAGCTCACCCCGACCCTCTTCTTCTGGAGGCCCCCCTACCTCCTCTGCCATTCCCGGCCCAGCCTAGCCATAGCACCTTTTTCGTGCCACCGCACGACCCTGACTCCTCCTGGACCCCCTAATACGTCCATCAGGACCCCCTGGGCTCCTGGGTGCCCGTGATTCCTCCATCCTTCTTTCTAGTACCTTCTTGGGACCCTGCAGAACCCCCCCCCCCGCCCCCCGCCCCACCGCCATACGGACCCCTGGCCTCGCATTTCAGTCTCTTCCACACACACCCCCCCTTGGTAATTACCATTCTCCTCTGATTTGACCCGTCTACTAGCTTGACCATCACTGATTTTCTTCTTCCTACCCTTTTAGGCCTTGACTCCCAAAGAAACCCACTTTAGTCTGCTTTATTTCATGGCATTTCCTGTTCTCTTTGCTCCTCCCTTTGCTTTCTTTTTTGTTTTTTTTTTCCCATTTCTTTTACCCCAGAAAATTTCTGAGTTTCTGTTTCAGTGTTTTCAGCAAGAGAAAGAAGGCATTTTCTCCTCAGAATTTTTTTTTTTTTTTTTTTAAATTAAGGGCGGCGGGAGAAGACCCGAAATACTGAATCTGCACTTGAGAGCTAGCTAGGTTTGATGTGATGGGGAAAGAGATTCACCCACAATATTCCCAGCAGGAAGGAAACGGACTCCTTTTCTGATGGGGATAAAAGCTATTCCTCATATATTGCCAAATCTATTCACAGTTTCCAACTATGAATATTTTAAAACTCAGTGAGAGGGACAGTCTCAAAAATCCCTTTGCTGAGGGCTCTGAGTCACCCACTCTTTCCCTAGCCCCAGCTCATGTGATGTGTGTGAGTTGCACTGAGAAGTTCCCTTAAAGGGGCTTCCTCGTCCTCTTATAGGATCACTGTCAAAAACCTTTAAGGTAGAAGAAAGAGGAGAGGGAAAGAACTAAAGATTTCTAGCTGGTCTGGGGGAAACAGCGTCCTGTAGAGGCTAAGCCTCTGGTTATTGAAACATGTAATTTCCTTCTCTTGATTCAGTAGAATAGAGGGCTTAATCAGTTTGGCTGCATTCCAAAGAATAGGATAAGGGATAACTGCTCACTAATTATTTACAAACTATAGAATTCGGTAAGCTACAGAGTACTGTGTAATATAAATGCTGGGTGGGGTGGTGAATACATGGTTTTTGGATTAACAAAAACGTACTGTTTTCTGTCCTGGAAACAATATTTGTCTGCTTTATGGGAGAGGAAAGTGAAACCTAGCAACTGGTTAAGTACTTGGCCAAAGGCATAAACCAAACAGTAGTTTTAAATGGGAATTGATGAACTCCTGCCCCAGTGAAGTGCAGGGATAAAGGGAAAGGGGAGTTTGAAATCATCTAAATTGTGAATTTAACATTTTATATCATATTTGGGCATTCACAGAGTTGAACACTCACACCCATGATTAAATCCGTATTTAACTCTTAGTTAATAGATCATTAAGATGTAGAGGCAGAAGGACTGGCTTGATGCTATTTTGGGTTTTTTTCTGCTAGATACGGTATTTCAAGGGCTCTGATCTCTCTCAATCTGTGCAGATTTACAGATAACTGAAAGTAACGGGAACGTGAAGGAATTCATGTAATTCAGACATGGAGGACAGAAGACCTTGCTTGGAGGCCAGGCCAAGGAATCCCAGGAATCCCTATACTAATCACAGAGGTGAGCAAGATTTTCTACCTAATGGGAAGGAAATTGAGTTCTGTATGAATGAGTAGGCCCACCTAAGACTGACAGCATCTCTCCAGTAAAGAATGGCTTATTCCTTAGCCATAGCATGAATGACTCAAAAAAATAGCCTCTCCTTTCCCTAAGGGAGCTGATGAATGGGTACAGTTCACTTTAACAAAGGTAGTGTAAGGTGTCTGAATTGGAAATAACGCTGATTTAGAGCAATACCACCCAATAGAAAAAAAACATAATCAAGCCAAAAATGTAGTTTTTAATTTTCTAGTAGCATCATTAAAAAAAAGCAAAAAGAAACAGATGAAATGCGTTTTTGAAATTTAACACTAATGTAATAAAATTTAATACCTATTTAAATGAGTATATCCAAATAATGTCATTTTATTGTAATAATTGAATACATGTATTTTATTATTATAGAACTTTATTAATTTCAGTATTTTTACCTATTCCCCCAAATACTTAAATAGTATCATCTTAAGGTGGTATCAGTATAAAGAAATGAGATATTTACCCTATTTTTGGTATCAAGTCTTCAAAGTTACGTATGTTGTTTTACACATCTTTTTTTTTTTTTTTTAAAGATTTTATTTGTTTATTTGACAGAGAGATCACAAGTAGGCAGAGCAGCAGGCAGAAAGAGAGAGGGAAGCAGGCTCCTTGCTGAGCAGAGAGCCCGATTCGGGGCTTGATCCCAGGACCCTGAGATCATAACCTGAGCCGAAAGCAGAGACTTAACCCACTGAGCCACCCAGGTGCTGCATGTTGCTTTACACATTTTAATCAGACCAGCCACATGTAAGATTCTTAACATCCATACATGTTAGTGGATATGTATGTGATAGCATGTGTCTAGAACCCTAGTCACCAAAGCAGTTAGTTCTGAAAGCATCACTACTGTTATGATGATTGTTTCTTTAGAACTTTCTAAAACAAAACCAAATGGATTCTTGCTTTTCCCTAAGTTTATAGTATGTCACCGAGTTTAGCTGTGAAACAAATGAGAAAGAATTGTTGAATTTTATTTTATTAGCTGCATGAATGTTGAAAGAATGAGAAACAGCACAATTTTTCATTCTTTAAAACATCAGGTCTTTCAGATCAAAATAGTAGAAGGAGGACTTTTTTCTGATATTTTGACTTTGAAAAGTAAATAAGAAAGTAACACTTATAGAATTTAGGTTTCAGTAATACAGTATTTATATTTTATCAAATGTTCCTTTGTGGGGCGCCTCGGTGGCTCAGTGGGTTAAAGCTGCTGCCTTCGGCCCTGTCCTTTGTGTTGTCACAATAAGATTTTCTCTACAAAGTACAAAACAAAAAGTGTACAAAAATGGATTTAGCATCTGATGTCATGAAATGGTATGATCATCTTGACTGTGATGTGCGTTCATAACATTTTTATCTTCATATCATTGTATACAATCTTATTTGTTTTTAAAATCTCCAAGTATGGGGCGCCTGGGTGGCTCAGTCATTAAGCGTCTGCCTCTGGCTCAGGTCATGACCTCAAGGTCCTGGGAACGAGCCCCACATCGGGCTCCCTGATCAGCAGGAAGCTTGGTTCTCCCTTTCACACTCCCCCTGCTTGTGCTCCCTCTCTTGATGTCTCTTTCTGTCAAATGAATAAATAAAATATTTTCTAAAAAATAAATAAAAAATAAAATCTCCAAGTAATTCTCTTAAGTTGGGTCAGCTCCATCAATTTTATAGGAAATGGAAGTGAAAAAAAACTGGGCTTGGGTACGTTGCCCAAGTTACTTAAGAAATATGTGGCAGATTAAGGAAAACAAGTTCAGCTTCATCCACAGGGTGTTGTTAACTTTCATGTGTGGATTGGGTGTATCTCCTCCCTCCCCCAACAACTTCTTGTCTGGGATTGGTAGTAGATAATGCTATGTGGATGAACTTGTGCTTCAAAAGGGAGGAAAAACTTAAGTTTCGTTTTTGAGTTTCCTAAAACAAAAGTTCAGTTTCATTTTTCAGTTTCCTTTCCAACATACTAATTAGCTCAAAAACATTTTGCTAAAGGAAGCCCCATCATCCACTTTGCCGTCTGATGCTGGACAAATTTCAAGAAGCATTTCTCTTGTCCTTTTATCCCACTTGATGCCTCTGTCGCCTGTGACATAATTGTTTAGTGGTAGAACCAGTGACTCTAGAAGTTAGGAGGGTATTCCCAATAGAAAAGTATTACTAGTGCTGCTAGTAATAACATTAATGAGAACTTTTTATGTGTTAGGTACTCTACTAAGCATCTTATAAATATTTAATCTTTACACCCACGTAGATACTTAGGCTTAGAAAAATTATGCCACTTGGCCAAGGTTATATAGTGAGGAAGTATCGAGGACAAGATTTGGACCAGATCTGTTTGGCTTTGGAACTCAGGCTTTGGCAGTCATTTGGTATTGCAAAAAACTAGAAGCAATGAGCTAATCTTTTTGACCCTCTAAAATAATCATAGCTTGTGAGGACTAGATGAGATACTGCAAGTATTTGTTTTCTAGCATGTATTAGGCTACATGTTTGTAAGTTTTATTTATTTAAATAATCTCTACGTCCAGCATGAGGCTTGAACTCAGGACCCCAAGATCAAGAGTTGTATGCTTTTCACCTAAGCCAGTCAGGTGCCCCAACCAATGTTTATTCTTTTTCCATTTTGCACCTTCTGAAAAACAATGTTTTCATGATATATATAGCAACCATAGTAATCTGTTTTACACTTATTACATGACTTCATAGGAAACTTTCTTTGCAAAGAAAATAAGTTCCTTAGTTATTTTCGAAAATGAAGGTCTTCCATTATTGTCCTATTAGATTTCCTTGCACCTTCATTTTTGTGCTTATCCAATATTCTCATTGTCTTTAGGGCCTGTGGATGGAGAATTACCACCAAGAGCTAGAAATCAGGCTAATAACCCACCAGCCAGTGCTCTCAGAGGAGGAGCCAACCAGCCGGGAAGGCAGCCGAGGGCGACCAACCATGCTGTTCCTGTACGGCAAAGAGAAGAAAGGTTTGGGGCTATGGGCAGGAACCCACACCAGGGAAGGAGAAACCATGAGGGGCATACCAGTGATGAACCTCGAGGCCAAAGACGTGGTCAGGAAAATGATGCTAGGCGGAGAAATGGCAACCAGGAGGGAAGGAATCACAGACCACCATGGTCTGATGAAAACTTCCAACAGTGGTGGACCCCCCACCAAAAGCCTTCAGAACAGCCACAGCAGGTGAAGAAACTCGGCTACAAGTTCCTAGAAAATCTTCTGCAGAAAGACCCTTCTGAAGTGGTCATCACTCTTGCCACAAGTGTAGGGCTGAAAGAGCTCCTGTCTCATTCTGTTATGAAATCCAATTTCCTTGAGCTCATCTGCCAGGTTCTTCGGAAGGCTTGCAGTTCTAAAATGGACCGCCAGAGCGTTCTCCATGTCCTGGGCATATTGAAGAACTCCAAATTCCTCAAAGTCTGCCTGCCAAATTACGTGGTAGGGATGATCACCGAACCCATCTCTGATATTCGAAACCAGTATCCAGAACACATAAGCAACATCATCTCCCTCCTCCAGGATCTTGTAAGTGTCTTCCCTGCCAGCTCTGTGCAGGAAACTTCCATGCTCATTTCCCTCCTGCCAGCTTCTCTGAATGCCTTGAGAGCCTCTGGGGTTGACATAGAAGAAGAGACAGAGAAGAACCTGGAAAAGGTGCAGACCATCATTGAACATCTGCAGGAAAAGAGGCGAGAGGGCACTTTACGAGTGGACACCTACACGTTGGTGCAGCCTGAGGCAGAAGACCATATTGAGAGCTACAGGACCATGCCCATTTACCCTACTTACAATGAAGTGCACTTGGATGAGAGGCCATTCCTGCGTCCCAACATCATTACTGGAAAGTATGATAGTACTGCTATCTATCTGGATACCCATTTCCGACTCTTAAGAGAAGATTTTGTTAGACCCCTACGAGAAGGCATTTTGGAACTTCTCCAAAGCTTTGAAGACCAAGGCCTGAGGAAGAGAAAGTTTGATGACATCCGAATCTACTTTGATACCAGGATTATCACCCCCGTGTGCTCATCATCAGGCATTGTCTATAAGGTGCAATTTGACACAAAACCGCTCAAATTTGTCCGCTGGCAGAATTCCAAGCGATTGCTCTATGGATCTTTGGTGTGCATGTCCAAGGACAACTTTGAAACATTTCTTTTTGCCACTGTGTCTAACCGGGAGCAGGAAGATCTGTGCCGAGGTATTGTCCAGCTGTCCTTCAATGAGCAGAGCCAACAGTTGCTAGCAGAGGTCCAGCCCTCGGACTCTTTCCTCATGGTGGAGACAACTGCATACTTTGAGGCCTATAGGCATGTCCTGGAAGGACTCCAGGAGGTCCAGGAGGAAGACGTTCCCTTCCAGAGGAACATTGTGGAGTGTGACTCTTATGTGAAGGAGCCACGGTACTTGCTAATGGGGGGCAGATATGATTTCACTCCCCTAATAAAGAATCCCTCGGCCACTGGAGAATCTCTGAGGAATGCTGAGGGCTTGAGACATCAACGAGTGAACGTCTTAGACCCCAGTCAGTGGCCCTCAAAAGAAGCCTTGAAGCTGGATGACTCCCAAATGGAAGCCTTGCAATTTGCTCTCACGAGGGAACTGGCTATTATTCAAGGACCTCCTGGAACAGGTAAGAGTTTTTCAGAGCATATGACATCTGCCCTATGAGATAGGCAAGAGAGGCTTGCTTGACTGTAGGTTTCTAGAGTATCTTGATTAGAGACATTCTCCTAAAATGGGCATTAGACTTACCTATGAAGTAGCTGTTCATGGTGACCTTCCTTCCGGTGGACATCCGTTGGTATGCATAGTAATAAAAATCACAAGGTTAGAGAAGACACCATGGGGTCAGACTCAGGAAGATGCATGACCTTTGCTTCATTAAAGGCTATATTAATTTGTATTTGATATTTTTTTAATTTTTAAAACTTACTTATTTTAGAGAGAGAGAGAACAAGCAGAGGGAGAGGGACAAGCAGACTCCACCCAAGCACAGAGCCCAACTCGGGGCTCAGTCCCACAACCCTGAGATCAGAACCCAAGCCAAAACCGAGTCAGATGCCCAATTTACTGAGCCATCAAGGTGCCCCTGATTTTATGTTACCTTTTTTTTTTTTTTTAAGATTTTATTTATTTATTTGACAGAGAAAGAGAGCACAAGCCAGGAGAACAGCAGGGGGAGAGGGAGAAGAAGGCTCCCCACTGAGCAGGGAGCCTGATGTAGGGCTCAATCCCAGAACCCTGGGATCATGACCTGAGCTGAACGAAAGCAGACACTTAACTGACTGAGCCACCCAGGCACCCCAAGAACTGTGGTGGTTTTTGCTCACTATTTATTTCTTGCACCTATCCCAGTGCCTGATGCATATTAGGTAGTTAATACTTACTATTTAAGGAAAAACAGAAGGAAGAAATTGTTATTTATCCTGCTCTACTGAAGTCTTTAATTATCTTATATTGCATCCTCACTTACTCTGAGTTTTTTGAAGACAGTAGCTACCTTCTCAGCCTGACAGAGAGTAAGAATTTATCTGTTTATAGACTTAATTATTGGCCATTTACTAATGAGTCCCTAACTCTAACTTCAATGTTGATTTCTGTGAGTTTTCTCCTCCTATCACAAAGGCAAGTCTACTGTGATATATAGAAAGCATTTCTAAATAATTTGTTGCATGAGGGTACTGGCTAAAAAAATACCTTACAATTGTGAAAAAATATCTTAGAGCTGTGAAAAAAGAGAGAGGGGAGGGGGATTCTTTTTATGTGCTGATAGAGAACTATCTCCAAGGTACATTAAGTGAAAAAAGCCAGATGTGGAATAGTGAAAATAGTCTGCAACTGTTTCCATTTAAAAAAAAAGGGAAGGCTAGAGAAAGACTATATTCTTATTTGTTTGCATTTCCATAGAATGACTAATTCTAGAAAGTGACATGAGAAACTGGTAATATTGGCTGCTTCCGAGAGAAACTGGGTGGCTGGGGGCAGAAGAGTGTGGGAGCTTTTTGTAATATACCCATTTGTGCTCCTTGGATTTTAAACCATCTCACTGTAGGACTTCAAATTTTTTTAAAGATTTTATTTATTTATTTGACAGAGAGAGATCACAAGTAGGCAGAGAGGCAGGCAGAGAGAGAGGAAGGGAAGCAGGCTTCCTGCTGAGCAGCGAGCCTGACGCGGGACTCGATCCCAGGACCCTGGGATCATGACCTGAGCCGAAGGCAGTGGCTTAACCCACTGAGCCACCCAGGCGCCCCTCAAATTTTTTTAAATAATGATTTGCTGTAAATAATTAACTGTTCCTTCTAGGAAGTCTTTTAATTTTTTTTTTAACTCTCCTTTTTCCCTGTTTTTTTAGGCAAAACCTACGTGGGTCTAAAAATTGTTCAGGCGCTTCTAACCAATGAGCCTGTCTGGCAAATTAGTGTCCAGAAATTCCCCATCTTAGTTGTGTGTTATACTAATCATGCTTTGGACCAGTTTCTGGAAGGTAAGTCTAGGCAAAATTGTCCTCTATCAAGACATTTATCATTGAACTGTTGGCAACTTCAGTAGCTTTTTATTGTCTTTGAACTGAGTCCATAGTCCTTTCCATGACCTGCAGTGCTGTGTGTGGTCTGCTGTAGCCTAACTCTGAACATTATCTCCTACCTCTTCCCTTGTTCTCCCTTAGTCCAGCAACACCAGTTGTCTTCAATTCCTCCAGCTTCTCCCTTGGACCATGCTATTCCCCCCTCACTTTTTCTCTTTTCCTCTCTCGCCATGGTGACCTCATCTAGCTTGGTTGGCTCCAACTCATTCTTCAGGTGTCACCTTAAATATCTCTCTAGGTAGACTTTCCCAGTGGCCCCCAGACAAGGTTAAGTCTCCTTTTGTATTTTTTTCTTCAGAAACTTATTATGTATGTAACAATTTATTGTCTATGTTTTTACCCTAGGCTTTAAACACTATGAGATTGTTCCCGTTTCTTGATATATTCACAGATTCTGGCACATACTCGGTACTCAAAAAAATACTAATTGTGTTAATGAATAAGTACATGTTTTTCATTTTGCTTATAATATTATTTTCTAATCTATATCTTCCTTTAACCTAGAGTAAATCTTTTTTAGTCTTGGGATCTGTTTAAATATTAGATCCTCAAGAATTAGATCACTACCCCACCTGAACTAGGTAATGTACCCTGTTAGATACTTACAGCATCGTGGGCTTATAGTCTGTACTGTACTTACTGCTATTATGATAAACTGTGTAATGTGTAATCTTCTCTGCCAGACCGTGAGACATGAGAACAAATTAAGAACTGAGTCTGTGTTTTACCTGCTGTATCTTGAGAACCTAGCACATGCATGGCACATGGTGACCGATCAGCAACAGCCTGTAGAGTGAATAATAGAGAACATTTGCTAAGTGCTTACCTTGTGCCAGGACCTGCCTGGGAGCTATACAGCTGCACTCTCATTTGTTCAGACCATACCCTGTAAGGAAAGTATTTCTTGTCTTCAAGTCACAGATGAAGGACTGGAGTGCAAGAAACTTACCCTAGTTTATATAGCCACAGTGGTGAAATCAAACTTTGGGTCCCCAGTTGTCTGATTCTAAACCCTGTGTTCTTAAGCATCACACTACTGCTCTGCAGGTCATTTCATCTCTGGGGTAGAGTCCTGTAGGCCCCAGTTTGTTCCCTAAGGGAGCATCTGTGACAGCATCCCAAACACACAGAGGTCTCTCCTGAGAGAATCCAGCATAGCTTGTCTCACCTCTGCTGTGTTCTGCCCTGCCCCACAGGCATCTACAAGTGTCAGAAGACCAGCATCGTACGGGTAGGTGGAAGGAGCAACAGTGAAATCCTGAAGCAGTTCACGCTGAGGGAGCTGAGGAATAAGCGGGAGTTCCGCCGTAGCCTCCCCATGCACCTCCGGAGGGCCTACATGAGTGTGAGTTCTGGCTTGGGCTATCTGAAATAGTTCAAGGTGGAAATGTGCTAGAGAGCAGTGTCTGCCCGGGTACGCAGTCCAGAGATGACAGGGAGGCACTCCGCAGAGTGGCGAAGGACAAAGATTCCTTCCAACAGTCTACTCTGCTGGTCCCGTGGTGTGACCTTTGCCCTCATAGTCAAGGTGGAAAAAGGACAGAAAGCCCCCCAACCCCCCCAACAGCCCCTGCCAGGACCTTTTAAGGCCACTTCCCCAAACCACCAGCTGCCCTTGCTTACAGCCCATCTTCTAGCTGGACAGCAGTGTAGCCCAACAAAACTCTCAGTTCCAAAAAAAAAAAAAGCCTCTCAGTTCCTATTACCAAGAAAAAGAAGTGTCTGCAACAGTATCCTTGGCCTGTTTTTCTGCTGTATTATTTCCTTTTCTTACTGATAGTTAAGAGTCTTTTAGACATTTTAGATTGTAATCCTTTGGTTTTGAGACCACAATAATGTTGTTGGGAGTTGGTTTGTTGACTGGTCTATTTATTTATTCTCTCTTCTTGCTGTTCCTGTCTTAGCTTTGTTTTCTCTCACTAAAGGAACTGAGTTTAGGAGATGATGGTACTTCTTCCTCATTTCTTTCTCCCTGTTCTTGGCAGATTGTGACACAAATGAAAGAGTCAGAGCAAGAGCTGCACGAAGGGGCCCAGACCCTGGAGTGCACCATGCGCGGTGTATTACGGGAACAGCACCTGGAGAAATACATCTCTCCCCAGCATTGGAAAAGCCTGATGAATGGACCAGCACAGGTAGGTCATCCTGTGGGTTCTAAGCATCTCTCTTGCCTCAGGACTTGGAGCGAGTCTCCAGCAGAAGCAGCCATCCAGAGCTTTAGCTGTTTTGATCTGATGCTGCCATAATGTGAGAAGTACTTTTTCATGAGGAGAGGTGGCTGAGTATGGTAGTCAGGAGCAAGACTTGAGAGCCGGCTTGCTGGATATGAATTCTCGTTTTGCTCTAGGCAGGTTACTTAAATTTTCTGTGCCCATTTCCTCTTTTATAGAGTGGGGATGATGATAACATTAAGTTGAGCCATATGAAATTGCTAATATTTGTAAATTTGACTTGCAAAAATGGCGGTTTCTTAGAGATCAATGTAATTCTTACGGGAACATTATTTGGATAAGCAAGTTAATATTTGTAAACCACTTAACATAATTAGTGTGCTCTAAGTGATTGTTAAGTAAAACAAAATCGTAACAAGGCAACATAGTACATCTAGAGAGCCTTGAAGTCAGCAAACCTAAGTCATACAAATTGACTGTGTGCCTTGGCCAGTGTGACCCTCAGGTCTCCCAGCAGTTAAATGGGTAATAATAACGCCTGCGTTCAAGGGATATTCTAAGAACTAACTGACGTGATTTCTGTAAATTGGCTGGTCAGGAACCCAGTGAAATGGTAACTCTCTTATCAATGAGTTGGTGACTTCTAGGGTTACAAACCCAGAAGCCTGAAGGGGTCAGTCAGGATCCATAAATGACTAAAGCAGGCTAAATATGAGACACTGGGAAGAGAGGGCTTGACAGACTGGAAAAGAAGTGGTGGCAGTCCACTTCCAGCCATTTGTTGCCTTTTTCGAATGCAGGCTCATTGCCATAGGTCCTGATTTTATCTAGAGAGGAAATTTTTATTTTTAAATTTTAGGCAAGACATGTTTAATGATCCGGTTGCCCAAGGCTTTCCAAACTATCGCCTCTAAATTTTAAGGGAACTACTTTTGGTCCTTCACAGAAACCTTTCCTTTACTCTGTCATAGAATTCTCATGACTGATAATTATTCCTTCCTCAGGATAGCGAGTGGATTTGCTTCCAGGTCTGGAAGCAATCCATGATGCTGGAGTGGCTGGGCCTGGGTGTTGGTTCCTTCACCCAAAATGTTGCTCCAGTGGGACCTGAAAATACAGGTAAGAGTGCATATCTACCTAGAACCACATCTCAAGGTGCAATATGGTAAAGACCAGAGAGTAAAACTCAAAAGTAATACCTAGGATGTATAAAGAGCTATAATCGGTCAGAGAGGGGCAAGTAATAGCTTGATAGGAAAATAGATAAAACATATTTTACTCACACATCACAAAATAGGACATTCTTTTTTTTTTTTTTTTTTTTTTTAATTTTTTAAAATTAACATATAATGTATTTGCTTCAGGGGTACAGGTCTGTGAATCATCAGTCTTACACAGTTCATAGCACTCACCTTAGCACATACCATCCCCAGTGTCCATCACCCAGCCACCCTATCCCTCCCCCCTACCCCCCAGCAACCCTCAGTTTGTTTCCTGAGATTAAGAGTCTCTTACGGTTTATCTCCCTCCTGAACCCATCTTGTTTAATTTTTTTCCCTCCCTACTCCCCACGACCCCCCAGCCTGCCTCTCAAATCATATCAGAGAGATCATAGGATAATTGTCTTTCTCTGATTGACTTATTTCGTTTAGCATAATACCCTCTAGTTCCATCCACATCGTTGGAAATGGCAAGATTTTGTTTTTACAAAATAGGAAATTCTGATGGTCAGTAAACAAAGAATGCTCATTAGAAATAAGAGGAACTAAAACCACAATGAGATGCTGTTATACACCAGATTGGCAAAAATTTAAGTTTGCTGTAACCCCACACTGATGAGAATATAGAGCAGTAGGAACTCTGCTAATGGGGATATTAATTGGCGAAACCACTTCATAATAATAGAAAAACTCAAATAGAAGGAACTCAAATGTTCATCAACATTTATACAATGGATGGATGAAATACTATCCATTCAGATCATAAAATACTGTACAACAGTGAAAAGGAGTGAGTCACAGTGTATATGGCAACGTATGAGTCTCTCAAAAATAGGCTGAATGGAAAGAGCAAGCTGTAGGAAAATATATACGATATTACTCCTTTGGTATAGAGCTCAAAAAAGTAAAAAAAAAAAA
Organism: Lutra lutra; assembly: GCF_902655055.1. Classification (NCBI taxonomy): domain Eukaryota; kingdom Metazoa; phylum Chordata; class Mammalia; order Carnivora; family Mustelidae; genus Lutra; species Lutra lutra. Next base: position 132,257,255 of record NC_062286.1, on the reverse strand, counting down.
AAGAGAGAGAGAGAGAGAGAAAACAAAGCCAAAACTAGAGGATGTATTATTTAGAGGTGTGTATACATTATAAATGTAGTAAAGTTATTTTAAAAAAGAAAGGTAGGGGGCAAGATAGGAGCAGTAAAATTCAGATTAGACAGGCCCACAAGGGTCTTCAAGAAATGGCTGATTTTTCCTCTTAAATTGGGTATGAGGTACCTGGATGCTCATTTTATCAAATTTTATTATCTTTTAAATTGTCCATTTACATTGCATACCTCTCTTTTGTATATTTGACATAAGTAAAATCTTTCTTAAAAAGGGATACATTTCGGGGTACCTGGGTGGCTTAGTCAGTTAAGCCTCTGCCTTCAGCTCAGATCATGATCCCAGAGTCCTGGGATCAAGCCCCGTGTCCAGCTTCTTGCTCAATAGGGAATCTGCTTCTCCCTCTCCTTCTGTCCCTACCCCTGCTCCTTCTCTCTCTCACTCACTCTTAAGTAAGTAAATAAAATCTTAAAAAAGTGGGGGGATACATTTATACGGTATTTACAAATACCATGAAAAAGTACCTAAGTCTCCCTCCCTGATTTCTCCCAGTTTGGCCAGCTAGAGGTAACCGCTTAACCCCCTTGAGAATGTCTTCATGCATCTGAGCTCTTCTTAGTGCCTTCTGCTATTTTTTGGCTTGAAGCGTTTCACCACTGTCCTGCCTGCTTTCCTCCTAGCCCAGGCAGAAGGGGAAGAGGAAGAAGAAGAAGGGGAAGAGGAGGGTTCATTGATAGAGATTGCAGAGGAGGCTGACCTAATTCAAGCAGACCGGGTGATTGAGGAGGAAGAGGTGGTGAGGCCCCGGCGGCGGAAGAAGGAAGAGAGTGGGGCAGTCCACGAGTTGGCTAAAGTGCTTCTGGCCATGAGGCTAGACAACTATGGCCCCGGAACAACAGCTGGGCAGGAGCAAGCTGCAGGAGAGTGGGAGGTAAACTCACTTGCTCGTGTCCTCTGGAATCCCTAACAGAATGGGGAATGGGAGTTCACTTACTCCTGCCAGGTGGGCGGGGGTTAAACTCCTCTGAAACAGGTCTGAGAACGTCTGTTCTGGTTAGAACTGCAGCCTCTCATTTTCACCTACTTCTGTTACAGCATTGTATTCACTTTGTCCTCACAGTTAACTTAATTTCCCCCTTTTACAGCCTAGCCATAGTATAAGGTGGGTCCAGTTCCCAAGAGTATAAAAATTCTGGTGTTTCAGAGGGTCCTTGTCAAGAAATTCCAACTTAGAAAAACAGGAAGCCAATAGTTCTCTTGAACTTCGGGAAAAATCCTTCACGTGTGGGTCAGATCAGTCACTTAGGATCTCAGTGCTTGGTGCTTTTGTGGACATTATCTTCTCAAGTACAGATAAGCCTATGAACAATACATTAAGACTTCAGAGAATTCAAGTAAAGCAGAATGAAGCAAGCTATACAGGCTGGATGGAATCTCATCCTTCATTCACCCTGGAATTTGATGTTTCTCTTTAAGCCAGAATGGTGTGTGAACACCTAGACTTTTCTTCTGGTACTTCCTTTGGTAGAACCCAATTCGTCCTCAGAATTTACCATGCTTTGCTATGACAGTAGAGGACTGGATACTCAAAATGACATTTTCAGACCTCCACTGATGATTTAAGGGACCTTCAAAGGCAACTTTGGATGTAGTTATCACTGGTCTGCTAGCTTTGAACCTGATCTTCTAGTTCAGGTCAGCATCACTGTACATGCTGGATGAAGTCTGATCCCGGTACGTGGAATTACGGATTGGGCGTCTCTCTGCCACATGGCCTTAGGAGGAGTTGATTTGTTTGGTTTTGAAGTGGGGGGAGATACAGAACACTGTGACAGTCATCTTTCATGCCAGTCCTTCTAAAGGCTCATGGCCTCAGTCTTAGTACAGAGCCGGGGAGAGCACTTTCTACTAAATGGTGCCTTTCACCTACTTGTTGATGGTACTTTGATGGCGTTAAGACCATCTTAGCAGGCCCTTGTACAGCATTTGACAAGAAAGATTCATGTCTGCTACTTTCAGGACGAGTGTTATAGGAATGAGAAATAGAATGTGGTCAACAGACAGTCAGTGGTACCTATCGTCAGCAGCGTTCCAAAGTGCTTTCCATGTATTTATTTCTTCAGTCAGTTCAGCAGCCCTATGAAGATGTACCATTATTCTTCTCATTTTATAGAAGGGGATGCTGAGGTACACAGAGGCCCACAACGTAGTAAAAGGTAGATGGGGCTTTGAACCCAGGCAGACTATCTCCAGAGCCCTCGTTTAGCCACTTTTCACTGGAGTTGGGAGAGTGAGAGACATTCAAAGTTCTTCCGAGGGGGCACCTCCTTTTTTAATGTGCTCTGGCCCCCACCTTGGTCTTAGAATTGGGCCCACCTCTGCTCAGATGGTAACCCTGGCTGGTATTGATGTCCATAGACCCAGCGCAGCCAGAAAAAGAAAATGAAGAAGAAAGTGAAGGTTGAACTTCGCAAACTGAACACCATGACTGAGGCTGAGGCCAGTGAGATCCAGGATGTTTGGCAGCTGGACCTGAATTCTCGGTGGCAGCTCTATAGGTATGTTGCCTGCTCCCCATGCCCTCCCCCAGCCAGCTCATGTGATTTCCCCACAGGGTTCTTTTGCTGTTCTGGAACATGACCCCCCATTGCTTCACCACGACTTTCAATAGTGTTAACTGATGATTGGTTGCATGCCCCACTGAGCTGAGTGCTAGGGTCACAGCCATGGGATAAAACATACATTCAGCTCTACCCTTATGGAACTTAAAGTTGTCCAGGGAAACAAATTAGTTGCACAAATAGTTACAAGTAGTCATGAACACTAAGAAAGAAAGAAGCAAGGAGTACTAAGAATATTAACATGGGGTCTGAGCTGGTCTGAGGTGTCTAGGAAAGTGACATTGGAGGCAAGATCTGAGGGATTAGTAGACATTAGCAAGGTCAGCAAGAAATGGGGAGCAGATGAAGTCATGGAGACCATATGCATAAGGCGTTGACCTGGGAAGGAATATGACCATTTGAGAAATGGAAAGAAGGCAGCCAGCATGGCTGTGGCTCAGAGAAATGGAAAGTGAGGTCAGAGAGGTGGGCAGGGGCCTGACCACAGGGCCTCATGGGGCAAAGATGAGGAGCCTGAATTATCAGAAGCCACTTTTCGAAGTGTATTGAAAAGCCGTTGGAACATTTTACAGCAGAATAGTTAGTGAGTTAGTGACGCAATCTGTTTTACTTGTAAACCAAGACTGAAGAATTAGGGGAAGGGACTCAAGAATGGGGCAGGGAGAATTTGAGAGAAATTCTTGGAAGCTTTTTGAAGTCCCTTACTCTCTTCTCAGTAGGTAACGTCTGTTCTTTATCCTACTCCCCTCCTTAGCTCCTGGTCACCTATGTACATGTCTCTGCACGTCTTTCTGTCGGGCATGTTGGACTCTTGGGTCCCTGTAAACCTGGGTCTCTCCTTCCTCTCTCTCTCTGTGGTCTGTAAGCTCCTCAACAGTCTAAGTTCCACTTCATACACACTGAAGGGGGTTCCTCCACCTTCTCAAAGAGCACACATCTTCCTCTCTCCCCTTCTTCACATTCTCCAGGCTGTGGCTACAGATGTACCAGGCCGACACCCGCCGAAAGATCCTCAACTATGAGCGCCAGTACCGCACGTCAGCAGAGAGGATGGCGGAGCTGAGGCTCCAGGAAGACCTGCACATCCTGAAAGATGCCCAGGTTGTGGGAATGACAACCACAGGTGAGAAGGTGTGAGGAGCTCAACCTGACCCAGCCATTCACTCCTAGCGCCAGGCTCCTGTCGGACTATCTAGGACAGGTAAAGAGGAGCTTCTGTAGCAGGTTAGAGGGAAAAGGCCACGAGAAGCTCCTAAAGCAAGCTGCGTGTAGGCGACCGATGGGGATGTGTTCCCGCTTGGCTCCTGCATTCGGAACCCCAGCAGTGACCCACGTGGGTGTGATGCTCTGGAGACCAGCCAGCAGCCCTTGTTCTCTCATTCAGTGGTCAGCACAGCCCTGGGTAGGTGGGAGGGCTCAGTCGCCACAGGGCACAGTGCCCGAGCTCAGGGGCCGCCTTTCTCTCCACCCCAGGTGCTGCCAAATACCGTCAGATTCTGCAGAAGGTGGAGCCTCGGATTGTCATTGTGGAAGAGGCTGCTGAAGTCCTTGAGGCCCACACCATTGCCACGCTGAGCAAGGCTTGCCAGCACCTCATCCTGATTGGGGACCACCAGCAGGTAGGTCAGGAGCCCCTAGGAGGTGGAAAGAGAGGACTGGGGGTGCACTCAGATGGAAGATGCTGGCCTCTTTGCTTCACCAGTCCGCAAGCTTTGTAGCTTTGTGTGATTGCTCCTCTCACCTTCCGCACTCAGTGTAATAGCAGGTGCTCTTGGATTTGGATGTATTTCAGAGGCAGGGTCGTTCATTTAACTGTTCCCTTTGCTACTTCTGTAATCTACAGTGGTCTTTTAAGTGGACTCTTCAAACAGTATGCTCCTTATTCCCCTACTTCCATTTTTATCTTCCTCTAATCCATTCTTTATAAAAGAGCCACCAAATTAAAAAAAAAAAAGTTAATCAGATCACGTCACTCTACACCTTAAGACCCTCCAGTGATTTGCATGAACTTCATGTAAAAATCAGGCTTCTTAAAGTGGCCTCTGCAGAAGCAAATATTCTCAGGTTCAGCCTGCTTCTCTGACTTCTCCTGTCACCATCTCATTTGCCCACCGTGTTCCCACTCCTGCCCTCCTTCCCGCTTCCTCTCATGGCTGGCTTTTCACATGAAAGGCAGCTTCCTCCATGCTGGCATCATCTCAGAGGTCACTCTTCAGAGAGGCCTATTTAAAGGAACTCCCACCCCTGGACACTCTGTCACATCACCCTTATTTCTTGCCTTTTTGGCCCTTGTGGCTCTTTATCCTTAGCTTGTCAGTACTTAGAGCAGTGCGTGGCGCATGTAAGGCACTTAAAAAACTTTTTTTTTTTTTTAAAGATTTTATTTATTTGACAGAGAGACAGTGAGAGAGAGAACACAAGCAGGGGGTTTGTGAGAGGTAGAAGTAGGCTTCCCACAGAGCAGGGAGCCCAACTTGGGGCTCAGTCCCAGGACCCTGGGATTGTGACCTAAGCCAAAGGTAGACACTTAATAATTGAGCCACCCATCTGCCCCTTAAAAAGCATTTTGATGGGTGAGTGGGTTGGTGGGTAGATGGATGGACAAAATATGTCAATACAGAGTTCTCAGACTTGTTTCTTTTCTCAGCTGCGCCCCAGTGCCAATGTGTATGATCTAGCCAAGAATTTCAACCTTGAGGTTTCCCTCTTTGAACGGCTGGTGAAAGTAAACATTCCCTTTGTCCGTCTGAATTACCAGGTGAGAAGCTGGACTTCTATTATTATCTACCAAATGTCCAGGAGAAGTCTCCTGGGAGCCTGCCAACTGCCAGTAAGGAAGGTCTCATAAAAATAAAACTAGTTTAAAAAAATAAATGAAATAAAATAAAACTGGTTTAAAAACTAAATAAGTAAGTAAGTAAGTAAATAAGTAAGTAAGTAAAACCGGTTTAGTAATGTGGTGACTGTCAGACTTCTTTTCTTTTCTGTTCCAAAATACCACGAGATCACCAGCGTTGAGTTTGTGTTGGACAAAGGAGCTGATTGCATTCTCTCTTTTCTTTTCTTTCTTTTTTTTTTAAAGCGTTCTCTTTTTTTTCTCTCTATTTTCACGTTACCTCCAGATTTTCCACCAGCAGCCTGGTCTTTGGAAAACTGTTCTCTGGCCGCGTTTCTAATGACACGCATTCTTGTTTCAGCACCGCATGCGCCCGGAAATTGCCCGGCTTTTGACCCCTTACATTTACCAAGATCTGGAGAATCATCCCTCTGTTCTCAAATATGAGAAGATAAAGGTGAGTCTGCCCTACCTGATGTTTTTGTGATGCTGTCAGCAACCTAGAGGGCTGTATTTCCTTAGGATGGAAAAGGGTTTTCAGAAGGGACTAGAGTCCGTTTTTTTTGTTTGTTTCTTTTTTTTTCTTAAGATTTTATTTGAGAGAGCGAGAGCATGAGCACGAGCAGGGGGAGAGGAGGAGGGAGAAGCAGGCTCTCTGCTGAGCAGGGAGCCTAATTCGGGACTTGATCCCAGGAGCTGGGATTATGACCCAAGCCAAGGCAGACACTTAACTGACTGAGCCACCCAGGCACCCCTAGAGGCACCTTTTTAAAAAATTAAAAAAAAAAATTTTTTTTAAGATTTTATTTTATTTGACAGACAGAGATCACAGGTAGGCAGAGAGGCAGAGAGAGAGAGAGGGGGAAGCAGGCTGCCCGCCAAGCAGAGAGCCTGATGCAGGGCTTGGTCCCAGGACCCTGAGATCATGACCCGAGCCGAAGGCAGAGGCTCTACCCACTGAGTCACCCAGGCTCCCCTAGAGACACCTTTCTTAAAAGCTTGTGATTAAGGGGAGAGATAATACAGAAGTTGAGACAGACGTGGGTGTTTGAATCCCAGCTCTGCCACTTAGTAGCTTTGTAACTTTTCAGCAAGTAATACCATTTCCGAATGTCAGGGTCTTCTGTATAGTGAGAATAACGGTTGCTGCCTCCTCTCATTATTGTTTTGAGGGAGATAATGTGTGTAAAGCGGTCAGCACAGTGGAGTGATGTAAGTTACCTCCTCTCACCATCTTCATCATCATAGCTGCTGCTTGTTTCCTGGACTATAATAGTTGGATGGTGGATGGGTGTTTTAAATATTTCTATCAAACAAATGTATTGAAAACTAAAATAGGCAAGTTCATTATCCATTTCCCGACTTACCATGGTCCCAAAAGCACGTGCTGAATTACTCCAAAATTAAAGGTTGTGGTACAAAATATACAGAAAGCCTTGCACGGTTCTCTCCCTGGAATAGGGTCAATGGCCAGTACATGTGAAGATAGAAGAAACTGCACGAGTGAGCCTCCTAACATATCATGTATTGTACTTTCTAGGGGGTCTCTTCCAACCTTTTCTTTGTGGAACACAACTTTCCTGAACAGGAAATCCAAGAAGGCAAAAGCCACCAGAACCAGCATGAGGCTCGCTTTGTGGTAGAACTGTGCAAGTACTTCCTGTGCCAGGAGTACCTGCCCTCCCAGATCACCATCCTCACCACCTATACTGGGCAGCTCTTCTGCCTGCGCAAACTCATGCCAGCCAAGACATTTGCTGGGGTCAAGGTCCATGTGGTTGACAAATACCAGGGAGAAGAGAATGACATCATCCTCCTCTCATTAGTGCGGAGCAACGAGGAAGGCAAGGTGGGTTTTCTCCAGATATCCAACCGCATCTGTGTGGCCTTGTCCCGTGCCAAGAAGGGGATGTACTGTATTGGAAACATGCAGATGCTGGCCAAGGTCCCCTTGTGGAGCAAGATCATCCATACTCTTCGAGAGAACAATCAGATAGGCCGCACGCTCCGACTGTGCTGCCAGAACCATCCCGACACCCACACCCTGGTATCCAAAGCTTCTGATTTCCAAAAGGTGCCCGAAGGAGGCTGCAGCCTACCCTGTGAGTTCCGGCTGGGCTGTGGACACGTCTGCACCCGTGCCTGCCACCCCTATGATTCCTCACACAAGGAGTTCCAGTGTATGAAGCCATGCCAGAAGGTCATCTGCCAGGACGGGCACCGGTGCCCTCTGGTTTGCTTCCAGGAGTGTCAGCCTTGTCAGGTGAAGGTGCGCAAAATCATTCTTCGGTGCGGCCACGAACAGATGGTTCCTTGTTCCATGCCTGAGTCAGATTTTTGCTGCCAAGAGCCTTGCCCCAAGGTTCTGAAATGCGGGCACAGGTGCAGCCACCCCTGTGGTGAAGACTGTGTGCGGTTATGTTCGGAAATGGTCACCGTGAAACTCAAGTGTGGGCACAGCCAGCAGGTGAAATGTGGTAATGTGCAGGACCTCATGTATGACCTGCCAGTCAAATGCACCACCAAGTGTGGCACTGTCTTGGACTGCGGGCATCCTTGCCCTGGCTCCTGCCACAGCTGCTTCGAAGGGCGCTTTCACGAGCGCTGTCAGCAGCCCTGCCAGCGCCTGCTCATCTGCTCACACAAGTGCCAGGAGCCATGCATTGGCGAGTGCCCACCCTGCCAGCGGACCTGCCAGAACCGCTGTGTCCACAGTCAGTGCAAGAAGAAGTGTGGGGAACTGTGCAGCCCCTGCGTTGAACCCTGTGTCTGGCGCTGCCAGCACTACCAGTGCACCAAACTCTGCTCTGAACCCTGCAACCGACCCCCGTGCTACGTGCCTTGTACTAAGCTGCTGGCTTGTGGCCACCCCTGCATTGGCTTGTGTGGGGAGCCGTGCCCCAAGAAGTGCCGGGTCTGCCACCAGGAAGAAGTCACCCAGATCTTCTTTGGCTTTGAGGATGAGCCTGACGCCCGCTTTGTGCAGCTAGAAGACTGCAGCCACATCTTTGAGGTGCAAGCCCTGGACCGCTACATGAATGAGCAGAAGGATGACGAAGTTGCCATCAGGTTGAAGGTGTGCCCTGTCTGCCAGGTGCCCATCCGTAAAAACCTGCGGTACGGAACCAGCATCAAACAGCGGCTGGAAGAGATTGAAATTGTCAAGGAGAAGATTCAGGGCTCAGCAGGGGAAATTGCAACCAGCCAGGAACGACTTAAGGCTCTACTGGAAAGCAAGAGCCTCCTCCATCAGCTGCTTCCTGAAGATTTTGTGATGTTGAAGGAGAAGCTGGACCAGAAAAATCTGTCTGTGAAGGACCTGGGCCTTGTCGAGAATTACATCAGCTTCTATGACCACTTGGCTGGCTTATGGGATTCTCTGAAAAAGGTAAAGGTCTCAGAGCAGGAGAGAGTGGGGATTCGACTAGAACAGGTCCATAAGTGGCTAGCCAAGAAGCGTTTGAGCTTTACCAGGCAGGAACTGGATGACCTCCAAAGTGAAATCCAGAGGCTCACATACCTGGTCAGCCTCCTGTCCCGCTGCAAGATAGCAGAGGGGAAGATGAAAGGTAGCACAGCGGAAGAGGTCTACAGTGTCCGGAAGATCCTTGAGAAAACAAGTAAGTTCACCCAAGAGGATGAAGAGCTTGTGCAGAAAAAGATGGAAGCTCTGAAAAACATCCTTCCTTGCTCTGGCCTGGGCATCTCAGAGGAAGAACGAGTGCAGATAGTCAGTGCTATGGGTTTTCCTCGTGGCCACTGGTTCAAGTGCCCCAATGGCCACATCTACGTGATTAGCGATTGTGGGGGAGCCATGCAGAGGGGCATGTGTCCTGACTGTAAGGAGGTGATTGGGGGCATAAATCATACCCTGGAAAGGAGCAATCAGCTTGCTTCTGAGATGGACGGAGCCCAGCACGCAGCCTGGTCGGACACGGCCAACAACCTGATGAACTTTGAGGAGATCCAGAGGATGATGTAGGAAGATGGCACACTGCTGCCTTGTGCCTAGCCACCTCCGGGCTGGGATCGGCTCCCTCATGAAGGAACCGAAGTTTGTTTTTTATTATTGTCCTTTAGTCTTAGCACCTATTTAAGGATCCACTTTTAGGGGTTGCCCACATTTGTTTCTAGATTTTCCCTGCGCTAGAATAAGCACTTTACCTCCAGAACTGAGAGCGAAGTTAACAGATTTCTTCTCTTTTTCTCCTGCAAGTTAGTGGAAGGGCTCCCTGGAGCACGTTTGGGGCTTCCACCTTGGGCTGCCTACCGGTATCTCTGGGTCCTGACTCAGTCAGATGTTTTTTCTGAGTGCTCCGGGGGCAGAGTACAAACTCAGTGAAGCAGACTCAATTCTAATGGCCAGGCCCTAACTTGTAGACTAACTTTAATTCTAATAAACAGAGGTCCAGAGGAGTTGTTTATGAACTGCTTATCCTTTCAAGGAGCACAAAAATCCCTACCACCCTCCTCCTTGGGCACCCTCACTCCCGGAGACGGAGGCATGTGATAAGACAAAGACTTCAGTGACTAACCCTGACCCAGTTACATATTCACTGAGAGTGGGAAAGGCGTGGCTACCCACAGCTGGGGCTTATGCAGTGGGCCCAGGCTAACTTAAGGAGTGATTCCCCCTATACCCTCTCCTGTGACTGGCACTTTGAGATGGTGGAGGTTTCTTTGTCTGCAGGAGACATTCCGTAGCAGTGCTGGTTCCCCAAGGCCCTGAATGGAATGAAACTTATATTTGGTACCAGCAGCAGCTATCAAAAGTGCAACCCTTTGTCCCAACACTATTACAGCTTTTGCCTGGGCAGGGTTAGCATGCCAGCAGCTTCTGCAGGCCCCAGACCCATGCCAGAAGCCAGCCCCCAGGCCTGCTGCCTGCATACATTTTCCCTCAGTCCATTGTTCCTAGAACAGACACTTAGGCATCTCAGGTCTTTCTAATGTTGGTGAGAAAAATGTCCTTTTCCTATGTATGCATATCCTTTTTTGTCTTTACTATGCACTTTAGCCTATAAAGCCAATTAATAAAAACGATGACTGAGAAAATCATTGGTCCACATTTGTTGTCAACTGTTAGAAGCAGCTCGGCCGGCTTGAGACAGGATGGGAATGGAGGCTCTGCCTACAATGAGGCCAGTCCTGTTTCTGTGGTATGGGGTTTTTATTTATTTAGGTGAGTCATTTTTACTCAAGGTAAAAAGGGTTTTTTGTATAAAAAGGTTTAACTTGAAGTTTTCTTCCCCAGAGGTAGCTGTCAACAGCTTCCTGAGTCCTTCCAACAGGTAAGCTATGCACTGCAATGTATAACCCTTAAAAAAAAAAAAAACACGGTATATCGTTCTGCACTTGGCTTTTGTAACCTAACAACCTTATCCTGGAGATTTGGTTTACATTAGATTAGAATTAGATTTCTCTAAGCGAATACACACGGTGAGTCTGAACCATATTCCCATCATGCAGCTGTGCCCGTTACTGAAATGGAACCTTCTGTTGACGACTTAGGTGCAACCTAAAAGAACAGCTTTGAATACATTCTTTTAATGTCAAGGGTATGTGCCACTGGATAACTATTATGTTTGAGCTGGTGGGGGGAGGTGTATGTACTCCTTGAAATTACATAGGACAGACTACAAACATACAATTTTCTCAAGGGGAAGCCTCTCCCTTTCATCTAGTTGTCAAAGGAACCTATGATTCAGAAAGGATGAGAACCACCACTCTAAAGGGTAAAGGCTGTTTTTTGCAACAAGGAGCTAATTTATCTGGGATCCCTTCTGTCCCCTTTGAGCTTCCATCTCTCCAGTAGCACTTCTATAGCACAGTTAGATACGGGTTCAGACCCTGGTTTCAAAAACCTGAACTCCCCGCGTAACTTTGGAAAGTTACTCCATCTTTCTCCGAGCTTCTGTCTCTTTATGTGCAAAAGGGGGATGACTACCTGTCCCACAGGGTGTAGTGAATTTAATGAGACAGCGCTCAGTACACAATGTCTGGCATGTGGCTAATGCTCAGTGGATGAGAGCTTTTTGGTTCTAGGACAGACAGACATCAAAAGAACTTCTAGGAAGAATTTCCTCCACATCCAGCTCCTCTACAAGTATAAAGATGTGTTAGAAGTAGATGGGATAGACTACGCTATTATTAAGGGATGAACAGAGGAATAAAATACACAATTCAGATTGGTTTATTCTCCCTCCCAAAATATACTTCCATTTGTGGTTGGGTTTTTTTTTTTCTTAAGTGTTACTGAAAGTTCTCTCTACACCCTACACGGGGCTCAAACTCACAACCCCAAGATCAAGAGTCGTACATTCCCCCTAGCCAGCCAGGCACCTCCCATTTGGTATCTTATTTATGTGAAAGTTAATCAGCAAGAAGAGCCTTGGCTGATTCACGGGGATGCTTAGGAAATAACTCCCCATACCACCCCCACCCCCTTACCTTACGTTCTTTTTTTAATGTACGAATGACACAGACTTTACATTTAAAAAAAAATTTTTTTTTTTTACAAATGGGGAGAAGAGACCAAACCAGGATGACTTCCACAAGGAAGGTAAGGGCTGCCCCCACAAACTTCAGGCCAACACAGCTACTTCCTCCGCTTGTACCTACGAAGAAAATCCGCAGAGTAAAGAAAGACCAACTCTCAAAACCAGAAAGAGGAAGGAGGTGCTTTCCCAAGTGAGGTCCAATCCCAGACAGGCACAGCCTCCGGCCCTCCAAAATGGCAAACGTTACCTGGATTTAGACTTGAAGTTTCCTCCTCGTCTCTGGTGGGGCAAGCCCAACTGTTTCCTTTCTTCAAAGGAGGGGCTGCAAGTAAGAAGATGAGAGGCTGAAATGAAGCTGGACAGACAGACATGTCTCACTGTCGCCCCCACCCAGCTCCCACAGGAAGCAGCAGCATCACCGAGACACCATTTTCAGGGTGTGAGGTTCTAAGCCTGGTGCTTTGACCCGACAATATGGGATTGTGGAAGTCAGGGCCCAGCTTTAAAGCAAGAGTGGAAGCTTCATCTATCCCCAACCCAACCCCAGCCCAAGGGATACTGGGCGGCGGGGGTGGGGTAACACATTCCTAAGAGCAAACCAGGATCCACTGCCTTTCTAGCTCTCCTGAGAGAAAGGTCTATTTCTGAACCAGAAATGTTCACCTCCAAGACAGGAGGGCCTTAATACTTTTCTCCTGTTCTTACCCTGGGATCCTGAGATGATCTTAGCTGGGGGTGGAGGATGGGTAGGGGTGGTTCAGACAGGAACCCTTAAAACTATATATTCTAAAGCTACAAGTATATGGGAATTGGGGAGTACAGGAGGAGGAAGAAGGGATATAACTGCTCAAAATACAAAGAGCCCCATGGTGACTTAAAACCCTACCCAGCTCGATACTGTTTCAGGGCCTTCTTGCTCGTGTTGGTAAGTTCTTCATCAAATACAGATTTCTTCACCTGCTTGTGTTTCTTGGCTGTGCACAGGAAGAATGGGTTAGAATTGCGCTCTTTGGCCCAAGCTCCTAAATCCTATCCTTAAGCCCAGGGTAACAGTTCCGAGTTCAGTGGATGTTCCGGCCAGATGATTTACTGACATGGCAATAAGACACACTGGATCCCAGCAGAAAACAGATGAGGAACTGAGAAGTGGCAGGTGAGACAAACCACTCCAAAGGATGACTGCAGACTCCCAAAGTGAAAAGAACCATTGAAATGTGAAATGAGCTGAAGATTGACTTCACTAATTTTTTTCCCTGACCTGCTTCTCTAAGGAGCAGGATGTAAGGACTTAGGCTCAAGTCAGAAAGGCCTGGGTTCAGGTCCTAGCTCTCCCCACTGACCATGGGGTCACTTCACCACTTGGGAACCCAAAAGTAACTGTACATACTGGTACACACACTACTCAAAAAATATGGGCTCTTATTATCCCTCCAATTTTCTCCCTGACCAGAAGCACAAGTTTCAGGGAGAACGTTCCTGCCAGCTCCTGTGGGCCCTCCTCCCCATCTGCCTACCAGGGCCTCTTGCTGGCTCCTCCTCAGGCATTGCTCGGGCCCTCTTGGCTCTGCGATTCCTCTTGGCCAGCCGCTCAGCAAACATCTGCGCCTTGAGGATTTCAAACTGGGACCTTTCCTCTGCCTAGAAAGAAGGACGTGATTACAGAACAGACCACGAAGTGCTGACTGACCCATGCCCCCGGACAGGCACCCAGCCACTTACTGTCATCTCCCCCTTTTTCTTGGCATCCTTCATAAACTTCTTCCTCTTCTTCTTTCCTCTTAAGGCCAAGTCAAACTCCTGCAGAGCCTTGGCAACTAGGATGAGGAGAGAGTACGAGATTCTAGGTACCGTTTTACATCATTTTTTCAAAGCAGTACACGTATTTTAAATTGGTACGTAAGAGTTCAAAATGAGAAATAGCCAGTCACATCCTCTGCTGGTGGTTACCTCTCCATCTCACTACGATGCTTGTTCTGTTCTCTCTCCATTAATCCACTTGAGGCATTCGTTAGCATGTTGTGAAAGATGGTATGGTTCATTTATACTCCCACACCTTCCCGCCATATGGCTGTTGTGACTATGTTTAACACAGAAATTTAACATGCATGTACCCTAACTTTTTGTCCCATCAGATATAGGCAGTATTTCTTAAACTGCTGGTACAATCTCTTTGGAGGGTAACTTTGCAATCCCTAACAAAACAATAAATGCACATATCTTCCGGCCTATAATTTCACTTTTGGGAATTTATCTTGCAAATCAAATGCACATGCTTAGTTGTGAAAGGGCGTTTGTACAGTTAACTCACTACACGGTTAGATAGCAAAAGATTACAAACAATTTCGATGTCCCTCAAGAGGGGATTAATTAAATAACTTATAATCTACCCACATGATGGAAGACCAAGCAGCCATTAAAAAAAAAAGCAAGAAAAAAAAAAAAAAAGCAGCTACGTATGTGCTTGTATAAAATGTAAGCTAAAAATTAACTTGAAAAAAGGTGTAGAAAAATGTGAATCTGTGTGATAAAAAGGGGGTTGAGGAGGGCAGGGAATACATATAAATATCTTCCTGACCTACTTTTTAAAAATTGTGGCAAAATAGATACAACATAAAATTTGCCATTTTATCCATTCTTCTTTTTTTTTTAAATATTTATTTATTTGAGAGAGAGGGAGAGCAGTGAGAGGGGCAGAGGGAGAGAGTCTTAAGCATTAAGCAGATTCTGCTGAGCACGGAGCCCTGTGCGGAGCTCGAACTCACAACCCTGAGATCATGACCTGAGCTGAAACTGAAAGTTGGACACAACCTGACTGTGCCGCGCGAGAGCCCTTACCCATTCTTAAGTACACAATTCAGTGGCGTTCATCAAGTGCACAGTATTGCACAGCCATCACTGTGACCTGTTTCTGTGACTTTTTCTTCATTACCAATACATCTGTAACCACTCATGACTCCCTCCCCACAAGCCCTGGTAGTCGCTATTCTACTTTCTGCATCTCCGGATTTACCTCCTATGAGGAGGAACCATAACTATCTGTCCTTCTGCGTCTGGATCATCTCACTTCGGTTCACCTTGCGACGTGCACCCACTCCATGACGGCTACACCACACTCCATGGGATGGGTGCACATCCGTGTGACTGTCGGTCTGCCAACACACATAGGTCGCTTCTACCCGTGGCTCCTGTGACTAATGCTGCTGTGGACCCCAGCACACAGTGTGCCTCGGAGTCCCTGTTCTCAGTTCTTCTGGCAACAGACCTAGCAGTGGCCTTGCTGAGTTCTAGAATTCTGTGGTCAGCTTTTGTGAGGGACCTCTCCAACATACTTTTTTCCTTCTTCCTCTCTTCCTTGGTCTGGAACCAGCTCCTCTCAGGCTCATGGTTTGGTGCCTCCTTCCCCTTCTCCAGGAGCCGCTTTGCTGTGTTGATCTGTGGAGACAGCACAAGGATGGCTGCCACGACAGCGCCATCTGGTAAGATGTGACTTGGTAGCTGCAGGGGGGCACTCGTGTGGCCGACCCCGTGTTTCGGCAGGGCATGATGGGCAGAGGCTGCCGCAGCCCACTTCCCGCCCAGGCCCTGCGGGCCCCCACCCTGCAGGCAGCCCCACCTGGGCTTCCGACTGCTGTAGCTCTTTCTCCTCGGCCTCGAGCTGTAGAACTGCATACACGTCCTTCTCCATCTTCTCAATCTTGTCCCGGAATTTGAGGATGACATCTCAAGGGAGAGAACAACAAAAAATTCTAAATAAGCATAAATACTATGTAACTGATGCAAATAAGATTGATGTGTATTTAGTGACAACAGAAAATTGGGGGTTTTATGGGTGACTTATCTGCTTCACAACAAGCCCCCATCCAGTCCCCAAAGAGCCTACTGCTCTTGGAATAAATTTCAAACTCCTACACGTGTCCCTTGCCTACGTCTCGGAGTTTCAATCTCCACCCTTGCTCACCGTGCCCTGGGCCCTCTGGCTCTTCCTTCACTGACTCGCACATCACGTCTGCTCCTGCCTCCGAGGCTTTGCCCTGGTTTTCTCTGCTTGGCACACTGTCCGCAGACCACTCACGGCTGCCTCACTCTTATCTGGGACTCAGCTTAAATGCCATCTGTTCAGAGGCCTTTCCTAAACAGCTTTTGAAAGCAGTATCTCTCCTCCTCTGTCATTCTGGATCACATCTACTCTCATTATTTATTGTTTTTTTTCCCACAGAGTATCAGCTGTTTTGCTTCCTACTATATTCCTAATACCTAGGATAGAATAAACAGCACCGGGCACTTGGTAGTACTCAATAATTGCTAGCTGATGGAATGAATTAAGTGAAAATGGAAAGAATAGAAGAAAAAAGACAGGTATGAATGGAAGAAAGGTCTCAAAGGATATGTGCCTAAATGTAACAGTGGTGAGCTCTTCCACAAGCAATTACCTTTTGGCTTTTATTTACTAATTTCTAATACGGAATATATATTATTTTTATAAATTGAAAAAAAGAATGGGACCCTACTGATGAGAAGGAAACGAATGAAAGACATCTAGAACAAGTAGGTGCTGACTGGGCTTTTGCCCCAAGAAGCCTTCTCTTCCCAAAGATTGGAAAATAAACTATGAGTGGGGCACTCGAGGCCTAAGTCTGTCATCATTCCCTTTCACACAGAGAGAGACACAGAGGGGCAAGGGGAGACGGGCACAGGGGCACTCAGCAAGGAAGTAGCAGGACTGGAGTTCAAATCCGGCTCCTGACTACTCTCACCTCTTACTCTCTGCTCTGGCTCTGTCCCAGAGTCTGATCCAGGACCTGCCCTGCCCACCCCAACCACCCTGAGCTGCTGCAGTGGTGCCTCACCTTGAGGAAGTATCCGCGCCTTCACGGGGGCCTTGGCGGCTTTTACAATCTCCTTCAGCATCTTCCGCTCCTCTTCTCCCACCAGAGACACTGAGCGCCCAGCCCGGCCAGCCCGCGCTGTTCGCCCTACCCGGTGGACGTAATGCTTGATGGTGTTGGGCATTGTGAAATTAATTACCTGCAAAGTAGGTCCAAGTCAGGTCAAAGTCAGACCTGGAAATTGGAGAGAGACAGGACACAAGGAGGCATAAAGACTCCCACCAAAGGTTCAAGGAAGACGGGCTGCTCACCGTTTTAACCCCCTCGATGTCAAGTCCACGGGCTGCCACATCTGTGGCCACAAGGATGTCAATCTGTTCGTCCTTAAAGCGCCTAGAAATAGCCACAAGCAGATGTTCACCTGGATACTCAACCCCAGAAAAGCTCCACAAGAGGCTGAGCCAGCAGAAAGAACACAAATCCTTTTGGATTCAAGCAGGAGAGTACAGATCGTCACAGTGATAATCTAAACGAGATCCTAAATGTCAGACCATCTGATACTCACACAACACCTTAAACATCTTGTAACGCAGAACAAACATAGTTTGGTTTATACCACCTTAAGCCCCAACTCTTACAAATTTAAAAGTGCCGGAACCACAGAGCTAGACTGTAGGAAGGAGCATATGCACATGTCTCAGGCTTCAAAGCAGCCTTTCTTTAAAAAAAATACCTTTCAGCTGCCTATGATAAATGCAGATAAGAATTCTAAAGGGTCTCTCTGGGCCTACGAGCATGACTCCATTCTCTGAGAATTAAACAAAATCAAACACATGGAAAACACAGGACATGGCAAAGTACTTGCTCAAGAAATGGTGGCTGGCTTTGATAACAAATCTCATCCTAACAGACCCAGGTATGACCCGCTGCTCTGGAAAAGCTATAGAGAACAGGACATGTGCTGTTTCCCAAGTCGGAATTTCCTGCTGTGGCCCCACTCAGCAGCTCCAACATTCGAGCCCTGGGGCATCAGTGTCGGTTTCTGCGAGGGTGCAAGGAATTCTCAATGTTACCTAAGACATAACCTTACAGCAGCTGGACAAGTATCTTTAAAGTGGGGGACCGTGCCATCTGCAACCCCTGCAAGCGCTCTAACATAACCTCCGGGTGGTATTTCCCTCTCTCAGTGAGGAGAGCCTCAGCCCCCCGAACTTTACCGGAGGGCCTCCAGCCGCTGCGTCTGTGATAGGTTGCCGTGGAGCTCGCCCACCTGCAGCCCCATGAGCCCCAGAAGGATGTGCATGCGGTGGGCCTGCTTCTTGGTCTGGGTGAAGAGCATCACGTGGTCAGTGAAGGTCCTTGTCAGCAGAGCTGGGGGGGCGGGGAGGAGAGCAGAGTGCCTGTAAAGTGGCTGCTTGGCTGGCACAGGGGGAGACAGGCAAGCTCCCTGCCTCATGAGGCTCACATTCCAGGGCACAGAAGAGAAGCCAATTCCCAGCTCCCAAGGGTGACAACGGGTGTGGGATAGTGAAGGGAAGATGGGGACCCAGCTTTAAGGCTGGCCTCTCTAAAGAGGTGATGTTAGGCTGAATGACAGGGCAGCCTCCTTCCTGAGATTTGGGGGGGGGGGAGATTCCAGGCAGGACAAGGAGCAAATGTGACGGCCCCGAGGCGGGACAAGCTTGGTGGGTTTGAGAGAACGGAGGCAGGAGAGTATGGCTGGACACCCAGGCTGAGCACTCCGGGCAGGCAGGGGCGGGGTCCCAGAGGGCAGTAGAGCACTCACGAGGGAGTGTGGACTGTGGTCTGAGAGTCTGAGAGCAATGGGAGACACCCGACGGTTGTAAACAGGGAGGTAACATGAGTGAATGTTCACTTGTAAATGATCATTTTCAATGATCTGCAGGGTGGAGAACGCATCACCAAGGGACAAGACTGGGAGTAGGAGCCAAATCCAAGGCCACTGCAATAATTCAGGCAAGAAAAGCAGCAGCTTGAACCAAGAGCCAGAGAGGCAGTTGTGAGGGAAGTGGCTGGGTGTTCTGTAGGACCTAAGGAGGACTGGACAGTGGGAGGGAGGTGAGGTGACAGAAGAAAGGGAGGAAGGACCCATGGCCAAAGTGGCAGAGCACACAAGGGGTCAGGGGAGCCCATCAGAGGAGGTGCCAGGCAATACTTGGACACTTCAGGGTGCCACCCCAGCAGATAAGGGAGTCCAGCTCCCCCTGCCCAGTCCCTCCCTGGGCTTTCACCTGCCACGATGGCTTCCCGGTCCCCTTCCCGATTCGGCCGGATCCGGATGAACTCCTGCCGCAGGAAGGGGGCCACATCCGTGTTGCTATTTACAAATATTCGGACAGGATTCTTCAAGGAAACAGAAGCCAGATCTTTTACCTGCCCAGCACAAACACAGGGATGCTCACTTGCCTGCCAGGAGGTGGGGGTAGGTAGTAGGGGTGGAGGCAAGCCATGCTTGCCCCAGCCAAACCCCTGCAGCCCAACCTGGGTCCCCTGCATTCACCCCACCAAGCAGAATTCCTGGGGCCCACCTCGTCCGTCATGGTGGCCGAGAAGAGCATGGTCTGGCGGTGGTGGGAACACATCCGGATAATTTCCTTCATCTGTTCCTCAAAGTACTCATCCAGCATCCTGAAGAGCAGGGACAAGGAATCAAGAGGAAGGGACGAGCTCACATCTGTCCCAGCGACGGACAGAAAACATCAGCCAAGCTGCTATTCCGATATTGTAACTGGTTACATGTATTTACTTATGTATTAATATTGTTAGTTTACCCTTTCACCAAGATTCATCAAGCACTAGCATCTGGCCACATCTGCTTTATCTTTCTTATTTTTTCTTTTTGCTGAAATATACATAAATAAGTAGCAGACATCACTATACCTTACCCCATCTCGGCACACATTCCCTAAGAAAGGACCCTCGCCAATATGACCATCATGTCATTATCACACCCCAAACATTTGAGTGTTTGAATAATACCTGAAACAGTCCAAATTCAGATATCCTTAACTGTCCCAGAAATGTCATTTTATAGCTATCTTTTCATTTATTTAAATCCAGGAAACCAAAGTTTCTATTTTACACTGGTTATCCTGTTTCCTTAGTCTCCCTTAATCTACAGAAGTCTCCCCAAGCTTTTTCACATTCTGTCTTTGTCTGTTCATTTCCCAGTGACTGGATTAGGTAACTCATCGCGCCAAGAATGTGCAGGGGTGCGGCTGTGCACTACCCTCTCCACCGGGAGACACAGACTGTCTGTTTGTCCCAGTACCGCTGAGGTGAGTTTGACCACATGACTGAAGTGGTATCGGCCAGTTCTCTTTTCTGTAAAGGACCCTTCTTCTCTGTGTAGATAATACTACTCAGTGGGATTACTGACTCCGACTTGTTCAGATGACTTAGTCCTTCACAATATTTCTTCCCCCAGTTCAGGCTCCAAGCAAGCATCCCGTACCGCATTCAGCTGTCATGGTCCTTGATCTCCCTAACAGGAAACACCCACAGCCTTTCTTGGTCTTCCGAGATCTTAACACTTTTTTAAGACTACAGTTCCCTTCCCATTTAACACCTCAATCCCCGATCACGTTCCCTTTGCTCAGAAATATCTCCTTGACTTCCCTCATGACTCGAGAATGGTTCATTTGCTTTGGGGGAATCAGTTATTCAACAAACCCTTACTGAGCATCTGCTAGATACTAGACACAACCCTGGGCACAGAAGAGCAAGCAGCACAAAGCCAGCCCTTCACAAATGGGTCCCAGGGACAGGAGGGTCACAAGCACCATATGGGCATTCGGGTGACAATGTAGGAGGTTGGAGAGGCATAGCACCTCAGAGAATGGAAAGCAGGAACTGTTGTAGACAGTAGCCAGCAAAGGCCCTTTGGGTAAGTGACAACTGGAACAGAAATGAGAAGAAGGTACAGGTCATTCTGAGCTGAGAAGACAGCAAGAGCAGAAGTCCCTACGTGGGGCTGTGCTCATAGGACTTCCCCATGCATTCTCCGTGGATGGGAGATGAGGACACAAGCATAAGGTGAAGAATTCTGGCCCAAACCACTGGGAGGACGGAGCTGCCACGCACAGAGATGGGCCTATGGGGTCAGAAGACCAGACCTCTTTAGCTCGGAGATGCTTCAACTGGAGAGTAAACCTGAATGCGCTTTGGGCTTGTGGCCTCCTCCCCCTGCCCCCACTTTGATCACGAGTCCGGTTCACTGAGGTTCATTCTGTTTGGTCAAGAAGGAAAGGGGTGAGCAGATGGGACCCGCATGAGAGAAGAGGGATTGAGGGAGTCCCCTCCCACAGTGACAGAGGCCATCTGGCGAGTCCTCACCGTGCACTGGCACTCTACTGTGCTGCTCCTGGAATCCTCAACACCAGGAGCGGGGAGGATTGTTCTTATGGCTCACTTACAAACAAGAAGAGATTTGCTCTAGAACCTCAGTAACAGGGGCACCTGCCTGGCTCAGCCAGTGGAGCATGCTACTCTTGATGCCAGGGCTGTGAGTTCGAGTCCCATGTTGAGTATGGGGATTAGTTTAAAAATCTCCAAAAAAAAAAAAAAAATCTAAATAATATTTCCAAATCTCAGGAAATGGCTGAGCCAGAATTTGATCTACCCTCCCTCTTAACCATCACATCACAGAGAAAGAGAAAGCAGGATAATCCAGACTAGTGATGAACAGATGTCCAAATGTGAGCGGCGGAACCGGCGTCACACACACAGCCCTGGCAAGATCCATGAAAAACAGCGCACAGGCAGGTTCTCTTGTGGGTGTGGCCCCCGGGACCCCGAAGCACTTGGGGCCCCACCAGTTCAGGTGTACCTGTCAGCCTCATCCAGGATGAGCACCTCAATACTGCTCAGGTGGAAGGAAGGGCAGTTGTGCAGGTGGTCGATGAGCCGGCCTGGGGTGGCGATGAGGATGTCAGGCGCCGCCCTCAGAGCTGCTTCCTGAGACTTCACGTCCAGGCCTCCTGCAGAGGAAGAGCCCCGCCGGGTGGCCGAGTCAGTCTGCGGTTCAGCAGTACGGACCGGGCCCTGCCACCTGCCACGTCCCATCCAGATGCAGGGGAAACAGCTGAAAACAAGACTGACCAAGGCCCCGCCTGGGTGGATTTTACGAGATGTTGGGAGAGACAAATTATCTCAATACAATTGTGCTAAGTGTGAAGAAAGGTGAAGGCAAGAAGGCACCTCGGAGCAGAAGGATTCAAACACCCAAGGACTGACAGAAGCAGCTGCGAAAGCCAATCATTTCTCCATCACCTTCGCCTTCCCACTGCATAGCGAGGGCTCCATGAAGGTTGGAGAACGGTACCACAGAACATCATCAGAAAGATTCTGCCCCAAGTGTTTGATTCTTTATTCATACAAAGCAGAAATTACGTCCTAAATGTGTTCAATACCAAGAAAGTTTTTTTGCCCTGTATTTTGCAGCTTCATTTTTTTAAGGTTGGTTAAATGTCAGTGAAACCCTCTCCCCTCCCCCAAACTCTGTACTCTGAAAACACCTCATCTGGTTTTTCAAGCGGGTTTAATCACAGGAAGGCCTTCCTGGTACCCATCGTCCTCCGACGGCGGGGCACACCCACCGTCCGCCGCCTCACAGGCTCTCGGGGACCGCCGGACACTCACCCACGGCCAGGCAGGTGGTGACGCTGCAGAACTGAGCCAGCTGCTTGGTGACCGAGTGCACCTGGATGCCCAGCTCACGGGTGGGAACCAGAATGAGCACGCGCGTGACAGGAGCCTGGCGGGGCTTGTAGATCAGCCGTTCCAAGACAGGCAGGGCGAAAGCAGCAGTCTTACCTGGAGGAGAAGGCAGCAGAACACAGAGAGACAAGCTTCATTCCCTTCAAGGTTAAGGTTTTCACCTGAGCCCAGAAGACCTACGTATCCGCTCAGGGGAAAATAAAGCTATGTTTTCACAAAGCTTTTTTTCTGGTTTTAAGATTACAGGGTCCATGCAAAAAAATCCGAGAAGTATAAGAAAATATAAAAATAATAAAAATCACCCACAGTCCAGCCAGCTAAAGATAAACATTAACCTAATGGAATCTAGATTATCAGCATTTTTCTTAATGGACAGAAATATAAAAATTGAAAACTTAATGCAGTAACATTATATATTCTGTTCAGTAATCCCCCCCCTTTTTAATAGATTTTACTTATTTATTTGACAGAGAGAGAGATCACAAGTAGGCAGAGAGGCAGGCAGAGAGAGAGGAAGGGAGGCAGGCTCCCCGCTGAGCAGAAGCCCGACGTGGGGCTCGATCCCAGGACCCTGAGATCATGACCTGAGCCAAAGGCAGAAGCTTTAATCCACTGAGCCACCCAGGAGCCCCAATAATCCCTTTTCAAAAAAAGCGTTAACAGGGGCACCTGGCTGGCTCAGGCGGTAAAGCATCCAGCTCTCGATCTTGGGGTTATGAGTTTGAGCTCCACGCTGGGTGTAGAGATCACTTAAAAAACAACAACAAAAACCGCATTTCCTGCTTCTTTAAATACTCTTTACGTTTAAATGGTTGTATAATATTCTTTCATGGGACTAGTTCTACTCTATAATTAACCGTACAGATATAAAACACCATGATGAAAGTCTGTTTCATAACGTCTTTACTCCTACGGCAGCACCTGGTGGCTCAGCTGGTTGGGCATTTAACTCTTGATTTCAGATCCGATATGGTCTCAGGGTCATGGGATAGAGCTTTGTATTGGTCTCCGCTCTCAGAGGGGAGTCTCCTTGAGGATTCTGTCTCTCCCTTTCCCTCTCCCCTGCCCTGCTTAAATTTTTAAAAGTCTTTATGCTTATCGTGGCAGCAACAAGAGGTCATATCACAGAGACACCCTAAGATAGTTACAGGTCACAGATTTCAGGGGATCTCATGAAGGCCACCTTTATTTATACATAATCCCCAGTCATAGGAGTAAAGATTTTATGAAAAGAATGTTAATCATAACATTGTATATTAGCGCAGTTTATTACAGGATAGAAACAGTTATATAATAGGATACTATACAACCATTTTTAAAAAACAAAGAGTACTTAAAGAAATAGGAAAACATATGTTGAGATTTAAGGGAAATTAATACGATTATATGGTGTTATTGCATTATAATTTATGTTTGAGTATTTAGCAAAGTGGCCCTTGGGTAAATCAACCTAGACTCCTGCTGTAGGTTGAATATCCTCCTCCTGCCTCCTCCTCTCCCTACCCCCCAAGTCACTGTCCTTTTTACCTGTCCCAGTGGCTGCACAGGCACAGATATCCTTCCCCAACAGACCCACAGGTATGCATGCCTTCTGGATTGGGGTGGGCTGCTTGAAGCCCATGACTGTAATGGCCTGCAGCAAAAGACGGGGTCAGACAGGATGGGGAGGAGTCGTCTCAGCATGAAACAAACAAGGCACGCTTCCACAGGTGGGGGCTGCTTCAGTCCCTCCCAGTCATTCATTCTACAAACGTTCATCGAGTGGATACTACTACTACGTGGGACATCTGTCTGAGGCACTGAGATACAGCAGTAAACCAAAGAAATAAAGACTCTGCCCTTGGTAATCTTACAATAGGAAAAAAAGGAAAAAAAGACCAAAAACCATCACATGCCATATGGAAAAACCACAGCAGTCAAGGGGGTTGGGGACAAGTATGATTTACAGGAAGGTCAGGGAAAGTCTCACTGAGCAGAGGATACAGAGTAGAACCCTGAAAGAGGTGAGGAGCACCCCAACCAGATTACTGGAAAAACCTTCCAGGCAGAGGGACTGGTAAGTGCAAAGGCCCTGAGGAAGAAAACGCCTAACCTGTTTGAGGGCCAAGGAGGAGGCCAAGATGGCCAGAGCAGGATGAGTGTTAGAAGACATCACCAGAGGAGACCAGAAAGGGCAAGGCCTTACAGGCCAAGATGGAACTTTTTTAAAAAAGATTTTATTTATTTGACAGAGAGAGACACAGCAAGAGAGGGAACACAAGCAGGGGGAGTGGGAGAGGGAGAAGCAAGGCTTCCTGCTGAGCAGGGAGCCTGATGTGGGGCTCGATCCCAGGACCCTGGGATCATGACCTGAACTGAAGGCAGACGCTCAATGACTGAGCCACCCAGGCACCCCAAGATGGAGCTTTTTAAGAGGGTTGCCTGGCAAGTATGTGGACAACAGAATTTAGGGAGGCAAAGAGCCCAGTTTAGGGCAGAGCCTAGTTAAGGGGTGACTGTAATAATCCCTTGGTGGCCAAGAGAAGCCATTACCTTCAGAAGAGGGCGGGAAAGGTTCATGTCCTGGAATGAGAGGTTTTCATCATATTGAGATGCATCTTCAAAAAATCCTCCTGTTTCCTATACCAGGGAGTCAAAAGACAGAATGAGAATTCAGCAAAATGTGCCCAAGGAAACTAACTGGCCTTAAAATCCTGTCATGCTGCAAAGCTCAGCTGCACGCTGTTGTCCACGCTCACGCTCACCTGTCCCTTCTTCTTCTTCTTCCGCTCCTTTACTTTGAGTGTATCTATGGAGAAAAACAGCTGGCCATCAGCACTCGGACTTACTGAGCATTTACAATCTGCTAGCCGCTATCCTAAATGCTTTCTGTGGACGCCTCACTGAAACCACACGACAGCCTGAGGGAGCTGTCATTAGCCTCATCTGACAGTGCGGCAAGCTCGTCAGAGACCAGGCTAACCCACTGCACTCTATGATCACGCCTGCACACTCATTTCCGCCAGAAATATTTACGGAGCACCCACTGTGTGGCTGGGCCCATCTGAGGTGGGACACAGGGGATCTATCACTCCAAATAAGTCTGACTCTTAGAGGTGCCAGCCCCTATGTGGGGCTGGGGAGGAGGAAAAGGGAATGGTCTGTTGGCAAAGGACAACAACCCTAACAAAACCCCAAGAAAAAAAGAGAAGCTAGAGGAGTTCAACAGGGAACTCTTAAATGTGACTGCGTAGAAGAACATAGAGAATCCTACAGAGGAAAGGCAGACCCTTTCCCATTTCCTGTCCCCGTTCCTGACAGCGCGGCCGGAGCGCCTGCCTGCTTTGGTGAGGATGTTCTCATCAGCTGATGAGTAATCGGTCTCCGAGTCTTCATCTTCTGGCCCGTCCTCATCTTTCCCTTCAGGGTCTTCCTGCTCCTCCGGTTCCGAGGCCTCCTCTGCTTCTTTCTCCTTCTCTGACTTCCCAGACTTGGCTTCTTTATCCTGCAAAAAATATCACAGTAAAGTAAGGCGACCGCAAACTTCAGGAAATCCAGAACTTCTGAAGAGTAACACCATGCCCTCCAGCCTGTGCGGAGCGCTCTGCCGACTCGGTGATTCTTACCGACAGACACACAGAGAAGCCTGTCTGCGCCGCCGCACTCCCAACTCTGGCTTAAAGGAAAATGGTGGGGTCGTGTGGAGAGGGCCACGCTCAGGGCTTTACACAGAGAAGTACCTGCTTTGCTTTCTCACCTCTGTTTTCCTTTTCTTGCGAACTTTCTCAATCTTCTCATCTAATGTAGTGGCTGCCCTCTGCAATAAAGATTAGATGGATAAGAAGTATATACACGGGAAAGAGACAGAGCAAATCTTCTGTGAGGGTTGGGTCTCCAGTGTTAATATAGAAGTCTGTCCTTGGACAGGTGAATCAATCTGCAGATTATCCACAACAACAACAACAGAACAACATAAATAAATAGTCAAGTGCTGGGGCGCCTGGGTGGCTCAGTGGATTAAGCCTCTGCCTTCGGCTCAGGTCATGATCCCAGGGTCCTGGGATCGAGCCCTGCATCGGGCTCTCTGCTCAGCAGAGAGCCTGCTTCCCTTCCTCTCTCTCTGCATGCCTCTCTGCCTACTTGTGATCTCTCTCTGTCAAATAAATAAATAAAAATCTTGAAAAAAAAAATAGTCAAGTGCGAAACATCTTTACCTGGAGCTAAGAAGAACATCCACATTTTAGAAAGTGTTTACTATTTAGAAGAAAAGAATTACCAAGAGATGTCCCATTTATATCTGAATGCTACTTAGAAAAACCTTTCCCCATGCCAATCAGACAGAATTTAGCTGGCAATTAAATGCCGAAATCGAAGCAAACTCCAGTAATGCTGGATACTGCTGTAACTTTTAGAAAGGGTAAGCAACGGCAGGCCTCCTTTACATACGCTCGAAGCACCCTGAACTGCCACGGCATTTGCCACAACTACAATTAACTGTGTGATTACTTATTTACTTATCTTCGACCCTGCTGGGCTATAAGCTTCATAAGACTGAGTCTTTAATTACATGGGGTCTATATGCCAGGACCTGGGAACAAACATAGTATCTGTAAAGTGAACCTAGAGTGAACTTTCCTCAGAACATGGACCGGAGGAACAAACACCTCATAATTAATTTGAAAAAGAACAATTTCTCTGGCATTCTCTGAAAAAGTACCGAAAAGGAAAAAAGTCAGAAAGAAATCCTGTCCAGGTGACCATGAAGAGGCTATGCTAGTTTATTTGAATCAGAACACTAACAGAGTGGAGTAAAGTGTTTTTCTTTGAGGCCCATGAAATGGAAAATAATGTGGATGCATCTTCTAGCTTGCTCAGCAGACTCAAAGGAAAACAAGGGATCTTGGCAAATAAGCAGATGATGGTAACATCTGTGGCAGCTTTGGCTATTCTGGTGGGAAACAGGGACCTAAATAGTGACATCACCTGGCAAGTGACAGAATGACAGTATCTGTGGGGCTGACCAAAGGGTACATGCTAGACTGCTCTTTGTTACAAACTCATGTAACAAAGTTTTCTCTCTAGTATTCAAAACAAGGAGGAAACACCTAAAAAAAGAGACCATTTTAACATAAATATGCCCATCTTTTTCTAAGTCAAGCAATTTGTATGTAATATTTGGTATTCTTCAACCATTAGACTGGTATTATCAGATTTCCTCTAAAACCTTTTTTTCCCCCATATTTTAGTGTGTCTAATATCAGGAAGGGTCTCCCTTAATATATATACTAAAGTTAATCTGAGTTAGCCATGCCCTCCTTCAGGAAAAGCCATCACGGACCTCTTCTAACGAAGAAATGAGGTATTTCTGATACTTTAAAATATCATCTGTAGATCAATTAATGTGTTTGTAACTGGTCTGTAATGGATTTCTGCTGCAACGTTTTACACTTTGGTTTGAATCAAGACTGGGCGTTATTGGCGACCGCTTCTCCCCACCCCATCAAAACTACACCTCGGGGGCGCCTGGGTGGCTCAGTGGGTTAAAGCCTCTGCCTTCGGCTCAGGTCATGATCCCAGGGTCCTGGGATCGAGCCCCGCACCAGGCTCTCTGCTCTGCAGGGAGCCTGCTTCCTCCTCTCTCTCTCTCTCTGCCTGCCTCTCTGCCTACTTGTGATCTCTGTCTGTCAAATAAATAAATAAATAAATCTTAAAAAAAAAAAAAAAACCTACACCTCGTATTTCCAAGAGTTCCGGCATATGCTGAATGTAAGCAGACAGCAAAAGGTAGTGCAGTTACATCCCGAAACCTACTGTCCAACCCTAAGCCCACGGCCTGGAGCTGCCTATCACTGTCTGATCTCACCTTCTTCTTGAGCTGGCTCATGACCTCAGCCATGGCCCAGCTGCCATCGTATGCCCCCTCTTTCTCAGTGAAAACGAAGTCAGGATTGAAATCGGCGCTGCGGTTCTTCTGCAAGGCTTTCTGCTTTCTGCCCAGCACGATGGGCCCCTGGGAAGAGGGAGAAGCAGGATGACTACGAGCTGAGATGAAAGAACACAGAACAGGAATCTACAATTGTCATGGGAGATTTTAACACGGCTCTCCCAGTAACTGACAGATTAAGAAGACGTGTAAAAAATCTGAAAAGCACAATCAACAAGCTTCATTCCTGTGAACACACAGAGCTGCATGTGCTCCTAGAGAGCGCGCGTTCTGAACAAACATGGAGTAGGTGCTGAAACTGATCACATGGTTTCAAAGAATCAATATCATACAGACTCTCTTCTCTTCCAGCAATTCAATGAAGTTAGAAACCAATGACAAAAACCCATACATCTAAAAACCGGAAAGGAAGAAAGACTGGCTGATTTTTTTTATGGCTTCTGAGACTAGAAAATGCTACACTGACCTTTTTTTCCTCATTTGAGTTAAACAGTCTCATAAGAACTCTCACCCTGAAGTTTATTATTATTAATCATTACATATATATATTGTTTCTCAGGTACTTAGTTGAACTATTGAGAGCCATACAGCACTTCATATTTTGACTTTGGCATTATTGTTGGCCATATTTGCTCCAGTCCTTTTTTTTAAAGATTTTACTTATTTGGGGCACCTGGGTGGCTCAGTGGGTTAAAGCCTCTGCCTTCGGCTCGGGTCATGATCCCACGTCATGATCCCAGAGAGCCCACACTGGGCTCTCTGCTTGGCGGGGAGCCTGCTTCTCTTCCTCTCTCTCTGCCTGCCTCTCTGCCTACTTATGATCTCTGTCTGTCAAATAAATAAATAAATAAAAATCTTTAAAAAAAAAGATTTAATTTATTTATTTGAGAGAGAGAGTATGAGAAGGGAATGAGAGGGGAGAGGGTCAGCAGGAGAAGCAGACTCCACGCTGAGCAGGGAGCCTGATGTGGGACTCGATCCTGAGACTCCAGGATCATGACTGAACCAAAGGCAGTCGCTTAACCAAATGAGCCACCCAGGTGCCCTGCTCCAGTCCTTTTTAATGATAGTTTTCCATTCAAGAAATGAAAAGATCAGTCTAGCTGCTAAGTAGTGAATGGGGTGGGGTGGGAGGAGGAGCAAGAAAAAGAGCTGGAGACCAGGTTCCTTAGGATGCTGGGTGTCGGGGCGCCTGGGTGGCTCAGTGGGTTAGGCTGCTGCCTTCGGCTCAGGTCATGATCTCGGAGTCCTGGGATCGAGCCCCACATCGGGCTCTCTGCTCAGCGGGGAGCCTGCTTCCTCCTCTCTCTCTGCCTGCCTCTCTGCCTGCTTGTGATCTCTCTGTCAAATAAATAAAAATAAAATCTTAAAAAAAAAAAAAAAAGGATGCTGGGTGTCCAGGCACAAGGTGGCAGTGGCCTGGGCTAGGGTGGGCTAGGAGAAAGGGGGAGAAGTTAAAGAGCTGAGCTAGCCTGAACGAAACTGGAGGGGAGTGAAAAAGAAGCTGTCAAGGATGGCACTTAGGTTTCTGGCTCTAGACCAAGCAGGTTGGGAAGGGAGGGGGATCCGAGTTCAGCTTTGGTAAAGCTGAATTCGTGGAGGCCATGAGACACCAGGGTGGAGGTGTGTGTGGGCAGATGAGGCCACAGTGGGGCAAACACCCGGGCTGGATCTTTGTAGGGTGAGCACCTTCTTCATGACACTGTTCCTCTTGTAATTGCCACACCGCTTAATGTCTGTAAGCCTCACACCCAGCATAAGCTTCAGAAGAGTGGTGTCCTTGCCCATCTTGTACACTGCTATGTCCTGAACGCTGACCACTAGGTGTAGCCTACAGATACCTCCACGTCAATAAATACTGGCTTAATGAACAAACCTCTGATCAGGAACCACGTCTGGCTTCGCCCCTGGATCTCTATCACATAGAGCCTGGATTCAACATCAGTGAAGGGGGACCGGGTTCGCCAAGACAACACGGCGCGTTGCCGGCACAGGCGCAGAGGTGAGGGTTGAAAACGAGTGGCGACCAAACCGAGGAAGATCTTGGGTTCTCCTTCCAGGGACATTTGCCGGCTTGGCAGGAGGATGCTGAGGAGCAGCTAGGGGCAGGGGCCCGAGGAATCTCGGAGAACGGAAGCAGTCACGGAAATCCGACTGCACGCCGCCGCGCCCCCAACCCGTTCGGTTCATACCTCCTCCTCCTCGTCCCCGGAGTCAGACTCAGGATCCCCCGGCACCTCGTCATCTTCACCTATGGTCCCGATTAAACCCAGCTCCTCAAGCATGCTGCCGCAGCACCACTTCCGGAAACCAGCTAGCACGCAGGCCGGCCCTTACTTTCCGTCGGCCTCCTCGTCGTCACTGCGCATGTGCTGACATCACTTCCGTTTGGGGGAAGGCCCTGCGACGCTTCCTTTCCCGAGCGTGGAGTGCGCATGCGGCAGTCGGGGCCGTGGTTTTGGGTGACGGAGTCGGTGGCCTGCTGTGCTTCGGTGAACTTCTTTGTCTTGGTGCGCAGTCCGCGGCGCGCACCCTGCGGAGGAGGTGTGCTGGCGGCGCTCTGAGCCTGTGCGTTTGCGGACGGAGACTTGTGGAAGAAATGGCAATAAACGGTTAGCAGGGATTACTACTGGGTAGTAGAATTAGGGGATTTTTATTTTTTTCTTAGATTTTTTTTTACCCCCACAATCCACATTTATTTCCATTAAAAAAAAAAAGTTAAACAAAAATAAGAGTAGCTAACACAGAGCAGTTGCTGGGTCCCGAGAACTGATGACTTTTACCTGATTAACTTATTTATTTATTTTTTATTTTTTATAAACATATATTTTTATACCCAGGGGTACAGGTCTGTGAATCGCCAGGTTTACACACTTCACAGCACTCACCATAGCACATACCCTCCCCAATATCCATAACCCCACCCCCCTTCTCCCAACTCCCCTTCCCGCAGCAGCCCTCAGTTTGTTTTGTGAGATTAAGAGTCACTTATGGTTTGTCTCCCTCCCAATCCCATCTTGTTGATTAACTTATTTAATCCTCAAAGCAACCCTAGCAGAAGGTACCAGTAGTACGGACATTTTACATCCAGGGAGACTGAGACACAGAAAGGTCCCCAAGGCCACCGAGCCAAGAGTCCAAACCAGGCATTGGCTCCAGAGTCTGGGAAGTGGGTCCCAGAGCTTTCCAGAAGCTTTTCCTCTCCTTCCTGAGTGTGGAAATCTTGCTCGTAACTGCAAGCTCGTGATCATCTGTGGGTAGTTTTCCCTAAACATCACCTCAAACATGTTTGCCCAGACTACCCGTGCTTGCAGCTGTTTGCTCCTGTGATGCGTGTGATTTTTACCATTTTCAGGTTTACAGTTCAGTGGCATTGATTACCCTGACAGTGTTGTGCAACCGTCACTGCAGTATGTTTCCAGAATTTTTTCCATGAGCACAAGGGAACTCTATAACCATTAAGCAATAGGTCCCCAACCTCTGGGTGGGCCTGGTAACCTCTCATCTACTTTCTGTCTCTATGAATTTGCCTACCCTAGGTATTTCATGCACGTTGAGCTTTATGGTACTTATCCTTTCCTGTCTGGCTTATTTCCCTTAGCAGTATTTTCAAGGTGCACGCATGCCGTAGCCTGTGTCAGAACTCCACCGAGGCTGAAGGATGTGCTGGTTGAACATACATACATTTGGTGTATCCATTCCTCACCTGAGGGGCACTTGGGTTGCTCCTGCCTTTTGGCTATTGTGAATACTGCCACAATGAACAGTAACCTACAAGGATATATTTGAGTCTCTGTTTTCAGTTCTTTGGGGTATATACCTAAGAGTGAAATTGCGGTAAAATGATAATTCTAATGTTTAACTTTTGGGGACCCACCCAACTATTTTCCACAGCGGCTACCCCATTTTACATTCCCACCGGTAATGTATAAATCTTCTAGTTTCTCCACATACTTGCCAACACTTGCCGTTTTCCTCCTTTTTTTTTTTTTTAATTTATTATTTTATTGTAGCTTCAGGTGTCTTTTAATGGTGGTGCTGATGGTTTCATACCCTGGCTTCAGGCACTGAGTCTTGTGAATGAAGAATATCTATCACTTTGAGTGTTATTTCTTTACCTATGAATCCTAATGGAAGGTCTACCTTTTTCAAGCACATAGACACAAAGTTTTTTTATACAGTTACAGGGGCCTCATTGGCCCCCTGAAGTTCATCCAATCATCCCGAGTGAAATTTCTTGCTCCAGGCAATGGACACCAGAGACTTGGTCTGTTTCATCTTCTGTCCACTTCACTTCTGCTCCCACCACCTCGTTGAAGTCACCATCTTCTCTCAACGGGATATCTTCAGCAGCACGTGGGTCCCCCAGATTCTCCTCTTGTCTCTCTTCAGTCCATTCTCCACACAACTGAGCCATCTTTCACAAACTCAGATGCTATAGCCTCACTCCCCTGCTTGGACACTACAGTACGCTCGGAATAAAATCCCGACTCCTTCCGAGCAACGTGATCTAGCTCTTGGCTACCCCATCAGCTTCTTATACTCTGGCCTTGTTTCCTTTACTGCAGCTGCACTGGCCTTTCTATTACACAAGCCAACCCCTTCCCACCTAAGGACCTTTGTGCTGACTGTTCCCACTACCCAGAATGCTGTTCCCTTCCATCAGTGTGCTACTGGCTCATGCCCGTCTTCAAATTTCAGCTCCGATAAAGAGTCCTGACCACCCTATAAACCAGCAGCACTCATCTTGCAGTCACTCCGTATTCCGTCCCTCTTATTTCCCTCAGCATTGAGCACTCCTTGAGATCGTTTTATTAATTTAGTGAACTCGTGTATAGTCTCTTACTAGATATGAGCTCCAGAAGGGTGAAGGCTTTGTCTATCTTGTTCACCGCTGTATCCCAAGTGCTTAGTTAGTATAGTGCTTGGCACATAGCAGGCACTCAGTAAGTTCCAGGTGAATAAACAAGTGAATGAGTGTCCTTATGTGTGTTTGTTTTTTTTTAAGATTTTATTTGTTTCGTTCACAGGCAGAGATCACAAGTAGGCAGAGAGGCAGGCAGAGAGAGAGAGCGGGGGAAGCAGGCTCCCCGCTGAGCAGTGAGCCCAATGCGGGGCTCAATCCCAGGACCCGGGGATCATGACCTGAGCCAAAGGCAGAGGCTTTAACCCACTGAGCCACCCAGGTGCCCCGTGTGTGTGTGTGTTTTAAGATTTTATTTATTTAGGGGCGCCTGAGCAGTAGCCTGCTTCCCCCGCTCTCTCTCTGCCTGCCTCTCTGCCTACTTGTGATCTCTCTCTGTCAAATAAATAAAATCTTTTTTTTAAAAGATTTTATTTATTTATTTGACAGAGAGAGTGTGCACAAGCGGGAGGAGCAGCAGGCAGAGGGAGAGGGAGAAGCAGGCTCCTGGCTGAGCAGGGAGCCCAATAAGTGACTTAATCCCAGCCTGAGCCAAAGGCAGATGCTTAACCAACTGAGCCACCCAGGTGCCCCTCTTTACATGTTTTTGAATTGTTATCAGATGTTTATCAGGTCTATATGCCCATGTTTGCTCAACTCAAGTAGACCTGATGTCAGCTCTGGCTCCTTCCCATCATTAGCTGAGCCCTGAAGGGCAGGAAGCACGTCCAAAGCATGCCATCGAGCGGTGCTGCCATTTCATCACCTGTAATGAAGGACCAACATTTTAAATTTCCAATCCAGGGGCACCGGACTGGCTCAGTTGGTAGAGCGTGCGAGTCTCAATCTCGGGGGTTGTGAGTTCGAGCCCCACCTTGGTTGTAAAGAGTACTTAAAAATCTTTAAAAAGTAAATTAAAATAAATTATAAATAAACAATCCACTGTAGACTGGTACTTTATGTGAAGTACAGTGAAATACTGTAGCAATGCCAGTTTGCTGGGAAACTTCCTCAGATCTTATTCTCAATTTCTGTACTTTATTATCCTGAGCAGGTCATAAAAAGTTTACAGACGGGCACCTGGTACAATCCATATTTTGAGTCAAACTGTCTTGGAGCTCAGCACAACATATGGTAGATGTCCATGTTTAGAGCATTGCCTCGAACTCTTAGAAAACCAAGACAACAACATCACACTGGATTAAAGGCAAAGATGGACATGAACAGACTTTGTTTACTACAAAACATCAAATAACGCCAATTGTTAGAGCAGTGCTGTCCATTGGAACTTCCTGCAGCAATTAAAACGTCTTGTATCTGTCCTGTCTGATAGGTAAACACTAGCCACGTGTGGATTGAATTTTCCATTTTTTTAATTTTAATTTTTTAATAGAATTTATTTCACAGACAGAGATCACAAGTAGGCAGAGAAGCAGGCAGAGAGGAGGAAGCAGGCTGCCCATTGAGCAGTAAGCCCGATGTGGGGATCAATTCCAGGACCCTGAGATCATGACCTGAGCCGAAGGCAGAGGCTTTAACCCACTGAGCCACCCAGGTGCCCCTGAATTTTCCATTTTTATTTTAATTAGGTTAAATAGCCACTTGTGGCTAGTCACAAATACTTTCAATAGTGCAGCTATATCAAGTTATATTTTAAAAACTTAGTCCTCCATCTCCTTTAGAACCTGATATCCTATCAGTGTCCAAGATCTATCTTTTTCTCCTGCCTAAATGTTGGTCCGGTCAGACCTTCCCCCATTCCCCAGTTCAGTGATGACAACGCCGTTCAAGGGACCATGCATACTTGATTTCTCCTTCTCCTTTAATACCTCCTCTCCAACCTCCCATTCTTCATATCCTCTCAGTATTCCCTCCATCTTACAGCTCCCTCTAATGCTCCCCATCTCCGCCATCACCATATCTCACCAGGAGAGCAGCTTCATAACCAGCTTCCTTGGGTCCAGTCTGGTACACCATTTCCCATCCCCACAGCCCCGGTGAAAGTCCTTGAGTGACTTCCATTGTCTTTTGTTTTTGTTTTTGTTTTTTTTTTTGATGCAAAAATAGTTTATTATGATATAGTTTATGTAAAGTTGTCTTTTGTTTTTAATTATTATTATTATTATATTTTTTTTTTTACTATCATTGTTTTTTAGGATAAAGACAAACCTCCTCCTCCTGGGCTATAAGCCCCTCCTCGGTCTGGCCCCATTCCCACTCCTAACCCCTATGTACGTCAAATTCCGTCTTTTTTTCTTTTCTTTTTTTTTTTTTTTCAAATAGAAGTCTATCATGATCAGTGCAATTCCCTGGAGCACCAGACACGGTTTCAACTTCATTTTCATTTGTAGTGAGTGGATAAAGTGGTCTTTGCCACTAGATCACCACCAGCTCCGTGGGGACCAAACTGGGTCTGTTTTTGCTCAACATTTTATTTTACCACCTGGCGGGATGATGTTTGGTATCAGGACAGGTTAGCAAGAGTGGTTGAGCTCACAGCTTGTGGAACTAGCTCTCTAGGTTCAAATCCTGGCTCCACTCCTACTACGAGGTGTGACTTTGGCAAATTACCCTCCCTGTGCATCCGTTTTCTCACCTGTAAAATGGCAATAGAATAACACCTACCTCTTAGAGTTTTAGATTACGTAATTTAAAACCGCTTGGCATACAGGAAGCGCTGGATAATGTCAGTTATTATTAAATGAGTACGTATCTTTATTACATAAACGAGTACAGGTATCCCACACTTTTTGAAAGTTTACGTTACACCACTTCGCTTTTATGAAAGACCTGCATTAGCTACCTGTTTGTGCTAATGGCAGGAAATCAGAAGAGGATGTTTGCTTTGGGGGAAAAAACCAAAAAACGGCAAAACCCAAAAATAGCTCTCAATGTCTGTTTTGCAGAGCGTGGTTACAGAGGCTTCACTGGAGACAGTGGCGCCACCAAGCGCCTTTCCTGAGAACTACACTCAGCATCTCAGCCTCAAACCACCTGAGCTTTGAATTGTGTCTGTGAGTATCCGGACTTTATCTCAATTTATTTTGTGAATCCGTTGCCACGGTGTGTGGTAAGGTATCAGAAGAACCTAAAAGGTTGTTTCTGGAGGGTCTGGAACACTCAGAAATGTTTCCACATACATGAACAGTAATCACTCCTTCATATGAAGACTTTTCCGCTTACGTGGGAATGCTCTACTTTGGAACCTGTATGTGGACTCTGCCTCCCTACGAGGATCCACCAGTCCGGGGCACGTGGGTGAGACTGGAGGGCTGGGGGAGGTGGAAGGGGCTGCTCCTTGCTTGCTGAGCAGTGCTGCGAGCGTCACTCCGGCAGCAGTTCTTTCTGGAAATGACCGTTCACTCCAGTTTCCTCCTGGCTCTGGTTTGCAGGTTTTTTTTTTTTTTTAAGATTTTATTTTTTTATTTATTTATTTGACAGAGAGAGATCACAAGTAGGCAGAGAGGCAGGCAGAGAGAGAGGAAGGGAAGCAGGCTTCCCGCTGAGCAGCGAGCCCGACGCGGGACTCGATCCCAGGACTCTGGGATCATGACCCGAGCCGAAGGCAGCGGCTTAACCCACTGAGCCACCCAGGCGCCCCTGGTTTGCAGGTTTTGATCGTTCTTTTTTAACACTCACAGACCAGCTTCCCTATGCCTGCTCAGAACTCAAGCGAGGGGGCGCGTGCATGGCTCAGTGGATTAAGCCTCTGCCTTCAGTCATGATCCCAGGGTCCTGGGATCCAGCCCTGCATCGGGCTCTCTGCTCAGCGGGGAGCCTGCTTCCCCCTCTCTCTCTGCCTGCCTCTCTGCCTACTTGTGATCTCTCTCTCTGTCAAATAAATAAATAAAATCTTTAAAAAAAAAACAACAAAAAAACAGAACACAAGCGACAGCTGAGTGGTGCTGCCCCCTCCACCACAGTTGGAATCCCAGCCCCATGAGAACTTCCTCTGGGTTTAGAGACACCGGCGGGTTAGTGCCTCTTTGCTGCCTGGCCCCCTTCTCTAAACTCCTTAGTTTTGGTGTTTCCAGCCTCTTCCACGTGTCCCCCCAACTCATGGCTGCTCCCTGAAATTACTGCTCAGTGTCCCTTCTTGCCTTTTCTGTCGGTAACATCTGGTATGTTTACTTTTTATGTAGGTTCACAAAATCTCTGATTTCTTCCCTTCAAGAGGTAGAGCTGAATGCCCTGCTTGAGTGTTGGCTGTACTTAGTGACCTGCTTCTAAACAACAGAATGTGGGAACAATGTTGGAGTTTGTAAAAAAAACTTAGTGGCTATACTTAGTGCTTTCTTGAATCACATGCTCTGGGAGAAGTTAGCTGCTGTGTGTTGAGGACGCTCTAGCAGCCTGTGCAAAGGCCCATGTAATGAGGAAGGAGGCCTCCTGGCAACAGCCAGTAAGAAACTGAGACCCCTGTCATGTGAGGAAGATACCTTTTTTTTTAAGACTATTTATTTATTTATTTGACAGAGAGCAAGAGCGCACAAGCAGGCAGAGTGGCAGGCAGAGGGAGAGGGAGAAGCAGGCTCCCTGCTAACCAGGGAGCCTGATGCAAGGACCCTGGGATCATGATCTGAGCTGAA
Source organism: Lutra lutra (assembly GCF_902655055.1). NCBI lineage: Eukaryota > Metazoa > Chordata > Mammalia > Carnivora > Mustelidae > Lutra > Lutra lutra. Next base: position 132,219,288 of record NC_062286.1, on the reverse strand, counting down.
GGCAGACACTTAACCGACTGAGCCACCCAGGCACCCTGAGGAAAATACCTTGAAAGTAGATCATTCAGCCCCAATTAAGCTTTCAGATGATTGTAGACTCTGCTGACCTTGTGACTGCAACTTCATGGGAGACCCTGAACCACACCACTTCTGAAATCCTCGCCCCTCCAAACTGCAAGGTTCTAGATGCTTAGTTTTAAGCCACAGAGTTTTGGGGGGTTATTTGTTACTTAGAAATAAGTAGCTAATTCACCTGGTTTACAGTTCTTTTTTTTTTAATTTGAGCTATAATTGACATACGACATTATATTAGTTTCATGTACAACGTAATGATTTTATATTTGTATACATTGTGAAATGATCACCACCCAAAGTCTAGTTAACATCCATCACTACACATAGTTATAAATTGTTTTTCTTGTGAGAACCTTTAAAGTTTATTTTCCTAGGAGCTTTCAAATATACAAATACAATATTATTTACTCTAAAAGCCATGCTGTACATTACATCTCCATGATTTAGTTATTTTATAACTTGACCCTTTCATCCCTCCCCTCCCCCCCCACCTCTAGCAACCACCCATTCGTTCACTGTATCTATGAGTTTGATTTTTTGGAGGGGAGGGTTTGGTTCAGTTTTGTTTTGTTTTTGTTTCTGGGGGGGGGGGTTTGTTGTTTTTTAAAGATTTTATTTATTTATTTGATAGAGAGAGACAGTGAGAGGGGAAACAGGAGCAGATGGAGTGGGAGAGGAAGAAGCAGACTCCCCACTGAGCAGGGAGCTGGATGCGGGGCTCGATCCCAGAACCCTGGGATCACTACCTGAGCTGAAGGCAGATGCTTAACGACTAAGCCACCCAGGCAGCCTGGGTTTTGTTTTTTTTCCCCAGATTTCACAAAGAAGTGAGATCACACAGTATTTCTTTCTCTGACATTTCACTTAGCATAATACCCCCAAGGTCCATCCACGTTGTTGGAAAGGGTGAGGTTTCCTTTTTTATGGCTGAATAATAGTCCACTGTCTATATATATACACATTTTTTTTATCCATTTATACACCAGTGGACATTTAGGTTGCTTCCAGGTCTTGGCTATTGTTAACAATGCTGCTATGATCAGTAGGTTAAAGCCTCTGCCTTTGGCTCAGGTCATGATCTCAGGGTCCTGGAATGGAGCCCTCCATTGGGCTGTCTGCTCAGCGGGGAGTCTGCTTCTCTCTCTCTCTCTCTGCCTGCCTCTCTGACTACCTGAAATCTCTTTCTGTCTCTCTGTCAAATAAATAAATAAAACCTGAAAAAATTGAAAAAATAAAAAAATAAATAAAAACAATGCTGCTATGAATATAAACAGATACCTCTTCAAGTTAGTATTTTTGCTTCCTTTGGATAAATACCCAGAAGTAGGTTTGCTGGATTATACACGGTAGTTCTACTTTTAATTCTTTGAGAAACATCCATACTGTTTTCCATAGTGGCTATACCAATTTACATTCCCACCAACAGTGCACAGGGTTCCTTTTTCTCCATATCCTCCCCAGCTCTCATTCTTTTCTTTTTGATCAAAGCCATTCCAGCAGGTGTGAGGTGATGCCTCATTGTGGTTTTTATTTGCATTTCCCTGATGATTAATGATGTGGACCACCTTTTCACGCACCTGTTGTCCATCTGTATGTCTTCTTTGGAAAAATGTCTCTTCCGATCCTCTGCCCATTTTTAAATCAGATTGTGTGTGGGGGTTTTTTACTATTGAGTTGTATGAATCCTTTATGTATTGTGGATATTAACCGCTTATCGGACATATAATTTGCAAATATATTTTCCCATTCAGTAGGTTGCTTCTTCATTTTTCCCTTGTTGGGCAGAAACTTTTTAAATCGCTGTGGTCCCCCTGCTTATCTTTACCTTTTTGCCTTTGCTTTTAGTGTCAGATCCAAAAAATCATCCCAAGACCAGGGTCAAGGAGCTTACTGCCTGGGTTTCCTTTGAGGAGTTTTATGGTTTCAGATCTTAAACATTCAAGTCTTTAATTCATTATGAGTTAACTTTTGTGTATGGCATGAGATAGTGGTCCGGTTTCATTCTTTTCCGTGTGGTTGTTCCAACGTTGTTTATTGAAGAGGCTGTTAATTCCCTATTGCATAGCCCTCGCTCCTTTGTCATACATTAATTGGTCATATATGCATTTCTTTCTTCCTAGGTTCTCTACTCTGTTCCATTGGTCTAGGTGTCTGTGTTTTTTTTTTTTTTTAAGATTTTATTTATTTATTTGACAGACAGAGATCACAAGTAGGCAGAGAGCCAGACAGAGAAAGAGAGGGGAAGCAGGCTCCCTGCTGAGCAGAGAGCCCGATGTGGGGCTCGATCCCAGGACCCTGGGATCATGACCTGAGCCGAAGGCAAGGGTTAACCCACTGAGCCACCCAGGCGCCCCTAGGTGTCTGTTTTTATGTGACACCATACTTTGTAAGATAGTTTAAAATCAGGATGTATGATGCTTCCAGCTTTGTTCTTTCTCAAGAAATACTCTGGCTATTTGGTGTCTCTAATAATTCTTTTTTTTTAAAGATTTTTTTTTAATTTATTAATTTGACAGACAGAGATCACAAGTAGGCAGAGAGGCAGGCAGCAAGAGAGAGGGGGGGAAGCAGGCTCCCTGCTGAGCAGAGAGCCCTACGCGGGGCTCTATCCCAGGACCCTGGGATCATGACCCGAGCCAAAGGCAGAGGTTTAACCCACTGAGCCACCCAGGCGCTCCTCTAATAATTCTTTACATTAAATTTGCTGTTAAAACAATGCACAGTGGGGCACCTGGATGGCTCAATCAGTTAAGCATCTGACTCAATTTCAGCTCAGGTCTTAGTCTGGGGTCATGAGTTCAAGCCCCTACTTAAAAAGAGAAAGAAAGAAAAAGAGAAGGAAGGAAAGAAGGAACAAAGGAAGGAAAAGGAGAGGAGAAAAGAGGAAAGAAAAGAAAGAAGGTTATAAAGCATATATGGTAAGATGGAATCTTACAGGTGAGTTATTAAGAAAATAATCAGATTTATGCTTTTTGCTCCTGTGGACTCGCCAACTAAAAGAGGCGGAAACTAAACTTCAGGCCCATCAAGGGGGATGAACCCGAAGAGACTCAGAGGCAGAAGCAATCGAGGTTTGGTTCATCAAGTTTACGAGAAGAATGTAGCCTGATGTCTCTGTAGGGATGTAGATTCTCTAACGGGGGAAGAGGATGGAGGCCATGTAAGTTGAAGATGGACAACTGACTCAATCCCAGAGTTCTTTGTTGGTCAGTGTGATGGTGAATTTTACGTGGGTGTGACTGGGCCACAAGATGCCCAGATATTTGGTCAAACGTTATCTTGGGTGTTTCTCTGAGGGGGGTTTTGGCTGTGATTAACGTTCAGGAGCACGTGGCTGGCTCAGCTAGTGCAGTGTGTGACGCTTGATCTTGGGGTTGTGAGTTCAAGCCCCACATTGGGTGCAGAGATTACTAAAAATAAGATCTTTAAAAAAGAGAGAGGGGGGCGCCTGGGTAGCTCAGTGGGTTAAAGCCTCTGCCTTCAGCTCAGGTCATGATCCCAGGATTCTGGGATCGAGCCCCACATCGGGGCTGTCTGCTTAGCGGGGAGCCTGCTTCCCTTCCTCTCTGCCCACCTCTCTGCCTATTTGTGATCTCTCTCTGTCAAATAAATAAATAAAATCTTTTAAAAAAATTAAAAATTTAAAAAAAGAGAGAGAAAGATGAGACATCTGGGTGCTCAGTGGGTTTAAGCCTCTGCCTTTGGCTCAGGTCATTATCCCAGCATCCTGGGCTACCTGCTCAGTGGGGAGGCTGCTACTCCCTCTCCCTCTGCCCCTTCCCCTCCCCCAGCTCATGCTCTCTTACTCTTTCTCTCTCAAATAAATAAATAAAATCTTTAAAAAACGAGAGATTATAATTTTTTTTTTTAAGATTTTATTTATATATTTCAGGGAGAGAGAGAGAGCATGTGCCATCATGAGCAGGGGAAGGGAGAGAGAGAGAAGGAGACTCCACACTGAGCAGGGAGCCCAATGTAGAGTTCAGTGCCAGGACCTCTTTCACTTCTGTCACATCAAGAGCAGCAGGTCTCTTGATAGGGTCAGTGCATGGACAGTCTTGGAGCAAAGGAAGTGGTTGCTAAGAGAAGAACCATCTAACTCAGAGGGGACATGGTCTTGTACTCGGTCTCTGAGCAGATCAGCAGTGATCACTGAGTAGAAGCTAAAGGCCCTTTCCCAATTTTCTTGTATTATGGGAAGCTGGGTTGTTGTTATTATTTTGTTTTGTTTGCATGATTCCAAGAGATGGGAAAGAGCACCCCCCAAAAAGGTTGACATTAGATTTACTGCCAAACTTGGTGAATGTAGACTGAATCAAAGGAATTCGAAGTTCATTTCGTGTTTGATAAAAGAGCAGATAGAGGGACCAGATAGATTCCTTTCATCCTTTGGTTCCAGGCATCACCATTCCTTGCTTCTACTACAGTGGTCAGAATGGCTGCTGAAGCTCTAGCCATCAGGCCTTGTTCCAGCAAGCATGAAGAACTCATATTCCCCCCTTAATCCCACTCCAGGAGGTCGTATAGATAATTTTGCTTCCCTCTCATTGGCCGGCACTTGGTCTGCGGGTACTCCTACCTGCAGAGAGGCTGCCAAATGTAGATTTTATTCGGAACAGCCATATGCCCAACTAAAAATGTTGCGTTTTACTGCTAAGTAAAAAGTGGATGATGGCTTCTGAGGGCAAAGGAAATTTCTGTCGCAGTCAAGAGGCGCATACACAAAAATGCTAGCCACAGTTACATCTGGAAGGTGAAAATACAGATGATTTTCAGCTACTTCTTTATAGTTTTCCCTAATACTTGATTTAAAAAAAATAAACTAACCATATATTTATAATCAGAGGGAAAATAAGCATTGCCACTCTTCCCAGTCTGAAGGGGAAAACACAGTATGAGATAAAATAAATGGTAAAATGATGTACCAAAGCTAAGGCAATTTTTTTTTTTTTTTTTTGACAGATCACAAGTGGGCAGAGAGGCAGGCAGAGAGAGACAGGAGGAGGGGGCAGGCTCTCTGCTCAGCAGGGAGCCCGATGTGGGACTCGATCCCAGGACCCTGAGATCATGACCTGAGCCGAAGGCAGAGGCTTTAACCACTGAGCCACCCAGGAGCCCCCAGGGCTAATGCAATTTTTAAAGAAATACCTCTGCTCTCAGGAGGGCTTAGGCAACATTCCCAGAGAAATAAAACTTCCCGGGAAATGCAGCTCCTTTTAGCAACCCAATCGCGGATCTCTCCACCTACAGATAAGAGCTTGTCCTCTCCAGAATGCCACAGGGATCTGTTTGGACTTGTCAGGACGCAAGGCGTGTTTGGCATTGACTTACACAGGCTTGCCTCAGTCCTGGTATCACCTGACTACATTCCAGGGGTGCCGCCATCTCCGTGCACCGTGAATGCTGCCGCACGGGCTGCAGCTCCGTCAAATATTCATCAGATGGTGTCAAATCCAGGCTGTCTTCACATCTTAATTCCCCTAAACAATTTGCAGTTGATAAGATTGGAGTAGATACAGAAGCCCTGAAAAACTTGCCTAAAAATGAGCAAGTTCTGTGAGATCCTTGGCGATCAAAGATGTCTCAGAGATGTCGAGAGCTTTGGAGATTTGCTGCACTTGCATAAAATCCTTCTTTTTTTTTTTTTTTTTTTTAAGATTTTATTTGTTTATTTGACAGAGAGAGAGTGAGATCGCAAGTAGGCAGAGAGAGAGAAGGGGAAGCAGGCTCCCCACTGAGCAGAGAGCCCAATGCAGGGCTCGATCCCAGGACTCTGGGATCATGACCTGAGCCAAAGGCAGAGCCTTTAACCCACTGAGCCACTCAGGTGCCCCAATACCCCAATTTTTTAAACCACTTTATTCATGTATAATTTACATACCACGTTTTTCACTCATATAAAACAGTATCACCATGATCAATTTTAGAACATTTTCATCAAATGAAATCCCAAGAGAAACGCCATACTCGTTAGCTGTCATCCCCAATATTCACACACACACTCCAGCCCTAGGCAACCACTAATCTACTATTTGTCTCTGGATTTGCTTACTCTGGACAATTCACATAAATGGAATTTTACAATATGTGACTAGTTACTTTCTCGTAGCATGTTATAACATGAGGTTCTCCATTCTTTTATATATGGCTAAGTAATATTCCATTGTACGGATTTGCCCCATTTGTTCATTCATCAGCTGATGGGCATTTGGATTGTTTCTTTTTTTCTTTCCTTTTTTTTTGGCTATTAAGAATAATATTGCTATAAACATACATGAATAAATTTTCAGGTGGACATATTTCAATTTTCTTGGGTACTACGAGTGGAACTGTTAGGTCATATGTTAACTGTATGTTTATATTTTTGAGGAACTGCCCAACTCATCAAAACAACATTAGGATCATCAGACTGGGAAGTCGGCTTATTGTAATTACTCTCTGTAGCAGTGAGAAAAGGATACAGCAACAGGGAATAGCTTCTCAGATCGTTTGCCCAGAAATGATGCATATCACTATGTCACTTCTGCTCATCTTTTATTGGTCAAGTTAAGTCAGACAGCCACACCCAGTGTCAAGGGGGCAGGAAAGCACAGTCTTACCTAACATGCAGAAAGGGGAAATAACTAGAAGCTTTTACAGAAAGGTGCTAATAGCCGGTGCAGAGAGTGTTGGGTAGAAAAGCCCCTATGAGGGGATGATGTTTACTTGGAGACTTGGGAGATCAGAAAAAGTCTGTTTGAGATGATGTTGAGGGAAGAGGGATACTCAACATCACTAATCATTAAGGAAATGTAAATAAAACCAGGAGGAACTATCACTTCACACCCACCAAGATAACTCTGCGGTCGCCCCTTGAATAACACAGGTTTGAACTGCATGAGTCCACGGACAGTGGGTTTCTTCTTCTTCTTCTTCTTTTTTTTTTTAAATTTTAAAGATTATTTACTTGAAGTAGAGAGAGAGGATGTGAGGAAGAGAGAGAAAGAGAGCATGAGCGGGAGTTAGAGGGACAGGGAGAAGCAGACTCCCCGCTGAGCAGAGAGACAGAGGAGGAACTTGATCCCAGGAATCTGGGTTCATGACCTGAGCCGAAGGCAGACGCTTAGCCAACTGAGCCACCCAGGTGTCCCATATGGATTTTTTCCCCACAAATACAGTAGAGAGAGTGCCATAAATGTATTTTCTCTTTCTTCCTTCCTTCCTTCATCTTCTTTCTTTTTCCCTCCTTCCCTCCCACCCTTCCTTCCTCTCTCTTTCTTTCCTTTCCTTTTCTTTTTCTCTTTCTTTCTTTCTTTTCCTCTCTCCCTCCCTTCCTTCCTACCTTCCTTAGCTCATTGCCCAACATAGGGGTTGAATTCATGACCTTGCTATCAAGAGTCACATACTTTACTGACTGAGCCAGCCAGGCACCCCTATTTTCTCTTTCTTATGATTTTCTTTCTTCCTTTCTTTCTTTCTTTCTTTCTTTTTTTTTTTTTTTAAGATTTTATTTATTTATCTGACAGACAGAGATCACAAGTAGGCAGAGAGGCAGGCAGAGAGAGAGAGGAGGGGAAGCAGGCTCCCTGCTGAGCAGAGAGCCCAATGTGGGGCTCGATCCCAGGACCCTGGGATCATGACCTGAGCCAAAGGCAGAGGCTTTAACCCACTGAGCCACCCAGGTGCCCCTCTTATGATTTTCTTAATAACATTTTCTCTAGCTTACTGTATTATGAGAATGCTGTATATAATACATATAAACTACAGAATATGTGTTAATTGACTATGTTATCGGTCAGGCTTCCAGTCAATAGTAGGCTTTAAGTAGTTAAGTTCTGGGGGAATCAGGAACTAGATGCAGGTTTTCAGCTGCATAGGGGGTCAGTGCCTCTAACTCTTCAGTCGTTCAAGGGTCAACTCTAATGAAAAAAAAAGAAGGATACAGACAATAACAACTTTTGGCAAGAGTGTGGAGAAATTGAAACCTTCATATGCTGTTGGTGGGAATGTAAAATGGCACAACCACTTTGGAAACAGTTTGGCAGTTCCTCAGGAAAGTTAAAAACGTAGAATTATCAGGGGCACCTGGTTGTCTCAGATTGTTAAGTGTCTGTCTTCGGCTCAGATCATGATCCCAGGGTCCTGGGATCCAGCCCCGTATCAAGACCCTCATCGGGCTCCCTGCTCAGTGGGGAGTCTGCTTATCCCTCTCCCTCAGTCCCACCCATCCCGTACCCCGCCACCCTGCTCATGCTTGCTCATTCTCTCTCACTTTGTCTTTCTCAAATAAGTAAATAAAATCTTTTTTTTTTTTTTTTTTTTTAAACATTGTTGGGCGCCTGGGTGGCTCAGTGGGTTAAGCCTCTGCCTTCAGCTCAGGTCATGATCTCAGGGTCCTGGGATCGAGTCCCGCATCAGGCTCTCTGCTTGGCAGGGAGCCTGCTTCTTCTTCTCTCTCTCTGCCTGCCTCTCTGCCTACTTGTGATCTCTGTCAAAGAAATAAATCTTAAAAAAAAAAAAAAACATTGTTATCAGATAACCCAACAATTCCACTTCTAGGTATATGCCCAAGAGAATTAAAAACATATATCGACACAAAAACTTACACATGAATGTTCATAGCACCCTCATTCATGACAGCCCAAAATAGAAACAACCCAAATGTTTATCACCTGGTAAATGAATAAACAAAATGTGAGATAGAGATATCTCTCTCTCTCTCTCTCTCTCTATATATATATATATATATAACTGAAAATCTGATGGGGAATTGGATATTTACCTAGTTTCAAAGTACCTTTTTACAAAATACCTAATAAGTAAAAGGAAAAAAGAGTATGCAGATGGGGAGACTGGCAGATGCTACCTCAATCAGATGACCCCAGTGAACACCATTAGGAATGGGACACATCACAGTCATGTGCCACCTGATTGGATGGAAGAAGAACACACGCATCACCTGAAGAAATCGTGAGGAAACTTTGGTTAAACCTAGACGGAAGGAAGCACATGTCACAAAATAATTGGCCCGCAACCTTCAAAAAAACGTCAAGGACAAGAAAGTTGAGGCAAGACTGAGGAATTGTTCCAGCGTGAGAGAGACTAAAGAGACAGAGTGATCTAAATGCAAAGATCTTTTTTTTTCCCAAGTAGGCTCCACGTGGGGCTCAAACTCACGACCCTGAGATCAAGAGTCACACGCTCCCCTGACTGAGCCAGTCAGGCGCCCCTACATGCAAAGATCCTTTCACCGCAGAGGACGTTATTGGACAAGTTGGCGAAACTTGACATGTTGTCTGAGGATAGCATTCTATCATATTAATATTCTTTTTTTTTAAGATTTTATTTATTTATTTGACAGACAGAGATTACAAGTCATCAGAGAGGCAGGCAGAGAGAGAGAGGAGGAAGCAGGCTCTCCGCTGAGCAGAGCCCGATGTGAGGCTCGATCCCAGGATCCTGGGATCTTGACCTGAGCTGAAGGCAGAGGCTTTAACCCACTGAGCCACCCAGGCGCCCCTCACTTTAATATTCTTATTTGGATGGTTGTATTATGAAGAAATGCCTTGTTGTAGGAAATACGTACTGAAGTATTTGTAGATGATGAAGTAACAAGTTGTACTTATTCTCAAATGGTTCAGGACAAAAAATAATAATAATAATCTGTCCAAACCATGTAAGTCTGAGATTGTTTTAAAAAATTCATATTCCAGGGCGCCTCGCTGGCTCAGTCGTTAAGCATCTGCCTTCAGCTCAGGTCATGATCTCAGGGTCCTGGGATCAAATTCCATATCAAGCTCCCTGCTCAGCAGGGAGCCTCCTTCTCCCTCTCCCTCTCCCACTCCCCCTGCTTGTGTTCCCTCTCACTGTCTCTCTGTCAAATAAATAAATAAAATCTTCTGAAAAAAAATTCATATTCCAAGGGTGCCCAGCTCAGTCGGTAGAGTGTGTGACTCTTGATCTCAGAATTTTGAGTTCAAGCCCCACGATGGATGTAGAAATTACTTAAAAATAAAATCTTTTTTTTTAAAGATTTTATTATATTTTTCTAAAAGATGTTATTTATTTATTTGAGAGAGACAGAGTGAGAGAGCATGAGAGGGGAGGTCAGAGGGAGAAGCAGACTCCCCGTGGAGCTGGGAGCCCGATGTGGGACTCGATCCTGGAACTCCGGGATCATGGTCTGAGTCAAAAGCAGTTGCTTAACCAACTGAGCAACCCGGTGCCCTTTTTTAAAGATTTTATTAGTTTAACAGAGAGAGACACAGTGAAAGAGGGAACGCGAGTGGGGGTGGTGGGAGAGGGAGAAGCAGGCCTCCTGCCAAGCAGGGAGCCCGATGTGGGGCTCAATCCCAGGACCCCGGGATTATGACCTGAGCTGAAGGCAAACACTCAAAGACTGAGCCACCCAGGTGCCCCTTAAAAATAAAATCTTAAAAAAAAAAATTCATATACCAATTTCCAGTGAGGTTTCATACTTTCTCAATTAGCCATACTTTCTTCACCTCACAATCTCCCTTACATTTATTTAATATGAATGGTATATACCACTTATTTGACACAAAAAAAATCCTTTATGCACATGTGACAACATGCATAAAAAACCTTGTCATGGTTTGTATGACTTAGAGCTCAGAAACCAGTACTGCTTAACTCAGGAAAAAGTATTGACTAGAAGGACATGAGATATGTGGCTTGTTCTATTGGAAACAGCTCCTTCACTTAATAAATGTGTGTTCAGGGACGCCTGGGTGGCTCAGTTGGTTAAGCAGCTGCCTTCGGCTCAGGTCATGATCCCAGCGTCCTGGGATCGAGTCCCACATCGGGCTCCTTGCTTGGCGGGGAGCCTGCTTCTCCCTCTGCCTCTGCCTGCCATTCTGTCCGCCTGTGCTTGCTCTCTCTCCCTCTCTCTCTGACAAATAAATAAAATCTTTAAAAAAATAAAAATAAATGTGTTCATCTTGTGCAACCGGCTCAACCACTCTGTGCCTCAGTTTATGCATCCATAAAATGGAGGAAATTATAGTACCTACTGCATAAAATTGTTGTGGGGATTAAATTAATTAAAACATATAAAACACTTGCAACACATTGTAAGTGCTTCGCAAACGTTATTTATTATCATTAACTTACTTGTCCAAAGAAACCGATGAGTGGCCAGTGCAGGATTTGAATCCAAGTCCGTTTGAAACCAAAACCTGAGCTCCTGCCATGACAACCCTTTTTCACAGTGTTAACTCAGCGCGAGTCTCCCCCTTTTCTCCTAAATGCTGGTGAAACCCAAGGGATGTTCCTTCTCCCATCCCACTAGCAATTACTTCCTTTCGCATCCTCCTGGGGTTTATAAACAAAAACTTGTCAAGCCGGCTGGTCCCTCTGAGAAGCAATTTCGGCTCACACCCTGCAAAAGCTTTTGCCTCACTGGTAGACTTTGTTTGCTTTGGGGAATGCTGTTCCTTTAAGTATAGAGGACATTTAATCTAAGTAATAGTGTCCATGGTCTTTGATCTAGGCATGCAGCAGCTGCAGCTGGGAGGTGACAAGCTTGCCTCATGCAATCTGTCTGCCTTGTTTCTAAGCATTACCCTTCCTTCTCATGTTTGATATGAAAATATTAGGTCCATATCTGAAAGAGTAATGCAGTTCCCTGAAAGGTGTTGCATTAATCATTTTTAAAAATTTTCTATGTTTTATAATGTTTTGACATCTTAAAAAGCTTGTCAGGGGAGAGCCTGCTCCTCCCAGGGCTGTTCTGTTCTTAGAGACAGACAGCAGAGGGCTCAGCTGGGAGCACATCTTTCATATACAAGCCAACCAATTCCTAGTTTATAGTTCCAATAGTCCTCTAACTGGAACTCACCAAGCCAGTGCTTCCCCTGCCCAAAATCATCCCAGAGCCAGGCACCAGGGGACTAGAGAGCACCCCTATAGCCCAGAGCCCATTGACATTATTCAGACTAGCTAGTCCTAAATCCGGGCATTCCCCTCTCCTCTCTTCTGCCACCAGGTGACATCAATACTTGGTGCTTCCTCTATGGCTTTGTATGGCATGGTTATCCCCCCGTAAGACCTGTGAGTACAATAAAGTCTCTTGAAGAAGAGCCTCATCCTCATTTCTTCCTGTGGGTACACCAACTTTACCATACTATCTCCAAGGGGCGCCTGGGTGGCTCAGTGGGTTGGGCCGCTGCCTTCGGCTCAGGTCATGATCTCAGAGTCCTGGGATCGAGCCCCGCATCGGGCTCTCTGCTCAGCAGGGAGCCTGCTTCCTCCTCTCTCTCTGCCTGCCTCTCTGCCTGCTTGTGATCTCTGTCTGTCAAATAAATAAATAAAATCTTAAAAAAAAAAAAACCATACTATCTCCAACACTTACACTCTCGGAACAAGTATTATAAAATGATTGTTTTTCATAAAAAATACACTTGATTTATATTTATTGGTAAAACACTATTAATGCATGTTAATTATACCTAAATAAAAACATATCATGCAGAACCCTGTTAGACTCTGGCGAAAATTTAAAACGAAATATAACACGTATATCATACCATTTCAGTTAAACCATCACTTCCCTTTTCAAGCTTGCCTTCTAATTTTGTTCCATATACCTTCCGCTTTGTAAGATTAACAAGAAAATATTAATGATCTACACTAATTACAGGGCTCAGGTTTGTAAAACACTTCCTTCTGTGTCATTTTGAGACCTTACGAAGGAAAGAAGTGATCAGAGAAACAGGATGGAAACTAGAAGAGAGTAGTGTCCAGATGCCCAGGAAGGAAAATATTTCTAGAAGGAAGTGATGGGCCATGTCAAATGCTAGTGAAAGATCCAGCAACAAGAGATCTGAACATGCTTATTGGATTTAGCAACATGTTTTAATAAAGTATTGGCAAACCTTTCAATAAGTTTGGCTATGAGAAGGAAAGGAAAATACAGTGCTGGAGCTGGAGACACAATGAGACTAAGAGATTTGTTTGTTTTGTTTTTGTTTTTTTTTTAGATAAGAAAAACTTACAAATATTTAATTTCTATTTATTGTTTATTTTATTTATTTTTAAAGATTTTATTTATTTTTGTGAGAAAGAGAGCATGAGTGGTGGGGGTGGCAGGGCAGAGAGAGAAGCAGACTTCCTGCCAAGCAGGGAGCCCAAGGCAGGGAGCCTGGTGCAGGACTCGATTCCAGCATGGTAGGATCATGACCTAAGCCAAAGGCAGACATTTTAACCAACTGATCCACATAGGCACCCTGACTTAGGAATGTTTAAATAAAGATTGGGGGCATCTAGTCGAGAGCTAATACCTAAATATCCAGAAGAAAAAATGAATCATTGGTAGAATAAGGTTTATATGAAGGAGAGGAGGAGATAAGGATTGGTTTCAATAGGAGAGACACCAACCACTCCTATGGCAACAGGAAGAAGATTGGTTCAGATATAGGTGGGTTATTGTTTCTGTTTTGGGAAGATGGCCTGAGTTTTTCAATATAGACACTGACAAAGCAGATAGCTGGAATTTTTTTTTTTTAAGATTTTATTTATTCACTTGACAGAGATCACAAGTAGGCAGAGAGGCAGGCGGAGAGAGAGAGGAAAGGAAGCAGGCTCCCTGCTGAGCAGAGAGCCCAATGCGGGGCTGGATCCCAGGATCCTGGGATCATGACCTGAGCCGAAGGCAGAGGCCTCAACCCAATGAGCCACCCACGTGCCCCTGATAGCTGGGATTTTGATCGATAAGTACAATCAAAATGCAAATGGTCATCAGAGTTTATGGTATTGGAAAGAGTGTTCTTGAAATGATGGACTATAATGTTTGCTGAGTATAGAAAGGTATGAAAGATGGAGACAACTGATGGAAGGGGAGAAACTAGATGAGTAAATAGGCTGGAGTCCTGATGAGCTAGAAGAATAGTCTTAGTGAGTCATGAAATATGGAGGTTGGAAGGGTTGTGACCAGAATATAGAATTATATTTTGGATATATTTATTTTTGATGTCGAGACCTAGTATATGGTCATAAGGAGGCATGACTGGAATAGGATAGAAGAGAAGATCGCTAGAAATGAGAAGGTCCTACAGCTGAATGATCAGGATCCTGGATTGGCTGTGTGTATGAATGTTGAGGATAATGAGTGGAAGAGAATATGTGAGCCAGGTGCTCAAATGTGGTGGATAAAGGCAGTGGGGAGGGAACAATAGGGTCATGACTGAATGACCTCTTTCCTGAGCTCTATTCTTGATTTTCCAGATGTCTAACTAATATCCCCACTTAGATGTGTAACAGACATCTTCAATTTAACAATGTGGTCATACCGAGAAACAGGGGGACTAGAATAGTCATTTTTATGGTCACGTAATTAGCCTAAAAATAAAGTTGGGGTTCTATTGCAATAAAAAAATCAGAAAGTGGATATCATGAGACAACAAATGGTCTTTCCCACATGGTGTAACACTCATATTACCAGATTTTTATGAAAGTGAAAATTCAGATAGCCTCAAAAGATAAGGGGAGTATCCAGAAACTCCTACAATTCAAAACTAAAAGACAACCCAATTTTAAAGTGAGGAAAGGACTTGAATAGACATTTCTCCAAAGAAGATATACAAATGACCAAAAAGTCATTGTATGAATAGACACTTCACACCAATAGTTATTAGGGAAATACAAATAAAAATCATGAGATACCATTTTACACTCACTAGGGTAGTTGTAATTTTAAAAAAGGAAAATAACAATGTTGGCAAAGATGTAGAGAAATTAGAACACTTGTACATCACCAGTGGGAATGTAAAACGGTTCAGCTGTGGAAGATAGCTTGGCAGTTCCTAAAAAAGATAAACATAGAGTAACCATGTGACTGAGTAATTCAACCCCTAAATATATACCCAAAAGAACTGAAAATAGGTTTTTTGAGAGAATTTAAAAACAAATTCTTTTTCTTTTTAAGATTTTATTTATTTGACAGAGAGAGACAGCGAGAGAGGGAACACAAGCTTGGGGAGTGGGAGAGGGAGAAGCAGGCTTCCCACCAAGCAGAGAACCCAATGTGGGGCTCGATCCCAGGACCCTGGGATCATGACCTGAGCCAAAGGCAGACGCTTAACCGACTAAGCCACCCGGTGCCCCCCAAAACAAATCCTCGTACATGAATGTTCATAGCAGCCCTGTTCGCAATAACCAAAGGTGAAAACAACCCAGACAGCCATAAACAGATAAGTGGATAAACAAATTGTGACATAGCCATACAATGGAACATTATTTGGCTATAAAAAGGAATGAAGTACTAATACATGCCAAATATGGGTGAACCTTAACATAAAAAATTATGTTAAGTGGATGAAGTCAAAGGTCCCATGTTGTATGATTCCGTACAATATGTGAAATCCATAGAAACAGAAAGCAGATTGATGGCTGCCAGAGTTTTGGGAGAGAAGGGGGAGTGGGGAGCAACTGCTTAATGAATACAAAGTTTCCTTTGGGAATAATGAAAATGTTTTGGAACTAGATAGAGGTAGGTAGTGATAGCTCAACTCTGTGAAAGTACTAAATGCCACTGAATTGTTCAGTGTTAAATGGTTAATTTTATGTGAATTTCGTCTCAATTTTAATAAAAAGAAAAAATTATGTGGCCAAGTTTTAGTATTAGGAATGATAGAAAACTCATTTATCAAGATACAACAAATTTTTAACTGATTATGTGTGTTCTCACTATATATAGTAATTCAAACACAGCATGAAGTGTAATTGCCAAATTTCTTTTCTGCTATATGTAAAGACATCCATGTGTTAGAAAAACTGTTTTGTGCTTTTTGACAGTTGTGGAGTTTGAAAACCCAATGATAAAGAGTTTTTCTCAACCACCATCAAGAAGAAAGAGAAGGGGAACCTGGGTGGCTCAGTGGGTTAAAGCCTCTGCCTTCAGCTCAGGTCATGATCTCAGGGTCCTGGGATCAAGCCCCGCATCGGGCTCTCTGCTCAGCGGGAAGCCTGCTTCCTCCTCTCTCTCTGCCTGCTTCTCTGCCTACTTGTGATCTCTGTCTGTCAAATAAATAAATAAAATCTTTAAAAAAAAAAAAAGGAGAAAGAGAAAGTGAAGAGAGAGAAGATTGAAGATGGTGGAGCACCTGGCTGGCTCAGTTGGAAGAGCATTTGACTCTTGATCTTGGGGTCATGAGTTCAAACCCCACGTTACATGTAGAGATTACTTAGATAAAAAAGAAAACAATAAATAAATAATATTTACAATAATTACCATAAATAAACAATATTTTTTTTTTAAAAAGGAGGAGGAGACACAGAGGAAGTGAGGGAGTAATAGAAAAGTTGGTTTCCCTCTAAGCGTAAAGTATTAAGAAACAGATTTTCCCCCTGGTATCTGAAAGAAAAACTGTGTTCTAAAAGACAATGATTTCTAACCTAGAATTCTATACCCAGCCAAATTATCCATGAAGCATGAAGACAGAATAAAGACAATTTCAGATAGGCAAGATCTTGAAAATTTCTAGGCCACTTTCTCAGGAAGTGAGTGGAGCATGAAGGAGAAAACCATGAACCAGGACCTCAGGGAATCCAAGAAACAGGATACGCAGCCCTGGAAAGATGCAAGAGAAAGTGTTGCCGCCACAGCTGCCCAGCAGGCCTGGAGAGGAATCAGTCCCAAACGGAAGAGGAGAACAGAGAGCTGCAAGGTGGGGGAGGGGCGTGGAATGTCTCCAAGAAACAAAAATTGAAAATCAATTGAAAGGTTACCTGATGTGTTTGAATCTCTTGAGAGGAAACTTCAGTTTCTTTCAGAGACTTTCTGGATGAGTTGGTGGTAAATACACAGAAAACTAAGTGTAGCCAATTTGTTGAACAGGTGGGAACTCTGGGGTCTAGGAAGAAAAGAAGTTTATTCTTGGATGCAAAGTTTATTCTTTGCATATTCAAATTGTTCTTCCCCTATACCCTTGAGTGAAGTCTAGGGCAAGTCTCGTGGCTTTTTTAGTCACTCTCAGGTAATAAAATTCTCTTGTCATTTAAAACCTCCAAACATGGGGTTCCTGGTTGGCTCAGTGGGTTAAAGCCTCTGCCTTCGGCTTGGGTCATGATCCCAGGGTCCTGGGGTCGGGCCCTGCATCGGGCTCTCTGCTTTCTCTGCTTGCCTCTCTGCCTGTGATCTCTGTCTGTCAAATAAATAAATAAACATCTTTAATTTTAAAAAATAAATAAATAATAAATAAAACCTCCAAACAACCTCAGTTCAGTAATTCAAAAGTCCACTCTCGTGCATTAAGCTGAACCGTATGAAGTTGCCATTTGTGTGAGTCAAAAAAGGTTGAATATTGGCAGTTTTATCTGATTCACTCTAATAAGAGTCAAAACTCCCAAATTTATTTAAAATAAAATAATCTCTCCCTCTACCCACATAGACTTGTTTTAGATTGGTCACTTGAGGTAAGAAAGGGAGGCCTGGTGGGCTTCTTTACTTTCCCACAAGCCCTTCCAGCATCATTCTCTACCAGGAGACTGTCTCTGGTTCCTCCTGGGATAGAAAGGCCTTGTGTAGACAGGAGAGAAGAGGCAGTATGGCACTCTCTGACTTGGCAGGAGTTCACAGTGGACTCTTCCTCTTCCGGGGTGCTTTTGACTTGTATGATTCTTCCAGGACATTCCTCCAGCTCTGATCCCTGAGCTCTGATCTGCTCTGTGGGAGGGACCTTGTTCAACCAGAAGACCACTTGATTTTATGATCACTTTTAATTCTGGCCTCAGCCATCAGACAAGCAGCCTCTTTAGACTGTGGTCACCTCTCTCCTTGGGAAAAACCTCTTAGACCAGATCCAAGCTAGTGTTTGCCTAGCACGGCCCAGTCTGGTCCTCAGGATACTGTCTAGCACCCTGAAACAGTGCCTCTGCTTCCTTCTGCCCTATCAGAGGAGCTAGCCAGCCACGGTCCCTTTCATATACTTCTTAAGCACGAGTCAGACACCACCTAGCGTGTCACCTGAGTTTCAGGAGACACATCAAGCTCTTTGGGATGTCCGACCGAAGTGCCTTCCTTGTCTCATTCCCACAAATGGGTGGAAGTCTACTCATAGCTCATCAATGCTCTCCAAACATTTTCTTTGATCTTGGGAAATTTCAGCAGTCCTTTCATGCTCTTGAATGGGTAGGGGACCAAAGTAACAAAACCAGTTTTTTTTTTTTAATTTTTAAAAATTTAATTTATTTTTAAATTTATTTATATTTTTAATTTATATTTTATTTACTTATTTATCATTTTATTTAATTTATTTTTAGTTTTTTTTTTTTTAACTTAATAGACTTTATTTTTCAGGCAGCTTTAAGTTCACAGCAAAATTAGAATAGAGCAGAAGGTACAGAGAATTCTCAAAAACCCCTGCCCCCACACATGCATACCACTATCAACATCCTCCACCTGGGCATGTATGTTACCATCCATGAACCTACACAGACATGTCATTATCACTCAAAGGGCGGTGTACATTTTATGGGTTTGGACAAAGGCATAATGACATGTGTCCACCATTGTAGTATCATGTAGAGTAGTCTCTGTGTTCTGTTCATTCATCCCTCCACCTAAACCCCTGGGGACCACTGATCTTTAATTGTCTCCATCGTTTGGCCTTTTGTAGAATGTCATAGAGCTGGAATGGCATGGTATATAGCCTTTCAGATTGGCTTTTGTCACTTAGTAACGTGCCTTTTAGTTTCCTCCGTGTGTTTTCGTGGCTTGATAGCTCATTTCTCTTTAGTGCTGAATTATATTCCACTATCTGGATGTAGTACAGTTTATTTAACCCTTCACCCACTGAAGGCTCTCTTGGTTGCTTGCAGGTTTTGGCAATTATGAATAAAGCTGCTATAACCAGTTTTTAATCACCTCTTTTACGAGTCTCGCCTAGGCGGGACTTACTTTGGAATGGGGAAGCATCATCTGAAACTGAGACTGAAATAGTTCCCTATCTATATCCTGTGACACAAGAAAATGAGAAAACAAGGCGACTAATAACTTTTGGGCGGGGGAAGTTATAGATGAAATGAAATGTAATCATAAAACTTTACATGGCTTAATGGTAAGTACTACTTCTGTAGGCTTACTAATGTAAATATTAAATACTGGTTGAATCAATAATTATGATAGGAAGATATTGGAACAACTAAGAAGGGGAAATTATTGTGTTGGAGTGAGTGGGAACAGGATTAAGAGAACTAATTCTTATCTTCCATGGTAGGCAGTCAACAGATCTAAATGGAAAAATCAAGAAATGTCAGTATAGGCATGTCCTTTAGAATATGAAGGAAGGGGGGCACCTGGGTGGCTCAGTGGTTAAGCCTCTGCCTTCAGCTCAGGTCATGATCTCAGGGTCCTGGGATCGAGTCCCACATCGGGCTCTCTGCTCTGCGGGGAGCCTGCTTCCTCTTCTCTCTCTCTCTGCTTGCCTGTCTGCCCACTTGTGATCTCTCTGTCAGATAAATAAAATCTTTAAAAAAAAAAAAAAAAAAGAATATGAAGGAAGGGGGCGCCTGGGTGGCTCAGTTGGTAAAATGACTGCCTTTGGCTCAGGTCGTGATCCTGGAGTCCCGGGATCGAGTCCCACATCGGGCTCCCTGCTCAGCAGGGAGTCTGCTTCACCCTCTGACCTCTCCCTTCTCATGCTCTCTCTCTCTCTCTCTCTCTCTCAAATACATAAAATAAAATAAACCTAAAAAAAAAAGAGAGAGAGAATATGAAGGAAGAGGAATGCCTGGCTGGCTCAGTCAGAAGAACATAGACTCTTGGGGCACCTGGGTGGCTCAGTGGTTGGGCCTCTGACTTCGGCTCAGGTCATGATCTCAGGGTCCTGGGATCGAGCCCCGCGTCGGGCTCTCTGTTCAGTAGGGAGCCTGCTTCCCCCTCTCTCTCTCTGCCTGCCTTTCTGACTACTTGTGATCTCTGTAAAATAAATAAAAATCTTTAAAAAAAAAAAAAAAAGATGTCCACATATGAAATTTGTGGGACCACAATTTAAAAAAAAAAAAAAAAGAAGAACATAGACTCTTGATCTCAGGGTTGTGAGTTCGAGCCCCATGTTGGGTGTAGAGATTACTAAAAAATAATAAATAAACTATTGAAAAAAAGAAATATAGGGGCACCTGGTGGCTGAGTCAGTTAAGCGTCTGCCTTTGGCTAGGGTCATGGTCTTGGGTGTCCTGGGATCAAGCCCCATGTCAGGTTCTCTGTTCAGTGGGGAGTCTGTTTCTCCCTCTCTCTCTCTCCTTCTGTGCTCTCCCTCTCTCCCTCTCTCAAATGGATAAATATAATCTTTTAAAAGAAAAGAGAAATATAAAGGAAGATACCTGGGGAAAACAGTTAAAAGTGAGTGGATGAGAGTGTTCTTTTTCATGATAAGCTTCTTAAAACTATTTGTCTTTTTAAACGATGGGCACAAATTACATTAAGAAACTTAATATTTTTGGGAAGCCTGGGTGGCTCAGTTGGTTAAGCCACTGCCTTCAGATCAGGTCATGATCCTAGAGTTCTGGGATCGAGTCCCACATCAGGCTCCCAGCTCCTTGGGGAGTCTGCTTCTCCCTTCTCATGCTCTCTCTCCCTCTCTCAAATAAATAAATAAAATCTTAAAAAAAAAAACTTAATATTTTTAAAGCTTTATTTATTTGAGAGAGCGAGAGTGCAGGGGGGTTGGGCAGAGGAAGAGGGGACAGAGACTCTCAAGCAGACTCCCCAGTGAGCATGGAGCCCCAACATGGGGCTCAATCCCGTGACCCTGACACTTGACTGTGCCACTGAAGGGCCCCAAGAAACTTAATTTTTAAAACTATATAATAAAACATAGACATTATCTAGAGAGTAGATAGCACTTGAAGGTAACAAGAGCACTTTTGCTCTTAATGAGAAATAATTTGCATGAAGCTAAAAGCTATTTTGAATGACTGAGAAACTTTCTAACGTTCTAGGGAAAATGACTTCCTGTAGCCTTCTGCCTACAGTATGATACAAAAACATACCCTCCTATTTCCAAGTAACCTTGAGATAAGCAGTGGATTCCCCTATAGGATCAATTTAAACATATTGTGAGGAATTTGTTTTTCCCACTAACTTAGCTGGTATTAAATTTGAGCGAGAACCATGTCAGCTAAGCCAATAGGAGCTACCCTGTGGACCTAGAACTAACTAACTCATAATCATACTTCTCACTTCATCCCGGAGCCCGTAGTATCCCTGTACTAAATCCTATCAAGAATTTGTAGGACAGTCAGTAAGAGAAAAAGGCCAGTAGAGAAAAGCAGATATATGTTCTCTATGTGACCTGTCTTGTTCATTTCAGTATTCTCAGTGTATGACACACAATTAATGCTTGGTGGATATCTAAGTGTCTGTTGAATAAATAAATCGAATGACTGTAACTCCCCACTTTCCTGAGATCTGTGAGCATTAGAATAAAGTTATCATTACTTATATCTATAGTTCATAGATATATTAAAAAATCAATAGGTGAGACAGCTCTTAGAAAAGGGTGCCTCGGGGGGCGCCTGGGTGGCTCAGTGGGTTAAGCCGCTGCCTTCGGCTCGGGTCATGATCTCAGGGTCCTGGGATCGAGTCCCGCATCGGGCTCTCTGCTCAGCGGGGAGCCTGCTTCCCTCTCTCTCTGCCTGCCTCTCCGTCTACTTGTGATCTCTCTCTGTCAAATAAATAAATAAAATCTTTAAAAAAAAAAAAAAAAGAAAGAAAAGGGTGCCTCGGGGCGCCTGGGTGGCTCAGTGGTTTAAGCCTCTGCCTTCGGCTCAGGTCATGATCCCGGGGTCCAGGGATCGAGCCCCGCATCGGGCTCTCTGCTCAGCAGGGAGCCTGTTTCCCTTCCTGTCTCTCTGCCTACCTCTCTGCCTGCTTGTGATCTCTCTCTGTCAAATAAAAATAAATAAAAATCTTAAAAAAAAAAAAACAAGAAAGAAAAGGGTGCCTCACTGGGTATTTTGGGAAACAGTCCATTACAAATATAGGAAATGTAAAATCTACAAATTGCATGAGGAAATACGTAAGAATGCTGATAGTGGCAGTGCCTACAACAGCAGGACATACCTCTGCCCTAAATGGCCATCAGCAGAAGACTGGGTAAGTACAAGGGGATACACCCATGCGATGGTATATACAGAAGTGAAAATGAGGGGCGCCTGGGTGGCTCATTGGGTTAAGCCGCTGCCTTCGGCTCAGGTCATGATCCCGGGGTCCGGGGATCGAGCCCCACATCAGGCTCCTAGCTTCTTGGGGAGTCTGCTTCTCCCTCTCCACCTGCCACTCTCCCTGCTCGTGCACTCGCACGCTCTCTCAAATGAATAAATAAAATCTTTAAAAAATTTAAAAAAAAATTTAAAATTCACAAAGGAATATTGTTTTAGGAAGACTTCATTGCAATGTTAAGTATAAAAATTCATGGAAATAATAAACACCACATATTGAATAAGAGAATGAATGAATGAATGAATGAATGAATACGCTTTTATTTTTTTATTTTTTTTAAAGATTTTATTTATTTATTTGACAGAGAGAAATCAGAAGTAGGCAGAGAGGCAGGCAGAGAGAGAGGAGGAAGCAGGCTCCCCGCTGAGCAGAAAGCCCGATGCGGGGCTCGAACCCAGGACCTGGGATCATGACCTGAGCCGAAGGCAGCGGCCTAACCCACTGAGCCACCCAGGCGCCCCATGAATACGCTTTTAAAAACCCCTCAGGACACCCAGCTGGCCCAGTTGGAAGAGCACGTGACTCTTGACCTCAGGGTTATGAGTTTGAGCTCCACATTGGGTGCAGAGATTACTTAAATAAATTAAGAACTTTATAAAGCAATAAGTAAAAACTACCAGCCCTCAAATGAAGATGTTTTCTTTGAAATATAAAGCACTTTATTTTTGTTACTTTTTTTTTTTAAACAAAGATTTTGTATTTTTAAGTAATCTCTAGGCCCAGCATGGGGCTCAAACTTAAACAACTCTGAGAACAAGAGCAGAATGGCCTACTGACTAAGCCAGCCAGGAGGGCGCCCCTGTTTTTGAATAGGTGATTACATACGCACATATACACATTCAAAAGAAAACTGAAACTGAAAGGTATTTCACCAAAAAGTCGTTTTCCCACCTTATCCCCAGTTAATCTTTCTCTTCAAAGGAAATACTGTTATCATATATATTTTTCTAAAGTTGTTTTTTTTTTTAAGATTTTATTTATTTATTGGACAGACAGAGATCACAAGTAGGCAGAGAGGCAGGCAGAGAGAGAGGAGGAAGCAGGCTCCCTGCCGAGCAGAGAGTCCAATGTGGGGCTCTATCCCAGGACCCTGGGATCGTGACCTGAGCCGAAGGCAGAGGCTTTAACCCACTGAGCCACCCAGGCACCCCTGTTATCATATTTTTATCTTCATTCAGACCCCTGGAATCTAGAGGTGATCTGTTCATTAACAAACACACGTGTTTTCTGTATCTGCCACAAATTTTCTGGCTCTTTTTTCTTGATGAGTCTGGATAGAGGTTTATCAATTATGTTTAATTTTTTTTTCTTCAGAAGAATGAGCTTCTGTTTTCATAAGTTTTTCTCTATTATTACTGCTTTCCATTTATTGGTATCTTTATTATTTCTGTAATTCTGCTTGCTTGGGATTTAATTTCTTTTTCTAGTTTAAGGAAGAGATGTAGATTACTACTAGTTTGAGACTTTTTTTTTGCTTTTCCAATGCAAACATTTAAATTTTTTTTTTTTTAATTTTTTTTGACAGAGAGAGAGAGAGAGAGAGAGCACAAGCCAGTGGAGTAGTAGGCAGAGGGCAAAGGAGAAGCAGGCTCTCCACCGAGCAGGGAACCAGACATGGGGTTCCATCTCAGGATGCTGGCATCTTGACCTGAGCCAAAGGCAGTAACCCAACCAACTGAGTCACCCCGGTGCCCCTAATGCAAACTTTTTTTTTTTTTTTTTTTTAATTTATTTGACAGACAGAGATCACAGGTAGGCAGAGAAGCAGGCAGAGAGAGAGGAAGGGAAGCAGGCTCCCTGCTGAACAGAGAGCCCGATGCAGGGCTTGATCCCAGGACCCTGGGATCATGACCCGAGCTGAAGGCGGAGGCTTTAACTCACTGAGTCACCCAGGAGCCCCAAATACAAACATTTTAGCAATACAAATTTTACTCTAAAGATACCCTCATCCCCAAGTTTTTGGATGTTGTAATTTCATTTTCATTCAGTTCACGGTATTTTATATTTATCATCCCTGTGAGAAACACACTTACCAACTAGAAGACAGTGTCAATGTGCAGTTCTTTTTGCCTTTAGCTTTTACCGTTTCCAGTCAAAGCACTTTTCCAAAGTTAATTAGGGTCAACTTCTTTTGTTCCCATCCCTGCCAGTGAATTCATTTGTCCTGGTCTTTAACTCTATCTTGGGAACCTTGGCCATCTTTACTGATCCCTAAACATTTGCATACAGTAAAGTTTGCTCTGTAAGGGTTTGGGAAAATGCAGTCATGTATCCATTACCTCGGGAGCATAAAGAACAGTTCAGTCACCTAAATACCTAAACATCAGGTGTAGGATTTTAGATGACTACCCCCACCCCCACCCCTCTGACAACCACTGATTTGTTTTCTATCCCTCTAATTTTGCCTTCTTCAGAATGTTGTATAAATGGAAGCAAACAATTTGTAGCTTTTTGGGTTTCATTTCTCTCACCTGCAATGATGCAATTAAGATTCATTTATGTTGTTTCATGTATATTTCTATACTTGTCGCTCCGTAGGGTCCCATTACATGGATGGACCACGGTTTGTTTATCTGTTCCCCTGTGGAAAGACATCTTGGTTGTTCCCAGGTTTGGCTGTTACGAGGAAAGCTACTGTAAATATTAGTGTGAGGGCTTCATGTGAACATAAGTTGCCAGGTTGTATGGCAAATGCATGCTTAACTTTATAAGAACTTGTCAAGTCCTTCCCAAGTGGTGTACTCTTTTACACTCCTCTCAGCAATGAATAAGCATTCCTAATGCTCTTCATTCTTCTTTTTCTTTCTCTCTTTCTTTTTTTAAATTTTATAGCAGGCAGAGACAGAAGCAGGCTCTCAGCCAAGCAAGGAGCCTAATGCAGGACTAGATCCCGGGACCCTGGGATCATGACCCGAACCGAAGGCAGCCACTTAACTGACTGAGCCACCCAGGTGTCCCACTCTTCATTCTTCTATTTGGTGTTGTTGGTTTGTTTTTATTATTTTTAGCTATTCTAATAGCTATGTAATGATATCTCTTTGTGGTGTATATGTGTGTGTGTTTTCTTTGCATTTCCCGAATGATATCTTTTCACATGTTTATTTGACACCCATATATCCCTAAAACTTCTTTAGTGAAGTGTCTGTTCAATTCTTTTGCCCGTTTTTCCCTTGGGTTTTTTGTTTTCTTATTGTCGAGTCTTCCGGGTTCTTTATGTATTCTGGATACAAATCCTTTTTCAGATATATGATTTGCAAATACTATATCCCAAGTCTGTAGCTTGTTTCTCATTCTCTTGGCAACGTCTCATCTCATTTTTTTTAAACTGCTGATTATTATTCCATTGTAAGAATTTGTCATAATATTTAGCTAGTCTTAGGTCCATAGATGTTGATGCTATTTCCAAACTTTTGCTATTACAAACTGTATTTCCATTAATATCTTTGAGTTTATGGTCTTTCTTTCTTCTTTTTTTTAAGAGAGGGAGAGAGTTGGGTAGGGAGTAGAGGGGGAGGGAGCCCAGCGAAGAGCCTGATGAGGGGCTCGATCTCACAAACGTGGCATGAGCTAAAAACCAAGGGTCAAAGAACAACTGATTGAGCCAACTAAGTGCCCCTCATGGTGTTATTTCTTTCTTTCTTTTTTATTTTATTTTATTTATTTATTTGACAGAGAGAGAGATCACAAGTAAGCAGAGAGGCAGACAGAGAGAGGGGGATAAGCCGATTCCCTGCTGAGCAGAGAGCCCGTAGCTCCCCCTGCTTGTGCTCACTCTAGCTTTCTCTCTCTCTGTCAAATAAATAAATAAAATCTAAAAAAAAAAGATCTCATTAGATGTCTGATATCTTAATGATACAGAGTCTTGCTAGTCAAGAACATATATTTCTATGTGTTCAAATCTTTTTCTGCATCCTTCTGTAGAATTTAAGGCTTCTCTTCATATAGATTGTGTGTCGTTTTTGTAAAATTTATTCCTAGGAATTTTCTTTTCTTGTTGATTTGTAAATGATATCTTTTTTGGACCAAAAATGTCGTGATACCAAGATGTCATCATGATGTCAAGATATAATGATGTCATTCCATCTTCTAAGATGCAATGCTGTCCCTCTAAGATGCTGAAAGAGCCCCAGGGGAGCAGTCTACCTCAAATAATCTTGATAATTACTCATCTGGACGAGCAAGTAGTTCTCAACCATATTTGTCCTTGCAACATATACTATGGGTGATTTTGACATACACCAATCAACCCAACAGGTGTTCCTTGTTTTTTTAGGGACTCCAGCAGAGATGAGAGGCTGTGGTTCTTCAGTAGCTGATGGAAATGGATGTGTACCAGGCACTGTCTTAGGGGCCAGGGACACCATCATGATCAAGACAACTTGAGTCCCTGCCCTCATAGAAGGTGATCACATAGTCCCAGCTGAATAGAGCAAACTCAGCAGATAATCGAATACTTATAAGAGTGCAGAGTTCTGCTAAGGAGCCATAAGAGTGGAGCAGAGGTAATTGGTCAGGTGTTAACATCCACTAACACTCACCCTGAGGCTTCAGTTTGCTCACATGCTGCCCACTCTCACATTATGTCTCCAGTTCTGACTCTCCTCTGAGCTCCAGACCTGCCATTTGCACTTGCCCAACAGGAGGTAGAGTCTAATCCCGCTCCCTTTGGATTTGGACAGGCTTACATCTTACTTGTAGCCAGGACACTACAGCAGATGTGACTCTGTATGCTGTCTGAGGCTAGGTCACATGAGGCAAACGCAGCTCTGCCTTGCTCTCTGGGATGCTCCCTCTTGAGGACTTCAGCTGTCGTGTGAACAGTCCGATAGGCCGGAGGCTGCCATGCTGTGAGGAAGCCCATCGCAGGCCATGCAGAGACCCCGAGGACAGCCTCTGAGGCTCCGTGAAGAGGGAGAGGCCCAGCCAGCCCACAGGTGTTCTCTCACCAGTAGTCCAGCTCTACATTAGAAACCCAAGTTAGAAGAGCCTGCCCGAATCCTTTCCAAATTCCTGACCCATAGATCTACAAGAGATGATAAAATAAGCCACTACATTTGGAAGTGATTGGTTTTGTAGCGATAGTAACTAACATCTGGGCCATGTGGTTTTGTGCATCTTTTCCTCCTACTGGGAACCCTTCCAGCACCCGTTTTGCCTGGTTACCCTGGACATACCCTTCAGATCTTTGCCGAAGCTACTACAGTGCTTTAGCACGCACCATCCTTAAACCTTCAAACCTGGGTTCATAGTGCCCTCATAATACCATGTACCTTTTCTTCCTGTACTCGTCACAGGAGCATCTGGAGATTCTTTGACCAGGGTCTGTCTTCCTGACAAGTCTTCAGCTTCACAGAAAAGCATGCAGTTACGCAGCAGGCCAGGCATGGCAAACTTGAACGTCACCAGGAACGGGGACATAACATAAACGAGAGACCTGAGTATGGTGGGGACTGCAGTGACATGAGAAGTATGTGCCCACCTAAAGGGTGTAGCTGCCACTCCACAGGCTCTGTGCAGCTAGATCTGCCCAATTTTTAAAGCGAGCTACAAAGCCATGTTATTATTACTATTATTTTTTTTAAAGATTTTATTTATTTATTTGACAGAGATCACAGATAGGCAGAGAGCCAGGCAGAGAGAGAGAGGGGAAGCAGGCTCCCCACTGAGCAGAGAGCCCGATGCGGGGCCCGATCCCAGGACCCTGGAATCATGACCTGAACCGAAGGCAGAGGCTTAACCCACTGAGCCACCCAGGCACCCCCTATTATTTTTTAGAGATTTTATTTATTTATTTATTGGGGTTGAGAGAGAGAGAGCTTTTGAGTGCACACGTGCACACATGTGCAGGGGGGAGGGCAGAGGGAGAAGCAGACTCCCTACTGAGCAGGGAGCCTGAAGCGGGCCTGGATTCCATGACCCTGAGATCATGGCCTGAGCCAAAGGCAGACTCTTAACCAGCTGAGCCACCGAGGCGCCCCCCCAAACCCAGATTATTATGTAAATGTTAGAATCGTAGTAACTAATTAAAACTAAAAGCACAGAAGGGCACCTGGGTGGCTCAGTTGGTTAAGCAACTGCTTTCAGCTCAGGTCATGATCTGAAGTCCCGGGATTGAGTCCCTATCAGTCTCCCTGCTCAGCAGGAAACCTGCTTCTCCCTGACCTCTCCCCTTTCATGCTCTCTCTCTCTCTCAAATAAATAAATAAATAAATAAATAAATAAATAAAATACTTAAAATAAAATCACAGATGAGAGAAGAAGGAATAAAAACAACAACAAGCTGAAGAGTTAATACTCCTTGGGCTTTGTTTTGTGGGGGGTTGTTTTTGTTTTTCCATCAGGTCAGCATAGATCAGGCATGGGGCTACAGGTTGGTCAGACAATACATATGACCCCTTCAGGTTCAGGTGGTCCCCAGCCACCCGACCACAGGGCTGTTCTCAATGTTTTTTGAGAGTGACTCTGAACTTGCTTTGTGTAATCAAGGAGTTGTATTTAACTGAGGCCTAGGTTAGCTGTGGGACTGGCTAGGTTCAGGAGTGGGTCACTTAGGTTTGTTTTCTTTTTGTACTGTGAGTTAAATTCCCTCCTACGGGCCTGCAGACTTCTTGACTCTTGCCAAATAATAAAGGAATTATTTATTTTTCTTAGAGATCAAGGTGGAAATAAGAAACTGGGACCATTAAGTAAATTACATTAAATTCTCTCTGTTCCTTCCTAGAAGGTAAATTCTCTGCATTTGTAACAAGGAATGGGAATATGCAAATCACATAAAAACCCTGTGAGAAGTTGATTTTTATCTAAAAATTATACTTTGTGTTACTATGTATCTGTTCAAAAATGGAAAAGGAGGGATCAAGCCACGAAAAACATGGAGGAAACTTTGCATATTAGTAAGTGGAAGAAGCCGACCTGAAAAGGCTAAAGACTGCATGACTCCAACTACATGACGTTTCTGGAAAAGGCAAAATACGGAGTTGGTAAAAAGACCAGTGACTGCTAGGAGTTGAGGGGAGGAAGGGGGGAGGCAGTACCCTAAGAACATGTGACCCCTGGAACGACGCCTGACTGGTCACCATCGAGAGCAGTGCTAGCTTAGGCGGCTCACAGCTGCACATTTAGAACTTAACAATTTTTAAGAGTCCTGTCATTCTGCAGATGGGTAAGATGAGACAGGGTATCAAGCTCTACTAGTTCCCATGTCCACTGGGTAATACAAGAAATTGTTCTTACTTAACAAAGGGGGAAAACTGAGGCCCAGCTGTATCAGGATCCAAACTGTGGAGTGGAGTAAAATCCAAATTGGGATTAGGGGGAAAAATGGATCTCTCCTTCATTATATGGAAGGAGGGAAATAAGTTGAGACTTGAAGTCATCTGCCCATCACTTGGGTCCCCACAGATGATAGTAAAATGGGTCAGAACATTCTTTGAAGAGATTGATTGTGCAGGGACCTCAGCTTCAAATTTAGAGAAACCCCTCTGTGTCTGCTCCTTTACCCAGTGAGCTATGGGGTCCAGACTGCTTAAGAGTTAGAAAAAACAGTTCTCCTTTAGCAGAGGGCTGGACAGTATCTGACTGTTGCTTTACCACTGTCTTGGACTGGCATTAACTGGACAGTGAAAGTCCTTTGACCGTTTTTCATGTCCTGAAGTTCAATCTTACTGTATTTTACAAGACGCAGAGTAAGGAGGCCTGGTACAGAGAAAAATGTCGTCTGGGCCAGGAGCAAGGTCCCAAGCCATGTTTGGAGAGGCCCCTTCAGCCACAGGACCTCATATCATGAACTTAGGCAAATTAAACTGCCTTGCCTTGGCAAGAAAGAGCCATAGCTAGTTCAAAGATACTGAAAAAGGAAATAGGCAGAGAGAGTGAGAAAAAACAAAACAACTATTTCTAAAGATTGGGGAGGTAGTCCCAGAGTGAGCAGGAAAGGGAACGCCTGGGCATCTACAGCTCTTCCCGTCACTCACTGTTTCCGGGACCTCCCACAATGCGCGCATTTTTCTTTGCTGAGTGTGATTCTAGAGGTCCAAAATTCTCCACCATTAAAGCCCACCCCCCTATAAGCGTGCTGCTAAAGCCACTAAGTTTATCCAGAGCTGGGTAAAAGAAACAGCAACCTGGCACTTCTCGCCCTTAAACTGACTATAAAAATTACTGATTTTATTTATGTGCTTCACCCTCACTAAAACATAAACTCTATGAGGGCAGGGATTTTTTTGTCTGTTCGCTTCTATATTCTCAACTCTCGGAGCAGTAGCGTGCACATAGCAGGCATTTAATAAACACGGAAGAAGAAACTAGGGGAAGGGGCGAAAGAAGGCACGGAGGCGGGAAAAAAGGAAGGACAGCGAGGAAAACGGGAAGAACGACGGGAGGGGGGCGGAGTTAAGAAGTCCCGTTCAGCCTCGTTGCGGGTCCCCGGGCAGCTCTCAACGCCCAGAAGAACTACAACTCCCAGTAGGCCCGGGGGGCTAGGGCGGGCCGACGCGACCTAGGCTAGACCTGGTTCCAGGCCGCCAGGCTCCCGGAGTGCCTTGCGAGAGCAGGCGCCATCGCAGCGCCCGCCGGGACTTGTGGTTCGGGCCGCGGGTGGGGGGTGGGGCCGGGCATGGAGGCGGGCGGGGGCCGGGGGCGGGCGCAGGCCCCTCCCCCGTCACTTCCTGCCGGGCTGCGGGCGCCGGAGCGGCTCTTCAGCGTTTGCGCCCGTGGCCGCCGCGTCTGGCTCGGCTCCCCCTTCCTCTGACCCCCTACCCCTGGCCCGGCGGCGCCCGCCTCCTCAGCGGCCACTCCGCCTCTTCCCTCCGCCGTTCCCTTCCTCCTCTCCCTTCTTCCTTCCTCCTTCCCCTCTTCGCCGCCCCCGCCGTCGCCGCCCAGGACCGCCGGCCGGGGGACGAGCTCGGGGCAGCAGCCAGGTGAGGCGACCGGGCCGGGCCCGGCCTGGCGGGGCCCGCGCGGGCGCCGCGGCCGCGGGGAGGGGGGCGGCGGGTGGGGCCTAGGCCTCGGCGGGCCCGCGCGCCTGGCCGCCTTCCCCGGGCCTCTGTCCCGCCCGCGGGGCCTTCCCGGAGGAGGCGGGTCCTCCCGCGCCCCCCGCCTCTGGGCGCCCCGCGGCCTGGACCCCGGGAACTTCAGCTCCTCCACCCCTTGCTGGGGCCGGAAACAGGTGCCACGGCGCCTTTCCCAATTCCTCCTCGTGCGGGGGGGGGGGGTGGTGGTGCCGAAGTTATGCCTGGGGCGGTGGGTGGCGTGGGGGTCCCTGCTGCGAGTCCCTTATATCCGGAGCGTCTATATCGCAGCCACATCTGGAGCGTAGTGGTTACGAACACAGCCCAGGTGTCCAGCACGGGTACAAATCCCCGCACTACTCCCTTAAGCGAGTCACTTAAACTCTTTGTGTCTTGGTGGAAAAAAAAGGGGGGGCTAATGCGGTTCCTGCCTCTTCAGGCTGTTAAGGTTCCGTGAAATGGGGCGTGTGAAGCGCTTATCAGAGTGCCAAACCCACAGCGTGTCCCAATAAACCGTCTGCATAATTTATTAGCGTGATATTAAGGTATAACTTAGTGGGTCAAGTGGGATAGAAGTTGACCTACCTACCCGTTTGGGTTTTCTTTGAGACAGAAATGCGTAGCTCACCCACCGCCAGCGCCGGGCTTTGTTTTGGGTTGTTAACATCTGAAAGGGGCGTCCGTTTCATTGGGACGCTCTGGAAGTGGGCAGTCTGTAAAAGATGCTCTTATTTCCATCTCCTGCGCTGAGCCAGCTACAGGATTTTCACCAGCTCCCTCCGTGTGAGCAACCTGTCCTTTTTTTTTTTTTTCCTTCCCCTGCCATCATCCGGCTTCTTGTTGTCATTTCATTTCTGGGAAAGTTGCTGGCAGAAGCTTTCCTTGAGTTCAGCAGACCTTTCTGGAGCACTTGCTCGGTGTCAGGCTCTGGAGGGGCGGTGTATGAATCTGGCAAAAAATATGTCTGTCCTTTTTGCGTTACATCTCTAACTTCTAACTTTTTTTCACTGCAGCTTTGCTTTTATTCCCTCCGTCCCTGTTGGCCGAGTTTCCTTTTAAGCCCTTGCCCCACCTCCGTGTTGCAGTCTTGCTTATGTGGAAGTTTTCTTCTCTTCCGGCGAAGATGTGTGCTTCAGTCTGTTCTGCCTCTGTTCTCTGGCTGTGGGGACGTTTTTAAGGTCACTTTCCCTTCTGCTCGTAGCTTTAATTGTTTAGAGGGTGGTGGAAAGAGAGTTAATCCGGGTTTTTGATTGATCTTGGCCTTTCAGGAATCAGTGTGCTTACCAAATATAAATTAGGTTGCTGCTTGTTGAAGTAAAAACTAAAAATACAGTTGGATTGTAGAGGGAGCAGTTTCCGTTCTCCTGGTGACAGGTGGGATTTTTAAAACAGCAACTTTATTTAAAGATACTGAGTTAATTTTTTACTTAGTTGTATGTGTGTACCTTTCCTTAAGGAAATGCAACTCATGGGGGACCAGATTTACAAAAAATTTGTGTGTGTGTGTGTGTTCAACTGAATGATCCTCATGGGGGACCAGATTTACAAAAAATTAGTGTGTGTGTGTGTGTGTTTGTTCAACTGAATGATCCTCCTGTATGGGAGAGTTGTTTCAGGTAGTAAATTTCTTTACTGAATTTAAAGCTGTTTCGATTTACACCTGTTTCTCAGTAACGTGTAATGTGAAGTGGACTCTCTGTTTTTGACATTTTCCTATAATTTTCTGACAGTCTTACCGTCATTTCTAGTTGAAAATCTTTGTTTGGCTGACTCTTCACAAACGCCTAAGAAATAGCTGTACAACACGCATGTCTTCTGCCACACCGAAAATTGTAGTGTTGGGGAAATGATGTTTTAATATTGCAGTCGATAACTTAAAAAAAAAACCTTTATTACGGAAAACATGGAAAAATTGGATAACTGTAGAGAAGCCCCATGTATTGGTCACTTAACTTTGACAATAATTAACTTGTAGCCAAGGTCATCTTGTTTCATGAGGTACTTCCTACCCGAAACTGGGTTATTTTGAAACAAATCGTAAACATCATATAATTTTACAAGGTTATCTCAGACTGTTAATAGGTCCCACATTTACTTTTAGTGGAATCATAGTTCTCATTTTGTTTATTGGTCTTCTCATCTCTGTTTACACATGATTATTCTACAGCAGAAAAAAAAATGAGCTGCCGCATTAGCTCTTGGTTCAGTGCTTATCCCACTCAGTCATGTCCAGAATATTGCCTTGCTTTTTTTGTGTACAAAAGCAACAGTTCTTGAGCTGTTAGTGGCTATAACCGAAAAGGAATCAGAAATACAGATGTCCCTAAACCTGTTTTGGTGGAGACCTACCTGTTAAACCACTTAAAATGGAGAATAACTGTGTGTCAAAGTTAAACTCCAGTTAATAGTTCTTAATGAAACTTCCAAAGTTTATGTAAATATGCTGCTATCACGTTAGGTTAAGAATTAAGTAAAGGGTATTTGATTTCAAAACTCTGTTGTAGAATTATGTTTAGTAAGTATGAATGAATTTCAGAGCCTAGATGCTCATGTTTTTCTTTCTTGTCTGAAAATAGATTTCTGCTAGAGTTGAAGTTGAGAGGAGTATTACATTTGTCACTGTTACTTAATTTTCAGATTGTTGGTCATGGACTGTTTACATCTTTTCGACAACTGTAATTTGCTTTTAGATTATTGTAATTTCAATTGTAGGTAGGGTTACTTTTGTGCTTGATCAGGTGTAGTGAAAACGTATGTTGTGTTTTACTTACTACAATCTGGGAGTTGGAGAGGGATGTGCATACCTCTTAAAATTAGAAAAAAAAAATCTGGTATCTAAGAAAGACCACAAAATGTGCTTTATTTAAAAAAATGCTTGTGCTTCCCAGGAGGCTTAAAGTCAAACTTTTTTAAGTTTTTGGAATTGTTACAATAAATACAGTTTGTTCAGACTAAATTGCTCTCTTTTAAGATCCAGCCAGAAAACCCATTTATATACAGATTATTTTAAGTTTAGAAATGAGTATGACTCATAGAACTTTCCCCCCTCGTTTCTGAAGTCTTATCCATTAACATTATTCTGAGTGTAATCGTTAAACGGTGGCCTATACTGTGCTGTTTCATCCAGTCTCCCCTCAGTAAGACAATGAAGATACTTAATATAGGAAGCACAGAGTGGCTCTCAGCTTGCAGGGCAACTTTCTCTCTTTTGCCCTTTTACTGGATGGAATGAAAGTGAAATTCACCAGCATAAAAATGAAACTTTCATGAAAAAGGCATCTTTTTGTTGGATGTCATAAGTCAATTCCAGAGACCTTGTTTTTATGAGCCTCCACACTGGATTGTCTTACTGGCTGTCATATTTAGTGGCACAGAAGTGCTCAGTTTGGGGAAATGTAAATTCTTCCCCCTCAAATGAGAGCTTTTGAGGTTGCTTTCTTTCTTTTTTTTTTTTTTTTTTAAGATTTTATTTATTTATTTGACAGAGAGAGATCACAAGTAGATGGAGAGGCAGGCAGAGAGAGAGAGAGAGGGAAGCAGGCTCCCTGCTGAGCAGAGAGCCCGATGCGGGCCTCGATCCCAGGACCCTGAGATCATGACCTGAGCCGAAGGCAGCGGCCCAACCCACTGAGCCACCCAGGCGCCCGAGGTTGCTTTCTTTCTCTCAGAATGGGATTCTGGAGCGTTCAGAAATGTTTAGAGAATTTTTTTTTTTTTAAGATTTTATTTATTTATTTGACAGACAGAGATCACAAGCAGGCAGAGAGGCAGGCAGAGAGAGAGAAGAGGAAGCGGGCTCCCCGTGGAGCAGAAAGCCCAATGTAGAGCTCCATGTGGAGCTCCATCCCAGGACTCTGGGATCATGACCTGAGCCAAAGGCAGAGGCTTTAACCCACTGAGCCACCCAGGTGCCCCTAGAGAATTTTATGACAGATTTGTGTTTCACACTATACCTTTTGGTTCACTCTAAACCTGTAACAGGTTGTTTTAAATTGAAACTTTTGGTGACTGAGACCTTTGTAGCTAACATGCTTCTGGTATAATTTTCACTGAGCTTTTCCTTAAATAAAATTTTATTAAAATCAAGATTAAGCATTTATGCCGTTCCTTAAAGTATAATTTACGAGTTAGAGATTGAACTAGAAGACATGTTGTTTGCTATCCTTATTTTTCTCTGACATTTTATTATGAAAATTTTCAAACATATAACAAAGTTTAAAGAATTTAACAATATGCCTCTTTACCACCTGCTTTCTGCCATTGACATTTGACTTTGTTTTATCACGTCTGTTCCATTTGTCTGTCTCTTTGAATTCATTAATCCATTTTATTTTTCAGTACGTTTCAAAATAGATTGCAGCATCAGCACACTAAATACTTGAGCATACATAGCCACCACAGTGAATTTTAAATTGAGGCAGCTCTGTAAGGTGTTCCTAGACCTTTAAAAGCCAAGGGCTTTGTGGATTTTTGTTTCCAATTTTGCTTTGACTCCAGAACTTTTTGCTTTTTTGAAGAAATGTTTAATGAATTTTTGGAACAGGGTGTGCTTATGTATAAATCAGGTATTACAAAGCTCGAATAATGTTGGCCAAATCCTTTGTTCTCACCTACTAAGGAGATAATAGGATTACAAATCTATAGCTATGTTGATCTTAACAAATACTACTGGATGGTTGGCTTGGAGATCTGTTTTGCTGACAGTTAAATGCTCTGAACTAGAAAACCTTACCAAAGAAAATTGTTACTTAAAAAAATGATAAAATGAGGAAATTACTGCAAAGAGCTTAATTTTTTAAATATGTACATTCCCAAAGTAGTGAATAAGGTTGATGTAAAAGCAATTTATATTCTCTAGATAAGAGGAAGTCGAAACAAATTCTCTGCAGACGTAATTTATATTTTCTGGAATGTTCATTTATTTGTTAAAGGAGTATTTTCAGGGGACTCCTTCAAAGTATATTTACTGAAAGCAAAAGTAGGAAAATCTATCCAAGAAAGTATTTGCTTTCGATTAAAAATTAGTCTTATGAATATTAAATTTGTAGCCCATCTGCTTCTGTTTAATCTGGAATCTAATATAGAGGGAAAGTGTGATGACTTTGTGAGTTTATAATAGTAATGAAGCAAACCAGGCTATTTTATTATAATATGATACAGAGGTCATAACTGTTCTGAAGATTTTTGTTGTGTCTACCAGACTACAAACTCTAAAAAAAATTTAATTGTCCTGGGGTCTTTGCCTAAATGGAAACTGTTCATTAGATTGTCTCTGTAGTTAAAGCTTTGGAACTGGTTGCCCAGTGAGTGGGTTGATTTTTAGCATGTTCTCTGTTCCCATTTAAAATGTTTTTTACAAGTGGTGTGTAGCTATAAGTTTATATTTATAGATGTTTATGTGGCTGAGGATAGGATTAGTAAATTTGCTGGATAATAATACTTGCTACTATTTATTGAGCTCTTAACATGTGCTAGGTAGGTTAGGATTACAGGGTGAGGGTTACTTGATGCAGGAAAGGAATCTGAAGGGTCAGATTGAATTTATCTAATGATGTAAAAGCTGCTGTTCAGTGAGCTCTTCCTTGGTGCTAAGAGTTGAAGTAGATGCTTTATGTTGTGTTTCTGATACTGGAAAACGTCTCTGTAGATGACAGTTCATAGTGGCCGTGGATACTGAGGCGTGTCTGGGAGACCAGGTAACTGGAGTGGGGTCCTGAGCTCTTTCCACTGAACCATACTTCGTCTCTAATTATGCTTGGATGCTTTTTGTCTAGGGCATTTTTTTCTGTGTGTCACCAGTGCTTCATCTTAGCTAGGATAATTTTTTGTTTACTAGAACTTCAGACCAATTTGAAAAAAAGTGTCTATTTCAGTAATACTCAGTTTTTAAAATGAACTCTACTCATCATTCCCTTGAAATAGACTTAACAGTGTACTTTTGTTGTGATTGCTACAGCCACATTAAAACTTGTAGGTTGATTCAAAGGTTTTTTTTGGGGGGGGGGACTATTTAGAAGTAAATGGGGAGGAGGATACTTCATTAACCTGTGTGTTGTAGGAGGCTCTCCCCTAAATTATTGCTATAATTCTTCATGAAGTTTGTTAAAAATGATTTATGAACTATATACAAGGTTGTTAAGAAAATTAGTTTCTTCAGAATTTTAATATTCCACTGTTGGATATGCATTCACTAAACTTCCAATTAACTTTATAGGACTCCGTGGTTGTTGCCCTCTTTGCCTCCCAGCTGTGTCTGACATCCGTTTGCTGGCCGGTGATATTGGAAATATTTCACGTAACTTTCTGTTTGGTATTAAACTGCCTCCTGAACATTTTCTTTTTTGCTTTCTTTGAATCAGTGCTCACCTGAATAGGAAACCTCTTTGGTTCTCCACCCAGACAGCAGTGCTCTCTTTTTTTTTTTTTTTTTTTTTTTTAAGACCCTCTGGCCTCTTTTTTTTTTTTTTTTTAATTTATTTGACAGAGAGAGATCACAAGCAGACGGAGAGGCAGGCAGAGAGAGAGGGAAGCAGGCTTCTTGCTGAGCAGAGAGCCCGATGTGGGACTCGATCCCAGGACCCTGAGATCATGACCTGAGCCGAAGGCAGTGGCTTAACCCACTGAGCCACCCAGGCGCCCAGCAGTCCTCTCTTAATGGCTAGTTTTAAAAGGCTAGATCAGTGGGGGCACCTGGGTGGTTCATTCATTAAGTGTCTGACTTCGGCTCAGGTCATGATCCCAGGGTCCTGGGATCGAGCCCCATGTCGAGCTCCCTGCTCTGCCGGAAGCCTGCTTCTCCCTCTCCCACTCCTCCTGCTCGTGTTCCCTCTCCGGCTGTCTCTCTCTGTCAAATACATAAAAATCTTTAAAAAATAAAAATTAAAAAAAAAACAACAAACAAATAAAAGGGGTGCCTGGGTGGCTCAATTGGTTGAGCGACTGCCTTCAGTTCAGGCCATGATCCTGGAGTCCTGGGATCAAATCCTGCATCAGGCTCTTTGCTTGGCGGGGGATCTGCTTCTCCCTCTGACCTTCCCCCTCTTGTGCTCATGAGCGCGCGCTCTCTCTCTCTCAAATAAATGAATAAAATTGATATTCATATCATTTATTCATTTATTCATGAATAAAATCTAAAAAAAAAAAAAACCCAAAAGAAATAAATAAAAGGCTAGATCAGTGAAATTAAACCTGCCCATTGGATTTGGGGTTTTCATGAGATGGTGTGTAAGTTTCCATTCTGTGTTTTAACCTTAATGGAGGTGACTGTGTAGTCTGTAATGACATACATACATACATTTCATTAACCATGAAAAGGTGTCGGAAATATGTCTTTTCTGGGGATGAAGTGAGCACATTCTGCTTCTTATATTGTCTATATTGGCTGCCCTCAGGCACGAGCTTTTTGATCTAACCAGATCTTGGCTGATTCTCTCACAGTTTTACTTTTTGAAGTCCATACTTTCTATAGATTAAAATTAACTGAGGCATGAATTTTCTAGTGTTGCAGATTCCACCCTGATACAAACAGGGCCATTGTCTGCTGATGCCATTGTGATTTTGTACAAAATGCTAGGCAGTCCTTCCTCTGTCAGAAAGAAGATAATTTATATGTAATGATAAGTCTGATTATGCCTGCAGGCTTATGTTCTTTGTTGTACAATTTAACCAACCTGCTCATTGAAGCTCTTTGACCCTTCACCTAGATGACAGTCAAATAGAATTAGGTAAATAAATTCCCTTTTTGTTTGTAGTTAGTGAACCTTTACAGTCTGGAACATTTTTTTTTTAATTAAAGATTTTATTTATTTATTTGACAGACAGAGATCACAAGTAGGCAGAGAGGCAGAGAGAGAGAGAGGAGGAAGCAGGCTCCCTGCTGAGCAGAGAGCCCGATGTGGAGCTCCATCCCAGGACTCTGGGGTCATGACCTGAGCCAAAGGCAGAGGCTTTAACCCACTGAGCCACCCAGGCGCCCCTACAGTCTGGAACATTTAGAGCATAACTACTGCTGGGTACTGATTTCCCTATTAACAGAATTTACCTGTTTAAGCACCAAACATAAAAAAAGAATGAAGTTGGGGCGCCTGGGTGGCTCAGTGGGTTAAGCTGCTGCCGTCGGCTCAGGTCATGATCCCAGGTCCTGGGTTCGAGCCCCACATCGGGCTTTCTGCTCAGCGGGGAGCCTGCTTCCTCCTCTCTCTCTGCCTGCCTCTCTGCCTACTTGTGATTTCTCTCTGTCAAATAAATAAATAAAATCTTTAAAAAAAAAAAAAAAAGAATGAAGTAAACATTTTTTTGGATAAAGTTCTTCCTAATTTTGCTGTTTTTTCTTTCTTAAATAGTGTGTTTTGGACATGATTTATGTAATTTTATAAAACCAGTTATAGTATACCCTAAGAAAGTGACGTCTAACAGCTAACTTTGATATGAAATACTCAGCTTTGCAAGCATTTCACCTGTATTACCAGCTAATCCATTCAAGCAGTACAGTTAATATTTTATTAATCGTATGAAACTGGTGGCAGTGACTCCATTTAATACAATAAAAGGTTGAAGCCTCTTAACATATTAAATAAAGCATTTATTATTCAGCTCAGCACCAGAGTTGGACCCAAACTAAGATCTCCAGCCAAGGCTTTTCTCCACCATAACCAAACAGCCCCATGCTAGCTGGTTTGCCCTTATCCTAAATCAGCATTTTGCAGCCAAGGGGTCTTTCTCTTCTTATGTGTCTTTAGTTATGAGGGGATGTATATTATAAATGATTTGTTACTGTGAGTTAAAATGCCACTGTGAATTATTTACTTAAATTTGTGTTAGGTTCAAGGTTATTCTTGTAGTAGCGTGAATTCCGCAAGGACAGGGACTGTATCTTACTTGTGCACTGCATTCTCCCTAGTGTCTAAAATACTGCCTGCAAGTAGTAGGTTCAGAAATTATTTGTTGAATGACTACAGCAATGAATGTAATTCATCTTTTTCATTCTAGTATGTTTTCTTGAGTGGGAAAGTAAGGGAGTTAGGCTTAACCCCCAGTATGTCTTTACCACTGCTTGGAGAAAGTAAGTGCTATGTAGCTACACTGGTAATAATCATGATGGCTTTAGATTATCATTTGAAAATGGTTGGGGGGTTTCAGAAACTGCGGGGTCACGGGAGTGTGAATGTGTATATGAGTGTCAGCTATCCTTGTTTTGTGTGAAGATGTCTAAAATCCAGGTGGTTACAAGCTGCTGTATTTCTCCCCTCTCCTCCTTTTTCCTTTGCTGTAAAGTTGTTGGTGGTTGTTTCTTACTGTTGTCATTGTCTGACTTGAGCAGCTCCCTTTTTCCATTCTTATTTATTTATTTATTATATTATAATTTTTTAAGCCTCTGGGTTGGGCTAAAAAAACATAGATACCCAAACCTTCTGTAATTGTTCAGCACAGAGGGACTTAAATTGACAGAAGCCCCCAAGAGTCGAAGGCATGAGCTGCCCTGGATGGTCTTAGAAATGTCTCTGGGCTGCTCAGAGGCCTTTTCCAGTTTCCATTCATGCTAGTCTTGTGAGTGGGTGAGATTACGGAGCAACAGACTTCTAGACTGGGAAGTTATTAGTATACTGTTTACAAGGAGGACTTGAGTTCAAAATACCGTAAAGCAAATTAGAGTTTATTGTTTTATTTCTGAAATTGTTTGGACAGCGAACAGCTACTTTTACCTTCTAAATCACAGTAACAGTGAGAAATTGAAATAAGTGAAATTATGTTGTTAAAAATGCAAAAGGCATCTCAAGGTAACGAATCGTCTTTGTTATTACTGACTACAGTGACTACAGTTAACCTGTGAGCAACGTGGGTTTGAATTGCATGTATCCATTTATATGCGGACTTCTTTTATAAATACAGTCAGTATTGTATATGTATTTTCTCTTTGTGATTTTTGTTAATATTTTCTTTTCTCTAGTTTTATTGAAAGAGTATTGTATGTAATACATATAACGTAAAATGTGTGTTAATCGACTGTTTATGTTATTGATGAGGCTTCCCGTTGCCAGCTAGGCTATAGGTGATGAAGTCTTTGGGGAGTGAAAAGTTATACATGGATTTTTGACCGTGTGGGGTTGGGGGGTTAGCACCTCTAACCCCTGCATTGTTCAAGGATCACCCGTACTACCCTTTGAAAAGGAAGATAACTCTAGATAAATCAGATCTGAGAGTTTGAGAATTAAACTCTAATGTCGCCTGAAATCCAGTTCGAAAGAATGATTATGGTTTGGATTTACTAGAGGTAATGTGCTTTTTGTATTTCGTAATTTAATATAAGAATGTTTGTGTATAAAGTACATTTTTATACTATAAATTTTATAAATATAAATATAAATATAAATGTAAATTTTATACTGTGTAAATTTTCCCATGCAGTTGTATTTGCATGACCAAGTATATGGTAAGGACATTTATGAATAAAATATTTAACTGGTAGTTAAATGAGGGAAAAACCATGTAAGTTTAAAAACCACTTGTGTGATCAACCGTGTATGATGCCCAGTTTCTTTCTTTAAAATTAGTTTCAGGGTATTCATCTCTCTTTTGTGGCCATATCTCCACAAGTACTCTACCCAGTTCCCAGGCATTTGTGTCTTACATGGATCCTACAGTGTGCTGCTTCAAGCCATGACAGCGTGTTTTCAGAAACCTCCCTACTTGTAAAGCTTAGGTTTCCCCAAAACTGGAGCAGTATATATCTTCATTGTCAGGAATTATCTACTCTAGTAAATTATTGTTTCTTATTTTCTAGGAGTTTCCTAACCACATAACCTCTCAGAACTGAACCAAAACAGCATTATTCCTGGAGCACTTCTTTTTAAGGTACACATAATTTGGCTCTGTAATTTCAGACCTGTTCATAATCTGTGATATTTTTGAATTCTTGAATGACTTGTATGGAAAATGACTTTTACTTCTGGCTGGAATGTTAGAGAACTAGAAGAAATTGTATGCAGTCTGAATTTCTTTTTACTCTTGAGATTTAATTAGAAAGTAAATGCAGGGAAGGAAGGTTGTTGGCAAGAATGTAAAACCCTTTAGCCAGCACTGCCGTGTACTTGAAATGTCGAGACGTGAAAATTGGCCACTAGAGTTGTCATTAGACATAACTTCGTTGGTAAGTATCTTGCTCACAGCAGCTTTTGTAGGTTGCCTTTGATTTCTCAGATTGTTTATGTGAAACTTGGTTTTCAAGCTTGTGGAAATAATCCAACATTGTTTTCTGTCATGAGATAGGGTTATGAATCAGTTCCATTTACTGCTGGCTGCTTGTGATCATCTAGACCAAAAGTTTTTTAAGAGTTGAGGGTTTTGCAGTTTTACACAAGGCACTGCAGAATACACTGCATCTGCCAGTACTGCCTTGTGTCTTAGTACATCCCCTCTGAGAGCTGAAAGCACAGCACCGTACCATCTCGGAGGTAGTGAGTAGTGGACAGCTCAAACCCAACTTTCTTTGGGAATGAGGAAACTGAAGCATAAGGAATCAGAGAAGTTGTACGAGCCTCAATGAATGGGTTTACACTAGGTTCATTTAGTGCTTTTCTTTTCAGAGGACTAAACTGTTACCATACCATGCCTCGGGGTTTCTTCACTGTTTTAGCTCTGCGACTGCTACAGCTGAGCTTTGCCTTACAGCCTTTTACAGAGTGTTCTGGGGAGACTGAGGCACCAGGCAGTGGACTGCCAAGAATTGAATGGATAATTGCTGTCTGGTTTGGGAGTAGAACTAAAAGCCACAACTCAGAAGTTTGATCTGATTTAACATTGTTGGATGCTACTTAGCAGCAAGGCTGGTTTCTTAGAAACTGGGTCTTGGCTCTAGTCTGTTTTGCATGAAGATGATGGTAAATGCAGTTGTGTTTCTAGGTTGATGGCACATGGCTACAGACTACAATTTCCCTTTTCTGGAAAGAGACGCCAGTTAACTGTTACGTTGAACTAAGCCCCTTCTTATTTAAGAATCGGTTACACAGTGCTGCTATGAATAGTCACTCATTTTAGTTGGTTTAAGATATTTCTCTGTGTTTTTATAAGTTTAGATTTTAAAAACACTTCCATGTTTGCAAAAAATAATACGTGTTTTACTTTAGTTATTTTTAAGATTTCCTCCTAGGGAATGGAAGAAGAGAGCTTGGTAAGGTTGCAATGCTAGAAAAGAAAGTAAGGTTTGCAGCTCATTAGGCTGCAGAGGTGAAGTTTTTTTCACTTTAGTGTACAGTTTGGTATGGTGGTTTTTCCAGGATGAACAATTAATAATGAATTCTCTTTTAGGAAGTGTTTCTCTAAATGGACCACCCAGTGGTTCCATTTGTGTGGAAAGAAAATCTTCCATTGCCCACTTGGCACCGAGCCAAGTGTGAGACAGGGGCCACATTGAGTCACTTGGATGCAAAGATCTCAAGCAGCTTGGGTTGTTTCCAGGCATTATTTTTGGATGATTTTATTGTCTTACAAGTGATTGTGCCTCCTCAGGGCTACTTGTCCTGTCTTTCTTTTGAACACCAAGTACATAGTGGTCTTTTTGTTTTGCTTTTCTCTCCGTCTTAAGAAGTTTGACCAGATTTCTTTTTAAAAAACCTTTTTTATTTTTGGGTAATTTTATGTATGGGCTTGCTGTTGGATATTATTTGCTTGACATTGCCATTGTTATTTGGAAATGGTTATGTAGGAGTATAGTGATTGCCATGTTTCTCTATTTGTGGCTGCCCCGTTTGCGGGTGTTTAGATAATGTTTGGAGTCAATGAATTGTTGTTCTGGGGATCAGAGCCAGGATGATGGGTGCTGGGCGGGGGTGAAGGTAGGGAGGTGTGGTGGTGATTGTGGGCGCAGGGTGAGTTTGATTGTAGAAGACATAAAACCACATTGCAACCAGAAAGATATGTCCAAAAAGGGTCTTAGAAATAACTGTTGAATGTAAAGGAATGATGTGGGCATTTTAGGTGTATTCCAAGGCTATTATAGGAAATGTGGTTTATTCCTTAGCTTTTTTATTGTTGGTGACAAAGTTTCTCTGAGAGTGGAGCCTCTTGAAACCTAGAGAACAGATTAATAGCTTTACATTTGGTTGCTTACAGATCTCTTTTTGTGTCTTTGAGGAGAAGTTTAACAAACAGATTTTTTCTAGCACTTGAGAATGTATAATATGCCATATGAGGTTTCACATGAAGTAGCTGCTTTTATTTTTTTATTTTTTTTTTTTAAAGATTTTATTTATTTATTTGAGAGAGAGACAGTGAGAGAGAGCATGAGCGAGGAGAAGGTCAGAGGGAGAAGCAGACTCCCCGTGGAGCTGGGAGCCCGATGCGGGACTCAATCCCGGGACTCCGGGATCATGACCTGAGCCGAAGGCAGTCGTCCAACCAACTGAGCCACCCAGGCGTCCTGAAGTAGATGCTTAATAAATTTTTGTTGAATGTTGAATGAATATACTGTCCTGAAATTG
Organism: Lutra lutra; assembly: GCF_902655055.1. Lineage (NCBI taxonomy): Eukaryota > Metazoa > Chordata > Mammalia > Carnivora > Mustelidae > Lutra > Lutra lutra. Next base: position 132,174,511 of record NC_062286.1, on the reverse strand, counting down.
CTGTTCATACAGCTGATGCTTTATCCTGGCAAGGAACTAGAGTGCTCTTGTGTCTGTGTACCCATGCTACATAAGATTTGATGAAGGACAATGTTTGTGGCTATCTTAGCTTGTCCAGAATTGGGGTGACTTCTTTTCTCCTTTTTTTCTCTTTTCTTTTCTTTCTTTCTTTCTTTCTAACATATCATCACTTACTGCAAAGGGGAATGATGTGTTGAACACAAAAGTATAGCTACTTTATTATAAGTCATGTATTACTCTAGTTACAAATTAGATACTAAAAATGATGTTTTTCCATAATTGCTGAAGTAGTTGTTTCATATTACAGAGATTTAACATGTTAGCTGAAAGTGAATAAGACTAAGCACTCTTGCAGATAGTTCTGTAAACTATTTCTAGAAGAATCTATCTTTTTGTTTATTAAACAGATCACTCAAATGGGGTACTCAGTATGCCCTAGTCTTGGTAGATCACCGCCGAGTGAGAAACTTGCATTTGTGTCTCATCACTTTTGCGGATTATCTTTTCTGGAGAGAGAGGGAGACAGCAAGCCCTCTCAAGAGTGGGGAGAGGGAGAGAGCATCCCAACCAGGCTCCATGTCCGGTGCGGAGCCCACGTGGGGCTTGATCTCACGACCCTGAGATTATGACCTGAGCCAAAATCAAGAGTTAGACACTTAGTTGACCAAGCAACCCAGACACGCCTGTGCCTGATCATTTTTTAACACATTATGTATAATTTTTAAAAATGCTTCGGGGTGCCTGGGTGGCTCATTTAGCTAAGCATTCGACTCGATCTCAGCTCAGGTCTTGAACTCAGGGTCATGAGTTTGAGTCCCACACTGGGCTCCATGCTAGGCATAGAAAATACCTTAAAAAAAGTGCTTTTGTAGAATTCATGTGTCCATATTCCCCTTCCCACAACTCATTAAAAAGTATGTGACGCTTGTGAAACAGAAGCTGCTAGCCAAAGTGAGACTGTTTTTATGAGAAGATTTTTGTGTCACCAAGCCAAACTTGGGACTTGGAATTAGGAGTCTTTAAAAAGAAAAAAAAAGTGTATGTAAATATATATATATATATATACATACACACACACACACACACAAATATATATATATTTGTAACTCTGTCCTCTCACCTCTGTGTTCCAGTGCTTATATATGCTATGTAAATATGAGGATTTGAGAATAAGATGAACATGTTTTCCTAGGTCGGTTTCTAAAGCTCTAGAGATAAGAGAAACCAAAAGCCTCTCGACTGTGCTGGAGGCAGGAGGCAGGGAGATAGCAGCACAACACAGGCTTAACAGTTGAAGTTGTTTCCACTGCTAAGGAAAGCTGGTCTTTGTGTTTTCAGTTTTCCCCCTAATTTTACTGTGTGTAAAATACTGTTCATTTATAAGAAGACTGATAAATCATTTTAATCTCTTTGGAGTCCCTAACTTATCTGGTGGCAAGTAGTCCTTAAAGATAACCTCAGAAGAAAAGACACGTTTTCAGGTAAGGATTTAATCTTCAGGACAGGGTAGTACTGTTGACCAACAGGTGCTAAATTTGTACAGAAGTAGGATCTCCAGAATTCCCTGATTCCCCTGAATGTTGCTCTGCACTCTATAAATAGCAGTAGTGAGAAGCTTTATTTGTTATTCAAGTTATGTGGGTAAATAATATATTTTATCCCATTTATAACTATATTAACTGCCTGGCTTCTCTTTGGGAGAAGAGCATCTGTTTGGGTAAAATAATAGCCCCAGTTTTTTATAGCCTTTTGAAATAAAAAGGGGATTTTCTTTTCCTAAGAATATAAGCTACTTATTAGTGAGATCTTATTTTGTGGGTTTGTATATGTGTACTTGAAACAGCATCCGTAGCTCCTCTGTCCACAGGGAGCAGTAACTCCTGCCTCCCATCCTCTAGTTGGCAACAACCAAGTAATGTATCCAGAGCAGTCGTTGAAGAACTGAATTGTCCCCTCTGTAGAACCACTGCAGTAGCTTCTCTTTTCAGGCTTAAAGACACATGGGAGCACTCATGTGCTAATGGGTACTGTTTCTTGAATTTGGGTGTTGGTTATGGTGAGCATTAGCGATTTAAAGACCTGTACAGCCTTATTAGGGTTTTAGAAAATCTTTACTTGCAGTTTTGAACTAATTGTTTCAACTAGTTATACAGACATAACTCCAGGTGAACTGAAGGTAACATTTTTGGGGCAGTTTTAATTAAAGGCCATTTGTACCCTTTTCAGCTTCTGGAAAAATCTGTGTATTTATGTCTGTGACTGGAAATGCTGGCTGTGGGCCTGCTGTAGGCAGCATTAGCCAAAAAAAGATCTCTTTGAGCCCCACCCTTTCTAAATTTAGTTCATTCATTCAGTCTCATACTCTAAGAGCCACCCAGGGCAGGATTGGGTTGCTGCTTCAGGGATGCAGGTAGGCCCTGGGGGCAGACACTTTATTTTTGGCTTATTTTTTGACTTGCGACTAGTGGTTGGTGATGTGAAGTTGTGAGTACACTGTAAATGATTTTTTTTTTTTTTTGGTAGAAAAATGCCCTCAAGACAGAGTTTAAAAAGAGAGGGAGCGGGGAGTACAGGAGGTGTTGGGGGCCATTGAGAGAGAAATATTTCTATTTTGGCAGCTGAAGGACATCAGAACAATGAAACAAGGTCCTAGGTGATTTCTGGATGGTTCTGGGGTTGTTTCCTGATGTTGGCAACTTGTCCACCAGGGCAGTTACCTAGTCTTTAGTGGATCTCCTTTGTTCCTTTGTGTTGACTCCAGAAGTGAACAAGGAACAACTGCGGTGTGGGGGATTTTGCTGAATAAGGCGATGCTCTGTCTCTCTAGCCAAAGTCATCTTTGAGCTGAGGTGTTTGGGTTGTTGTTGTTTTTAGTTTTGCAGTGCTTTTTGCTCTCAGCAAGAGAAAGTGTGCCAGAACTCCCCAAGCAGCTGAATTGCTCTGGTCGTTCATCTCTTTCTAAAGGTCCAGCTTTAATTAAAAATTATTCCGAGACTTTTTCAAAAATTAAGTAACAGTTACTCTGTCATAGAACTTTTTTTTCTTTTAGGATTTTATTTATTTGACAGGGAGAGACACAGTGAGAGAGAGAACACAAGCAGGGGGATTGGGAGAGGGAAAAGCAGGCTTCCCGCTGAGCAGGGAGCCCGATGTGGGGTTCGATCCCAGGACCCTGGGATCATGACCTGAGCCGAAGGCAGGCGCTTAATGCCTTGGCCACCCAGGCGCCCCTTTCATAGAACTTCTGATTTGTTTGCTGGTTTCTGTTTTGGTTATCTTTCTCTACTCTTTATTGCTATTGGTTATTTTGGGGGTACTCTTGACTTGCTTAAACATTTTCAGCTTTTTGAAGGATGACCCTGAACATAAGCAGAATTGTCCTTATTTTTGACTTATGAAGAAATTTAGGTGTATTTAGAAATAATGCCTTTGGAACTTAGAAGATGAAGTAAACCGTCTCCTCTGCTCCCCGGGTTCCACTCCCCAGCCGCACCATTGAAAATACCAGTCAAATCTGTTCCTCTCTTCTTCATCTTCTCCACTTTGGCTTTTAATCATAAAAACACTGTAGAATGTTCTTTACTATTCAAATAATTTCTCAGGATCCTGCATGTTGATGTAGATGCAAATTTTGTTTGGGGCATGTAACTAAGGAGAGCATCTCAACAAACCTCATAGGAAAAAGATCTTTTACTGTCATAAGGAAAAAGAAACAACAAAAGTGAGAAATGTCTGTCTTTCTTCAGTCAGCCGAAAGGAAAGCTGTAAGGGTGCCAGTCTGAGCACATGGCCCTTTGGTGGAAGCAGTGGTGACATTCACCCATTAATGGTCTCAGGAATCCAGTGCGCTTTCAGCTTCTGATACTTTCGAGGCCAGCAATCTTTACTGTATCCCATGTAGTATGGAAAGCCTCTTCCTATTTTTTTAATTGGCCATTTTGAATATAGGCTGTAGTTTGTAATTCTTAATATTCAACCATGAATATCATTAAACTCTACTGATGCTCTTTTTAAAATAAATAATGCAGAACAGATGGGTATTGCAAGTCATTTAAAAGCAGTATCAGAAAATCACAAGGCCAGAGACCTCACTGTGTACCGAGAGGAAACCCACCTCTAATACATCAGCGGAGCTACAAGCTCAATGGGACTATTTTCATTCTTGAGTAGGTGATGCCAGTTTTGACTGAATAATGGCAATTACATATCTCCTCTATAATTTACCTTTTTATTTTCTTTCCCTTACAACTTTTAGGTAGAACTTTAGACTTCATAGCACTGAATTAACCTGCACTGAAAGCTGTTTACCTGCAGTTGTTCACTTTTGTTGAAAGTGACCATGTCTCAAGTTCAAGTGCAAGTTCAGAACCCATCTGCTGCTCTCTCAGGGAGCCAAATACTGAACAAGAACCAGTCTCTTCTCTCCCAGCCTTTGATGAGTATTCCTCCTACTGCTAGCTCTCTGCCCTCTGAAAATGCAGGTAGACCTATTCAAAACTCTGCTTTACCCTCTGCATCTCTTACACCCACCAGTGCAGCTGCAGGTAAGCGTATGAATCCAAGTGTCTTCTTTTTCAAATGTTTTCTTACCCTGTTTTTTGATCTGATAAGTAGATTGGAGATGTAGGGAGCTCTCACATTACCTTCACGAAGCAGAAGAAAATATTTACACCCATGCTGCTTTATTCCAGAGGTAAAACACTCGGTTGTATACTGGTTTGTCGGAGGCCTGAGTTGACAGATCATTTCAAAGTGTTAAGAAAGGGAATTGAAAACTGAACTATAAAACCTAGCTTATTATAAAGTGGTGGCCAGCAGAAAGGATTGAATAAATACCACTTTGGATTTGTATTGTTGTATGGAAAAATTCTGCTTTTTAAATTATTTCCCAGAACTGACCAAGAATTCTTGTATTTGTAAGCCCTTGTTTTAAATGTCTGTAAGATTATATCCCAAGCAAGGGAACAGCTATATTTACTGGAAAGCAAGAGAGTGCATTGGCATTTGTTAATTTTTATTTTGAACAAGTATGTTTAAGTTGTGATTTCAGAGGTAGTTCAGAAATCACAGTGAGGACCAATTAGAAATTGAACAAAGAAACACAGATTTTTGAAGAGGAAATAAGTTCAGAAGCATTTAAATCTGACTGTTAGGAAAATAAAGATGAACTAAATGTGCTCGTTGATGGGGCGTGTGGCTGGCTCAATCTGAAGAACATGCGACCCTTGATCTCGGGGTTGTAAGTTGGAGCCCCACATTGGGTGCAGAGATTAGTTTAGAAAAAAAAAAGTTTATAAATAAATGTGCTCATTGATGAGAAAAGACTTGAAACACCTGAAAAATAAATAATCCTGAAAACAATATTCAGCTTCCCAACCCTTCCCCAGAGTGGCAAAACCGATTAAAGGGGGTGCCAGCATGGGTGTCTCCATAGCAGAGTCACCTTCTAACAAATCCTTTCAGCCCCTTGTGTCTGACAATTTCCCTTGCATTTCCTCCTCCATTTCTCATTTCCTTTACTTTATAAATCTGTTCTTAGAGTGTTGGCTCTCCCCCTCTCAGCTGCATGGCGTCTCTCACCCTACCTCTGGGCTTCCTTGGACTGGCTCACCGGAGAGCCATCTTGACTTGTCATAATACCCAACAGGTTCAGTTTTCCCCAAATTTGCCGTTGGAGACCATCTTCAAAGGAAATGTCACAGACTGTTTCAGTCCTGTGGAATTTACTGTGTTTTCTTCTATTGTGTTCTTATAGCCACATCCTACTCACTTTGTAAAACTCCTGCCTGCCAAGGCCATTTTATTTTATTTAACTTGTGTAATTCTCAGAAGTAGATAAAGTCTGAGGGTGGCAGCCTCTGGAGATAAGACTAGGGGATGCCCCAGGAACGAGAAGGTAGCCGTGTGGAACATGACAGTCGTTGTCTGAGAATTGGCATTGGCACGTTGAGCTTCGTGCAATAACGGACAGGGTCCGGCTGACGGCTCTTGTGGTAACGAGCGTGTCTGGGCTCACAAGACCTCCGTGTTATTCCCGTGGTTGGTTATAATAACAGTGCTTCATCTGATTTCAAATCTTGCTTGCTGCCATGGTTCTCTCTCTTTGGAAGACACCCTCTCCTGGGGTCCCTGGCTTGGGCCGGTTCAGAGCAGACCCCAGCTATGCCTTTAGGCAGGCGGCCCAGCGCGGTTTGCAGCTGAGTGTCGCTGCTGCCCTGCCTCCTTAGACCGTTGTGTTCCCTCTTCTGATCCCCGGGAGAGCAGCAGTATTGTACACTGCTAGTTGACTTTATTGCTCTGACGTTATTTTTCAGTTCCTTCTAGCATGGCACACCCCAAAGAGAAAACCCCAATGTGTCTTGTGAATGAGTTAGCCCGTTTCAACAAGATTCAGCCTGAGTATAAGCTTTTGCGTGAGCAAGGTCCAGCTCACTGTAAGGTAAATATTGTCCATACTGCTTGTGCATTTATAACCCACCAGGAATGTTTTCTGTCTTTATGTTGCTCCGAGTGGTGCTGTGATTCAGAATACGTACTTTCCAACCACTGAGGCTGTCTTCCAGAGATGCAAAAGTCTAGATTTTTGGCAAGTCACTTCTCTTCATCCTTGCTGAATGGGTCAAAGGAAAGACATGCTTCTTTTTGGGATGTATGGCTTTTAAAATTCCAGTTAGTGTGTGGTTGTGTTTAGAACTCTGAATAGAGACAATTCCCAAGCACCTGTGAATGATTTCCTGTGAATTTTCCAGGCTCTAGGCCTCCTGGCTATCGCCTGCCTCTGACTCCTTTCCGGCTTGTTTGCACGTGTTCCTTAGACCGGGCAGGGAGTGGAGGGAACAGGAAATCCATTCTGCCACTTGTTAGCAATCCAGGTAAAAGGTTTGAGGATGAGGGTTAGAAATTAGTCTCCGAGGGAGTCCTTTGGGTAGTCTCTGATTTCACTTATCCTTGCCTTTCCCCATACCTTAGAGAATGGAAGACTGACTGTAATTTAAATTTTTACTATTTTTTATTCAGGATCTCAGTCTTTGAAGCTTGTTTGATATCTCTGCTAATGTAAATCTTGGAATTTAAATGTGTGTATATCTGGCTTTATCTTTGCAGCTGCAGTGTGAGAGAGGGTATGGTATCAGAGAGAAGGAATCGGATCTCCTATTTCTGATCCTAGCTTTGCAGTAAAGATAATATAATTAAGGATGAGTTATTGGTCTCTTTATACCTCATTTTTCTTGACATGCAAACCTCAAGCCTTGAATCAAGTTTCCCATTTCGTGTGACTAAAAGTAACATCAGCCACAGTCCTAAGTAGGCAACCAAAGTGTGGTTAGGTGAGTCCCCTTTGGTGTGAGACAGATCTGGGTGTAAATCTCAGCTTCTTCTAGCTGTGTGACCTTGGGCAAGCTACTACTTTTTTTTTGGAACCTCAGTCTCCTCTTCTGTAAAATGGGGATAATACCTACCCAAATAGGCCTACTGTGAGAATTAAATGAGAGGACTATATGTTAAAAGTGTGGAGCATGGTGCCTGGCATTTAGTGAGTGCTTCAGAAATGGTAGTCATTATCATTACGCATTTAAGAAACACAGAAATTTCTACTCAGGTGAAGCTAGTTTTAACATTCTAAAGCATGATCATATTTGAAATGTTTCTTTACTTTTGGAAGGCAATTAGTGATTTTCTATAACTGTTCTGTTTCTGCTACAGGATTTTTTTTGCAGACCTTAACTTTGGGATTCCCTTTATTAACTGTTTTTGGTATTTTTTGAAATGTGTACTTTTTCATTTAAACTTTAGTGGTACTGTAGGTAATTTGGCTGTGTGTTCAATCTGTAACTGGCCCCTCCCCGCCTTTTTTTAAACCTTCAAGTTACTGAAAGAGGAAAAGTGACTCCCTCCTAGGTGACTGTTAGACTCTTTAAAAAGTCAGTGGAGTGATATCGTTTTAATTCTATTAAAACCTAGATTGTAACCTCGCTACCAACCCTCCACGTGGGAGGCAGCAGAGCAGCAACAGTGCGGATGGGGAAAGTGCTGGAGAAAGGCAAGACTGTTGATAAAATTAACTCTTTGTTTTTTTTAGCTTTTTCCCCTCAGTGTCTTTCCATGAAAGGATCATGAACTGCCCGGGGGATTGCTCAGTGCTGCGGGCACCTGCTCTTTGGCTGCTCGGGCTAGCCGCGGGTTTGAGTCCGTGCTCTCTGTGCTAAATGAATAACCTTGTGAACTGCAGCATTAATTCAGGGAACCCCCTAAGGGTTCAGAGGGATGAGGATTTTTTTATTTTTCCCCTTTAGTGGAAGCTGTGTACTGGGGGAATCCTGAAGTTAAGACCTACAAGAAAAATCGGCTGTGAAGGCAAGTCACACCCATCCCTTTAGGCACCCAATTTCAATGATCTAGACATTTTCAGATGATGTGGATGTATTCACATCAGCATTTCTTATGTAGATTATTTGTAGATGCAACAGGGTGCTAGCCAGTGATAAAGAAAAGCAGAAAAATAAAAGCTCCAGTTGGTTTTGCTAAATTCCACACTAGTGAGTCTCAAACTTCACGTGTGTCGGAATGACGAGGGGAGTTTACTAAAGATACATTTGCTCCGGTCTCCCCTCTTACTCCTCAGTCAAAATCCCTGGGCATGTGTATTTTACCAAGCCTCCTGGATGAGCACCAAAGTTAGAGAAGCACTGTGGTGTGATGGGTCACATTTTTTGACTGAGTATTAATTCAGTCTGATAGGATTAACATAACCTAATTTTAAGAATGGAGTATGTATTTGGGTTACCCTTATGCTTAAAAAGGAATAAAGAGACTTGCCATTGTCAGCATTTGCTGAAGACAGAATTTGCTGTGTCGGATGCCTCCTTGAGTTCAGAAACGTTTCTAGATCTTTGCTTGCTGTGGATCAGATTTTCTTCTGAAGGGGGAGGGAGTGTCTGAATAATAAAGCCTTAGGAAAGCAGAAGGCAGCGTTTTAAGAGCCTGGGTGACATTCCCAAATTTATGCCAGTTTTTGTCCTTCTGGGATTGTGTTTTCACATAAGAGACCACACATGCATGAGAACATCAAAACAAATGTCTAAATTTATATGAGATACTACTATGTGTCTAAATCAAGTTTGCTGTATTTCTTCCATGAGAAATAGTTGGAAGACAGTTTCTATTTGGATGACTTCCAAATAATCGGTGTCTAATATTTAATATGTAGGAAAACATTTCTTAATCTGTGCTTACCCCCATTTTTCAAAGCCTAGTTTTGTCATAGAATGCTATTCAATGCTGGTCAATGATATATATATATATATATATATTTTTTTTTTTTTTTTTGGTGTTTATAAAAACAACAGAAAATGGGGATGAAGGGATAAATTGCCAAGATAATGATCAGGCCTTTTAAACCAAGGCCCTAAGAAATGTTCAAGGTCCAAGTGACATATTGTAGTCAACATCAGGTTTCATGAATTGAGAGCTCACAATTTTCATTTGTAGGTGTTTACAGTACAGCTAACACTTGGAGATCAGCACTGGGAAGCTGAAGGAACTAGTATTAAAAAAGCCCAGCACACAGCTGCTGCCAAAGCTTTGGAAGGAACAAAATTTCCTAAACCCATAGTCCGCCCTTTTCGTAGCGAAGGAAGGAATCCAGGTATTATGCGTGGGCCAAGACAGGTTCCTTTCAAAAGTGTGTTTAGAGGTACCCGTTCAGTATGTATATGAATTCTTTCTTAACTAACTTGTTGACTTTGAAAGCACAGTTTCTACACTACCAGTGGCAAACGCTTACCTTTTCAGAATCCTTAACCGTACTCGAAATCTAAAGCATTGGTTCTCAATCTCTGGTCCCGTGACTCCTGAGGATCTGGAAAGAAGGTCCTGAGAGGTGGGGGGTGTCACCAAACAATTTTCAAGGTTTCAGAAAAGCTTAGCGAAAATATCCTTTGTTCCTCGATAGGGTTGTACGGATTGCCAAGCATGTAGGCCTTAGCTGGAATCACTTCAACCCTGTGTGGAAATACCAGTTATAAGACGTTGATCAGAAACCCTGATTGTCAGTTACATGTCTCCTGATCATTAAACAGAATGAGAAAATAACTTAAATATTTATTACTTAAATACTTTTAGTAGATAATATCTCTTCAAACAAGGGACCCAAGCTGGGAGAAGACTAATAGAGAAGAGCGTCTGGTAAACGCTTGGGAATCACTGACGTACCACGGTGGGTGGGAGTGGCTACGACCGGTCAGGCACACCAAGCTGTCCCAGTCCCTTTGTACACAAGAAGAAATCCGAGGGATCTTGGCCACACCTTTCTTGTTGCTTTTAATTTCTTCGTGGTGTTTCAGATTCATTCTCTACTGCAGGTAAATTTTCTGGGTCTGAACTGCTCTTAAGATGATTTAGGTTACATTAAAATGCAACTGTATGAATCACATAAGAAGTAAAATTCTTATGTTAGGAAGAGAGAAGCTGGTTACTTCTGTGACCCTCTGATTATGGAAACCCAAGGATACCCTTATAGATTTGATTCATGTACTAAATTTAGTTGAACCAGTTATAGTACAGAATCAAGTCGTTTTTTATTTTCCTCTACATACATCCTAAAGAGGCATTTTAAAGTGGATTTTTGTGTGCATTTAAGTTGAACTTTGCCATTGCTAGTGTTGTTCTGTGTTTGATGTGAAAGTGTTTTCAAATGTGATTGTGCAGTGACACTACTCTTTCCAGCCTGGGTTTCCTTTTTTACATGTGTTTTATGGTTTATGAACTGGATGAACTGAGAGAAAAAAAAGTTAGACTATGAACAGTGTGCATTTTTACAGTTGATAATTCTGAGATAACTTTTACTTGCTCTTGTTTATATGGCAACAGAACTCATTTTCCTACAAGTATTCTCATAGGTCAAATCCCAATGTAAATACCGAGATTGGAAATACCTGAATATTTTGCAACCCTCATCTGTCTTCTCCAGATGCAATTTACTTGTCTCTTCCTCAGTGATTCCACACCTTTCCTGATAGCACACGTCCTGTTGTGTAGTAGTTTTTGAGAGTGTTTGTGTTATTTGAATCCTCTGGGGCAAGAATTGTATCCCCTTAGCACAGTGCTTTGCGCCAGTTAGTACTTCATACGCTCATCGTTCTGTGAAATAGTGCGCATAAACCTACTTCTAAGTATAAGGCAATAACCCAGCAAGTCAGTACAGAGTTTTATTGGCTGAGGATTCCCAAACAGTAAAATGATCTGGACAGTCATAAGGGGTTTTTTTTAATCGTGGATTTTGATGTGCACTAGAACTGATTTCTAATAACTGGAATTGAGTGGCTTTCACCGATAACATCTTGTGCTAATTGTTGCCCCTCTGGTAGCCCTTACGGTGTATTTTGTGCTGTTGACTGTGTATTAATATCTAGAAATCACAGCAGATTCTTGGATTTCCTGACCTGATGCCTAGCAGTGAAGTACTTAGATCCTTTCATGAAATGCATTGTGAGTCCAATTAGTAGAAAGCATGCTGTTCTTTCTGATTTTAGTGACTGTCATTCTCGTGTCAGAAAACAGCCAGTTCTCTCTGTTGATTCTGTGTTGCAGAAAGCATAACCCCTACGGTAGAGCTAAATGCACTGTGCATGAGACTGGGAAAAAAACCCATGTACAAGCCTGTCGACCCATACTCTCGGATGCAGTCCACCTACAACTACAACATGAGAGGAGGTGCTTATCCCCCGAGGTATGTATCAGTTTGTTTTAAATACAGGTGAAAATACAGCTCATATTTGACACAGAAGAATAAAATCTGTAGATTGTGGAGCACATGATTTGGTCATCTGTAGGCTTGCCAAATGTTAAAGTCAATCTTAATTGTGCTGGTACTTTTTAATAGGGGCGCCTGGGTGGCTCAGATCGTTAAGCCTCTGCCTTCAGCTCTGGTCATGATTCCCAGATCCTGGGATCGAGCCCCATGTCAGGCTCCCAGCTCAGCAGGGAATTTGCTTCTCCCCCTCCCTCTGGCTCTCTCCTGCCTATGCTCTCTATCTCTCTCTCTCACAAATGAATAAATAAAATCCTTAAAAACAAAACTATCTCTAGCAAGGACCTGAGCGTATTCCTCACTAGCAGTGTGGCTTGACCTGAGAAAATTTGGTTAAAGATCACCTTTTTTTTTTTTTAAAGATTTTATTTATTTATTTATTTGACAGAGAGAAATCACAAGTAGGCAGAGAAGCAGGCAGAGAGAGAGGAGGAAGCAGGCTCCCTGCTGAGCAGAAAGCCCGATGTGAGGCTCGAACCCAGGACCTAGGATCATGACCTGAGCCGAAGGCAGTGGCTTAACCCACTGAGCCACCCAGGCGCCCCAAAGATCACCTTTTTAAATGCTTTGTTAATTTGAGCACGATTCCTACAACACTAAGATTCTCTACACCCATAGATTTGTTGTTGTTGTTTTTTTTAAAGATTTTATTTATTTATTTGACAGAGATCATAAGTAGGCAGAGAGGTGGAAGCAGGCTCCCTGCTGAGCATAGAGCCCGACACAGGGCTCAATCCCAAGACCCTGGGATCGTGACCTGAGCCGAAGAAGGCAGAGGCTTTAACCCACTGAGCCACCCAGGCGCCCCTAGTTTTTTTGTTTTGTTTTGTTTTTTAAAGATTTTATTTATTTGAGAGAGAGAGAGAACAGAAGAGGGGGGATAAAGACAGGGGGAGGAGAAGCAGACTTCCCGCTGAGCAGGAAGCCTGATGCAGGGCCCAGTCCCAGGACCCCAAGACTATGACCTGAGCCAAAGGCAGATGCCCAACCGACTGAGCCACCCAGGCATCCCTAAATTTGCTAATTATTGCTTATTGGGTACTTTTTGACTTTGAGCTTCTGTGCTTTGTAATAGCCTTGGAGTACAGGTGCAGTAAAATACTAATTGAAACCCTGAAAGCTTCACGTATTAAAAACCTCCTGTTGGGGGCACCTGGGTGGCTCAGTGGGTTAAAGCCTCTGCCTTCGGCTCAGGTCATGATCTCAGGGTCCTGGGATCGAGCCCCGCATAGGGCTCTCTGCTCAGTGGAGAGCCTGCTTCCTCCTCTCTCTCTCTCTGCCTGCCTCTCTGCCTACATGTGATCTCTGTCTGTCAAATAAATAAATAAAATAAAATTAAAAAAACCCTCCTGTTGGCAGTCCAGACGTTAGTGGATAGACTGATGATCGGAATGGAAGTCTTCATTCCCTGCCTGACTTGGATGGAGGCAAAGCCATTTAAAAAGTACAAGCTCTGAAATGTGAGAAGCCAGGCTCTGCCAGGCTGTAGAGACTTGTTGGGGTTTTCAGAAATGAGGGCCCTTTCTAAGAAAAAACAAAAAAACAAGAAACTTTTGTTTAAAAATTCCCAGCCTTTTCTGGAAACAGGCAACTGTGACTCTCAGATGTGAGAAAGAGCAAGTTAAGTTTTCTACCTCAGGCAAAGCCTAATTCATTTTAGATTTTGTAAATTCGGTTTAGCATTACAAATTGAACTCGTGTAATCTGTAAGCTAGTCCATTCTGTGGAACATAAGGTTGTTGCCTAAATAGTATTTGCTCATCCTGTGTGCCAGTTCTAATCCGGTGTAAGCCTACGAAATCTCCGTGTGTACTGAGGAGGAGTCCTTAACGGCAAGGAAGCCTGATGTGATTTAGGACCTGTGATGAGGGCAAGACCCAGAATTTACCAGGGAGGAACATACAGGTGACTTAACGATCTAAGGTTGTAACTCTGCTAACCCTCTTTTTACTTTCAGGTATTTTTACCCATTTCCAGTACCACCTTTACTTTATCAAGTTGAGCTTTCCGTGGGAGGACAGCAATTTAACGGGAAAGGCAAGACGAGGCAGGCCGCAAAACATGACGCAGCTGCGAAAGCCTTGCGGACCCTGCAGAGTGAGCCGCAGCCCGAGAGGCCGGAGGGGAGGCGCCTGGGCGAGCAGGTGCGTGGGGAGAGGCATCCTCTTGGGGGCTTTTTCTGAGAAGATGCATTGAGAGCTGTCTGTAATGTTTGCTGTTTGGTAGCGTACGTGATTTTGTGCTCTGTAGCTTTCTGGCCTCTCCCCACCCCCTTAAGAAAATGTTTTAGCAAGAAAGATGCCTTTTTTCCTCTGTGGTATAGTTTTGAGTGAACATGGTAGGAAGATTGTGACTCAGTTGAATTGCGAAGCACGTGCGTGGATGAATTCTTCGGTGCAAAAGATCGTGCTTGTCCGAATCGACTGCAGTTACAATACCAACTCAGAGAATTTTATATAGCCATTTTTTGACCAGCTGCTCTGTTACGTTGTACCTCTTGCTGCATAACTAACCATTACAAAACCTAGTGGCTTAACACCTCTTGGCATTTATTTTGCTCACGTATCTGCAGTTTAGGCAGGGCTCTGCACGGGAGATGGTCTCTGCTCCCCATAGCTTTGGCTAAGGTGGTTCCGCAGGCTCCAGAGCATCCGTTTTCAAGATGACTCCCTCACTCGGCTGGAAGTTGGTGCTGGCGTCGGCTGGGAGCTCAGCAGAGGCTCTGGCTCCAGTACCTCTGTTCCTCTGTTAACCTGAGCAGAGGCTGCTTTCCCATTCTCATGGTATGGTGCTGGCTTCTAAGAGTGAGTATCCTAGAAGACAGGAAAGGAAGCAGCTTCCAATTTCTTAAGGGCTAAGCCCAGAAATCCCCATAGCGTTGCTTCTGCTATATTCTACAGGTCAAGGAGGCACAGAGTCCAGATTCAAAAGGTGGAAATACAGAAACCTCCCTTTTTATTAATTAGATGAAATTCACACCACATAAATTCAACAGTTTTAACTGTTTTAAATGTACAGATTCAGTTGCTTTTAGTACATTGACAATGTTAGGAACCCTACTTCTGGATGAAAAGAGTGTCAAAGAATTTGGGGGCCAGGTTTTTAAAATCTCTAACACCTTGTGACAATAGGAACATAGTCTTAGAAAGTCTGACTTTTTCTTTATGGTGTGTCACACATTTTAAAACAGATCATCTCTTTCCAGGGTCCACTGAGGACCAAGTAAAAGAAGGGACTGTAATTTAGAAGGGGGCGATTTCATGGAGTTAAAGAGACAAGCTTCTCACTGGTGAGGTTTGTCAGAGGCAGTAGGTAGTATCATCTGAGTCATTTTGGAGGCTTTGCATTTTTTTATTTCACTTTGGTGCTAATGTAATTGGAGTCAGATGGGGTAGTTATTTCTCAGTTTTTCGTAGCCAGCAGTTGTTAAACGATGGCTGAACACTGGTATGTGGGCTCTCTGCTTCAGAACCACTTGAGAAGTTAAAAAAAAAAAATTCCTTGGTCCAACCCACATGATTCTAATAGGAGTCTGTCTTTTGCTTTTCTTAATTTTTTTCTTTTTTCTTTTCCTTTTTAAATGTGCTCTTGGAGTAGCTCTGAAGCTCGATCAGGGTTTGGGAACCCCTGGTCCTAAGTATTCTCAGTGCTTCCCCCTTAGGCGGCCACCCCACTTTGAATCCTGCTTGGAAGTTCTCCCCGTATTGTTGAAAAGGGCAGGTACCCGTTGGGTGTCACCAGTTGGACCCCGTGGCCCTGGAGCAGCGTGGTCAGCTCCTGCCTGACGGGGCAGAGGGGGAGGGGACGAGCTCTCCTGGGCTGAGCTTCACGGGTTCATCTGGCGTGTGGACAGAGCTTTGCTGAGAGTAATGGTAAATCTCCTCGAGCCCCCGTTCTAGTTCTCTATGGTTTGAGATAGAGATCGTGCCCTTCAGAATGGCTGAGACTGGTGTAACCAGTGCTGCAGAAACTAGAATCACTGAGTCGGATGAGACTTCCTTTGCGCTGATTAATGAAACACTTAGCCTCAGTGATTTACCAGGCCTCCTGGTGGGTAGTAGGATGCGAAGAGAGACATTTTTTTAATTTTAATTAATTAATTAATTTTAAGAGAAAGAAAACACACGTGCAAGTGAGCTGGGATGGGCAAAGGGAGAGGGAGCAAGAGAGAGAAAATCCCAAGTAGGCTGCACACCTAGTGTAGAGCCCAACTTGGGCATTGATCTCAGGACTCGATCTTAGGGTCCTGAGATCATGACCTGAGCTGAAATCAAGAGTTGGAGTCCCACGTGCCCCAAGGGGGACATTTTTAGAAGGTATCTTTAGGGGCACCTGGGTGCCTCAGTTGGTTAAGCATCTGCCTTCAGTTCGGGTTGTGATCCCAGGGTCCTGGGCTCCCTGCCCCACAAGGGGCCTGCTTCTTCCTCTCACTTTGCCTGCTGCTCCCCCTGCTTGTGGTCTCTCTCTCAAATAAATAAAATATTAAAAAAAAAAAAAAAGGTATCTTTAACTTGGTTTACTTACAATTAATGCATGTGGACGATAAAAATTTAAAAATTAAACATTTTGGTGGATGTCACTGCATATTTAAGTAAATACATGCATCTATTTAACAGAAGTGGGGTGATACTGTATGGTAACCACTTTTTTTCACAGAACTGCTTATCATGAATACATTGTCATGCCTATTACTTGTAATTCCTGGGAGGACTCAAACTCAGCTGGCATCTGAGCACTTTTTAATGGTTACAGAGTGTTAGAAAATGGGTAGTGAAGAGCACTGTTGTAGTTAAATCTTTGTGCAAGTCTGAGACTGTTTTTATGAGCCACGGGCCTGGAGTGGAAATGCATGGCAGGGTAGATGGCCACGTTCCCCGCTGGAAAGATGGTATCATTTTAGACCTCTGCTGACTGGTGTGAGCGCTGTGTTTGCCCCTGGCCTGCCAGGCTTGGGAATTATAATTTTAAGCAAATTGTTTTGCTGTTGACGGTTTGTAGGGCATGTGATTGTGTGGTGGATCAATTCATCTTTTCTAGAACATGGCCAATAAAGACAGCAGTTTCTGCCCACAAGGCAGATGCAGTCAGGTCCCTTGACGATAGGCATCGTGCTAGGCCCTGAGGGAAAAAACCACAGCCCTGTTGCTTCCCTGGTGGGGTTTCATTGAACAGCTGACAAATTTTTTTTTTTTTTAAGATTTTATTTATTTATTTGACAGAGAGAGATCACAAGCAGACAGAGGCAGGCAGAGAGAGAGGAGGAAGCAGGCTCCCTGCTGAGCAGAGAGCCCGATGCGGGGCTCGATCCCAGGACCCTGACTGAGATCATGACCCGAGCCGAAGGCAGCGGCTTAACCCACTGAGCCACCCAGGCGCCCCTGACAAATGTTAATATTAGAATCATCGGGGTGCAGTGAGTGCTCGGGTGGGAAGTAGCAAGTTTTATGAGAGTGTCAGATGTCTTATTTGTTTATTTAGTATTTGAGAGAGCGCGCATGAACCAGAGGGGCACCAAGAGACGGAAAGAGCATTTCAGGTGGACTCTGTGCTGAGTGTAGAGTCCAATGTGGGGCTCGATACTGTGACCCCGAGATCATGACCTAAGCTGAAACCGGGAGTCAGACACTTAACCGACTCTACCACCCAGGCACCCCAGATGTCTCCTTTAAATTGGAGTGATGGTGATGCGTTCAGAGAAGTTCTTTTTGAGGAAGCAGCATTGAAGCAGAGGAATGGCAGCAGCCTGTGTAAAGGTCCTGGGTTAGGAATATGCTTTTTGGTTTTTGTTTGTTTGTTTTTGAATCTAAGGTTTATGGTAATAAGGAATGACTTATTCAGTGTCTGAGCTGCTGGGAGCAAGATGGCTCATAGCTACAGTATTTGTAATAGACAAAACAGGAGCTAGCTTCGTGTCGGCAGGGTGTGGTAGATCCGCACACATAGGCATGAAAGGAGGCCTGAACTATAAGGGTAGGAAGGGGATTAAGAACCTTACAGCTGTCGTTTCGTAGATAGTGTGATCCTGTTTGTGTTTAAGTCAGTGGAAGTGCCTTCTTTGTGTATGTGTTGTGTGTGTTTGTTTGCACATAGTTTCTGCCTTGAAGGCTGCATCAGGTTTTAAGATTTTATTTATTTATTTGTCATAGAGAGAGAAGCGAGAGTGAGCACAGGCAGACAGAGTGGCAGGCAGAGGCAGAGGGAGAAGCAGGCTCCCTGCCAAGCAAGGAGCCCGATGTGGGACTCGATCCCAGGACGCTGGGATCATGACCTGAGCCGAAGGCAGCTGCTTAACCAACTGAGCCACCCAGGCGTCCCTGCATCAGGTTTTAAAAGTAGTTTCTCTTGGTGGTGGTGGTAGGAGACAGACTTCAAAAAAAAATTGGACCTTTTTTTAAAAAATAGTACTTGTGTAAAAATAAATACACATAGCTCTTCTGGTTTTGAGTCTTACGTTCACTTGGGCCAGGGATGTATTTAGGTGGGGCTTAAACTAAAATTGAAAATTGGAGACTTCGATTTTTATTGTTCTTCCGGGCCTGTTGGACCCAATTTTCATTTTTGAGCTGCTTTTTCAGGCTCTGTAAGGAGTGATACTGTGTGACTTGCATTCTTTTCTGGAGATCTTACAAAGAACAAAGAGAGAAAACATACTTACTTTTTTAAGTAGAATAAAATCCATTCTGTCTTAAACACTGACCACATAGGTCCTTTGGACACTTTCGTAAATCTTCATCTTAGGGAATCTAAGTTTTCCTTTGTCTTGAGTGAGGCCTGCTGCGTTTGTCCTCCTACGTATCATTTCAGCACTCTTTGTCATCCATTCCTAAACACGCTGAGCGAGACTCAGCCACAAGGACATGGAGAGACGATGCCGTCCCGGGCTGGCTGCCGCAGCAGGGAGATGCTCCTCATTGCATCGCCACTGCTGTGCCTGCTGTACTGCCCGCTGCGGCGCCTCCTTCCCAGAAGACGCAGAAGACCGGAGACCCCATCTTTTTCCTGGGCTCTTAGCTTTCCTTGAACTCAGGTGCGAAGGCAGAATTTTTCTTTGCCTCTAGTGGCAAAAGGAAGAAAGATGACAGAGGAAGACCTTCCCGTTATTAGACAAGTGAGAACATACCCTAGACTCCAGTGGTGATGGTGGGTTTGAGAGTTTAAGCGAATCTCAGACTGTGAATCTTCAGACGGCATCTTAGATAAGCTCTCCCAAACTGAAGGATCGGCGAGTGGACAGTATATTTTTATGGTGTATGGAAAGGAAATGTGTATTCTCTTCTGCCATTCAATAGAAAGGACATTGTGACACATTATTTTGTGACAAGAATCGGGAACATCCTATTTTGATTTTTTAAAAAGTATGTGTAACAGCATTCTTTCAATTTTTATGATATTTGGCCGCCAGAATTTATTTCTCACCACTTACGGTCCACAAAATAAGTGGACAAATGCAAAAGGAGGTGGGTGTACGAAGGTCATTGGGAGGATGTAGATGTTAAGACCATGAAAAAACTCAAAAAAAACCCAGATCTTTCTTTGGGGGTTCACAAATCTAGAAATGAAAGCATTTCGTAGTTAGGGAGCAAAGAAGATAGCTATTCTCTCTTCGATACAGTTATGAGTCAGTTTCACAAGTAGTGTGTTCTGATGATACCACTACCAGAAGAATCAGAAGTCATGATAAGCTAGAACTCACTGGGAATGGATTTGGAAAATGGCATTGCTGCAAGTGGGGTGTGCTCTAGGTTCAGACGCGCTGGGTGATGAGCCATTCGCTGCATTTAAAGGACTATGCCCATTTGGGGTACATAAATGCCTTCCAGACTACAAACCTAGAATAGAAACTTGGATTTGCTATTTTAATTTCTCCTCCTCCTCTTCCTCCTCCTCCTTCTTCTTCCTCCTCTTCTTTGTACATTTATTTATTTATTTTACAGAGAACAAGTCGGGGTGTGAGGTAGGGGGAGGGCAGAGGGAGAGAGAAAATCTCAAACAGACTCCCTGCCCAGTGCAATGCCCAATGTGGGCCTCTGTCCCTTGACCTGAGATCATGACCTGAGCCAGATTCACAAGTCTTGTGCCTAACTGACTGAGCCACCCAGGTGCCCTGCTCTACCCAGGTGCCCTGCTGTTTTATTAATTTCTTGTTAAAATCTCTAAGGAAAAGATTCTTGTCCTTTTATTCTGTATGTTATTTATAGAATGACTAAATATAGAAAAATAGTCTGTTGGAGCCAGATAGTAAATGGTGAGAGGACTATTTTTTTCTGGCATACTGAGGGTTAAGCATGGTTCAGAGTGTTTTTTTCTTTTCTTAATGTTGCCTAGATTTTATTGCTGAACCATACACTATGGAATTGATGTTAACAGTAATTCCCACTTCATGAAGGTAAGACTAAGGCTCCACTACACTTTCCCCATTTTACTGAGAATGGTATTTGTGGATTTGTTTTTGACTCATTTTGCTGCTTTCCCATTGCAACATGTTGTTCACTCCAGATAATATCAAAATTATGTAAAAAGAGCAGCATATTCTCACTTCCAAGTAAATGTATATCTCTGTTTCTTGTTTTGCATTTTTATTTTACTGGCCGCTTTGTCCCTATTGAAATTCCTTGAGAAACAATGGCTTAGAGCAGTGAATCTCCACTCTGTTGTAAAATCAGCTGGGGTCTTTGGGGGGAAAAAAAAAGTAGTATAAATAGAATGAATCTTTAAGCCCTACCTGAAAAAAATGTAAGTTCCTTCATCTGGAGTAGTAATCTAGAGAGCATCTGTCTGTCTTTGCGGAGCTCCCAAGGGGTCCTGCTGCTGCGGCGGTTAAGAAACACTGGCTTACAGCTCAGGTTTGTGCAGTGGATTGTTGTTTTCCATCAGGCTTATGTGGAAGCTCAGTATTTAAAATAGGAGAGTAGCATTTGATTAGTATAAACTTCCAAGTTTGAATTTTATAATATTTGGGAAGGTAATCATAGTGATAATGATGTATGTGAATTTTCAGAACACACAATCATACCATATATTGTTTTCAGCCTTGAAAAAAACATGGCTGAGAGCAATATATTCCCATTTTAAAACCGTAAGTAAGTCTGCCGTGGAAAGGAGAGTGAGAGGAGCTTCGTTGTTTTCCTTAAAAAAATTAAGATTTCATGTCAGTAGTTCTTAATGTTGGGACATTTGTTCAATCCAGCACGATTGCCTGTTACATTATTTATCTTTTCTTTAACTTCTCTGAATGTTTGAAATAAGTCATAATTAAAAGCTAAAACTAATTGGGCTGGTAAAATGAACAACAGATTTGAAAATCGGAGTACACGCACGGTGGCTGAAGTCTTATTTTAGCCTCAGCACCCAGTTTATTTCCAACTTTTGTTCTGGTTTCGTGAACAGTTACTCAGTGCAACCTTTGTTTTAACAGCTTATCTGCTTAAAAACCTCTGGATATCCTTTGAGTAAACAGCTGTCCAAAACCTGAATTGTGCACAAAAATGACCTAACTTGTTAGCATAAGTTAACGTGTTGACAGTCTCTAGTGTGTTAATATTTGGTACGGGACATACTTTTTTAAGTTGCTTTTCAAAGATAAACATAAAGGTTGCCATTATAACCATTCTTGAAGTGCACAGTTCTGCGGCACTGAATGTATTCTCAGTGGTGCACAGCTGTCACTACTGCCCATTTCTAGAGCTTTTTTTTAATCATCTCACGTTGAAACTCTGTGCGCATTAAACAGTAACTTTCCCTCCGTCCCCCACACCCCGGAACATCTGTTCTACTTCTGTCTCTGTGCGCTTGCCCATTCTCGATACCTAATAGAAGTGGATATTCATCTTTTGTTGTCGGGCTTATTTCATTTATCATGTTTTCAAGGTCCATCCATGTTGTAGCATGTGTCAGCATTTCCTTTCTTTTTAAGGCTGAGTAATACTCCGTTGTGTGACCGTTCCACGTTTTGTGTATCCATTCATCTGTTGTTGGATGTTCGGTTGTTTTCACTTTTTGGCTACTTGAATAATGCTGCTATAAACATAGGCGTCCCAGTTCCTGTTTGTGTCCCTACTTTTAGTTCTTTCGAGTACGTATCTGCTCATGTAATTGCTGGATCATCCTGTAAATCTATGTTTAACTTTTTTTTTTTTTTAAGATTTTATTTATTTATTTGACACAGAGAGAGAGATCACAAGTAGGCAGAGAGGCAGGCAGAGAGAGAGGAGGGAAGCAGGCTCCCTGCTGAGCAGAGAGCCTGATGTGGGGCTCGATCCCAGGACCCTGAGATCATGATCTGAGCCGAAGGCAGAGGCTTACCCCTCTGAGCCACCCAGGTGCCCCTATGTTTAACTTTTTGAGGAACCACCACGGTTTTGCACAGAGGCTGGGCCATTTCATATTCCCACCAGGAATGCCCTGGGATCCCCACTGCTCCATCGGCTCGCTAACACTTGCTGTTTTCTGTGGCCATTCCTAAGGGGGGGGGGGTGCACAGTGGTGTCTTATTGTGGTTTTGACTTGCATTTCCCTAATGATGAATGATGCTGAGCTCATGTACTCATTGGCCTTCTTCATGTACTCATTTCTGCCTTCTTCATAAAATGTCTATTCAAGTCCTTTCCCAACATTTTCAAACTGGATTGTTTGTCATTGGGTTGTTGGTATATTCTGGATATTAATTCTTCATCAGATCTATGATTTGCACATGCTTTCTCCTATCTGGGGGTCATCTTTACTTTCTTGAGAGTGTCTTTTGATGCACAAAAGTGTTTGATTTTGATGCAATTCAGTTTATCGCCTTTTTCTTTTGTTGCCTCTGTTTTCTGTCTGCTATCCAAGAAGTCACTGCCACATCCAGCGTCATGAAGCTTTTTCCTGATACTTTCTTCTAAGAGTTTTATATGGTGTAAGGTGGTTTTTTTAAATTTTGTTTTTGTTGTTTGCATATGGAAATCCATTTTTCTTTTTTTTTTTTTTTTAAGATTTTTTATTTATTTTCTTGACAGAGATCACAAGTAGGCAAAGAGGCAGGCAGAGAGAGAGGAGGAAGGAGGCTCCCCACTGAGCAGAGAGCCCAATGCGGGGCTCCATCCCAGGACCCTGGGATCATGACCTGAGCCAAAGGCAGAGGCTTTAACCCACTGAGCCACCCAGGCGCCCCGGAAATCCATTTTTCTAAGCACCATTTGTTGAAATGCTAAAATACAGGGTGGTTTTTTTGTTTGCTTGTTTTAAGTTTAAAACTTGTTTAAAAAATAAATTTTAAACCAAACCTCCACGGAGCTCTAAGTCATCTTGCTTGAAGATTTCTGGCTTTAAAGATGCTCTCATAAAAAGTCAGGCCCACTTTCTGCTTACGATTTAAGCAAGAATAAAAGTATCTTTTTTTTTTTTTTTTAAAGATTTTATTTATTTATTTGACAGAGAGAGATCACAAGTAGACAGAGAGGCAGGCAGAGAGAGAGAGAGAGGGGGAAGCAGGCTCCCCGCTGAGCAGAGAGCCCGATGCAGGCCTCGATCCCAGGACCCTGAGATCATGACCTGAGCCGAAGGCAGCGGCTTAACCCACTGAGCCACCCAGGCGCCCGAATAAAAGTATCTTTAAGTTAATAAAGACACCAGAAATGCTATGCAAATAGTTCTGACCAGGCAGAGGGTGAAGTAGAACCCAACTGGAAAGAGAATACCGCCATCATGGCAGGAGAGATAAGAGAGAGTGTCTGGGATGAATTCACTGGCATAGGATTATATTCTTGATGGTATTAATATTTTTAACTTAAGAGGCTTTCTTTTTTCATTATAGTGTGAAATAATTGATCCATTGAGGTGTAAGATCTATCTGATGAAGGTATAGAAATGCACAACCAATAAAATCCTGGATAGTCCTGCATTCTGCCTATTCTGCAGTTTTAGCCGTGGGTTCTTTCAGAAAGTTCTAGTTTTGGAAATAGGATTTTACAGATTCTTTGATAAAAGAATCGCAGTAATATGAAGGAAAATGCAGCTCTCCTGCCACGATTTGCAGGGAGGGGGCATTGCTATTACTGAGCTCATCTGGATTTGCGTTTTCGCTGCCGCCCTGGAGAGTGCGGTTAACAGCTTGCACCGAGGAGAGCTCTGCCCTCCCTCATCCCAGCCGGGGCTGGAGGACGGTAAAGGAACCTTGTTAGAGAGTCTCAGCCTTTGTTGAGCGGACTTGATTAGTTTGCACTTGCTTTTTTTTAAAGATTTTATTTATTTCTTTGAGAGAGTGAGACAGTGAAAGAGAGCATGAGAGGGGAGAAGGTCAGAGGGAGAAGCAGACTCCCCTTGGACCTGGGAGCCCGATGTGGGACTTGATCCCGGGACTCCAGGATCATGACCTGAGCCAAAGGCAGTCGCTTCACCAACTGAGCCACCCAGGCACCCTGCACTTGCATTTTTGCCAGCAGCAGTGAGGACAAGATTTTGTACACAATTTTGTAATTTCCGTTGCGTCCTTTTATTTTCTTTTAAAAAGTGGGTTTCCAGGGACTTCATGTCCAAATGAGAAACCTGCATACTTAGATGGAGAGACTTCTATTTGAACTTGTCATGTCCTACACAGAGCTGTCTGTATTCTGACATTTTCCAAAATGTGGCTTGCCGGGCCTCAAGGAAGGCTTTGGGAGTCACTCTTCCCGAGCAGCTGTGGGCAAGTGTGGTTGGGCCACGATGAGGCTGATTCATACCCCCAAGTCTGTTAGGTGTCGGGTTGTTTATGGTGAATTTACGAGGTACAAGCTGACCCAAGTGTGAAATAATTTTTTTTTTTTTTTTAAACCTTTAAATTCACTGCCACATGGCACATAGGTGGTCTCGCTCCCTGGGGTAGCGCTCACTTCGTGAAGCCATGGTTCAGTGCTTAAGGTTTATCATAGCTGGGATGTTGACAGTTTTTCATAAGGGTTAACTACTAAACAGTTATTTTTTCTTTAGGTGAATGGAAGAGAATCAGAAGAAGAAAATCTCAATAAATCGGAAATAAGTCAAGTGTTTGAGATTGCACTTAAACGGAACTTGCCTGTGAATTTTGAGGTAAGCTTGCTTCAGATGTAGGACTCTACTGTAAAATACTGTTGGCATTCATCATTGGGATGATTTTTATCCTAAATAACATTGGGATTATCATCACAAACCTGTGAACCTTCAGGTTTAAGACTCAGATTTTATAATAAGCAAAGCAATATTCTCCTCTTCAGGGCTGTAGTCCCTGGATGGTCCTGGTAGGTCTGTGAGCCTATCAGCATGGTTTTGAAGAAGATTGTGTTTGTGTTCTCATGTGTTTTCTGGAAAGGGTCCCTTGTTCTCATAAAACTCTCAAAAGACTCTGTTACCCCCAAAACGTTAATCTTCTTTAGTCCCTAGGAATTGCCGGAGTTAACAGGGCATCAGTTTCGTCCTTGTCCAGCATTTGCCCTATAAGTCACCTCTCTAGTAACTTCATGTCGTGTTGGAGACCTTACAGTCTTAAAAACCATAACTAATGGGTTGTTAGTTCAAAGTGGAAAACAAAGATACGTTTAGTATGTGTTTCCTTCAAAGACCCAGTGAGTCCAGGTACACGGGGCAGGTGAGGGAGGTTAGTAAGTTTTGCGTAATGGTCTGACACATGGTCAATTCTTTGCAGATCCTTTTGGTTTCCACACTTGGTTATGCAAGGTTGTGTTTCAGTGTACATGCAGATATCTTTATCAATTCTTTGGCCCTTCGGAGGTGGTTTTTTTGTTTGTTTTTTTGAGAGAGAGTGAGGGAGGGCGGGGACAGTGGGCAAGGGGTAGAGAGAGGAGAAAGGGAGAGAATCTTGTGGAGCCCGATCTCATGACCCTGAGGTCATGACCTGAGCTGAAATCAAGAGTTTGATGCCTAGGGGCACCTGGGTGGCTCAGTCTGTTGAGCGTCTGCCTTCAGCTCAGGTCATGATCTCAGGGTCCTGGGATTAAGCCCCACGTGGGACTCCCTGCTCAGTAGGGATCCTGGCACTCCCTCTTCCCATTCCCACTGCTTATGGTCTCTCTTTCTCTCTGTACTCTCTCTCTCTCTCAGATAAATAAAATCTTAAAAAAAAAAAAAAAAGCATCTGCCTTCGGTTCAAGTCATGATCCTGGGATCCTGGAGCCTGGGATTGGTCTCCCTGCTCAGCGGGGAGTCTGCTGCTTCTTTTCCCTCTGCTGCTCTGCCCCCAACTCGTGCTCTTTCTTTCTCTTTCCATCTCAAATAAAAAATCTTTGGGGGAAAAAAAAGATGCCTAACTGACTGTGCCCCCCAGGTACCCAGGTCTTTCAGAGTTCTTAAGACTATATGTTTAGTCTTCCAGAATGCTTTATGCTTCTACTTTGTTACCTAGGCAAATGTAATTTGAGGTGGGGCATTTACTTAGAACAGTTTTAAGTCCTCCATAAATATCTTTTGGCCTATTTCTTTTTTAAAAAGGTCCCCCTGTGGGGCACCTGGTTGGCTCAGTCAGTTAAAAAGTCCCCCTTTTTAAAAGTTTATTATCCTGTAAAACACTAATTTTGTAGCATTTTTGCAGTTACAAGTGACCCCCAAACTTCATGCATTTATACCTTCCCTTGTTAATGTGCTGGTGCCCTGAACTGGCTCCTGGGTTGTGTCCTTAATCCATCCGCTGCGTGCTGCTGACTTCCGGTCTGTGGCTGCCGGTGCTTCCCTGCCTGCCATGGGGCACAGGTGGGGTGGGACATTACACTTCCATCATAGGGGCCACCCTACATCCCCCAACACCCATCCCTATCCTACCCTGGCAGGCGGGACCAGGTTTATACTGTCCCCTCCTCCCAGAGGACAGAGCTCTGGCCAGGCTAGGGCTATATCTTCTCATCTGGCTCTGCATCCCTTCCACCCCTTCTCCTTCTGTCTGGACTGAGGAGGGAGGCAGTGAGATAAGAGTTGCTAGGTGGGAACTTCATTCCGAAAACCACAAGGTGTCTTCCTGGGTACCTGTTGCAGGAAAGGGAAGGATCCTCCTTTTCTCCCTGTGCTGAGGGATTGGTGTAGAGCATGAGAAAGGATTTTTAGAGGTTGGAGGGGTGCCAAGATGGTGGGAGTGGGAGGTGCCTGGCTTCCAGGGTCACCTCGGGGTTACAGAGCTGACTGCTGGCACCAGGGTCCTGGAAAGCTTGCCACCTGTTCCTACTAGTTGTTGCCCTGAGAGTCACAGAGCTTTCTGGAACCTTAGTGAAGGAATGCCATTTTGATTTTGCTCTGTGGGATTTGGAGACCAGATTCTTCTGTCCCACTTCCACTTTGTTTAGATTTTGGATTTGGGTTTCAAACTTGTGTTCAGGAACACATAGCAGGGAATTGGTCACATGAAGGAAGTTTTGGGAGCGCCCTCTGGTGGGTGAATATCTTTAAGGTAATCATTTAGGACGGTCCAGTTTGTGCGTTGGTGGTGGCCTTGAGTTTGTTAATGTGAGTGCTTATGTGAAATAGCTCATCTATCAAAGGGTCATATTACTTCCATTATGAGCTTGAACGAGGGCTTTTATTTTTCCTCCCACAGTTCTGTCTCTAGCACCTGGAAGATTACCTGGCACATAGTGGGTCCTCAGGAAATGTTTGTTGAATAAATGAATGGAACAGTTACTTTTTTTTTTTTTTTTACTGAATTTTTTTTTTTTTTAATTTTATTCATTTCATTTGACAGAGATCACAAGCAGGCAGAGAGGCAGGCAGAGAGAGAGAGGAGGAAGCAGGCTCCCCGCCGAGCAGAGAGCCCGATGCGGGGCTCGATTCCAGGACCCTGGGATCATGACCTGAGCCGAAAGCAGAGGCTTTAACCCACTGAGCCACCCAGGCGCCCCCCTTTACTGAATTTTTTTAATAGTAAAGTCTGTCACATAGAAATCTGGATTAGAAGTGTTTAATGGGAGAAGACAGGAGCCTTTCCTATGGTTCTCCAGAAAAAATGTATATAGCTTGACTTTTGATAAAATACATACTTTTAGTTTAAAAATGTGATGGTACAGATTGATATGGTCACCGAGAGGCGGTTGTGATACGTAAGTGACCTTGCACTAAATCCACCATAGGTGGAAAGCCACATTTAGATTGGCGGGGTTGTGATATGAGTAGATGATGGGATCCTTTCTGAGAGGCCGGGTGGAGCTGTGAGTGTTCAGAAACCAGGCTGTCAGGGTGGGAGGTGGTGTGCGAGTGGCACCAGGAGCCCCATGGTCCATGTGCAGGGGCCTGAGTCAGCTGGGGCTCCCAGCTGACCTCTTCCTGTGGGGGGCAGAGAAGGCTGCTCTCCGAGGGGCCACTGGTTCTCACCTGGGGAGCACAGCACTGCTGTTTTGGGGGCTGTTTGGTTTTCCTAGCCATTTTTTGAGTATTTTATTTTGAAAAATTTCAGACCTGTAGAAAGTTGGAAGAATAGGACAGTGAATTTCTCCTTCAGTGAGATTTACTAGTGATTAACGTTTTACATTTGCTTTTTCTCTCTGTGAATGCACATATTATTTTCTGTCTCTTCTTACCCCTGCTGGGTCATTTGAGGCTAAGCGGTAGGTATGGGGAGTCCTAGTATTTCAGCATGTATCTTTTAAGGACAGGACATTAAATAAGCACAATCTAATGATCAAATACAGGAAATTGAGCGTCACTAATTCTCATGTACATCCTGTATTCACATTTTGCCATCTGTCCCTCTTCTGTCCTTTATGGCCCATAGTGTCTCGATCTCATCCTGCATCTGGGAGAGGCATCTCTGCGCCCTCCTTCGTCTATAATGGTTTGCAGCCTCTTTGGACATTTTCTAAAGGTGCTGCAATTTGTAGGATGGTCCTCAGTGTGGTCTGATCGTTTCCTCATGATTAGTTTCAGATAATGCAGTTTTCCCCTCAGGACACTGCAGAAGAGGTGTGGGTTCTTCTGAGCATCACATGAGGGCACCCCCCACCCCCACCCCCGCCCTGTGAGTGACGTTTGTTTCTTTGGCTTACCCAGAGCTTCACCAAAAGGAGACTTTCTTTCTCTTTGCAGTTAACGTATATGCTGCCAGGAGATGTTTGAAGGTTATGCCCTGAGAGATTTCCCCAGCAGTTCTCGTAGTCATTGATAATTCTTCCCAGTATTAGTCACTCCTGGTGCATTTTCTGCCTTTCTGAGCTGACATTCCACAGGAAATACCCCATCTCCGTACATTAATTTTTAATAGCAGTTAATTTTTATTAATTTTTATTAGCGTAGGTCCACAGCTTCTTTTTGTATTCAGAGTGTTACTTCATTATTGTCGTTCATGGAGGGCTGCGCCCCACTGACTTAGCCCGTGTGACTCTTGGTCAGGAGTTCAAGACCCATCTTATGTAGAGCTTACATTAGGGGGAAAAAAAAAAGGAAAGGAAAGAAAGAAAGAAAAGGAAAAGAACCATGGTTCTCTATTACTGTCATTCATTTTTATATTCAAATTGCCGTTCAGCTGGCTCCTGTGTCCTTTGCTGTTACCCCTGTGGGGATGTTTTTTGAGAGGGGGTAGTTTTTTTGAGGTATAATGTACATACAGTAAAACCCACCCTGTTCAGGTCTATGATTTGATGCGTTTTGATGAATGTGTTCAGTGGTGGAACCACCAGTGTCAAGACCTAGAAGCTCTTTCACCCCCTCAGGTTGCCCTGAGGCCCTTTGCAGCCAGTCCTTTCCTCCATCTGCAGCCTCGGGCAACCGCCGATGCAGTTTCCACCCCTGCAGTTTTTCTCTTTCCAGAACATTACATAAATGGAATTACAGAGTTTATTGCCTTTCGTCTGGCTTCTTTAACTTAATGTAATGCAGGGATGCAGGTGGTGAGTTGGCTGTGTTGGGCAGAGCAGTAGTTACTGTCTTTTACTTTAAGATTTTATTTATTTGAGAGAGAGAGAGAGAGTGAGTGAGTGAGAGAAAGCACAGGTGGGGAGGGGGGCAGAAGGAGAAGCAGACTCCCCACTGAGCAAAGAGTCGGACTGGGGGAACTGGGGC
Source organism: Lutra lutra (assembly GCF_902655055.1). Taxonomy (NCBI): domain Eukaryota; kingdom Metazoa; phylum Chordata; class Mammalia; order Carnivora; family Mustelidae; genus Lutra; species Lutra lutra. Next base: position 132,144,699 of record NC_062286.1, on the reverse strand, counting down.
TCGATCCCAGGACCCTGAGGTCATGACCTGAGCTGAAACCACCAGCTGGAGCCTAACTGCCTGAGCTGCCCAGGCGCCCCAAGCGTCTTCGATGTGCGGCTTTACCATCTGTGCACCTGCTCTCCGGGAGCGTCTGTTCACATCTGTCAGTTTTTTTACCGAGTTGTTCTGTTACTGATTTTGAGGGTTAGTTATATATTCTGAATACAGTCCTTTCATCAGATCTGTATTTTCTAAATATTTGCTCCCAGTCTGTGGCTTATTTTTTCATTTTTAAATAGTATCTTCCAAAGAGCAGAGAGAGTTCAGTGAGGCTGAATTTGCCTAATTTTTCCGTTTCGTGGTTGTTGGATGTAACCTAAGACACCTTTGTCTCATGTAAGGTCAGTCTACTTTTCTTTTCTCCTAGAAGCTTTATGATTTCATTTTGAGTTACAGTTCTTATATATGCTGTGAGGTGGTTTTTTTCCCTCTTCTGTGTGTGTCCCTCATTATCCCTGCTCACTCGCTTCTCACCTCCCCTCTCCAGATGTTGATTGACCTTCTTACTTTCTGGTACAATGAAATGTTTTAGCCTTACCCTTACTTTGAACTTTCCGGGCTCAAGTTTTGGCACCAGTAGAAATGGAAATTCTAACAGAAGTAGCCTTAGCCAGACCTGCAGGAGCCCTGGTTGCCCCTCCCTGAGAGCAGCATGCGGAGACCACGATGGGGCACCAGGCATGCTTGTTGCTGCTGGAGGGTCACTGCTTCTAGGCCTTGTAGGCAGGTAGCATTGGAAAATACCTGTATTTTCAGAATTAGCAGTTTATACCTCTAATTTCAATCTAGCATCACAAGACTCTTCGTCTCTGTTCCTAATTCCATGCTTAGACCTCCTACTGTCCTGTCTGTTGAGCTATGCTTCCGATGCAGGAAAATAGGCTTGTCTTCAGGGCACAGCCCATTTAAGCCCATAGTTCACCACCCAGGTCCAGATCTAGAGCATTCCCATAACGTCCAGCAGTCCCTGGGCCTCTTCCAAGTTAACAGCCACTCAGAAGAAGCTGTTTTCTAAAACCACTATAGCTTTGTTTTCTTTGTTCTTAGAGCTCACATAAATAGAATGATATAATATGGATTGTTTGGTGTCAAGTCTCTAATCCTCAGCAGAGTGTGTGTGAGTCTCCTCCATGTGTGTCAGTAGCTGATTGGTGTGTGGTGTTTCACCGTATGAATGTAAAGCTGAGCTTTATCCATTGTCCTGTTGATGGACATGCGAGTTGTTTCCACTTTGGAAACTTTTATGAATAAAGCCACTAAGGCTTCTTGTGTATACATGCATCCAGAATTGCCAAGTCAAGGGCAAGTGTCTAATAAAAATTGTCAAGCTGGGGGTGCCCGGGTGGCTTAGTTGGTTAAGCAGCTGCTTTTAGCTTGGGTCATGATCTCAGGGTCCTGGGACGGGATTGAGCCCCACGTCGGTCTCCCTGCTCAGAGGGAATCCTGCTGCTCCTTCTGCCCCTCCCCACTTCTCATGCATGTGCCCGCTCTCTCTTTCTCTCTCTCTCTCAAATAAATAAATAAAATCTTTTTTCTTTTTTTAAAGATTTTATTTATTTATTTGACAGAGATCACAAGTAGGCAGAGAGCCCGATGCGGGGCTCAATCCCAGGACCCTGGGACCTGAGCCAAAGGCAGAGAGGCTTTAACCCACTGAGCCACCAGGCGCCCCAATAAAATCTTTTTTAAAAAAAATTGTCAAGCTGTTTCCCAAAGTGATTGTATTAGTTTATACTCTGGCCAGTTGTTCCACATCCTTTGCAACACTTGATACTGTCTGTTTTAATTTTAGCCATTTTGGGGTATTGTATATATTGCAGTATTTTGTTGTGGTTTCAATCTGCATTTCCTTGATGACAAATGATGATCTTTTTTCATATGCTTGTTGGCCATTTAGAGATCCAGTTTGGTAAACTACCTGTTCAAGTCTTTAATTGGGTAGTTGACTTACAGTGGTTTTTTCAGTATTCTGGATAAAAACCCTCAGATACATATATTGCGAATATTCTCCTCTGTTCTGTGGACTCCCTGTATTTTTTAATTGTTGTCTTCTGAGGAGAGCAATTTTTAATTACATGGAGCTCCAATTTTGTTTTCTTTATGGCTGGTACCTTGTGTGTTCAAGAGCTCTTTGCCACGTGCGTGCTCTGGGCCTGTTCCTCCTATGTTTTCTTCCTTTTTTTTAATGATTTCAAATTAGTAGCTCTTCAGAACTTTTTTTTTTTCCCCTAAGATTTTATTTATTTATTTGAGAGAGAGAGAGAGAGTGCATGAGAGGGGGTTGGGTCAAAGGGAGAAGCAGACTCCCCACTGAGGAGGGAGCCCGATACAGGACTCGAGGCAGGACTCCACATCTGATCCCGGGACTCCAGGATCACGACCTGAGCCGAAGGCAGCCCCCCAGCCGGCCGAGCCAGCCGGGCGCCCCGCTCTTGTGTTTCTTCTGAGAGCACTAGAGTTTGGCTTTCACATCTAGTTCTGTATTCTGGCTCCAGTTACCTGCTGTTTGTGGTGGAGTTTGAGGCTGTGGTTAAGCTTTTCTTCCACATGGGTAGCTAGTTACTTTATTTTTTTTTTTTTTAAGACTTTGGGTTAAAAAAAAGAAAAGTCTTTTGATGCGCTTTGATGTGTTTGCCAGAAATCACAAGACCAAATGTGTGCGGGTCTGTTTCTACATTCCGTTCTGATATATCGCTCTCTTTGTTCACCTTTAAGCAGTGCCGTGAGGGCATCGTTGCTATGATTTTATAGGAAGTCTTGAAATCTGGTAGTGTGAGTCCTCGTAGTTGTTCAGGAGTGTCCTAGCTAACCTAAGTTGGGTTCAGTTTTTATTTTCCTTCTGTGTGATCTAGTAAGAACTTTACTTAGGTTTCTGTTCATATTCAATTTTAGTATTTTTTCCCATTTTTGTTATTTTTATATTTTTAATATGTAAAACCCTAAATGCTTCTAAAAGTCAAAACTCTACAAAAAGATACATTCAAAAGCATTATCCTGTCCCTGCTCTACCCCTCCCTCCCACATGCTGTAGGGAACTAATTCTCTCGGTTTCTGCTTCATCCATCCTGTGTTTCATTTTGCAAAAATAAGCATATAAACACACGTGTGTGTCTGTTTGTATGTGTGGGTATATTTAAATTTTTTTTAACACAGAAGTTAGGGTACTGTATAAACTCTTTTGCAGCTTGCTTTTTTTTTTTTTTTAACTTAGTATGTATTGGAAATCACTGTCAGTGCTTAGAAATTCTCATTCTTCTTTATAGCTGCATAGCATAGCATAGTATTTAATAAGCTTAGGCTTGGCTGGAGGCTCAGAGCAAATATTAAACTTGAACTCTCTGTGTTGCAATTGGTTCTGGACTTTGCTGGGGCAGCTTTCTTGCTGCCGTTTGCAGTGGATACCCCGAAATCAGGACACTCTGTGACCCTGGGGAGACAGGAACCGTTCTGGGAGGGAGGGAGAGAGCAGAACTTGTTTCCCTCTTTTTTTTTTTTTTTTTAAAGATTTTATTTATTTATTTGACAGAGTTCACAAGTAGGCAAAGAGAGAGAGGGGGAAGCAGGCTCCCTGCTGAGCAGAGAGCCCGATGTGGGGCTCGATCCCAGGACCCTGGGATCATGACCTGAGCTGAAGGCAGAGGCTTTAACCCACTGAGCCACCCAGGCGCCCCAATTTCCCTCTTTACTCCATGCGAACTGTGTGAGGGACCGACAAGACCTGAGAACATTAACGAGTCTGAAAAAGAAGGAAGAAGGGAAGAGAAGCATTCGGGATTATCACTGTTTCCTTTTGCTGACCTGTATGCTGCCTGCACTGGTCAGGTCTTGTGCGTAACTCCCCCTTCCTTGTGGTCCTGGGAGGTAGGGCACTGAGCAGTGTGTCCTACCCCTGGCAGAGAGTGTCTGTCACGCTTTCACTCAGTCTTTCCCTCTGAAACAGGTTGCCCGGGAGAGTGGCCCCCCCCATATGAAGAGCTTTGTGACCAAGGTGTCAGTTGGGGAGTTTGTGGGGGAAGGTGAAGGGAAGAGCAAGAAGATTTCAAAGAAAAACGCTGCTATCGCCGTCCTCGAGGAGCTAAAGAAGCTGCCACCGCTGCCCACGGTCGAGCGAGTGAAGCCCAGAATCAAAAAGAAAACAAAATCCATAGTCAGGGTAAGAACGCCTCGATCGAAGAGGGTCTTTCCATTGCCTGTAGACGACTGGTCGGGGAGGGGGTGGGGGGAGACATGTTAAAAGGCTCACTAGGTTGCTGATCTTAGTGACTGGATGGCCGCTGACGTGCCACCCGCCGGCCTGGTGCGGGGACCACCTCGGGTAGTTCCTCCCCAGAGCCCCCGGTTAGGCAAAGATGCGGACGCCGAGCGGGATCGGCGGAGGCGCCTGCAGCTGTGCCATGTCCGTGTGAGGCGGTGGTCGCGGGAGCCGCGTGCACCTGCAGTGCCTTCTGCAGAGGCTGGCGAAAGTGTCTCCCTCCATCTCCTTCAGCGCCGCATTGCTGTGAGTGTGAAGTACATTTGCAGGCGGAAAGGCGTCTGGGGGCAGGTGTAGGAGTGAGACACTTCACCAAATACCTCCTTATTTGGGATTTTTTAAGCCATGTCAGTGGACCTGTCCAAACCCCCTGCTCCCCCAGCCAGAGAAGGTTCAGGAGTCCATTTGGGCATGTTGAGGAATATTAGGGTCTGTTCTGTTACGATTGTCAGCATACAGTTTTCATCCTTGAACAGCTTGGCGGTTAGGGTTGCTGATCCCCACCCCCACCCCACAGTGGAAAGCCTGGATTTAACTTTTGACGCCGGAGACACTTAACCACTGACACCCTACTGTTGACCAGAACCTTTACCAATAAGGGAAACAATTAACGTTTTATGTATTATATATTGTATTATATGCATGTATGTATTAAATGCTGTATTTGCACATAAAGTAATCTGGACGAAAGCAAACATTAAGGAGGTCATAAGGAAGAGAAAATGCACTTACTGTACTGTACTGTAGTTACCGGGAAAATTCCACTTCTAGGTGGACCTGCCCGGTTCAGACCTCTGTTGTGCGGGGGCCAGCTGTAGTTTCATGCTGTCGAGACCCTGTGCCCAGGGGTGGGCACACTGTATACCCCTGCAGCTCCCGTTTTCTCTAAGTAGATCCCAGAAACCTCCCCACACGAGTCGGGGGCTGAGGGTTCCTTGGTGCTAAAGGTGGCCACTGGGAAGGAACTGTGGGGTTCTTAGGTTCTTTCCACATGGTATCAGCTTGAGGTTTTGTGGGGTTTGTGTGTGTGTGTTTTTTTAAATAGTTTCTGGATCTTGAGTCCTTGTTAAGAAAGCTGGGGACCATCTTATATAACACAGCTTTGGGGTGAATTTTAGGAATAATGTTCTGGTTTTTTTCTCTCCTCATTGTCAAGTTGAAATTTACTGTTAAAAAGCAGACCTTTCCGGGGCGCTCGCCTGCCCGTAGTGGGATATTGATGTTGGTTTGCCAGGAGAACTTTTTAAAAAGTCCCCACAGAGCAATCCTAGAAAATCATTAAGCATCTTTTAATTTTAAGAAGGTTTAAAAAAAGGTCTGATGAATTCTGGGCACTTAAAGGACCAACATAAAGGGAATGTTGTGTCGTGTCCTGATGTCTGCACTGGCAAGGTCCTCTCTGCGGCTAACACGGCACATGGTTTTTGCATTCACTGTTCTCAGCTACAGGGCAGCACGGACAGCGGCCCGGGGATGAACCCCATCAGCAGACTGGCCCAGATCCAGCAGGCGAAAAAGGAGAAGGAACCAGAGTACATGCTCCTCACGGAGCGAGGCCTCCCACGCCGCAGAGAGTTTGTGATGCAGGTGGGTTGGGGTGGGTCGTGGGTGGCCTTTCTGTGACCGTGTCCCCACCGCGGCTGGACGAGGACCATGGGCTGCATGCTTTCCTGAGGAGGCCAGGTGCGGTGCCCCGGCCCATCGGGCCCCGCTCCCCGACATCGGACGTTCGGAATATTGAGACCACGTTGCTTGTAGTAATTTGACGCCTTACGACACGTCCTTGCGTGCGCACCACGCGTGCGGTTGAGTCGGCAGGTGGGCGCTCGGACTGCGCCCCGGGTCACAAGTGCTGGGGCGTGGGATTGCGGGCAAATGTTTTCTTCATCACATCTCCTTGAAGGTTTGTATTGTTCTTTTCAGAAGGTAAGTTTTGTAAGTTCTGTCAGAGGCTCTGTTCCTGTTCCTCCTAATCCGTGTGTAGAGTCCGGAGTCTGGGGTTGGTCCTCCTTCCACTGGGATTGCGCATCGGATTAGCGCAGAGTGTTTTCCTTGTGTTTATGAGACAGTCACTCCATGGGCTGTCTACTTTGTGATTTGAATTTAACGGTGTTTTCGGTCATCAAGCCAGTACTTAACTCTGGTGTAGCAATTCACGACTTGGGAAGTACCGCCACTTAGCCGGGTGTGTTCTGCCTCCCGTCAGAAGGCGAGAAAAGTCATGGTCCTTCCAGGCTACAAAGGAAGATGGCAGCGTGCTGAGAGGGCCAGTAATTTGGCCAAAATCAAATGCTGGTAGATGGCAAGGCCAGGATTCAAGCCCAGAGCCCTCGTCACTGGTGAGGGAAGGGTCCCTGGACCCAGTTGTGGGACATGGGGCTTTTTTGGTCTGCTCTGTGATCAAGACCTTGGGAAGGGATTGTGAGCAGTGGTATGTGCTGGGATGTGTGTAACACTCGGCTCTCGGGGGCGGGGGCTGGTGGGAAGTGGGGGGTTGTGTTTATAGATTGTACACACATAAAATGCATAATGTTCTTTACCGTCCATTTTCTCCGTCTGTCCCGTCAGTGCAGCGGTCACCAACTGTGTCAGGAAACGAGAGTGCGCACAGATGCGTGCTGCCGTCTGCTGCAGGCGGCGAGGCCGTGCGTGCCTTGGGCAGCGGAGCCGAGTTCTAGCAGGAGAATTGGCGTGGGTTTTTGTTTACATAAACAAGATGAAAGTGAAACAGAGAACACGTTGGAACTTCAGTTGTGAACAATGAGTGACTTGGTTGAATCAGATCATTTTCATTTTTTTTTTAAAGATTTTATTTATTTATTTGACAGAGAGAAATCACAAGTAGGCAGAGAGGCAGGCAGAGAGAGGGGAGGAAGCAGGCTCCCTGCTGAGCAGAGAGCCCGATGTGGGGCTTGAACCCAGGACCTGGGATCATGACCTGAGCCGAAGGCAGCGGCTTAACCCACTGAGCCACCCAGGCGCCCCATGAATCAGATCATTTTCAAAGCTTGGATGAATGTTCCCATTTTTTCGTGCAGTTACAGGGCCCTGGGTGCAGACTGGACACACTTGTAAGCTTCGTTTGCATCTCTGCCTCCACCGTTAACCTTTTCTCCGTGGCATAAGTCTAGAGGTGGCGACAGCCACCGAAGGCAGCGTGCTGCTTTGTGTCTGCAGGTTTCCGGGGGGATAAATGCTCCCCCTGCGGCAAAGCAGGCGGCCCCTGGCCGGGCTGCACACTCGTGCACGGGGGGGCACAGACCCTCAGGAGCACAGATGAGTGTCAGAGCAAGGCGCCTTAGGAAGCGGGGAGGTTTTGGAACTCCCTGCTGTAGTCTGTTAAAGTCATTCTGAGCCGCTGTCATTTTTTTTTTTTTTTTTTTTTTAGGATTTTATTCATTTATTTGACAGAGATCACAAATAGGCAGAGAGGCAGGCAGAGAGCGGGGGAAGCAGGCTCCCCGCTGAGCAGAGAGCCCAATGCGGGGCTTGATCCCAGGACCCTGAGATCATGATCTGAGCTGAAGGCAGAGGCTTAACCCACTGAGCCACCCAGGTGCCCCTGTCATCTCCTCTTTACCAGCAGCCGTGGCGGACAGCAGCTCGAAGGTGCTGGGCATTTGTGGCGGCTGCCACGGGTGCCCCGGGAAGCTTCTGGCTGTGGTCGGGTTCTTTTGCCTGCACGCCGCTGCCCAACCCGTCTTTACTGAGAAGGCCTTCCTCCTCCTGCAGGTCAAGGTGGGAAACCATACGGCAGAAGGTACAGGCACCAATAAGAAGGTGGCCAAACGCAACGCAGCCGAGAACATGCTGGAGATCCTTGGTTTCAAAGTCCCTCAGGCTCAGCCCACCAAACCGGCCCTCAAATCAGAGGAGAAGGTGACTGCTCCGGGCTCTGTGTCCTTGCTCTCTAATGGCAAGATGACCTCCTCGCCTCATCCTAGGGGACTCTGGCCACCTCCAGGGCCATGCTTCAGGGCAAGGCTTCATCCTCCTGGCAGGAAAACAGCCCCGCCCAGCGGCGTCCTTTCCGTTTGGAGCATTAGCATGTGGTTCGAAGGGGAGTTGCATGTCCATGGCCCCGAGCGTGGCTCTGGGTTAAGTCGTTCTTGCTTCCCTATCTTTGTGGTCGGGGACGCTGTGCCGGAGGGCAGCTCGCTCCTTTCCACTTGGAGGAGGGTGGGCGCCGGGGCTGCTGCCCTCGTGCTCTCCCGGTGAGGCCCGCGAGAGACGCGCCGGCCTCCGGCTTCTGCTAGCTGGGAAGCAGGCTGTGGGTTTTCTGGGACACCGACACAGTGTGGTTTATGGAACGAAATTCGTAGTTTAGATTCGGGATTCTTCCTTTATGAATTGAGCACTAGCGAAGAGTCTGTCGACTTTGGTAAGCGGCGCCCTCAAGCAAGTCCTTGCCCGAGCTGGTTGGCGCTGAGAGGTCCTGGCGGGCCGTGGCCTCTGCCGTGGCTGTGGACATTCCTTGAGAATCGGCACAGAGCCTGGACTTGGTGTTTGGGTTTTTCATTCCAGAATCTGGTAGAGGATTGGTAACATCCTTACCTTCTCAGAAAGGAGACCCATGTTGACAAAAAATTTCTTTCATCACACTCCCCCTGCCCTGTTTGTTAACTTTGGGAATGTCACCTTTTCTTTGAATTGGCTATTAGTTCCAGAAGAGTCTTTGTTTAGCTTCCTTCTAAAAGCTTCCTTCCCCACCTTGGGCTCCACCAGTCCAGCATCTCTGGTTCCCTCTGGTTAAACATTCCCCTGTCCTCCTGTGAGTGCCGAGCAGAGTCCGGCCCCCAGTTCAGGGGGAGCGGTAGCCTCCTCTGGTGGAGGACAGGCCGTGGGGGCAGGAGTGGCTGGGGGGTGTGTGGGGAGGGTCCGGTGTCGGGGGGTGGGGGCGGGCTTCTCTGCTGATGACCTCTTCATATTTCAAATGGTTATAAACCCAAAATTAATGCTGGTTGGAGTGTGTATAGTTTCAGGGAGTAGGAACTAATTTTGCAACAGTTTGATTTACACTCATGGCCTTTTTTTATGTTTTATTTTTTTTTTTAAGACACCAATAAAAAAACCAGGGGATGGAAGAAAAGTAACCTTTTTTGAACCTGGCTCTGGGGATGAAAATGGGACTAGTAAGTGTGATGTTAATACTGTCTTGATCTGAATGTGATTCTGGGCTTGGCGTGGTTCCTGGAATGACAAGCGGTGTTGAGCTCTGCGTCCTCCCCGGGCCGTCGGGAGCTCCGAGGGAGGGCTGGCGGGTTGGAAGAGGTCTTTCCCGGCAGCGCATGTGGCCTTGCGTTGATCTGTCTGCGTGTCCCTCCCTAGGCAATAAAGAGGATGAGTTTAGGATGCCTTATCTTAGTCATCAGCAGCTGCCCGCTGGGATTCTTCCCATGGTGCCCGAGGTTGCCCAGGCCGTAGGAGTCAGTCAAGGACACCACACCAAAGATTTCACCAGGGCAGCTCCGAATCCTGCCAAGGCCACGGTAACTGCCATGATAGCCCGTGAATTGTTGTATGGGGGCACCTCGCCCACAGCCGAGACCATTTTAAAGAATAACATCTCTTCAGGCCACGTACCCCATGGACCTCTTACAAGACCCTCTGAGCAGCTGGACTATCTCTCCAGAGTCCAGGGATTCCAGGTAACTATTAGGCTGGAGCTATGTGGTCTAGACCTCAGTGCAGTCATCTTTTTTGGGTTTCTCTCAGCAAATGAGCCTTGGACCTCCTTTATTAAATCCAGGTCTCTGTGTGGAGGAAGGGCGGAGGCCACGTGGTACCTGGTGGTCCTGAGGTGGGTGGAGGGAGTTCAGGGAAGTGTAGGATACCCCGTATGGTAACAGAATCGCCTTGTCCTTTAATAATAAACTTTTTTTAAAAATGCAAGCTCACCGTCGTAACAAAGCTTCTCATTTTAGGCATAGTTACAGCGGGAATGGGTTCAGTGTGCTGGCCCTTCCTGCCAGCAGAAGACGACGTGGCGTCTTTCAGACCACGTGTTTTGTGTCCCCTGCCCCCCGGACCAGGATTCTGGGGGACATCTAGGTTCCTGGCAGGTGTAGGGAGCTGGGGCAGCGCCTCGTGCCTCTAGCAGCAGGCCCCTGGGACAGCCTCGCTGACTGAGCGGGAGGCGCCGGGGCCGCGTCTGGTCGAGAGAGGGAGGCGGCGTCCTCTCCGCTCGCTGGGCCCCTGCCCGTTCGCCGCTGCCCTGCCCGGCCTCACAGTGTTCTTTTCCCCTCAGGTCGAATACAAAGACTTCCCCAAAAACAACAAGAACGAATTTGTGTCTCTTATCAATTGCTCCTCCCAGCCACCTCTGATTAGCCACGGTATTGGAAAGGACGTGGAGTCCTGCCATGACATGGTACGTTCCCCGGTGCTCCTGGCGCCGTTGCTGCCCGTTGCCGGCCGTGGGAAGATGAGAGAAGGGCTCTCCCGTCGACCTCGGCGGTTTTACAGATTTCAGGTTTTTGAAGATTTCGTCCTTAGTTTATTGGATTGCTTTTTCATTGTTTATCAGAATTTCTTGGCTTCAGACACTCCCTCCCGTTCTGTGCTTTTCCCCTCCCTTTGCTGACCTGGGGGGTGGACTTGGGACTGGAAACCTGGGCCTCCTCCATGCGCTGTGTCCATTCATCTCCCAGAACACAGACCACAGGCCCAAGTTCAGGCAGCTGTAAAAAGCCCCTTATTTCGGCTGCTGTTCAGGTAAAACACCACTAACGAGAAGCACAAAACTGAGAAAAGGAATTGATTAAATTAATCTAGGTGAATTCTGGTATGTCCTCCTGATGGAATATAATGCATCTGTGAAACTGACGTCTTTAGGGAGGATGTGTTCTAACAAGGGAACACAACAGGCATTTGTTTCATAGCAGGATACAGAATGTGTGGTCTAGTTACTATAAAGTTAAAAATACTAGAAGAAAATACAAAATTAGAGGTTGTGATTCAGTGAAGTAAACATGGATAATTTATTTTGTAGTTTGTATTTCACATTGAAAGTTCAGGTATTTAGGGAAAGTGTGGTTTAGTGGGACTCGCTGTTTTGTCCCCCACCTCCCTATTCAAACAGTGCCCTGTGCTGTGGCCCGGGGTGGTGGTCGTGCTCTGACTCTTCCTTTTGTCCCTGCTAGGCTGCACTGAACATCTTAAAGTTGCTGTCAGAGCTGGACCAACCGAGTACAGAGATGCCAAGAACAGGAAATGGACCAATGTCTGTGTGAGTGAGCTGACGGACTCGGAAAGGCAGTTCTCTTCCTCATCTGCATTAATTCAGACCTCAGTAGTGAGAGTTGTGCTCAACTCAGTAGTGGGAGCCTCCCCTCTATCACCTTCTGTCCCTTTCCCTGAAAGGTTTCCAAGTTGTGGCCAGAGCCCTACTTTTTTAAAAAACAATTAGAATAGGTGATACATACACAGGGTCCAAACCCCACAGTGATTTTCAGAGATGCCGGGTGCTCAGTCTTGCCCCCCCCCAGCCCCCACCCATCTGACTTTTCCCTGCCCCCACCCAGAGATCACGTGTTTATTAGTTTCTTATGTATTTTTCCTTGTGTTTCTTTATGCAAGTACAACCCCGTATTTCTTGTATTTGCCTTTTCTCCCAGAGACCACATACGACGCACACACGCTCCTCGTTGCTTCTTCCGCTTGGCCATGTAGCCTGAGCAAACCGGCGCACGGGATCCTAGAAACTGGGGCCTGTGCTGTTGGGCTTCAGTGTCTGCTGAGTTCTTCTCATTGTTAACATGGGTTAAGTTTTCTTACATTCCAAAACTGGCATCATTTTCATTTTCTTCTTCCTTGAAGGTGTGGGAGGTGCTGAACCTTTTCTGGCCACGAACCGTTGTAAAACCCCAACATACATACTGAAAATACTGAAACTGCTCTGAGAATTTGGAATTTCTGATACCTCCAGTGGGCTGAGAGACGCGCTGAGTAAAGAACCGAGGCGGCAGTGTGACAAAAGGCGGGAACACAGAGGCGGCCGCGGCTGTGCGCGCGGGTGCTGTTTTGTCCCCACACACAGGCAGCTGCTGGGGGGCACGGCAGGGTCTGCCGAGTGGCCTCGGGCCCCTCAGTGCTCGGCTGTGGCCGCTGCTGTTTGGGCCACGTGAAGGAAACCAGAAAGAGAGCACGATGCTTTCTCGGAGTGGCTCACTCAGACCCTTGGGACACACCCTGGACACCCACGCCAGGGAGCGGGGCCGTCGACCAGCCCCAGAGCCAAAAGCACCAGAGAAAATCAGATGCTTCCTACTCAGCGCCAACTAACCATTCTAGCGTGCTCTGGCCCCACCTCCCGTGGCACCCACCCCACCACCACTGCTTTCTCTCCCAAAAGAGATACATATTCTTAGTTTTATTATTTTCTTTTGATTGAAATGACACTATATAAATTTTCATCTGAGAGTTTCTCAATTGTATCTAGTTACATAGCACAGTTTAGAAACTTGTCTTGAGACTGACTCTATCCGTAATCTAATCAGCAAAGATCATATCCATGTGTATGTGGTTATACGTTTTGACTTTATTGGACTAACCCAGGACCATTTCAGTGATGCAAATTGTGTGCCGTCTGGTTTAGCTGAGACAGTCCTGGTTTCTCGGTCCTTGATGAAGTCTCCCACGGTTGTATAAATTGGACAGATTAGGAATTTTAAACTTTAATGATCATTTGGTTCCTTTTCTATTTTATTTTTGTTAATGCAACAGGACTTAAACAAATGAACTTTGATCTTTGTTTTAAAGATTATTAAAAAAAATTGTGTGTATATACATATGGCTCTTGAGGACACGTAGCTTTCACACACTACAGGATATGGTCTCCGTGTAGGACGTGTACACACGCAGATGGATTTCCTTGAGTGCTTTGTACTGTTGATCACATCTCCATGTAGGGCTGAAAAGAATGGAAGAATGACCCTTGTTTATCTCTGAAACTGTGTTGCTTTTGACGTTGTGTTACTGTGCACAGACGCGTGTGCAGTTAAGGTCCTGCGTGCGGTCTGGATGAAAAGCACCGTAGCCTTGCGAGTTAAGTACTGCTTCGATTCATTGTTTGCGCTGGGATTTTTCTCCCCATGGAATGTAAGTAAAACTTAGTGTTTGTCACCAATAAATGGTAATACTAAATTTTTTTTTGTTAATTTATTCTCAAATGCCACTACTGCTAGGTTGGTCCCCTCCCAACCTGCCTCCTACCCTTTTTTAAGAAGGAAAGAAAAAAAAAAAAAAAAAACACTTTGTAATGCTTGTGACTTCTGTTTGGGCAAAATTCTGAAGATCTGAAATAACTTTATATCAAACCATTGATCAATAAACAGCTACTAATGAATTGTTGGTCCTTTCGAGCAGTAACTAAAGTGGTGAGGGAAGAGGTGAGTGAGGGTGCGGGAGTGGCGCGTGGGCGCCCGGGCGAGGGGAGGTGCCTCTTCTCTGGACTGGACACTGTCACTCAAAGTGTCACTCAAAGACATGAGCCCGAGAGGACAGACTTTGACACTTCGAGTCTCCTCACTTCGAGCAGGTGTTCTCACGCTCGGAGTCAAGGTGAGACGCTGCATTCAGGCCTGGCTGAGGAGTGGGCTGGTGGCTTTCTGGTTTGTTTTTGGAAGATGCTCATAAAGGTGGTTCACACGCACGAACCGGCCTGTGGGTTGGACTCCCAGAATGACGATGTGGTCAGAAGGGTGTGGAAAAGTGCTCAGTGACAGAAGGGGGTTTGTCAACATTGCAGGGATAAAACCAGTGAAAGGAAAAACGTTTCCCCTTCTCCAGTCCTGGAGTCCGCCATTTCTCCAAGGAGCTGGTCCCCTTTGGTGATGGCAGCATCCGAAAACCAAGGTGTGAGGGGCGGGCGTCTGGCTGGGCTCAGTCCGTAGAGCGCAGCACAGTGGATCTGAGCTCACGCTGGGCATAAAAGAGGACTTAAAAAAAAAAACCACCACCAAGGTGTGGGCACTCAGAGCACTCACTTTTATTGGGGTGTTCTCTAGGCCTTCTGAGCAGACAGCAAGCACATACTTGTGTGCGTAGGCGTGCACGTGTGTGTGTTCACGCATACACGCATTCGGCTGGTTCGTGTACGTGTGCTTGGAAGCCCTGCGTTTGTACGGATACCAGCACCCTGGGGTTCTTCGCAGCCTCCTCTGTTCTCGGGACCTTCCCCAGTATTGAGACTGTAGCCAGTCTCCCGGCCTCGCCCGCCACCACCTCCCCGCCTGCCACCCGCCACTTCTCAGTGTCCTGGCAGGCCTGCAGGGGGCGTGCTTCGCACCTCTGCCCAGCACGCTGTCCCCTGCCTTCCGTCCGGTCCGCCCACTGGCACCCTCCACGCTGCAGGACGATGGGAGAGGACGGTGCAGTCTTCGAAGTGAATCACGACTTCTAGTTAGCTGTTCAGCCCTGCCTGCCAAAGCTGCAGGAAGGGGAAGTTTCCCCTTGACCTCAGGGGTGGTGTAAGGATTTCCAGCTTTCTTGGAAAGGCTGGTTTTCAAGGGTGGCGCATCTTTGTTTTGGAGAGCTGTCCTTGAAGGTTTGATAGATTGTAAACTCTCACCAGTCTGGCCGCTGCAGGAGCCCTGTCGCCGTCCTCCGCTGCCAGGGTTCCCTGCGGTAAGTTCCCCCCGCCCCCGGCCCCAGCGTCGACAGGCTTGGACAGAGCTGCCTGGAAGGGGCTGTGCGTGCTTTTATGTCCGTGTGCGCTCTCAGAGGCCAAGAACCTTAGAGCCGAAACACGGGGCTTCCGCAAAACCATGCGGTTCTGGTTTCCACACCGCAGGCAGAAAATGAGACAGGAAGGCGCCGGAGGGGCAGGTCTGAGCTAACCGCAGGTGCTGTGGGTCAGCCACGACAAGACTGTGGGTCTTGGGATCTGTGGAGCGTCAATCCTCAGGGGAGAGGCTCTTGTGGTCCTCGGGACAGACAAGTGGGGGTCTCCTGATCACCTGGACGTTATGTCTTGACTTTGCAACGTGCCTCTTCTCAAAGGGAGGTTTCAGTGAGTAAAGCTGATTTCCCCAGAGCCGCTCTTTGGTTGCTTTTCAGAGGCCTTCTTGAGCCACAGGAACGTGACCTACAGTTCTTAGAGAAGTGTCGCTTCTGACACTGGGTTTCCTTTCCCTGCTCGCCGAGCTGACGTATGTAGCTTTGCAGGGTGAAAGTCTAGGCCCGGACGCCAGGTCCTCCTAGAGGGGGCTCCGGCGACTGGAGCGGCCCACAGGAAGGCCGCCCACGTTCCTAGCAGCGGCCGCTGTCCGGGAGTGGCCGAGCCCAGAGCCGGCCCGGGCGGGACGGACAGCTCCTGCTTGCTCGCGTGCAGTTTAACGTCGAAACTTCCACCACTTCCATCTCTGGCTTTAGGGCTTAAATAGTTCTGTGTGCCCTTAAAAACAGACAGATTTACTTGAAATTTCCAAATCCATAAATGGATTTTTTTTAAGCACTTGAACATTGCTGCACTGGGAGAAGGTAGCTGGTTTTCCTCAATAGGTTTTTTTTTTGTTGTTTTTTTTTCCCTCCCCTCAATAGGTTTTTAAAAGAAAGGTGGGTTGTAAGTGGCCGTGGCTAACTCGGGTGGGGAGGGCAAGGGGGTTTCGATTCATGAAAGCAGCACAACGGTTTTCTTGGAACTTCTCGCTCCTCTGTATATTGGCTGTGCTGCATTTAATGGATAAAGAGCATATATATAGAGAGAATATGTGAAACTGTAAATGTAAAAGCAACTTACTCTAATTTGTAATTTCAGTGGCATCCATGTTTTATTAGCAAAATTATATATAATTTAGGAAATCTGTACTGGTTTGCTTAATAGCCCCAATTTTTCTTTTTTTTAAAGAGTGAGCACACGTGCACACATGCAGGGGCAGAGGGAGGCTCTGCAAGCAGACTCCCTCCTGAGCGCCGAGCCGGACTCCGCTCGCTCTCATGACCCTGAGCTGAAACCGAGTTGGCCACTTAACTGATTGGGCTACCCAAGTGCCCCCCACCCACCAAGTTTAATTTTTTAAGAATATTTCCTTTGGGGACACCTGGCTGGCTCAGTTGGTGGGCGCTTGTGGCTCTTGGTCTCGGGGTTGAGTTCAAGCTCCCAGGTTGTGTGCAGAGATTACTTAAAAACAAAACTTTCCAAATAAAATACCTCCTTTATACTGTTCCCCTAAATATTCATCAAAACCTGCTTTGCTGGACATACCCACTAGGCCTGCAATGACAGTGCAGTCTTTAATGGGTGTTTTGTAATTTGAAAGTAAATTGAGGGGAACCTGGTTATCTCAGTCGGTGAAGTGTCTGTCTTTGGGTCACGTCAAGTCCTACTTGGGCTCTGTACTCAGCAGGCGGGGAGGTGGGGGGTACAGAGAGTCTGCTTCGCCCTCTCCTCCTGCTTCCTCCCTTCCTGCGCTAATAAATAAAACCTTAAAAAAAAAAAAAGTTAAAGTAAACTGAAAATTTTCAGTTACCCCCAAGCCCTCCATCTTCCTTTTTTCCATCCTCTTTCACATGTGTGGTTTTTTAGTTTTTAGTTTTTTTTTTTTTTTTTGAGATTTTATCTGTCAGAGAGACAGCAGGCAGAGGGAGATGCAGGACTTGATCTCAGGGTGCTGGGCCGAAGGCAGACAATCGACTGAGCCACCCTGGCGTCCCATCACACGTGGTTCTCCTCCCGAGCAGACGTGCAGTGCACCTGAAAGGTGCTGTCACAGTCGAGCAGGACCAGGAGCAGGCAGGACTGGACAGGCCAGCGCCTGCCCCGCAGAAGCCTGGGGGCTCGGGTCTGCTTCAGCTCATCACGGACGGCCGCACTTAGGCTGTGGCAGGAGCAGTGGAGTCTCCCCTGATCTGATGCTGCGGAGCGTGGATGGATCAGCGAGCAGCGGGTCCCCTTCTGGAATGAGGACCCATCCAAATCCTGTCATTCAGACTGTGTTCTTCTGTGCTGTCTGCCTTTTTAATCATGTACTTCCTCTGGCTGCCAGAAAGGCCTCCCCGAGAAACGGCCAGAGATTTTTTAGGGTTTGGAAGCCGCTCAGGCCTTCGTTGTTCTGTGCAACTATCCCCTGGAGGTGCGAGCCTGCGGCGTCCTGGGTGCCGGGCCTGGGCTCCGCGGTTTGGGAGGGCGGGCCTGCAACTGCGCTGGGCCCTAGCGGGACCCTCCTGTCTGGTTGGCTCCTTTGGACTCGAGGACAAGAACAATGAAAAGGGTTGGAGGGTGAGCCAGACCCCACCTAAGGAAACCAGAACGATGCAGACCTCCACTAGCCTAGGGGAGGGGATACGCCGGTTTTGGGCTGCGTTTGGGAGTTAGGGCCTAGAGGGTTTGTTGGCAAGTCTGTCCCCTGAAAGTCCCCACTCTTTCAATGGTGTGACCACCTCTGTCATTGCTCGCCTTGGCCAGGTAAGTTTCCAAGGGCCTGCCCGAGGAAACTGTTGGTAGAGGGCAGACATCCTGGGGGGAGGCGTGTGTGCCGTGAGGTCGCCGCCTCCCAAAGGAGCAGGGCTGGCACGCAGGGGACGAGTACTTGTATTCGGCAGAGGAGCTGGTCGGTCTGAGCCTTCTGAGGGCCAGGCCGGGTGCTGAACTGTGCCCTAGACCGTGAGAGCTCATGACAGGCCCAGCTACCGGCCGGGGCATCGGTCTGGAACGGTCACCGCTTTGCTGAGACCTCAGAGGATTTCACCTGAGTGAGGAGGTCCCTTCTCTCACCCCAGTAAGACAATACACGTCAGTGGCGCCTCGTACCTCCCTCCCGCGGCTCTTCCTCCCGGCGGAAGGCCGCGGCTCCTGGCCCGCCTATTGGCGCACCACTCGAGGCTGGTGGAGAGGACTTTGCCCAATTCTGTGCCCGAGATGCGGAGTCCTGATCACGCTCGTTCTGTCCTTTCCAGCTCTCACGTCTTCCACTGGGATCCAGGCCCCAGACCACCACAGAAAGAAAAGCTGTAGCGATAGATTCCGTGAGAGCAAGAATTTGTCTCTCCGCTGGAACTGTAGGGAGTGGGTGAGTTTTGGAAGAGATCCACTGAGACCCACGGCTCCTAGTGGGCCCTACCTATCTTTTGTCTCCCTTTGTGCAAAACCAGAGCTGTTCATTTCGCACCTGTTAGTTCTGAGGCCAGGAGGCGTCCGGGTGCCACTCCCCAGCATGGCGCACAGCTTTACCAGGTCCATGTTTCCGGTCGATTCACTTTAACTTCCCTTTATCTTCATCACTGCCCACCAACTTAAGCACGGAGCATCCTCTGACGTGGGGGAGGGCTGTTAAAAGGTTGCTGGTCCCATTCCATAGTTTTGTGTTTTTTTAAGATTTTATTTATTTGACAGAGATCACAAGTAGGCAGAGAGCGAAGAAAGCAGGCTCCCCACTGAGCAGAGAGCCTGACGTGGGGCTTGATCTCAGGACCCTGGGATCATGACCTGAGCCAAAAGCAGAGGCTTTAACCCACTGAGCCACCCAGGCACCCACTCGTGGGTTTCTTCTAATATAGACTACAGGACTACAGTCCTGGTAATAATGATAGCTGTTCCTTTCGATAGCATCACAAATGCTTTGGATCATGTTGAGAAATGCTGCCTTTGAACTAAAGAGAGGGCCCCTTGGCCCCACCGTTACAGACATACCCTTCTCCCCTGGCGCCGGAGTCCAAGTTCAGAGCCAGTCTGTCCTTGGGACTGAAGGGAGTTTCCCGTGCAGCCTGTTAAGGACACTGGGAGGACTGGCGCGGCGGAGGACCAGAGCGGAGGGGGGGTGTTCGCGTGGCTGGGGGTTTGGACGCACAGCCCGTGGCGGGCGGCTCCAGTCGGCCGCCCCTGGCCCTGCTGCTCCTCGGGGGGCTCGTGCAGCCCCCGCCGAGCGGGACGCGCAGCAGGCGCCGAAACAGCGAATCTTCCCTCGTCGTAGCCTGAGACCTGTGGGGCTGCCGGAGGCGGCGCTCTCCCTCCACTTGGGGCCTCAACGGTGGGGCTGCCGGCCTTCCTAGGACACGAAGCCTGCTCTGAGGGGCAGGACTGGTGGACTCAACCTGGGAGATGGATCGGGAGGTCTTCTCAGCTAATGTTTGCTCTAGAAACCCAGCTACCTGGGAGCAGTCATGCCATCCCCTCTAGACCCAGGAGTGACCCTAACTTCTCGCAAGGAGACGGACCTTTTTCTGATGCGAGGTCAATTCACCACTTTTCTCCTCAGCTTTCCCACTTCCCCATAAGACGGTCTCCTTTATGCAGCACCGACCTGCCCGTTGGGGCTCGCTCTTCGCGTGGACCATGCTTTCCTGTTGCCACATTTTTCTCTCTCATCTAATTGAGAAGGGAGGAAACCCAGAAATAGGTAAATGACTTCATATAGTTTATGACTCCCTTCTCCAGCCACATGAGAGCATTTCAAAATAGCCTTCACCCCCTGTCACGCAGCAACTCCACAGAAGGCCGGCGGCCGGGAGAGCTGGCCCCCAGGGCAGTGTGTTCCTGTAGCTGTAACCAGGGCTCCTTAGCTCTTTTGGAGAATCCACTGGAAATGACCTTAAGTTTTTCTCAACGGGTCCATGAAGCTCCTTTGTCCTACAAAAGGCCATCCCTCACCATACCGCAGGGTGGCCCCCTCACACGTCTGGGCCGAACAGTACTCAAGTACCGTGTCTCATTTTTCCCCCCTTTAAAAGAGACATATAGATAAAGCCCAGCGGACAAGGGACTACTGCACGTAACGGGAGTGCCCTCTCCTGTGACAGCGTGACAGTGACCGGAAAGTAGCCACATCAGAGTGACTCTATCATCAATACTGAGGAGCCAAGAAACAGCGGCCAAAGTTGAAGATAAAAAGAATAAAACAAGTGTCATTACTGGGATAAAAAAAGAAGATACTAGAAATGTGACTTAGACACTCTTCTTAGCAGGGAGGGTGATCTGCCGATTGAGATAGGGAAGAACTAACGGCCCCAGGAGCTGAAAGCTGCTGCCTCAGAGAGTGGAAGGTGGAAAGCTGTGGCTCCACGACCACGCGTGTGTAACAGCTGGATTAAACCCAAACTGGTTGCGGCACACGAGAGCCAGAGTGACTAGTGTGGGTTGGGCTGTGCTACAGGAATTGGCATGGATCTTTCCACAGGGCAACTGCTTTGTAATTCCACCATCAGGAAACGGACTGACGCAAATGTTCACTTAAATAATCATAGGCTGGGGCGCCTGGGTGGCTCAGTGGGTTAAGCCTCTGCCTTCGGCTCAGGTCATGATCTCAGGGTCCTGGGATCGAGCCCCGCATCTGGCTCTCTGCTCAGCAGGGAGCCTGCTTCCCCCTCTCTCTGCCTGTCTCTCTGCCTGCTTGTGATCTCTGTCAAATAAATAAATAAAAATTAAAAAATAAATAATCATAGGCTGTTAGAGATGATAAAGTCTTTAAATTTGGTAATATTTACCAAGGGAAATATTAAGTGTTTGTTTTCCAAAAGCATATATCATAAATGATCTCACCTTTGTTGGGGGGGGTGGGGACCAAGATTTTTAAAGGTAGGAATATGATTTTTTAAATTTTTTTTCTGTATTTACCAAGTTTCCAACAAAGAAAATACATTTATAGTCAGAAATGTTATTTTTAAAAACCAAGCTGTTGAAAGGGGAGATGCGCGCAAACAAAGAATCCATGGGCCCAGCAGGAGGTTTTCATGAGGAACTTTGCAGGTTAGATACATTTCCCCCGTTATCTCCAACTACCCTGGGGGGTGAGTGCCTTACCTGGGCCAGGGCTCTTCCGGAAAGTCTTTCCGCCTCCGCCCTCCCAGAAAGACAACACTGGACTACGCTACCAGTAAGACGCTGCCAGTAAGACGGGGCAGTGTCCTGCAGTGCTCGGCAAAAACGCTTCCTCCAAGGCAACCCCCGCTTGCCCCCCCGAGCTCACCCTAAACAGATCCTGCTTTTACTTACTAACACTCACTTTGCGTATGTCTTTTATATCTCACAACCATCTGAAGGTGATTCTTCTCATTTTGCAGAAGAAATCAAAGTGGAGAGGCTGAGTCATCTGCTCAAGGTCACACGTCAGGTGCAGAGTAATTCAAACCCAGGTTGGCCTGATCTCAAAGTATGAGCCCAGCTCTTTCTGTCTGCAACGAACTGGCATCACCACCGAGAAAGTCACTAATAAGGCCTGTCAAAAACTCACTACACACCAGCTCTCAAAATCTTTAAAAGCTGGGTAAACTCTTAGATGATGGAGTAAGAAACCTCCATTTAAAGCATTTTTAAACCTCAGAATTAATGACTTGTGCCAAAGAAAAAGGAAGGTACCAGTCTCTCTGTTCAGAAACTATTTGAAAAGGCGTATTTACAAAGACAAACCGTCTTCTCTGTTGTATTAAGGAAAAAATCCACAACCTCAGTCCTCCGGGGCTGAGACGCTGAACCAAGGGTTCTCCGAGGCAGCATCTGCGGTGTAGGTACCAAAACTGTTCACCCAGAGCTTTACCCGCACCGTGCCAGGCAGGGGCGCTGGGAGCTCAGGTAAGCAGCAAACAGAAACCCTCATCACCAACTGTTTTCCATTCTGGATTTCTTACCTGTATTAAATTATACTTCAAAAGTAGATCCCAATACTATCTCAGTATCCTGTCCTGATCATTTAAATAGTAACATATGATTTAATGCTTCCATTACTATGGCAAGACAAAAATAGAGTAGACTAGTACAAAAACACTTCGATTGGCTAAGCTGGAGGGTTTCTCACACAACACTACATGTGTTGAGAAAAATATCCAAGTCATGTGCCTGATTTTTAAAAGAAACCACTGAATATTGCAGAATGAGATTTCTGTTTAATCTGCACCAAAGGGACAATTCCAGCAGAAGTAAACTATGCCCCTCAGTTGTGATAGTCTGATTACTCCCTAAAAACGAACTGTTCTAGGGGCGCCTGGGTGGCTCAGTGGGTTAAAGCCTCTGCTTTCGGCTCAGGTCATGATCCCAGGGTCCTGGGATCGAGCCCCATGTCAGGCTTTCTGCTCAGCAGGGAGCCTGCTTCCCCCTCTCTCTCTCTGCCTGCCTCTCTGCCTACTTGTGATCTCTCTCTGTCAAATAAATAAAATCTTAAAAAAAAAAAAAAAAACCACGAACTGTTCTAGAACCTGCCCAGGTAGCCTCGTTTGCTAGTGTATACCCACTCCCATGGCTCATCTCAGACCTCAGGTTCTAACATGCTGCGCTTTCAAGTTCCAAGGAACCGCCAGTCTGCAGGAAAACAGACACTCTCAAAGGGGCAAACACCTATGCCGCCCAACGTACGCAAGAGCCTCATGGAGTCAGGCAGGGCCTTTCTCCCTGACCACGGAGGGAGCCATCTGGCCCAGAGTTCCTGCTGCCTCCTAGAAACAGGTCCAGAAAAGTTCAAATAGAAAAGCCCCAAACCTATGTCAATATCCCCTTTTTCCCTGGTAAGGAAAAGACTAATCTGAGTTTGAATTTCAGTTATTTAAAGAAATTCATAATAATAGTATCAGCACCAAAAACCTGGTCTTTAAGATATTCTTAGATACATATTTGAGGGCTTTTTAAAATTTTTTTTGATTAGATTTAAAACTATGAAATGTGCGTTTCTTGGCAAGCTACACCAGTGATTCTTTACTTACTTCACATTTCCAATAAAAGCTTAAGGAAACAGACAAAAATACAAAGGAGGAGAAACACAAATGATGCCTCAAAACAAAACGATTTAGTAACAGAAAAAAGTCTCCACGCTCAGTGTCCATCAAAATTTTAACGTTATCCCAACAGTGCAAATGCTCAACTCATGGTCATATGCTGAACTAACACGTGTCCCTGGAAGCTGCGAACTGGAAAGTCACCCACTTCTACCTATGATCACACAAACCATCTAATATGCTCACGGTTCAGCTTAAAGCAACATTTAATATTCTTTAGAAGATGGAATTTGTGACAAGTTCAAAAGGAAAACTTGCTTTAATGCAGCTGTGCTCAGACGTCTGTGTGTGATTTCCTCAGAAACCATCCTGGGCTTAGCCAATCTGGAAAAGGCAGTTCAAAGCAGCGTCACACTGGCCGCCTGAAGGTACCCTTGGAGATACTGGAGCGCTTCTGCGTTGAGGCTGGTGCTCACCATCGATGGAACCTACGAGAGATTGGAAACACGCTGGTTGTCGGGAGATCCTAACAAGCCAACACAAGCCCCCACCTTCTGGAGCACCCCCAGAGCTGGGGAAAGGCGGTGAGCCGCCAGGCCCTCCTGCAGGAATGCTCACGATCTCAGCCGCTTTATGCCTTCAGATCTGGACAGGCCTAAAAAGCAGTACCGTAGGGCATCACTGCCGTTCCGCGTGGTAGCGGCATTGTGGGGACTTTAAAAACAAAGTCCTTACTGGTTAGTGACGTGTGATTAAAGTACCTAGAGGTGAAACAGGTGCAACGAGAATGGCAGAATACTGGTGATGTTCGAAGGTCAGCATGTGAAGGTTCGTTATGTGGTTTCTAGGAGTGTGAATGTTGCCATAATAAACACTGAAAATATACATTTTTCTCAGATACTCTACAAGGCTCTGTAAAAGGTGCTGGATAATGCAACTCTCCAGCCATTATGTTTACTCCATAATCCAGTATTTGAGTATGCTGCAGTTAATTAAAAAAAAATGCCTAGATTTAGGGCGTCTGGGTGACTCGGTGGGTTAAGCCTCTGCCTTTGGTTCAGGTCATGATCTCAGGGTCCTGGGATTGAGCCCCGCATCAGGCTCTCTGCTCAGGAGGGAGCCTGTTTCCTCCTCCCTCTCTGACTGCCTCCCTGCCTACTTGTGATCTGTTAAATAAATAAATAAATAAAATCTTAAAAAAAAAAAAAAAGCCTACATTTTAACAGAAGAATTATTTCACTCTGGGAAATAAATACATTTCTATTCAAAAATTTTTAGAGTGCCTGGCTGTCTCAGTCGGAGCATATGTGACTCCTGATCTTGGGAGCTATGAGTACAAGCCTCATGTCAGGTGTAAAGATGACTTAAATAAATAAAACTTAAAAAGTGTAGACAGGTGAGGGGCGTTATATCTCTTGCTTTGTTCTTATTCCCAAAGTCATTTAAAATCTACTTATAGCACACATCATTTTAACTAAAGAAAATTAAGGCCTAATAGAACCTTCTTGCCTTCCCAGAAAGGGGTTCGTTAATCAGAGTTCTTGGACAACACTCACCCTTCCTGGACAAGCAGTAGAAAGCTTGTGAAGCGACTGTGCCAGGTGAATTTTGGGGTTGTTCACCAGCTGACCGACAGGATCATGCTCTTTTTTCCCAGCAAATGCCAGCTGGGAGAAGGCGGTCTGATACCCTGGTGTATCTTCTATGTCAATGAAGTGTTCTTCATCAGGAATGGTATCATCTTCCGGTAACTCAAAAAGGCCAATCAGAGACTGTAATAAAGGAGTCCTGGATTTGAAGCAAACAAGCAGACAAAAGATTAAACGAATACTTCTGAAGATCTAAAGAAGCAGCAGCAACTCCTCAGAGACACAAACCACAGAGCCACAGTCTCAAGAGGTGGAAGGGACCTTTGAAATGGAAGATGGACACCGGTTCTCACACCTGTCCTCCAACACCGCTCTTCTCTTCTTTTTGGCCACAGCATGCCAATTTCCCTTTCGGAAACTAACGCTGGCTCCAGAGCTGTCCAGATGGCTGTGTGACCCACTGCCCAAGCAGAAGGCCGTGTGACTGAAGCCAAACCAGAGATTCACTGCTGCTCAGAGTTAGAAGAAACGGGCCTCAAATCATCAGATCCCTTTCTGGAAGAGTGTGCCTGAGCGAACCGAAAATGAGGCAAGGTTCTCGCAACATGTCCAGAAAAGTCAGGAACACCAGTCACGGGGCACAAGCACATAAGATCCTCTCTTAGCCTATTCAGTTTCTCCACTTGAAGATTTAAGCCAATTAGCTGGGCGTCTTTCATGAACACTCCTAGAGATCATGCAGACCAGCGACTTTCACCAGATTCTTTTTTTTTTTTTTTTTTTTTTTTTGTCAGAGAGAGAGAGGAGAGCGAGCACAGGCAGACAGAATGGCAGGCAGAGGCAGAGGGAGAAGCAGGTTCCCTGACGAGCAAGGAGCCCGATGTGGGACTCGATCCCAGGACGCTGGGATCATGACCTGAGCCGAAGGCAGCTGCTTAACCAACTGAGCCACCCAGGCGTCCCTTTCACCAGATTCTCAAAGGGGCACATGAACCCCCTCTGATAAAGTTAAGAATCAGGAAACCTCTTTTGAGGCCCAAAAGGCCCCACATGTCCTGTCTTGGATCTGATGGTTGCTAGTAGAGAACCTGTGATCAGAATCGAATTCTCAGGGCGCCTGGGTGGCTCAGGCCATGGTCTCAAGGTCCTGGGATTGAGCCCCGCATTGGGCTCTCTGCTCAGCGGGGAGCCTGCTTTCCCCTCTCTCTCTGCCTGCCTCCCTGCCTACTTGTGATCTCTGTCAAATAAATAAAATCTTTAAAGAAAAAAAAAAAAAAAAGAATCGAATTCTCAGCCTTCAGGAGAATCAGCTTGTTTTATTTTGCAGTCATAAGGGAAGGAAGCTGTAATTCCCAAAAAGTTTAGAGTACTTACCATAGCTTGGTATACTCCGTGTCCATCATTGGGGGACATTCCGTTAGCAATTTCGTTATACCAACTGCACAAATCTTTTTCTCTACATTTCCAGATACCTTCTGAATTTCAGGAATAATGATTTTTTCCAAAACCATTCCAAACATTCTATTAAAATAGAATATTAAACTATCACTATAATTAATAACTGTGAAATGCTTAGATGTTATTTACATTGACTCCTTAGGAATAGAATAAAATCCAGAATAACAGGGCTACTATTTTTGGTCAGCTGAATGGCAGAGACCTGGAGATGACAAAGCCACAAAGAAACCTCAAACCTTGACCCTGTGGCCGAGCGCTGCCAGCAACTTCTGTGAAATACTACAATCTGTGCTCATGTGAAATCTTCACAGCCACTTTTCAGTCTCATGGTTTGTTTGTTGTTTACTCAAAAAATCTTTGAAAAATTAGTTAACAGAAAGAAGAAAGAGAATTACCCATCACACCACTATCCAGTAATAACTAGTTTTAACATTACTGGATTATAAACTTCCCAATATCCTGTACTTAACATATGTATAAGGATATAAACTTAATGGCTGTATTATAAAAATTATTTAGCCAACAATTCTAATATGTTGTTGGAAACAATCCTAAAAGCAAAGTTTTTCATGATACTAAACAATGTAAAATCCTCAGTTTCCACTTCACTAGAATTACCTGAAGTGGAAACAGAGGGTATCGAAGATACTGGATATTTTAATGCTCTAGGTGAAGAGTACATGTTTTTTGCTTCATATGAGCACACCAATTTACCTTACCCACTAGCAGGTCCTGAAACGGATTTCCTCACGGACCTCTGCAGCTGGAAACCATATTTTCTGGTACTACTTTTTCAGGTTAGTTCATTTTTTACATCTCAGTCGATCTGGTATTTTTTTGATATAATACCAATACATGGATCTCACTTGTCTTTTTTCTCCAAAATTTCTCTTGTCATTTTTTTCTATCTTTCCTTCCCTATGAAATGGGAAATCCCACTTAACTAGATTCTCTGTATATACACTAAGTGAAAAGCAAAGACTTTCTTCTGCAAAATCGCGCTACTGGCTTTAACAAAGGCAGGCTCCTGGGGACAGCCCCAACCATCCAGAATCACACAGAACACCAGCTATGCAGAAGGTGGGGGTAGGAGTTAGAAAAATGTTTGTAGGGATTTTCTTATTTGCAACTCAACAGTCCTAAGAATATTTTGAAAACCACAAAGATACTGTAGCTCCACCAAGAACTAAAAACCATCCATAAAACAGAAATGCTGGTTGGTGCTAAAAGAGGTCTTTTTTTTTTTTTTTTTTTTTTTTTTTGCTTTAAAAAACAAAATACCCTAAGTAATAAAAACAAACTTACTTTGGTTGTATGCCATCAAATATTTCTTGCAGTGCCAGTGCCCCGTATTTTATGCAATACAAGTTAATAAAGACTAAGAAACCTGTGGAAAGGAGATGCAGAATATCAGTACAGAGGACTCAATGCACTGAACACGCAGCTCGCCACGTCTGCCATGTGAGACAGACATCGTCATTAACCCAACGGCTAACTCTGGCGTCAGTATTTGGCTTTATTATACAATTAACATATGGTACAGACAAAAAATGTTTTAATATCTGAACTCAGAAACTAACCTTTGGAACACAATATATTTGAAAGTGACTTAGTATTTGGAGAATACAAACATCTTAAAATATTTTACAGAAAAAGCTTATAACTGATAAAACGTTTATATGTAACTATAAAGGCTAAAGGTGTTAACTACTTTCCTTATTTCTGTAAGAAGAGCCAAATGATCTCACTTTTTTTTTTTTTAAGATTTTATTTCTTTATTTGACAGCAAGAGCGAGAGCACAAGACGGGGGCCAGGCAGAGGGAGAGGGGGAAGCAGGCTTCCTACCGAGCAGGGAGCCCGATACGGGGCTCAATCCTAGGACTTCAGGATCATGACCAGAGCGGAAGGCAGATGCTTAACTGATTTTACTTACTCTTGATAAACTTTGTTGTTTTGGAATTCTGAAGTCTTTGGAATAGTAGAATGAAGATTTGCTTCCTGTACTGATCAACGGACTCACTAAAGAAGGTATAAAAGCAACAATATATAAGTCAGCATCGCCTGAGTAACCACAGTCCTTGCTAATCATACAGCGGGGGTTGGACTCATACTCACGGAGGCATGTGCTCTATTATACTGTTTAGAAGATAAAAACCTTGGTGGTCATTGGCTTTGGATGCAATTAGCTTCTGGAAGACACCTAATAACCCAGGCTACAACAAATTAGATCAAATAATACTCAGTTAAAAAGGCAAGGATTAACTATTCCAAAAGTGACACTGTTATTTGACAGGCGATGTTTTGGAAAAGGCTGCATGCTACAATGATTAACGTTTTCGCTTTTGTTCCTACTTCTAAAGTGGAGAGAGAAAATATCCCATCACAATAATCCTTAAAGTTAAGTTCTTGAAATTAACCTATCTGGCTCTACTTTTTTATTTTCTACTATGGAGATAATTAAAGGATATCTAATTGTAATAAATATACATTAATATTTTCTACTAACTACTTTGTTATATTTTAAATTAAGGAAACTCTGCCTCCTCAGTTTCTCTCCGCTACCTTACAAAATGAGTTACATCAAAATAAGTCCCACTCACAATTTTGTCAGCCGCAGCGCTCGCTATCGTGTTTGAACCACGTTCTAAGAACGCCTGGAGAAGCCTCACTAGAGCAGGGATATTTCCTGTTCTTTCCCAAAGCACTGGCTGAAGGAGATGAGGAAATAAGGCCATATAAGACGACGGGATATCATTTTTGTGTGTTTCCAGAAGCAAAGACATCACTTGAAAGACGTACGGGATAAATTCTGTTGATAAAAGTAAAACCAGCTGTCAGCTTCGTGACGAATGACGCCCACAAAAAGGCACATCCCTCACAGGCAGGCTGCATTTTATTAGCCACTTTAATAGCTTCATTCAGTAAGAAAGAAAATAACTTCTTTTAACTTACCTTGTACATCATTCTGTAAAATTTCAGTAAACACCAGAAACAAAGCCTCCTCAAAATTTACAACAGCAGCAGGGTTAGCTTTACAAGTTATTCGTATGGACAAACATATCGCTTCAAACATGTAGTGATTAAAGTGAGGTTTGCTTGGGTTCTGAAATTAAAAACAGAAAGCTTACCGCTCTCCAATAATTCAAATGACTATATTAAATATCCAAAACACACACACCTGTCCTTTCTAAAGCGCAATGAGAGGCCCTCTCTTTAAAAAATCAGTATTAAAAAACACATCAATTATGCTTGCCTGCATATATGTTAAAGTTTTATATGGACTTTAAAATTCAGAAAATAAACAATACACACTAATGCCTCTTTCTTTGGATTTTTTTTTTTAAGGGCAAAAGTTCACTATGAAAAATAACTCGAGTCACAGGGAGACGACTACACAAGCTTCAGTTCCCAGCGCTATGAGGAACTTGTCTTAAACCCATGTGCTCTCCTAGAGCCATCCCTGTAAGCAGTGGTGGAAGAAATGAGCAGGGACGTGTAAGTCCTGGCTATGCACCAGCCTTATGTGGGACCCTAGGCAAGCCTTAACCTCTGTAGGTCTCAATGTCTGTATCTACAGAGTGACACTACTTTCTATCAGTGGTTTTCAATTTTTAAGGCAACATAACCCTATTTTCCATCAAACGAAATCCTTCTTGGAAGGCTACCATTCGCAGTTGATGAACTCAGAAGAGTCGGGTGGGGGACAGGGGGAGACCCAATGTCTCTTCTCTCTCAATCACCCATGGTTCAAAGCAGTCTAACACCCTTACCAGAACTCAGTGGGAAAATGATCAGTTATCCAAAGTCCCTATAATAGTTCTAAAAATTTATCTCTTTTTCCATAATTAGGAACAGGACTCTCAAAAAGAATTTTGGCAACCTTAAGCTGACTTTAATTTTCTAAGTCTTAGTATTAATAAATATGAATCAAAGTATCTATGAAATTTTTGATCAAAGGAATGGACTTTACTTGGGGGAAATAAGAGTAAAGGAGACCCGGCACAAGGGACTGCACCATTTTATAAGAGATGGAGAAAGCCCTTTTTGTGTCCACTTGGTACAAAACCTGCTTTCCTCCATCTAAGATCATTTCAGATCAGTTATCTGTACTTTCTCAATTTTATTCAGTGAAACATGTTACTTTTTAAATAAGAGTAATTCAAATGAAACGTTTTAAAGTTTCTGGGCCTACACTTAATAAAGTGCTGCACTGTCTCCAATCTAATACCTCTCCAAACTTTTAAAAAGTACTTAACTGTTGGTCAGCAAGAATCCAGAGAACTTTTCCTAAGCCTGACCTACTGCCAGAGAGTTCTGAGGCTCAAACAGTTTAGAGTATAAGTTAAAAATCAACTGTACTTTTAAAACTGGTCTTGTTACCTTACTAACAGCTAATAGCTTCTGTGTAAGCTGAGTGATGAGGGTAGGGATGTAGGGGATTATGGCTTCTTGTAGGAGGGAAAAACTTCTCATGATAGCTGTAAAATATAAAAACAGCAAGAACAAATAGTTAAAATTCAAAACAAAACAGTGATTAGGGGAAAAAAAAAACAAAAACACAACAGTCCACAAACTCCTCACCAAAATTTTAAGACCCTTAAGCAATCCCCAGAGAGCTGTCTATATTTAAAAACAATCTAAATTGCCTTTCCTTTCAAAATTGCGCCAATTAGCTTTCAGAAAGCCTAAGGCTTAAAAGGAAAAAGGGACAGTAAGAAATAATGAGTGACGAAAGAGGCAAACACTGAGGAGGAGGAAGTGGTACAAAGGGGAAGGGAGGAGCGGGAAGGGAGTACAGTCTCTAGCCTCTTTCATCTAGAAAATTGGGGGCAGGTGATGTTTAGCCCCGGCCTAAAGGACAACATCACAGCCCACCAAAAACTGAGAGAAGACCATCTATCTGCCCGTCTCCCTCCAAAAAGAGAGACTGGGAGCCCGAGAAAAATCTAAAAACACATACAAAGCTACAGAGGGTCCACGCTACAAGAACAGTGCTCATCAACAGATGCTTAACAACATTCAGCATGGGCAACAGACACATTATTCAGCTAAAAATGTACATAATGTTCTGCACAAGTAGAACAGATGTTTACCAAGTACAGCAGTTACTGCATGTCAGGCACAGAGGAAAGAAAGAGCCTCTTTTGCCTCCTAAATTTGACCATGTTTCTTCCACCTGAGCCAGAATCCTCTCCCAGCTAGCTGAGCATTGGGCATCCCTCCCTAGAGAAAGCTGTCCCTGAGCTGGGTCAAGGGGTTTGAGGATAGATCAGTGCCCCTCCTCTGGCTGGCAGAGTCCGTTCACTCACTCCTTCCAACGCTATCACTGAGAGGGTGTTACATCCGGGTGCTCTCGCACACCCCAGGAGCACAGTAACGAGACTCAACCTCACAGAAACAGACGTTAAACAGCAGTCACACATCACCGTCAGAGAAATACGGTGCCGAACACACACACAAATACACACCGAGACACACTCTTATCCACACATAAACACACTTACACACGTGTACACACACACACACACACACACGCACGCACGCACACCCCATACCCCAGAGGGCCAGACCCAGCATCAGGGACAGTTTGCTTGAAAAGCATTTCCTGAGTCAGACACAGGCTGCTGGAATGCGACAGTGATGAAGACTTGCCCCTAGTCAGAGCCGTCCCTACGACGCTCTCCCAAGTAGCCGCAAGAGCTGTTTACAGCTGCCGGTGTTCCTGGCAGTAGCTCTACGGAGGCAGGTGCTTGTGGAGCCTACAGCATGTGCACCCAGGTTTCACGCCGCGACCTAGCCTAACGTGCCATCGACGAATGTCTGATCTGATCTCCACCCTCAAGAAAGTCAATTTAGGTAAAGAAAAAGGGAGTTTGCTACTTTTTCTTTAACAAGAGGAGTTCTATATCAAACTAGGGTAATATTTTTTTCTGAAAACACTGTTAACAATAAACAAAAAATTTTTCCATTTAAAAATATCTAAACCAACCTAATGCTTAGCCAACAGTATCTGGTTCACTGACTACGTAACCTGAAATACAACTCAGAGCATTCACCCCTGTAATCGGAGATGGGATTCTTATATTCTTTACACCCGGGAAACGGCCTACCTTTCATAATATATTCATTTTCTGAAGAGCCAGGAAGTGTGAGAGCTTTGAAAAGGTTTGTTAGCAGAATCTCAACAAACGGTGCGATTTCTGCGGCTGTAAAGCTATAGATGAAAAAACAGCTTTCAGTCACTGCCACCTCTGGAGCTGATCACTCTGGAATACTCTTGGGCAACCACTAAATCACACTTCTTGGCATAAAGCGAGCCATCTCCCACCACTCACAATCAACAGATACCTTAAGAAAGTAACTGTTTACATGTGTTTATGTTAAGTTCCTAAAAAGGCACATCTGGGATCAAACACAAACCGAAATCCAGGCAAACCTGACATCATCTAAAGCTGTTCAGGTCACCCTTGGGTCATAACTATCACCACTGAGAACAGAGCTCAGACCCTGGGGGTCTCAGTCATCTCCTTTTCCTGGAGCAGGCGCATAAATTCTGCATGAGTTGTGGGCCTGAAGACAGGTACTGGTTTGACTCACCTCAAAGGATGTCCTTTCAACCCTTAATTGGCTCTAAGAATATCTACACTTCAAGTTCTTGATGAAGAAAAGAACCTAGAACTGTTTTCCATCTCTTAACAAAAGCTCAGTTTCAAGAAATAACACTGCTTCAGAATGGCCTGAAAGACACGCAGACTGTCCATTCCTCTACATTTTCTCCTTGGCTCAGGCCAGAAGAGCTACTGTCTGGGACCCTAGAGAACTACTTCCACTCAGTTGTGAGCGATCTCCACACAGAGTAATAATGCAAAAACAGCCACATAAAAAAGCTCTGTCGCATGATGTTACTAAGAATACTCCCTTAATGAAGGCCAGTTTCTGAGCTGCCTTCTGAGTTACTATTTCATTTTAATCTCAAGGACACTGAAAATTTTAACTCACCATGTCGCCCTCAATGCCTTGGTTGCAAGGAGACGCACAAATTTCAGGAGTTTCCTTGACTCCTGTACACGATCCTTGGATACACATTTCTTTTTAGAATCTCACCCCATTATTTTCCTTTGCTCCAATTTCCTATTTAATTTTTTGTCATAACGTATCTATTTTTAGCATATGGCCTCATCCTTTTGGACTGAGACACAGAAATAATTAAATGAGGGAAAAGTATACATTTATTTTCCAACTACTAATGACATTATGAATACAGTCAAAGAGAACTTTGACCAGAAAGTTCCCACCCTAGCTGTAAAATAACAACTGCCTGGAGTCAGACACTTACAGAGTGGTACTGTTAGGGCCTCTCATGGTAAACAGCCTCTCCAGAGCATGTGCCGCGTAAGTATGAACAACAATACTTTCAGCTTGAAGGTGATTAATCAAGAGAGGAATAGAGACTAAAAGATGTTCTTTTGGTACCTGAAAAACAGAGTAATATGCATGCTTTAACTCAACGATGTGAACTTAGAAGGCCTTGCTGATCCTGGAATGTGTGTTTTTTCAGCTGTTACAATGGGAAACCAGACGGCTGAGAAATAGAAACTTCTGCCTCCATGTAATGGCTCAATTCACATTCACTTTTACAATTCTCTTCCTCTGAACATTAAACTAGGGTCAGAGGAAAATCTTGCAGATAAAAACATATACCATAGGGGCGCCTAGGTAGCTCAGTGGGTTAAAGCCTCTGCCTTCAGCTTGGGTCACGATCCCAGGGTCCTGGGATCGAGCCCCGTCGGGCTCTCTGTTCAGCGGGGAGCCTGCTTCCCTTCCTCTCTCTCTGGGTGCCTCTCTGCCTACTTGTGATCCCTGTCTGTAAAATAAATAAATAAATCCTTTAAAAAATATATACCATAAAGTAATGTAGTATTATGGACAGGCAAACTAAGATTTCACTAAGAACTACTTTTCACTAGCAGGCATTTCTTGGAGAAGTCACTTAAGCCGTCTGTGCCTCATTTTCTCTTCTAAAAAAAAAAGGGGGTGGTACAAAAATAATAGTAATCTTCATTAGAAACTTCTAGGGGTGCCTGGGTGGCTCCGGCAGTTGAGCACCCGACTCTTGATCTCAGGTCAGGTCTTAAATCTCAGGGTTATGAGTTCAAGCCCCATGTTGGGCTCCATGCTGGGTATGAAGCCTACTCTAAAGGGAAAAAAAAAAAAAAGCAAGAGAGAAAGGAAGGAAGGGAGTGAGGGAGGGAGAAACCTCTAAAAGTTTAGAATTCCCGGGCACCTGGTGGCTCAGTTGGTTAAGCAACTGCCTTCAACTCAGGTCATGATCTCAGGGTCCTGGGATTGAGTCCCACATCTGGCTCCCTCTCTCTCTCTCAAATAAATAAAATCTTAAAATTTAGAATTCCCATTCATTACTCTTTAAAATAAAACAGCTTCAGGGTGAATGGGTGGTGCAGTCGGCGGAGTATCTGACTCTTGATTTTGGTGCAGATGGTGATCTTAGGGTCATGACAACAAGCCCCACATCAGGCTCCGCGTTTGGCAGAGTCTGTTTGACTCTCTCTCTCCCTCTTCCTCTGTGTCTCTGACCCTTGCTGCACACGCACGCTGTCTCTCTCTCTCTCTCTTTCTCAAGTAAATAAATAAATAAATAAAAATTTTTTTAAAGATTTTATTTATTTGACACAGAGAGAGATCATAAGTAGGCAGAGAGGCAGGCAGAGAAGCAAACGGAGAGGTGGAAGCAGGCTCCCCACCAAGCAGAGAGCCCAATGCAGGGCTCAATCCCAGGACCCTGAGATCATGGCCTGAACTGAAGACAGAGGCTTAACCCACTGAGCCACCCAGGCGCCCCAAATAAGTAAATCTTTTAAAAAATAAAGTAGAACAGTTTCACAAGGCTGCATGTAACCATGGTAAATATGTGCCAAAGACATAAAAATTTTAAGTCAAGAAATTATAGAATCACCCACAGGAAATAAACTGTGGCTATTCTTATGATGGGATACTACACAACTATTAAAAAAAACGAACTAGGGGCGCCTGGGTGGCTCAGTCTGTTAAGCGACTGCCTTTGGCTCTGGTCATGATCCCGGGGTCCTGGGATCGAGCCCCGCATCGGACTCCCTGCTCAGCGGGGAGTCTGCTTCTCCCTCTGCCTACTGCTCTGCCTACTTGTGCTCTCTATCTGTCAAATAAATATAAATATAAATATAAATAAATAAATAAATAAGAAAGAACTACATCTGGGGCGCCCGGGTGGCTCATTTGTTAGGCATCTGCCTTTGGCTGGGGTCATGATCCCAGGGTCCTAAGTCAGGCTCCTTGCTCAGTGGGGAGCCTGCTTCTTCCTCCCGCTCTGCCCCTGCTTGTGTTCCATCTCTTACTGTCAAATAATTAAAATCTATAAAAAAAAAAAAAGAAGAAGAAAAGAAAAAACAATGAACTACATCTAAAATGAGCACATCTCAAAAACAGTATTAAGCACAGTAAAAAAAGACAACATGGAGGGCGCCTGGGTGGCTCAGTGGGTTAAGCCTCTGCCTTTGCTCAGGTCATGATCTCAGGGTCCTGGGACTGAGCCCCGTATCAGACTCTCTGCTCAGCAGGGAGTCTGCTTCCCTCTCTCTCTCTGTCTGCCTCTCTGCCTATTTGTGATCTCTGTCAAATAAATAAATAAAATCTTTGGGGTGCCTGGGTGGCTCAGCGGGTTAAGCCGCTGCCTTCGGCTCGGGTCATGATCTCAGGGTCCTGGGATCGAGTCCCGCATCGGGCTCTCTGCTCAGCAGGGAGCATGCTTCCCTCTCTCTCTCTGCCTGCCTCTCTGTCTACTTGTGATCTCTCTGTCAAATAAATAAATAAAATCTAAAAAAAAAAAAAATTTTTAAAAACAAATAAATAAAATCTTTAAAAAAAACTAGAAAAAAAAAAGACAACATCTGTAGGCCTTTCATCATATCATTTATATAAATAAAGTTTTAAACCTATGGAATACTACAGAATTTTTGTGGAAATAAATATGTAATAAAACCATAAACACACTTGACAATTCAAGCAGCTAAAAGTACAATGTGAGAAACTACATGATAAATGACAGGTTTCTCCAAAAATTATAGGCATATGAAAGGGGATGGAGGACCTCTCTGTCATAAAATAAAGAGACAACACAGGGGCACCTGGATGGCTCAGTAGGTTAAGTGCCTGCCTTGGGGTCAAATCATCATCTCGGGTCCTGGGATGAAGACCACGTAGGGCTCCCTGCTCAGTGAGGAGTCTGGTTCTCTTTCTGCCCCTCCCCCTTGCTTCTGCACAGTTTTTCTCTCTCAAATAAATAAAAATCTTAAAAGAAAGACAAGACACATAATCAACCATAAGCAATGTGTGTACCTTGTTTGGATCCCAATTTTTTATGAAAATCACTGTATAATGATTATTTCTAAGACAAAGGAGAAAATTAAGCATGGTCTGCAATCCTAAGTTCTTAAGAAGTATTGTTCTGTTAGACATGGATGTCGTGTAGGATTGCACAGAAGGGAAGAGAAGCTGGTATACAATAAAACTCTTAAGAGATTAAGTGGCATATAACATATAAATCAAAAGCTACTTACTTGATTCCTAAAAATCATAATGTATTTGATACCATCAGCTTTAAGGACAGGAAATTCATTCACTATTAAAAAAATAAAACCATAGTTATTTAAGTGCTAGGGACTATTACTCCCAGAATAGTGACATTATCAGATTTTTTGTCAAGTAATTGAAGCTTACCTATATATAAAGCTCTACTATGTAGCTATTTGTTCTGGTAAGATTGATTAATTTTGTTTTTTCCCCTTGTAAAGTTTCATTACAAATGAACATGCATTTACTACTTACATTAATTGAATAAAAATAATTTAGACCACAAGCTAATGACCATGTGTCACCTCTAAACTAGAAGTGAAGCTATTCCGAATCAAAAAGATGTCTCTCAGGCTGGGATTTCCTTATTATATGTGCTGCCAAAGCAAGCACTGGCTGGGATTTCCTGTAAAGTGCTCTAATGGGAAAATCAATTAGTGAAAACAGACAGAATATTGGTCAATTACTTAAAATTCTTAAAGCTAGAGGACAGTAAAACATGGAAGTTCATTATAATATTCTCCCTTTCAGTGTGTTTAACATTTCCATACAAAAATGGGTGTTTTTTTTGTTTTTTTTTTTTAATAAAGTAGGTCCCGTGCCCTGCGTGGAACCCGAGGCAGGGCTGGAGCTCATGACCCCGAGACCAAGACCTGAGCTGAGATGAAGAGACAGACACCTGACTGAGCCACCCAGGTACCCACCATAGGTTTTTAAAAAGGGAATAAATATATAATGTATCTTGACCAATATACCTTCATAAACTTAGGAAGTTATCCTTAATTATCAGTTTCAAGTACTTTAAATTTGCTTCAATTTTTTATTTCATTTTCTCTTCGAATTCATTTTTCGAACGAGAAGGGAAAAAACCTCAAGTATAATTCCTAGAGTATGCGCCAGCATAACAAAGCTGAGCTACAATTTCGTCTTAATTGTTCCTATTTTCCTTCTACACAAGCAACATCTTTAAAGAAAGTTAATTGCAATCAGGTACGATCTGGGGAAACCATCTGAGATTTTATTCGATAAAAGAAGTAACTGCAGGGACGCCTGGGTGGCTTATTCGGTTAAGCATCTGCCTTCAGCTCAGGTCATGATCTCAGAGTCCTGGGATGGAGCCCCACGGTGGGCTTCCCTGCTCAGCAGAGTCTGCTTCTCCCTCTGCACATGCTTTCTCTCTCTCTCTCAGATAAATAAAGTCTTAAAAGAAAAAAAACACGAATAACTGCAACAAGGATAGCAACCAATTTTTTGAGTATCATGGTGCTATAGAACCCCTATGACTTTTGCTATAATGTTACTTATTTTGTAGTATAAAACAGTAATGCGGGGATGCCTGGCTGGTTCAGTCAGTAGAGCATGTGAATCCTGATGTTCATGGTCTTGAGTTTAAGCCACACGTTGGGGACAGAGATTACATTAATATATAAAAAAGAACAACAATAAAAAACACCCTCAAGTAAAAAGTGTTTATAAGTGGCATAACAATTTTTTTCACAAACTCACCATTAGCTGATTTTAAATCAGGGAGAATGTGATTCACAAAGAACTCAGTCAGATTTACAAGTTCATTTGCTTGTGTAATTCCATGCTGAAAAACAAATTTTTAACAGGGTAAATGACATGAAATACCTGTACACAGCTAACACAACCTATTACATAGAAAATTTAGGCAACTTTTATGTATTTATTTTTAAGATTTTATTTATTCTTTTGAGAAAGATACAGGGAGAGAGAGCACAAGCAGGGGAAGAGGCAAAGGGAGAGGGAGAAGCAGACTCGTTGCAGAGTACAACTCGGACCAAGGAATCTGACGTGGGGCTCAATCCAAGGACCCAGAGTTCACGACTGGAGTCGAAGGCAGGTACTTAACCATCTGAGCCACCCAGGCGCCCCAAGCAACTTTAAAAAAAAAAAACAAGTTATAGGGGCACCTGGTTAGCTTCGTTGGTTGAGCATCTGACTCTTGATTCCGGCCTGGGTCATCATCTCAAGGTTGTAAGCCCTAAAGCCTGCTTAAGAGGCTCCCCTCCCCCATCCGTTTGCTCCTCATCCGCCTCTAAAATAATAGGTTACAAGTGGAGATGAACACTTCAACTCATAAACTGCTTAAATATAAAAAACCAAGACTATTTTAATAGACAATAAAGAACTCTCCCTAATTTAAGCTAAATTTAAATTTAGCACATTATACACACTGAGTCTCAGCTAAGGAAACAACTGTGGTATCTATCAGTTTTCTGTCCATAAGAAAATTAAGTGCTTAATATACCAATGTAAAGTCATCTTGGGAGACTACATAAATTCTAATCAGAACTAATAGGTTATCTAGCAAAGTAGGGCTGTATCATCAGAAATGTATTAGTTCTGATTTCTGTGGTTACCACACCAAGTCTATTTTAGAAAAATACTATATTGAAAAGATTCACCTTCTGTGTTTGGGCTTT
Organism: Lutra lutra; assembly: GCF_902655055.1. NCBI lineage: Eukaryota > Metazoa > Chordata > Mammalia > Carnivora > Mustelidae > Lutra > Lutra lutra. Next base: position 132,105,648 of record NC_062286.1, on the reverse strand, counting down.
TGATGCCAAAGATGTCACTAGGTAAATGGCCGCATCTTTGTGTTTCCAGTTGACAGACGGGTTTTTTGCATATTCCTGCAGCATGGAATTAACATAACCAGAGAAGATTCCTGTCACGGGTCCCTCAAAAAACTTGCACAATCCTCGTACTAGATCACAAGCAGCTCTGCGTCTAGTATCAATATCTATAAAATGAAAGGGAAATATATCATAGGAGAAACATCCACCAACCAACTGATCAAAGATTATAAGGCAACAAATTGTCACCTGATCGCTCTTAGCAACATCAACAATGGAAAAAAAAATTAAAAGAAAAAAAAGAAAAATTCTTTTGTTCACAAGAAACACAAAATGGGAACTAAAAAGGTTACAGTAGTAGTACTGTACACACTAATAAGCATATTAAAATATGCATATTAAATTTAAAAATGCATATTAAATAAAGCATATTAAAGTACATATTAGTACACACTAATAAGCATATTAAAAAAGAGAAGACAGGTGATTCAACACTGAACATATGCTCAAGCTCAAACAACAGCCACTCTTTAAGGTGTACACGGTTACAGGAGTAAAGGCGGTTGTGTCAACTCACACTGCTCCCCAGAGTGACCAGAAAGAGCAAGTTTAAAAGAGCTTTGCTGTCAGACTTAGTTAAAAACAAAATACATACCAGATCCTTCCAAATCTCTTCTTATGTACTCCTCAGAATTGTCTTCAAAGGCTTCCTCATCAGCAGCTTCAAAGAAATGGCATTTCAAGTCACTCATCCAAAGACATAACAAGTCATTGTACTTTCACAGCCAAGTACACAGAAGACTATGTAGAATTGCCATGTTTTCCAGCAAAATGTTCCTTCCCAAAAAAAGACTGCTTCGTGTATGTGTGTGTGTATATGTATATATGTACGTATGTTAAGATTTTATTCATTTATTTGACAGAGAGAAAGAGAGAGCACAAGCAGACAGAGCGGCAGACAGAGGGAGAGGGAGAAGCAGGCACCCTGCTGAGCTGGGAGCCCAATGTGGGGCTCGATCCCAGGACCCTGAGATCATGACCGGAGCCTAAGGGAGACGCTCAACTGACTGAGCCACCCAGGTGCCCTACTTCATATAGTCTTTTTTCTTTTTTTTGTTTTTTAAGATTTTGTTTGTTTGACAGAGAGAGAAGGAACACAAGCAGGGGGACGGGAGAGGGAGAAGCAGGGTTCTTGCTGAGCAGGGAGCCCGATGTAGGGCTTGATCCCAGGACCTGGGAATCATGACCTGAGCCGAAGGCAGACGCTCAACGACAGAGCCACCCAGGCACCCCTACTTCATATATTCTTAATCATTACTTAAGAACAGCAAATGCCGCCCTAAAAGGTGAGGTAATAGGTAAGTCACACAGCTCACTTGTTCTAATGTGACCATGTCCCCAGAATAAGACTTCACCACCAACTTCAAAAGTTGAATGTTGGGGCGCCTGGGTGGCTCAATTGGTTAAGCAACTGCCTTCAGCTCAGGTCATGATCCTGGAGTCCCAGGATCGAGTCCCACATCAGGCTCCCTGCTCGGCAGGGAGTCTGCTTCTCCCTCTGACCTCTCCCCTCTCCTGTCTCTCTCTCTCAAACAAATAAATAGAATCTTTAAAAAAAGGGGGGGGCGCCTGGGTGGCTCAGTGGGTTAAAGCCTCTGCCTTCAGCTCATGTCATGATCCCAGGGTCCTGCGATCGAGCCCCACATCAGGCTCTCTGCTCAGCAGGGAGCCTGCTTCCCCAACTCTCTGCCTACCTCTCTGCCTACTTGTGATCTCTGTCAAATAAATAAAATCTTAAAAAAAAAAAAAGAAAGAAAAAAGTTGAACATTGGGCCCAACCTAGGGATGTCTACTTTCTATTATTCTGGAAGGACGTTAAAAAAACAAAGAGCCTGGGCACCTGGGTGGCTCAGTGGTTTAAGCCTCTGCCTTCGGCTCGGGTCACGGTCTCAGGGTCCTGGGATCGAGTCCCGCATCGGGCTCTCTGCTTGGCGGGGAGCCTGCTTCCTCCTCTCTCTCTCTCTGCCTGCCTCTCTGCCTACTTGTGATCTCTGTCTGTCAAATAAATACATTAAAAAAAAAAAAAAAAAAAAACAGAGCCTAACAACTATAATCACCATTACTTCATAAAAGTCATTTCAAACCACAAAAAGTAAAATAGACAACATCAAAATGATTTGTCCTTTATAGTTTTACAAAAACACAAAAGGAAATAAAACTTCACACTGTATTGTTCTTGATTCCTTTTAGTTCCTGATAATTTGAGCACCACTGACCTAATGATTACTTTGACATAAAACACAATTCCTTCCACATTTACTATCTGTTCTTCCCAGCTGTAAGAAGGCAATTTGTATGTAAATACAGTCTTGGGACTCTCTTAACCTTAATCAGAAACTAAGTGGGCTTCAGCTCTGCATTTAAAGGTTATCAATCACTTCCACACTCAACTATTTCACAACAGCTATTTACCTCAGTGAAACACTAAATCAAACAAAACCAAATTCTTTCCTAAACTGAGATCCTAGATGGTTTACTTTCTTCTCAATGTAATAGAATTTTTTTTTTTACCTTATTCAATATTTCTGTGAAAAACGCTCTACAACATAAAACAAAGCTCATTACAGCAACACTCACAAATGTCTTTTATACCACTTTTTTTTTCTTGTCTTGGTTTAGAAAATAGGGAATAAGAGACCTACAGGAAGTTTTAATTAGCAATAAAAAATCAGACTGCATGTATTATAAAAGCAATATGGGGCAGACTTAATAATAAATTTATATTAATATATGCTTTAAAAAACCAAGTTTTTAATCTCCTGAAAAGGCTTTAGACTTTGCTATAATTACCTCTAAATTCCATGTTAGGCACAATAACCTTCTCGCAGATACTTGTCAGCGTGTTCTGGTCCTCAAACAGATTCTTATAGTGGGGTCTCTCACAGACGGAAGCCAGAAACTGAATTGCATTACTTACCAACTGGAATGAAACACAAAAATAGGCATTTTTTTTTAATAGGTATATTTTTAACAGCAGAACTGAATCATTTATTTCTTGGGGGAGGTAGGGGGAGAATGTCTTAATTATGCATCTCCACCGTCATCTTACCAAGTCATATTTAACCTCTTGACCTGTTGTAACTAGTAAATTCCAAATGGCTGTGACAAAACGAGGCAGGTACCGCTGAAATTCCTCATCATACTTCTGTGCATAGAGTGCAGCATTATCACAAATCTGGGATTTTAAGAGCTCCAGTAAGCCTGCTTCCTCTTCATCCTCATATACGAGAAAACAGAAAACTCAAGAAAACTCAAATATAAAACTTTAAAATTGCCATAAATACAGAGTAGCTGTAATTCCTGAAACTAAAAATAAAACCTAGGGTTTAATTTACAATTATGCCACCGTCAATGGATTCACTTAGTATTTCAAATAAAAAACAAATGAAATGCTTATCATTTATTAATCATGGAGCTATTAGAGACTTTTCCTTTGGTAGCTGAATTACGAGATACTTACATATTCAATTGAAAATAACATATTCCTAGAGAAACCTGAATGATAAAAGACCATATCACACTTTCCTTTGTAACATGGTCACCTATACTGTCTTGTATCTCCTCCCAAAAGGTTCTCATTTCAAATACGTTAAGATAAAATAATGTCATAGGATGGGGTGCCTGGGTGGCTTAGTCGGCTAAGCGTCTGCCTTCAGCTCGGGTCATGATCCCGGGGCCCTGGGACCAAGTCCCGCCACTGGGCTCCCCGCTTGCAGGCAGGCCGCTTCTCCCTCTCCCTCTGCCCCTGCTCATGTGCTCTCTCCCTCGCTCACTCTATCTCTCAAATAAATAAAATCTTTAAAATAATAATGCTAGAGGATTCTCACCCACAATATTCCGGTTATAATATATTAAAAAGCAAGCTAATTTAAGGGTCAAACTTGTGGTCTGTAGGCCTGCTGCCTATTTTTGTAAGTGAATTTTATTGAAACACAGCCATTCCTTCTCTACATCGACATCATTCCTTCTCTACGTTTACCAGATTTATAGCATTGCCTACAGCTGCTTTCATTCAACCGCAACTGCAGGGCCAAGCAGCCAGAACAGAGACTGTACAGCCCACAAAATCAAAAATATTTACCACCTAAACCTTTAAAGGAAGAGTTTGCCAACCCCAATCTAAACCATGACAGTCATTTATGTAATGAGCTCTACTGTAACAGCAATCCATAAACACTTACTGAGTTGCGCTATGTGCCAAAGAACTCAAATTTAGAAGAGAGAAAACAGGAGGCTCTTGAAGGCATAACGTAAGGGATATTACATAGGGAGATGACACAAGGTGGTAGTACCTGGGTAAATGGGCAAATAGCTCCCTGTAAGAATCCTAGATGAAAAACTTCCTTTAGATAGAAGTGTGAAGACAAGCTTTGTTTTCTGAGGACATTGCTTTCTCCTACTAGACTGAAAGAATTATTTCATGGGAGCTCTATTTTTTATTGTTGTTGCTTTTTAGTTGGCAAATCTCAGACAAAAACAACTCTCTCTGCATCCCACTCCTAAAAACTGATTTGAATCACCTTTTCTAATTTTATCTGAAATGGAAGCATTCTTAATATTTTGCTTTCATGTTTTTTTGTTTCTTGGAAAAGAGGTAGATCAAAGTCTATTAATAAATAAGCAAATGGTAACACAAAGTGCTATAATGAAATGTACATATTATTATAAAACCCAGACCAGAAATTTTAACACATTACAAACCTTCACAATGCCCCCACATTCCCATGCTGCACTGACTTTTTAAAAAGAGCCTATTGACATAAAGATTTAAGTTTTCTTAATATCTTCAATGATAGCTTTCGGTTTCATAAAATGTTCACAGTGTGAATACTTTGAGGATTTATTTTCAATCCTGTAAAGAAACAGCCTTCTCTATAAACTGTGAACCTACCTACGCCAGGCCACAATAAGAGTAATTCTGTGTGCTAAAAATAACCAAATATAAACTGAATTTAAATAAAAAATAATTTAAAAAAATAATAAACACAGACTATGCCACATAATCAAATATTACTTATATTCTTGGATTCTACCTATTAACACTATAAGAGTAAAATAATTTTTAGGAACCAAAACTTAAATGTTCAGTAGAATGTTCAACTCTCAGTCTCTGGGTCCTGAGTTTGAGCCCCATGTTGGTGAGAGTTTACTCAAAAAATATATAAACAGGAGCACCTGGGTGGCTCAGTTGGTTAAGCATCTGCCCTCACCTCAGGCATGATCCCTAGGTCCTGGGATTGAGCCCCACATCAGGCTTCCTGCTGAGTAAGGAGTCTATTTCTCCTTTTCTCTCTCCCCGCTGCTTCCCCTGCTTATAACTCTCTCCGTCAAATAAGTAAGTAAAATCTTTTAAAAATTAAATAAATAAATAAACGCTCTTGGGACACCTGGGTGGCTCAGTCGGTTAAGCCTCTGACTCTGGCTCAGGTGATGATCCCGGGGTCTTGGGATCAAGTCCTACATCAGGCTCCCTGCTCAGTGGGGAGCCTGCCTCTCCCCCTGCCTGCTGCTCCCCTGCATGTGCTCGCTGACAAATAAATAAATAAAATATTTTAAAAAATAATATATAAATGCTCTCAGATAACTATTTCATTTTCTGAAGTCTAACTATATTCCAAGGCTTCGAAGGGAGACTTTTTATTTTACACTTTTAAAAATGGAGATTTAATCAAAATCTAATATTATATTTCAAAAAATTCTTCATTTAAAACAGAGCTACTGTGAAACATTTTTAAATACTTACATCAGTTTGTAGAAGCTTATTATCTAACGTCAAGAGGGTATGGAAATTGTTCATCCAAGTTTCCATATTATCTTCAAAAAACTCAGGGAGGTCCTAAAGAATAAACACTGACTTGAGACTTTTGATTAAAATTAATGTTATTTTAGTCAGCTTTGTCCCCATCCCAAAGAGGCTTAAGTCCACACTCCTCAGCCTGAGCCAACCATTAACTATTTAGACAAGAATTCTTTATTCCAGGGGCACCCTGATGGCTTAGTCATTAAGCATTTGCCTTAGGCTCAGGTCATGATCCCAGGGTCCTGGGATCAAGACCCACAGGAAGTCTGCTTCTCCCTCTCCCACTCCCCCTGCTCGTGTTCCCTCTCTCTGTGTGTCCATCAAATAAATAATAAAATCTTAAAAAAAAAAAAAATTCTTTATTCCGGCCAGATTTGGCAGCTGAGTAAACCACTGTCTATCTGGTTTATACACTTCCAACTACAAATGATGCCACCTAGTTCCTGTCCCAATCTAAATTCACTTATTCCTTCAAGGTCCAGCTAAGACTGTTATGAAGTCTTTCCTTAGAAAAACTCAAGTGCTTACCAGCATCTTTCTTCCTTTTCCTTTCTCAACTATCACATCTATTGTGAGATGAGCACCAATTCAGACTGTCTTATACAGCTACTGACTTCCTGTGTGACAGTCCTGCCTTCTTAATGAGGGATAAGTCACTCCAAAGATAAAGATTATGGCTCCTTTCTTTGGTCTTCCAGACTATGCCTAACAAGTCATTAAGAGCCTCATCCTAACTGATTTCTAGGAAGGAGAATTCAAAAGAAGATGCAAGCAACAACAGTGATATCTTTTAAGTAAAAATTTCTTCAACTGGTGCCCAGCTGAACACCGATGCGGGGATACCATTTTGCGCTATTCATCTCCTATTCTGCCTGTTCCTTTCAGAGAACGCTCCTCCTACCACTGTGAGTATAATCATGTTATGAGGAGGAAGTCCAGGTACTTGGCCCTGGCTGTGAGCAAGGAAAAGGCCAAACTGTTCCTCTTGCATCTCAGTACTGTAATATGTACCGTAAGACCCCTCTTCCCGTTCCTGGAGCACTGAATCTTAAAGTAATGATTCAAGAACAAAAAGAATGGAGGCCACTGTCTCAGTAGCAAGACGGTGACCAGGCATTTTCTACCAGAAGTCTATGGCTGTTTCCTCAGAAATGCCATTGGTTCTTATACCTTCCCAAACCTGGTTTTTTAGCATTTGGTCTCCCATGTGTCAATAAAAGCCTTTTTGTGGGCGCCTGGGTGGCTCAGTGGGTTAATGCCACTGCCTTCGGCTCGGGTCATGATCCCAGGGTTCTGGGATCGAGCCCCGCATCGGGCTCTCTGCTCAACAGGGAGCCTGCTTCCTCCTCTCTCTCTGCCTGCCTCTCTGCCTACTTGTGATCTCTGTCTGTCAAATAAATAAATAAAATATTTAAAAAAAAAAAAAAGAATTTAAAAAAAAAAAAAAAGCCTTTTTGTATAAGTTAGCCATAGACCTCTAACCAAAACACTGTTCTTCCAGTGTTAATATCCACTTAAATGAGTTAAAGAGAAAGGCCTGAGAATATGATCTCTCCGTGTCTTCAATAATACAGTATACAGGATGACTGTCCAAAACAGTGGTTCAGGAAGTAGGGTCCTCTAAGTTATTAGACCATAAGAAAATGCTACCTCTCCCCATGAAGTGTCCTAGAAATATCTCTAGGAATGACTATAAAATGGAACACTACTTACAGACAAAAAATGGGATGGGAGTCAGAAAAACACTAATTTCTTTCAGAAAAATCAATGCTGGCAAAGAAGTCTTTATTAATTGAAAACCTGTATATTTGATATCAAAGAATCAAAAGCAAAAAATTTTAAAAAAACTTACCTGAAAGTTTAAACTGTAGAACAATTTTGAGATAAGGATCAGGGAAGAAAAAAGAATCCTTAGGGCAGAGGCATCATTTGCATGGGTACTGCAGAGTTCAATAGTGGCCTTAGGAAGGAATTTAGGGACATGGTTTTAGTGTACTGTAAACTTAAGTGAAACAGGCTGATGCTATATATCCTGTCCAAAATTTGGCTTTCAAATAGTAGTATACAGTCATTGAAAAGATTCTGAAAAATATGTTACAACAGTATATATTTTTAAACTGTCCATAACAGCACTACTAAAAGTCCAGTGTTAACACTTGGACTAGATCCTTCCACTCTCCTTTGTGTATATAAATATATTACAAAACTATCTTTATATGCTCTCATTAAATGATTCCCCTGGCATCTAAGTTGTTTCAAATTATTTGTTATTCTAACTGCAATAAATAGGCTTATCTATAAAACTTATGCACATTGCTAATTTTCATAGTAAATGTATTAACTAAAGCAGATGAGAATGCTAAGAGCACAGATTTTGCAAGCCAGATGGACCTAGATATAATCCAGACTCTGTTGCTCATAATGAGCACTACTTTAAGCAAATAAGTTCTTTTACTGAGCCCCAATCTCATGTATAATCTGAAAATACCTGCCTCAGAGAGAGAATATGAGAATGAAGAAATATACATGTGATGTCCAGTACCTTTGAACACTATGTATAAGATACACAACAAATGATACTTCTATATTATATTGTGGAGTAAAGAAATACAAATATTAAGGTTTTCTGAATGAAATGTCAAACTCCAGACAGTACTATTTGTAATACGATGGACAGGACACAAGAATGTTCAATTCGCTGCACTCTAACACTTTTAACACCAGTAGAAAGAAATGAAGAATCTTTATCAACCTAATAGGTAGAAAATGTTGATTATATATATTTTGTCCAATTTTATTTTTTTAGGTAAAAATGTACCATCAGTAAGACATCCTAACAATGAAAAATGCAATGCACATTCCACATCTTAGAAAGTTTTGAAAATCAGAAAACTTTCCTTTTTGAAAAAAGGAAATGAGCAGCTTTTCCAGAGTTAGCAAAACTGGGCTTGACGCTTGGCTCCTTTTTTATTAGCTGTGTGATACTGAACCTTCTTTCCCTATCTGAAAAAAGAGGTTAAGAATGTATCTATTTCGGGGGCGACTGGGTGGCTCAGTCAGTTAAGCATCTGCCTTCAGCTCAGGTCATGATCCCAGGGTCCTGGAATCAAGCCCAGTGTTGGGCTCCCTGCTCCGTTGGGAGTCTGCTTCTCCCTCTCCTCCCCACTCGCTTTCATCTCTGTCACTATCTCTTTCTCTCTCAAATAAATAATCTTAAAAAAAAAAAAAAGTATCTCTTTTGAGGCCCCTGGCTAACTCACTGGGGAGAGCATGTAACAAAATCGGGTAGGGGGAGGATCTGGCCAGCTCAATCAGTGGACCATATGACTCTTGATCTCAGGGTTATAAGTTTGAGCCCTAAGGTGGATATAGAGATTACTTAAAAAAAAAAAAAAAAAAAAATTACCTCTTTCAATCTTATAGGATTCTCACAGAGATGAAGAACATGTTAAGCAAACAGCCTATGCAATATAAAACGATGTACAAATATATAAATTAATCAGCTAAACTACACAGTCGAATCAAAATGGGGAGCAATTCCTTTAGAGATGCATACTCAAATACTTGAGTAAAATATAATGCCTGGGATTCGCTTTTAAACATTCCTACAAAATGAGGGGAAGGGAAGAAAAAAAAGTAATACTGTTAAACTTGTATAATACATACGTGGGGGGGGTCATTAGATCGTCTTCTCTGTTTCTGTGTAGGTTTGTAATTTTTCAAAAGCAATGTTGGTCTAAATATTACCTACCTAGATTTTCAAAGCATTCTCTTAAAATTTACACAAATAATTAAGCAATTTAAAATATTAAGTAATTTTAAAGTATCACCAAGATGTTATTCCATTACCTTAAAAAGATTAGTCAAAGGCAAAGCAAAGGCATCCAAAACAAGTTTAATTTCAGTCCATAACTCATTTGACTTAAATTCATGGCGATATCTAAAAAATTAAGGTAAAACAGGTAAATTTACAAGTTTCTATGTAGTAACATTAGGTCTTCAAGGACAGATTAGAGATAAACCCATGGCTACCCAGCTTTCTGAAATTCAAAGGGATTTCTTGGTTTTCTTTTTAAAGGAATCAAGCAGTTTATTAAGACCTTATTTCACAGTAATATAGCTACATGAAATAAACATCCCACTTAAGAAACACAATAATGAACTGAGAAGCTTATCTCTTATTCTAAGACTACCAAATTCAAAGGAATGACAATAGTCACTATATATATATTAACAAAAGCATTTGAAAAAAGCATTTTAAAAACATGAATTTTTGAGGGACCTGGCAGTCTCAGTCAGTAGAGCATGTGCCGTTTGGATCTTGGGGTCCTGAGTCTAGCCCCAGGTTGGGTGTACAGATTACTTAAAAATAAAATCTTTAAGGAGCACCTGAGTGGCTCAGTCATTTAAGCATCCCACTCTTGATTTTGGCTCAGTTACGATCTCAGGGTCGTGAGATCAAGCCCCATGGCAGGCTCCTGACTCAGCAGGGAGCTGGCTTGATTTTCTCTCCCTCTCCTTCTGCTCCTTACCCAACATGCATGCTCTCTCTAAATAAATAAAATCCTAAATAATAAATGGACTCTTTAAAAAAAGAAGTATGAATTGGGACGCCTGGGTGGCTCAGTTGTTAAGCAGCTGCCTTTGGCTCAGGTCAAGATCCCAGCATCCTGGGATCGAGTCCCACATCGGGCTCCTTGCTCGTCGGGGAGCCTGCTTCTCCCTCTGCCTCTGCCTGCCATTCTGTCTGCCTGTGCTCGCTCTCTCTCCCTCTCTCTCTCTGACAAATAAATAAATAAAATCTTTAAAAAATAAATAAATAAAAATAAAAAATAAAAAAATAAAAAAAGAAGTATGAATTTATCAATACCTTTTAAATAAAGAATGTGCTGTACGAAGGACTCCATTAATAACATGGAAATCTCCACTCTGAAACCGATTCACCATTTCTGTCAACAAGTCAGGCCACTTCTGCGGAAAATCTTCTCTGCCAATAATGCTAATAGCATCACTTAACTGGGGGAAGGAAAAAAAATGAATTAAATGAAAGTTCCACAAACAAGCCTCCTTCTTAAACAACTGGGACTTCCATGACCTGCTTCTGAATCTGCTCCGGGCTGCTCAGCATCAAGTGCACTATGTTGGCTTTAATAGCTACTCGGTCCGCTTCACAAATCTTGTTCAGTTCATCTTCAACCTAAAAGCAAAACATCAACAGCAAGTAACGTAAGTCCATGTCCGTGACCATGTATATGGGTTAACGGAGAAAACAGAACCAATTTCCTTTTTTCTTGTTTTCTAAGAAAAACTATAAAGGCAGGGCCTTCCCTCTACATGAATGGGTCACAGAATCCTTTAATAATCTGATGAAAGCATCAACTCTTCCACAGAAAAACATACACACTCTGATGCCCATTAAGAGTCTCAGTACCAAATGTAACCTGTTAGAACATGCGGTGAAAATCTTTACAGATCCGCACTGCCCAGCCCACATTCATCCTCAGAAGCTTTGATCTCTCACTTTAGGTCAGAGGTCTTTTCAGTGAAAATTCTTGACCATTACCAGTTTAAATGCATCCAGGACTACATCACTCAAAGAGGTTCTGAAAGTCTCATTAGTTTTACATTACAAATCAAGAGAAAGGAAGAGGGCTAGCACGTCAGTAAGTAGAGGGATGGATATTTAAACATTCTTCACTACATGAAGTTAACGCTTGACTACACAAGCTTAAAAACAGTATTTACTACTTCCTGAACTCTTTCACAAAATGAAGATAAAAGAAGAATTCTAGGGGCGCCTGGATGGCTCAGTTGGTTAAGTGGCTGCCCTCAGCTCAGGTCATGATCCCAGGGTCTTAGGATCAAGCCCCACGTCAGGTTCCTGCTCAGTGGGAAGCCTGTTCCTCCCTCCCTCTCTCTCTGTGTCAAATAAATACATAAAATCTTAAAAAGAAAGGGAGGGGGGCGCCTGGGTGGCTCAGTGGGTTGGGCCTCTGCCTTCAGCTCAGGTCATGATCTCAGGGTCCTGGGACTGAGCCCCGAATCTGGCTCTCTGCTCGGCAGGGAGCCTTGCTTACCCCTCTCTCTCTCTGCCTGCTTCTCTGCCTATGTGATCTCTGTCAAATAAATAAATAAAATCTTTAAAAAAAAAAAAAAGAAGAAAAAGAAGCATTCTAAATAAATATTTAGGCAGATTTAAAGTTGACATTTTAGAAAAACTGAGGATTTTCCTCAACTTTGTTTCTAAATTTCATTACTGCTATCACTTCAAAACAACTGCCATTTTTTTCTTTATCCTAAGCCAGGGTTTCCTCGGCCTCAGCATTATTGGCATTCTGGGCCCAAATCTTTGTTATGAGAATGGTTTTGTACACTGTAAGATGGTTATTAGCAGCCTCCCTTGTTTCTACCCACTAGATGGCAGTAACACTCCCTCCCCACACCTGTGACAACCAAAATGTCTAAGATCTCTGTGGGCAAAATTACCCCCCATTAAGAACCCCTGAGCTAGCAGCGCCTGGGTGGCTCAGTGGGTTAAAGCCTCTGCCTTCCGCTCAGGTCATGATCCCAGGTTCCTGGGATCGAGCCCCGCATTGGGCTCTCTGCTCAGCGGGGAGCTTGCTTCCCCCTCTCTCTCTGCCTGCCTTTCCGCCTACTTGTGATCTCTGTCAAATGAATAAATAAAATCTTAAAAAAGAAAGAAAGAAAGAACCCCTGAGCTAAGAGAGGGAAAATACCTTAATTTCTTAATTCCTAATTTTATACCGTCATTAAACTTGCAGTACAGGGGCGCCTGGGTCGGTTAAGTGGCTGCCTTTGGCTCAGGTCATGATCCCAGGGCTCTGGGATGGAGCCCTACATCCAACTCCTTGCTCAATGGGGAGTCTGCTTCTCTAATCTCCCTCCGCCTGCTCTTGCCCCTGCTTGTGCTCTCTCTCTCTCTAATAAATAAAATTAAAAAAAAAAAAAATAAATAAAACAAAACAAAAAAAACCTTGCAGTACAATGGAATTCACCTTAAAATTAGAATATATTTCTATATCCCTTATCAAAAGCTCCAACAAATCTAAATTATTTTGCATTCTACAAATTTTTAATATATTTAATGAGGTTTTTCTACTGTATTTAATTTTCTTCCCATCCACAATAGAAACTGCTTCACTTATTCAGTAAGGTGTGTCTTCCCACACAAGGTCTCTTTCTTTGACAATGAGCTAACGTTTAAATTTAACCACAATGGAAGCAAAAACCAAGTCTCACGCACTAGCAACCTGGGTTAGGAAGTTCAAGTAATCTGTATGAACTCAAATGAAACAACAGGAACTTTGAAAAAGCACCCTATTTAATTTTTACCAAGTCTTTTGGAATTCCTATATAGATAATCCTGTCATCTGTGAACAAAGATAGTTTTAGGTTTTCCTTCCCAGTCAGTAGCACCTTTTACTTCCTCTTGTTATTCCATCAGCAAGGACAATTACAGCATCCAATACAATGTTGAGAAGGAGTGATAAGAGGGGACATCCTTGCTTTGTACCACATCTTAATAGAAAAGCTCCAACTTTCTCACCATTAAGTAGGTTATTAGCTCTAGGCTGTTCATAGATAGTCTTTATCAAGTTAAGAAAGTTCTACTCCCAGTTTACTGACAGTTTTATTCACGAGGGTGCAGGATCTTGTTAAATGCCTTTTCTGTATCTATTGATATGATCATGTGATTTTTCTTTTGTCAGTTTATTAATAGTCTTACAATAACTGATTTCTGAATGCTGAACACACCTTGCATGCCTGGGATATATCCCACTTGGTCACGGTGTGTAATTCTTTTTACATCTTTTTGGATTTGATCTACATCTACATATTTTGATGAGGAGGTTCTACTTAATTTTATCTTTAAGCTGTGTCTGAATCTTTCAGGAGCACTGCATATAAATCTTATAAAAATGCAGGTTGTTAGACCACGTGTTCACAAAATACTTACAATTCTCCAGTTTCTTTTAATGTAGTTCTTGAATGTTACTGAGGCACAAACTTTGATAACATTATCCTGGGACTTTTCCAGCAATGTTAAAAGCAACAGTGGGTAGTTCTGATTTCCTTCTACAGATTCAAGAAACTTCTCAGCTGTAAAAGAATTTATATGTTAGAAGATCTGACATTATAACCAAGTCTTTCCATTTTATATCTAAGTAGATCTGTGATTAAAAAATCAAGAAATCGGGGTGCCTGGGTGGCTCAGTTCAACACCCGCCTCCAGCTCAGGGCATGATCCCAGGGTCCTGGGATTAAGCCCCAAATCAGACTCCCTACTCAGTGAAGAGCCTGTTTCTCCCTCTCCCTCTGCAGCTTCTCCCGGCTTGTGTTCTGTTGAATAAATAAGATCTATAAACAAACAAACAAATAAGGTCCCTAAATTAGGTAACTTGTCTAAGATGGCACAGCTGGATTTCATCACTGAAAAAGTTTTAGTCCAGTCCTTATTCTATCACACTAGCCCCCAGTTTTCGTCTCAAACTAAACATTTCTAGTATGAGCAAAAATTCATATTCAAAGATTTTACCCACATATTTTCAAATCCTACCACACTTAGAAATAGGAAATCTCCCAGGTTTAGGGGTGCCTGGGTGGCTCAGTCAGTTAAGTGCCTGACTCTTGATTCTCTGCCGCTCCACCCAGCACCTATGCACACGTTCCCTCTAAAACAAAGCCCCGCACCAGACTCCCTGCTCACTGGGAGTCTGCTTCTCCCTCTCCCTGTGCATGCGTGCTCTCGCTCTCGTAAAATAAACGAAATCTTTATTATTTCTTTAGGATTTTATTTATTTGTCAGAGAGAGAGAGAGAGAGAGTAAGTGAATGAGCACAGAGTAGGGGAGCTGCAAGGAGACAGAGAAACAGGTTCCCCTGCTGAGCAAGGAGCCTGATGTGGCACCTGATCCTAGTACCCTGCGATTATGACCTAAGCCGAAGGCAGAGGCTTAACTGAGCCACTCAGGCATCCCTAAATCTTTTTTTTTTTTTTTTAAGTTTTATTTATTTATTTGACAGACAAAGATCACAAGTAGGCAGAGAGGCAGGCAGAGAGAGAGGAAGGGAAGCAAGCTCCCCGCTGAGCAGAGAGCCCAATGCGGGGCTCGATCCCAGGAGCCTGGGATCATGACTTGAGCTGAAGGCAGAGGTTTTAACCCACTGAGCCACCCAGGTGCCCCACTAAATAAAATCTCAAAAACAAAAACAAAAAAACCACTCTCCAAGGTTTACTGATCACACAAGTGAAGGTTTATAGTGTTTCTTCTTCATAAACTTCATTGAAAAAGTCTGCCATTAGCATCTATTATTTCCTACAGTATTATGACTTAATATCTCTCTTCTTTCTGAACTGAATACCAAGAGTTTGACTTCCATCCTCAAATCTTCCCTGCTTTGTGTCCATCAGGTCTTTCTTAAAAGATGAGGAGTGCTAAACTTAAAAATATTTTCCAGGAGGGGACACACTATGGTTTTGTAGGAGTCTGGAAGGTTTTGGTTGTCTCTTCTTAGTGGTTAGCACTGCATACAGGGCAACACACTAGATCCATCATCTGGGGGAAAGCCCATGTAGTGTGCCAAATCTCTTTCTTAAATTGTAATCAATATCCTGAAAGAAATCTCATGAGTTTAAGTTGAATTATTTCTTTCTGTGTTCATTTCCTTCAACTTGCTCACAGAATATTCACACAGACATGTTTCTATATATTCCAGGAGACTATTATTATTTATTTGTAGTTTTCCAGTTCATTTGGACCAGTCTCATCTCAATAACCAAGAGAGCACAGCGGTGTCTGTAAGCTGGATCTACTACATATTTCAACTTCCAGATCATTTTCTAGAAACATTGAGTCAGTCTAGTACCAATCCCTGAGAAATGCTATGTTCGTAACTCAATCCAGAAACATCAATTTATTCCCACACTCTGTCCTG
The DNA here is from genome assembly GCF_902655055.1 of Lutra lutra. Classification (NCBI taxonomy): domain Eukaryota; kingdom Metazoa; phylum Chordata; class Mammalia; order Carnivora; family Mustelidae; genus Lutra; species Lutra lutra. The sequence continues at coordinate 132,089,814 of NC_062286.1, read as the reverse complement.
AATTCGCATAATAGTAACACCCTCGCCTTACAAAGACAAAATTATTAAAAATAATTTTAATAGACAGGGTTTGCAGAGGCTTTCTGGGAAAGTCTAAGAAGATTAGAGCCATTAACTTCCCTTCCTCCAAGAACACGTTACCTTTTTAAGCACTAATGGAAAAAGCCACAATTCTCCCTCTCAGATATCACAAACACTGTTCTAGAATAGAATGGATGCATTAACATGTTTACAGTTCTATTTATTATATATAATATATAATTGCAACACACATACACATTCACTTGTGTCTTTGTGGAGGCGTTCTAAAATCCTCTTCTGTGAGTACGCACATTGGTTAGTTCTGAAGAAGCAGGTCAATACCCAGTTAATAATGGCTCACATCAAGAATCATCAACTGACTACCCACCCACAAGACACATCCCGCCCTCAGAAGGAGTTTGCTTGGCTTGCATGGTATTTCAAATTTTTTGAAGTCAGATGCTATCACTTAAAACTGAGGACATTTCACATTTCACAGAAATGTCTTATTTTTCAAATAAAGCTGGAAATCAGATTTTGCAAAAGTGGTTTGAATCCCCTAAAGCTAACATATAAATCACATGAAATTACCAATCCCCACTTCACCTGTCTCCCTCATTTTTACCTTCACATTTGAGTCCTGTGGACATCTGAGCTTACAATTCTAAGCTACCACTAATTTCTAACAGAAACTGGTCAAATACAGGAGGGAGGAACCCTAGGTCTTAAAATGTATTAATTAAATCAACCCCAACATGGGGATTAAGAGACAGCATCTCATTACCTGGTTTAATCACTTTTTAGGCAATTAACTCTCATCTCTATGTCCTAATTATTGTATCTCTAGAACAGGCAGGTGTGAGGATTTTCAGAAAGGTGAAGGGACAAAGTATTCTAGAATACTAGTAATTTTAATCCCAGAAGATGCCAAACAAAATCTATTTTACTTAAAAAACAAAACCAAACCAAAAATATACCACATCCCCATATGTTATAGCAGCTGTAAGCAGCCAAGCCCACACTTTACAAGCAGAGAATGAAAAAGAAACTATGCCCAAGAATCAAGTGTTAAATCTTTTTTTCACTTTATAAATACAGATACATTATGCAAAGGTTTTCATCACCTGTTAAAGAATAAATCAAACCACAAAACAATATTCTCTTTACCTGGACGTCTGATGGCAGGATCAGGATCAAGAGTTTTCTTTAAGTATTCTGTTAGTGTTTGCAAATTTGCATCGCTGAGCTCCATTGCCATAGAACCTAAAACAGAAAGTGAGCTTTGGTAAATTGGTCACATTGGGAAACAATGATTTACATAAGAGAATACTTTTATACAATGGGTTTTCCCCTCTCTGAAAGTCATCCATTTGTTAGGTTTTAAGGTATGGGCTATAAGCCTGACTCAGCTGAGGCAAGGTTCCAGAAGATAAGATGGACTTTTCTGAGACAATAGTGAGCTAATTTTGAGATGAAGAAGAAAAAACATACCACAAACTCAAGAAGAGGGACAGAAAAACAAAGGTGAAGAACTGATCAAAGTCATCATAAAGTTTATCAGATTTAATGCTTTAAAAAAGGGCAAATGAGGGGTTTAAATAAAAGACTCACTAGGAACTTTTTTTTGTAAGGCCCACCATGAGAAATGACCATTTTAAGCAGTAAATAAGGATCCCATAAAGAGTTCTGAGATTAAAGAAACCAGAATAAATTTCTTGGTGTACAACATGCACAGAACTGACAACAAACCAGATGCTGAGAATTTATACCTGGGGAGAGAATTCTGGGATTCAGAAGATGATGGCTGTGATTATGATTAAAAATCAACTTTCAGGGCACCTGGGTGGCTCAGTTGGTTAAGCGACTGCCTTCAGCTCAGGTCATGATCCTGGAGTCCCGGGATTGAGTCCCGCATCAGGCTCCCAGCTCCACGGGGAGTCTGCTTCTCCCTCTGACCTTCTCCTTGCTCATGCTCTCTCTCACTGTCTCTCTCTTCTCTCAAATAAATAAATAAAATGTTTTTAAAACAAAAAAATCAACTTTCAAAACCAAAACCAAAGATAAGCAAGTGGGACTACATCAAGCTTCTGCAGAGGGGTGCCTGAGTGGCTCAGTGGGTTAAGCTGCTGCCTTCAGTTCAGGTCATGATCCCAAAGTCCTGAGACCCAGTCCCACATTGGGCTCCGTGCTCAGCAGGGAGGCTTGCTTCTCCCTCTGCCTGCCACTCTGTCTGCCTGTGCTCCCTTTCTCTTACAAATAAATAAATAAATAAAATGTTTAAAAAGAAAACCCACACAACTCAAAAAGCAAAAAAGTACATAAAAATTATATATATATATATATGACACACATATATATATGTTAAAAACATATATATATAGGAGTTAAAAATGGGCAGAGGAGGGGCACCTGGGCGGCTCAGTGGGTTAAGCCTCTGCCTTCAGCTCAGGTCATGATCTCAGGGTCCTGGGATCGAGCCCCGCATCGGGCTCTCTGCTCAGCAGTGAGCCTGCTTCCTCCTCTCTCTGCCTGCCTCTTTGCCTACTTGTGATCTCTCTCTCTCTCTGTGTCAAATAAATAAATAAAATCTTAAAAAAAAAAAATGGGCAGAGGATTTGAACATTTTCCTGAGACATACAGATGGCCAACAGGTACATGAAAAGATTCTCCACATCACTAACCATCAGGGAAATGCAAATCAAAACCACAATGAGACTTCACCTCATTCCAGTTAGAATGGCTGTCATCAAAAAGATAAGAAATAACAAGTATTGGCAGGGATGTGCAGAGAAGGGAATGCTTGTGCACTGTTGGTGGTAAACTGGTGCAGTACTATGGAAATCTTTGTGGAAGTTCCTCAAAAAAAGAACTACCACATGATCCAGAAATTCTACTTCTGGCAGTGCCTGGGTGGCTCAAGTGGCTGAGTGTCGGACTCTTGGTTTCGACTCAGGCCCGGGTCCTCATCTCAGGGTCATGGGGTCCAGCCCTGCCTCCAGCTCTGCACTCGGCTGGGCTATGCTTGTTCCTCTCCCTCTACCTCTGCCTTCCCACCCCCCCCCCCCGCCAAGTCCTGTCGCCGCACACACGCTTTCTTCCTCTCAAATAAATACATAAAATCTTGGGGTGCCCGGGTGGCTCAGTCAGTTAAGTGTCTACCTTTGGGCAAGGTCCTGAGATCAAGCCCTGCAGCAGGCTCCTCGCTCAGTGGGGAGCCCGCTTCTATCTCTCTCTCTTGCTTACTTGCTCTTAAATAAATCTTGAAAAACAAAATAAATAAATAAAAAAAAAATCTTTTTTTTTTTTTTAAGATTTTATTTATTTATTTGAGAGAGAATGAGTGAGAGCATGAGAGAGGAGAAGGTCAGAGGGAGAAGCAGACTCCCCAAGGAGCTGGGAGCCCGATGCGGGACTCGATCCCGGAAGTCGGGGATCATGACCTGAGCCCAAGGCAGTCGCTCAACCAACTGAGCCACCCAGGCACCCAATAAATAAAATCTTTAAAAAAATGCATTTCTGGGTATTTATCCAAAGGAAATGAAGCACAAACTCAATAAGATATCTGTACCCATGAAACAAATAATACATTCTATGTTTTTAAAAAAAAATAGAGAGGAAACTGGCTGTAGGCTTATCACAAGGAACAGAGGTCAGAAGATATAGTGAATCAACCCAGAATTCTATAATAAACTAAGGTTTTATTGGGGGAAAAAAAGATATCTGTACCCATATGTTCACCACAACATTATTTACAACAGCCTAGACATAGAAATAATCTGTATAAATGTTCACCAGTGAATAAATGGATAAAAGAAAATGGGATATGTGTATAGAAACATTATTCAGCCATAAAAAGGGAAATCCTGCCACTTGTGACAAAATGGATGGACTTTTTTTAAGTAGACTCCATGCCCAATATGGAGCTTGAACTCACAAACCCCAGAGATCAAGAGTCACATGCTCTACTGACCTTGAGGTTATTATGCTAAGTGAAGTAAGTCAGAGAAAGACAAATACCATATGAACTCACTTATATGTAGAATTTAAAATTAAAACAAAACCAAAACCCACAAAAAGACACACCACACTCAAAGACACAGAGATCCAAGTGGTGGGGGGTTAGAGGTGCAGGAAATGGGTGAACGGGATCAAAAGGTACAAAATTTCAGTTAAAAGGAGGTAAGCCATGAGGATATAACGTACAGCATAGTGACTATAGTTAGTAACACAGGGGGACACCTGGCCGGCTCAGTCAGGGGAGCACGCAACTCTTGATTTTGGGCTTGTGAGTTCAAGTCCCACTTTGGGTATAAGGATTACTAAAAATAAACAAACAAACAAAAATTATACTGTATTACGGGGCACCTAGCTGACTCAGTCGATAGAACATGTGACTCTCCATCTGGGCTCTTGAGTTCAAGCCCCATGTTGGGTGTAGTACCTACTTTAAAAAAAAAAAAAAAAAAAGTTGTTCTGATGACCAAAAAAAAAAGAAAATCTGGGAGCCTCGGTGGCTCAGTGGGTTAAGCCTCTACCTCGACTCAGGTCATGATCTCAGGATCCTGGGATTAACCCCCCATATGGAGCTCTCTGCTCAGCAGGGAGCCTGCTCCCTGCTCTCTCTCTGCCTGCCTCTCTGCCTACTTGTGATTTCTGTCAAATAAATAAATAAAATCTTAAAAAAAATCTGTAATTATGTGTAGAGATGGATGTTAACTAGACTTACTGTGATCATTTCACAATATATATACATATATTATTATGTTGTACACCCAAACCTAATGGTAATATATCAATTGTATCTTTAAATCTCAATAAAGCAGCAACTACTTTTTAAATATTCAAAGCTTAAACAACACCAAACATAAATCATAGAATACACTGCCACCAATCAAAAAAACTTACATCTTAAAAAAAAATTTACATCTAATATATTACAAATTATAAGCTATATATATGGCTTATATACACTTAAGTGATATCATAAAGCTAAGAAACACACAGAAGAAATAGCGCATATGTATAAATTACAAGAGTGTGGGCACACATCATTTCCCATAAACAAAAAAACTTGAGAACGCTATAAAATAGGACATTGTGATCTCAGAGTTCTTGGTGAGTAGATAAAATTAAATGCAAAACAACAGAACTTTCTGGGGCAATAAAAATGTTCTAAAACCGTAATGTGAGTATGGTGATGGATGCACAACTGTGTAAAATTAATGACAGTCACCAAAAAGTACACTAAGATGAATTCACAGTAAGTTATATTTCAATAAAGCTACTTTTTAAACCTGTACTTCTTTTTTTGGAGGGGGGGGGAAGAGAGGTGGAGAGTGGGAGATGGGAGAGAGAGAATCTTAAGCATGCACCACGCCCAGCACAAGCCCAAATAGGGCTTGACCTTATGACCCTGAGATCATAACCTGAACTGAAATCAGGAGTTGGACGGAGGCTTAACCTACTGAGCCACCCAGGTGCCCCTAAAACTGCACTAGCTCCCAGGGAACCCAGGGAAATGTAGTCTTCTCAGGGCATCCATGCACCAAACTTAATTTGGGGTTTCTATGACAAGAAAAAGATTAAGTATGTAATAATTTTTGTAAAATGTAATAAAGCTAAGTGGGAAAAGGTCAAATACACCACAATTCAAATTATGTGAAAAAAATTTAGGGGCACCTGACAGGTTCAGTTGGTAGAGCATGCCACTCTTGATCTTGGGAGTTTTAAGTTCGAGTCCCACAGTGGGTACAGAGGTTAGTTAAAAATAAATTCTTAGGGGCGCCTGGGTGGCTCAGTGGGTTAAAGCCTCTGCCTTCAGCTCAGATCATGATCCCAGGGTCCTGGGATTGAGCCCCTATATCGAGCTCTCTGCTCAGCAAGGAGCCTGCTTCCCTTCCTCTCTCTTTGCCTGCCTCTCTGCCTACTTGTGATCTCTGTCTGTCAAATAAATAAATAAAATCTTTAAATAAATAAATAAATAAATAAATAAATGAATTTACATATACCCCAATACATAGAAAAACTAAAACTAAACTCCAAAATGTAAACAGCAGTAAAATCGATGTGATGAACACTGGAGATTTTTGTTCTTTTCATATTCTACTAGATTCTCCTATTATCTTACAACTACTATATGTATCACATTTGCAATGAGAAAGTTATTAAGGAAGCAAACACCATGGCAAAGGCCAGAGATAAGAGCAGCAGCCGAGGAAAGACAGACCTGAAACAGAAAGCAACCGCTGAAGAACCTCAGGAGGCTATAGTTGCTGAGGATGGAGTGACAGAAAGCGGGGTCCAACCCCCGAAAGTGGCCACCTTCCCCCCAGGCTTCAGCATTTCAGAAATTAAGAATAAACAACGGCTACATTTAATGTTCACGCGGTGGAAACAACAGCAATGTAAGAAAAAGTTGGCAATTAAGAAAAAACTTAAGAGAAAAAGGGGTGCCCAGGTGGCTCAGTCGTTAAGCGTCTGCCTTCAGCTCAAGTCATGATCCCAGGGTCCTGGGATTGCATCAGGCTCTCTGCTCTACAAGAAGCCTGCTTCTCTCTCTCCCATTCCCCTTGCTTGTGTTCCCTCTCTCAAAGTTTCTGTCAAATAAATCTTTAAAAAAAAAAAAAAGAAAGAAAGAAATACAAGCTCTTGGTAATAAGGCTCCACCAAAGCCTACAAAGACCACTGACAACCAGAGAGCGTACGATGAAACTGTAGTAGACCCTAATGATGAAGAGGTTGCTTAGGATGAAGCTACAGATGAATATGCTTCTTACTTCAACAAACTTCTCCCAAGATTCTCATCGCAACATCAGACAGACCTCATGGGAGAACAGTACGACTCTGTGAATAGCTCTCCAGTTTTACCAAACTCACATGTTTATTACAGAACCGGACTGGCTCTGAAAAAAGTTATTCCACAGCGCATTTCAAGAGACTTCACAAATCTGATCGTTATTAATGAAGATCGTAAAACACCAAATGGATTAATTCTAAGTCACTTGCCAAATGGCCCAACTGCTCATTTTAAAATGAGCAGTGTTTGTTTGCGTAAAGAAATTAAGAGAAGGGGTTGCCTGGGTGGCCCAGTTGTTAAGCATCTGCCTTCGGCTCAGGTCATGATCCTAGCGTCCTGGGATGGAGCCCCATATCCAGCTCCCTCCTCAGCAGGAGACCTGCTTCTCCCTCTCCCCCTGCTTGTGTTCCCTCTGTCACTATCTCTCTGTGTGTCAAATAAATTTTAAAAAGAAAGAAAGAAAGAAAGAAAGAGAGAGAGAGAGAGAGAGAGAGAGAGAGAGAAAGAAAGAAAGAAAGAAAGAAAGAAAGAAAGAAAGAAAGAAAGAAAGAGGCGAGGCAAGGACCCTATAGAACACATACCTGAAATAATTTTGAGTAACTTTACAACGAGGCTGGGTCATTTTGTTTGGACGTATGTTTGCATCTCTCTTTCCCCATAATCTGCAGTTTATAAGGAGGGAAGTTGCCACATTCCACAATCAACAGGACTGTATCTTCTTCAGACTTCATAGGTATATATTCAAGAGTGAAAAGAAAGTGGGAATTCAAGAACCTGGACCATGTTTTACCATAAAATTAAGATCTCTTCAGAAAGGAACCTTTGATTCTAAATATGGAGACTATGAATGGGTCCATAAACCCTGGGAAATGGATACAAGTAGAAGAAAATTCCATTTATAAAGTACTGAAGGAATAGTATTGAATTGTGCTAAACAGGCCTATCCTGGATTTATGACAGAAGACCCTTTTCTTTTTTTTTTTTTAAAGATTTTATTTATTCATTTGATAGAGACACAGCAAGAAAGGGAATACAAGCAGAGGAAAAGGGAGAGGGAGAAGGAGGCTCCCCACTGAGCAGGGAGCCCGATGCGGGGCTCAATCCCAAGACCCTGGGATCATGACCCAGCCGAAGGCAGATGCTTAACAACTGAGCCACCCAGGCACCCCCAGAAGACCCTTTTCAAAATGTCATTTACTGGTTTCATAAACCTTTTCATGTGTGAACAAAATATCAAAAGCCATGAATTACCATTCATTGTCTATGTAGCAAATTCAAATAAAAGTCATTTTGGTGAATTAAAAAAAATTTATTAAAATTCTATTTTTTTAAAGATTTTATTTATTTGAGAGAGAGAACGAGAGAGCAAACACAACCCAGAGGCGGAGGGAGAAGCAGACTCCCCACTGAGCAGGGAGCCAGACCAAGGCTCTATCCCAAAACCCTGGGATTATGACCTGAGCTGAAAGCAGATGCTTAACCACCTAAGCCACCAAGGTGCCCCTTTTATTGTATTTTTAAAATGACTCTGTTGGGGTGCCTCAGTGGCTCACTCAGTTAAGCAGCTGCCTTCAACTCAGGTCATGATTCCCAGGACCTTGGAGTGGAGCCCCACATCAGGCTCCCTGCTCAGTGGGGAGCCTGCTTCTCCCTCTCCCTGCCGCTCTGCCTGCTTATGCTATCTCTCTGTCAAATAAATAAAATCTTTAAAATAAATAATTAAATAAAATGAATCTGTCAAAGGTTAATTAAATTCAGGCTCTCAAAGGAACTTACTTATATATTAGTTGGAAGACAAAACACAACTTCGATGCCAGCTATAGACTATAATCCCTTTCCTGCAGTTTTGAAATCCAAAAGTCTAAAACTGAAAGTTACTGTGTTATTTTTTTTTAAGTAGGTCCCAAGCTCAGCATGAAGCCCAATGCTGGGCTTGAACTCACAACCCTGAGCTGAGATCAAGAGTCAACTGAGCCACCCGGTGCCCCTTGTTGTCGTTGTTTTAAAGTTTGACAAACTTGTTTTGCAGCAAAACCTGGCCCAAAGTGCCTAAGGCTATAAATAAAGTATTTAACTTAGCATATGAACTTTTTTTACTTAAGAAATATTGTGGGGGCGCCTGGGTGGCTCAGTGGGTTAAGGCAGTTCCTCCCAGTGGCAGGGAGTCTGCTTCTCCCTCTGACCCTCCCCCTTCCCCCCTTCATATGCTCTCTCTCCCTCTCACACACACTCTTTCCCTAATAAATTTTTTTAAAAATTAAAAAAAAAAAAAAAGAAATATTAATGTGTTTGATTGCACAGTGCTACCCTGCACCCCACAGGAAAGTTGCATAATCCACAGTATGTGCACCCAAAAAGAAACCCTGACACATGTTTGTTCTCTAGAGTAGAGGTGCCAAATGAATCACAAACAGTAACTTAACTGCTAGGAAGTTATTAAGAGAGTCACTTGGCCTACATTTGCATGTGGGCCAAGATTTCTAAGAGGCTGTCTTTAGCTAAATTTGAAGGATACATAGAACTGGAAAGGTAAAGTAGAATGAAGACCCATCTCATACAAGAACTAGTGTGAGCAAAGAAACAGGAAGAATACATAGCTCCTTTGGAGAACAGAGGAACTGGAGGCTGAGATCAAATCATATAGGTTCCTCAATAGTTTGCTGAAGAGTTTCATGACTTAATGTACAACAGGAAGGCACTAAAGGATTTTAGAAATGAGTAAAAACTTAATGAAAATAGAGTATATGAGGGGCGCCTGGGTGGCTCAGTGGGTTAAAGCCTCTGCCTTCAGCTCGGGTCATGATCCTGGGTCCTGGGATCGAGCCTTGCATCGGGCTCTGTGCTCAGCCAGGAGCCTGCTTCCCCCACCTCTCTGCCTGCTGCTCTGCCTACTTGTGAGCTCCCTCTGTCAAATAAATAAATAAAATCTTAAAAAAAAAAAAAAAAAAAAGAAAGAAAGAAAGAAAGTGGAGTATATGAACGTTGGGCTGGCAATGATTTCCAGAATGGAGCTGAGAAGAACAAGTGAAGATGTTAGGACACTTTTTTAATTGGGGGAAGGCAAGATGGGATCAGGAGGGACAGAAACCATAAGAGACTCTTAATCTCACAAAACAAACTGAGGGTTGCAGTTTGGGGGGGGGGGGGTTGTTGTGGGGCAGAGGGTGGTGGGGTTATGGACATCAGGGAGGGTATGTGCTATGGCGAGTGCCATGAAGTTATGCTTCACGATTCACAGACCTGTACCCGTGGGGCGAATAATACATTATATGTTAATAAAAAAAAATTTAAGGAGCACCTGGGTGGCTCAGTGGGTTAAGGCCTCTGCCTTCGGCTCAGGTCATCATCCCAGGGTCCTGGGATCAAGACCTGCATCGGGCTCTCTGCTCAGCGAGGAGCCTGCTTCCCCGCCTCTCTCTGCCTGCCTCTCTGCCTACTTGTGATCTCTGTCAAATAAACAAATAAAATCTTAAAAAAAAAAAAATTTTTAAATATAAATTGGGGGAAGAGCACAATGGCAGATGTTTTGTACAGTTTATATCATTTCATATGATAACCATTTTACATACAAGGAGACTCAGAGAGATTAACTAACTTGCCCCAAATCACACATAGTTATAAAAATCAGATTCAAATGAGTCTGACTCTACGCTCTTCCTATTAACTAAAACTATCTCTCAGGGGGAAATAATAATGACAGGGGACTGAACTAGAGTGGAAACACTGGGGTTAGCGTAGAAAGGTCACCTTGACTGGAGGGGTGGTCAGCTAATGCTATAGGTAAGGGCCATACCTAATGCTGTGCTTGTACAGCAGATCCTGCCACAGCCAAAACTACAAACTTCCGAGGAGAATGATTTGTTTGAATCTATCCGGATTCCCCTTGCTTATCTTTTCCTTTAACTGGAAAACGTTTCTATCATAAGGGAAGCCAATATACTTTTTTTTTTTTTAAAGATTTTATTTATTTGGCATACAGAGATCACAAGTAGGCAGAGAGGCAGGCAGAGAGAGAGGAGGAAGCAGGCTCCTTGCTGAGCAGAGAGCCCGATGCAGAGCTCCATCCCAGGACCCTGGGATCATGACCCAAGCCGAAGGCAGAGGCTTAACCCACTGAGCCACCCAGTGCAAACCACTCTACAGCATGAATATCAAGTACCACTCAACTATACACACACTTCATTGAGAGGCTACCCTTTCTGAGGTTTTTTTTTTTTTAAAGATTTTATTTATTTATTTGACGGACAGAGATCATAAGTAGACAGAGAGGCACCCATGCGCCCCCGCCCCCCTGCTTTCTGAGTTTTAGATCAAAACTTTGGAAAATAGGGCGCCTGGGTAGCTCAGTCATTAAGCAGCTGCCTCTGGCTCAGGTCATGATCCCAGGGTCCTGGGATCGAGCCCCACATCAGGCTCCCTGCTCAGCAGGAGGCCTGCTTCTCCCTCTCCTGCTCCCCTTGCTTGTGTTCCCTCTCTCTATCAAATAAATAAATAAAATCTTAAAAAACAAAAAACAAAAAACTTTGGAAAATGCAGGGGCGGCTGGCTGGCTCAGTCAGTAAAGCATGTGACTCTTGATCTTGTGGTTTTGAGTTCAAGCCACATGCTGGATGTAGAGATTTCTTTAAAATAAATAAATAAATAAATAATTTTTTTAGATTTCAAGATTTTTAATATTTTTAAGTAATTTCTACACCCAACGCGGCGCTCAAACTCACAACCCTGAGATCAAAGAGTCACGTGCTCCTCTAAGCCAGCCAGATGCCCCTTAAATATAAAATCTTAAAAAAAGAAAAAAGTTCAGAAAATGCTACACATTATATTCTCCCTCTTTTGGAGGTCCACTTTAAAGGTTTCAGGAACTCAAATAATAAGTTATCAGTTTAATGTTGTTTAATCCAGAGTTCCCCCAATTACTTGGCCACAGAACTACTTTATTAATATAAAACTTTGGAAAGAGGTGCCTGGGTGGCTCAGTGGGTTAAGCATTTGCCTTTGTTTCGTGTCATGATCCCAGCCAAGGTCCTGTGATGGAGCCCTGCGTCGGCTTCCCTGCTCAGCAGGGGAGTCTGCTTCTCCCTCTCCCTCTTGCTCACTCTCTCCCAGATAAATATTAAAAAACAAAACAAAACAAAAACAACTTTGAAAAGTGACTTAATCAATTCATTTCCCATTCTTTTTTTGTGCTGCAATGTTTAATCTGTTATGAAATCATGAAATTTGCTATTGCCAAGCAAAATCATTTATATCAGTGTGTGAGCAAAAAAAAAAAAAAAAAAAAAAGCCCCCCAAAACAAAACCCTGTCTTTCTTTGTCACACAAATTTGTTCTGCCTTTTGAAATTTATGCAAGGCAATATGCTAGAAACTGTGTATATGTGTTGGGAGGATTACAGAGATTAACTGGATCTATTCTGCTGAGTTTTAAAAAATATATCCTTTTTGTTTGTTTGTTTAAAGATTTTATTTATTTATTTGACAGACAGAGATCACAAGTAGGCAGAGAGTCAGGCGGAGAGAGAGGGAAGCAGGCTCCCTGCTGAGCAGAGAGCCCAATGTGGGGCTCGATCCCAGGACCCTGGGATCATGACCTGAGCCGAAGGCAGAGGCTTTAACCCACTGAACCACCCAGGCGCCCCTCCTTTATTTTTTTAATAAAAATATTTTGGGCATGGAGCCAAAGCAGGAGCTGATCTCACGACCCTGAGATCAAGACCTGAGCGAAGATCAAGAGTCCCGACACTTGACCAACAGCCATGCAGGAATCCCCATCCTGTTGAGTTTAATACATTCCTCAGTAATACTGCATTTCATTAACTTTCTTTTCTTTTTTTTAAAGATTGATTTACTTTAGGGAGAGAAAGAGAGCACACACGCTTGAGAGCAGCTGATGGGGTAGAGGGAGAGGAACAGAAAGAATCCTTAAGCAGATTCCTCACTGAGCTCAGATCCCCACACAGGGTTCGATCCCAGGACCCTGAGATTATGTCAAGCAGAAATCAAGACCCCATCGCTCAACGCCATCCAGGCACCCAACTAACTTTCTTCATTATGTTCTTAAAGCACTATACATATCTCCATAAAATCTTATATTCCTCATAATTATCTATATTAAAATTAATCCTCGGTGCCTGGATGGCTCAGTCATTAAGCATCTGCCTTCGGCTTAGGTCATGATCCAAAGGTCAGGGGATCGAGCCCCACATGGGCTGCCTGCTCAGCAGGAAGCCTGCTTCTCCCTCTCCCACTCCCCCTGATTGTGTTCCCTCTCTTGCTATGTCTGTATCAAATAAATAAATAAAATCTTTAAAAAAAAAATCCAGGGACGCCTGGGTGGCTCAGTTGGTTAAGCTGCTGCCTTCAGCTCAGGTCATGATTCCAGCGTCCTGGGATCGAGTCCCTCATCGGGCTCCTTGCTCGGCAGGGAGCCTGCTTCTCCCTCTGCCTCTGCTGCCACTCTGCCTGTGCGCGCTCTCTCTCTCTCTCTCTCTCTCTCTCTCTGACAAATAAATAAATAAAAATCTTTAAAAAAAAAAAAAATCCAAACTCTTGGGGCACTTGGGTGGCTCAGTTGGTTAAGCAACCGACTTGTAATTGTAGCTCAGGTCATGATTTCACGGGTTATAAGATCGAGCCCCAAGTCGGGCTCCACAGCGAGGAGGAGTTTGCTTGAGTTGCTTGGATTTTTCTCCCTCTGCCCCTACCCCCATGTGTGAACTCTTTCTAGCACATGCACTCTTTCTTTAAAATAAATAAATCTTTAAAAAAAAAAAAAAAAAATCCACACTCTACTAGGGCAGAATCCCAGGTAATCTGACACCTCTCAACCTCATTTACCTTCTTTAGGCTCCTTTTTGGCTCTAAGTTCAAGCCATAAAAGCCTTCCCTCTGTTGGATGAACCAGCCGAGACTGTTCTCCAAGCTGTAATAATGCTCTTCCCTCTAATTTGGGTATCATTCAGCTGTCAGCCCACTGCCAAATCCTCAAAAAGGCCTTCTACCATTACAATCTATCTTGTTTCCATTACACTATTTTTTTTTAATTTTTTTAAGATTTTTATTTATTGGGCGCCTGGGTGGCTCAGTGGGTTAAGCCGCTGCCTTCGGCTCAGGTCATGATCTCGGAGTCCTGGGATCGAGTCCCGCATCGGGCTCTCTGCTCAGCAGGGAGCCTGCTTCCTCCTGTCTCTCTGCCTGCCTCTCTGCCTGCTTGTGATCTCTCTCTGTCAAATAAATAAATAAAATCTTTAAAAAAAAAAAAAAAGATTTTTATTTATTTATTTATTTGACAAAGAGAGAGATTACAAGTAGGCAGAGAGGCAGGCAGAGGGAGAGGGGGAAGCAGGCTCCCCACTGAGAAGAGAGCCCAATGCAGGGCTTGATCCCAGGATCCTGGGATCATGACCTGAGCTGAAGGCAGAGGCCTAACCCACTGAGCCACCCAGGTACGCCCCCCCATTACACTATTAACAGCAGTAACCATCATCTGAAATATCTTTGGTATACTTGTCATCCTTATTGTAAGCTCCTTAGGGCAGAGACTTTGTATGTCTTGTCTCTGTCGTGCCTGGCACACAGAAGATACTCAGTAAGCATTTGTTGAATGAACTCAAGGATGAGTCAATATGCCGTTCAACTAAGTAAAATAGGAGTTCTCAGTGTGTATTACAGACTATTCTTCAAGGGTCACTTATGAGGAGCCCCAACTTAACATGGGAACTCTTACATCTGCAAGATAAAAAAATGACAACTTACCCACCATAATGAATGTCTTTTCATTCCAAAGTTTTTCAAGAAAGAAGTGAATCCGAAATTCGTCCTATATTACTGTTCACATATGCCAGTGCTTGTACTCTTGTCTCAGGGCTTTCCACTTACTCTTCCACCTGCCTGAACAGCTCTGACTCTGGAGAGCTGCATGGCTCACTGCCCACTTCATTCAGGTCTCTTTCCAAGGTCATCTCTTCTCAGAGATGCCTTCCTGGACCATCCTAGCTAAACGAGGACCCATCCCAGTTATTCTCCATTCCCTTACTCTATTTTCCCAAGTTCCAAACTTCCAAATTTTGTAAGGCATACCACTTTGCTTTCTTGTACAGGCTTTGTGTTTTGTTCACTAAAGTCTCCCTAGTGCTTTACAATAGTGATAGGTATCTACCACATATTTCTTGTACTATTTTCAAAAGCTGCACTCCCTTAATTTTTTCCATCAAAAACATTCCATCATTCTACACGTTTGTTCTGATCAATCGACTGTGACTACAGGAAGAGGTGGGGACAACTGACTCTAAGACCACATGATAGAACAACCCTAAAACGACAAAATTTAGGTACTAAGCAGGACCATTTGTAAATTAAAAAAAAAAGTGGGGTGCATGGGGACATATAAATATGCATGCAACAATCCCCGAAAGTCAAAATACTACCATAGATCCTTGAGTTTAGTAATATTTGTCAACAAGCCTTTTTTTGTATCTCCCTAGTGATAATGTCTAAAAAAACAAATGGTAGGGGTGCCTGGGTGGACCAGTCGGTTTAGCATCTACCTCTGGCTCAAGTCATGATTTCAAGGTCCTGGGATCCAGCCCTGCGTAAGTCTCCCTGCTCAGTGGGGAATCTGCTTCTCCCCCGTCTCTCTGCCCTCCCCCCACTTGTGCTGTGGTGCTTCCTAATAAATAAATAAATAATCTTTAAAAAGAAATTGTGGGGCACCTGGGTGGCTCAATTGTTAGGCATCTGCCTTCGGCTCAGGTCATGATCCCAGGGTCCAAGGATCGAGCCCCTCATAGTGCTCCCTGCTCAGTGGGAAATAAGCCTGCTTCTCCTTCTCCCACTCTCCCGCTTGTGTTCCCTCTCTCGCTGTGTCTCTGTCAAATAAATAAAATTAAAAAAAAAAAAAATTATAAGCTTAACCCACATTTGGGAAAGCGTGAAAAATCAGGTAACTTTAGAGAACATTCCACAGGTATTCACAATATATTGGCAAGATCAATGTCTAATTAAGCTATCTAATTTGGCCACAGGTGAAAGTACTATGACTCTTGAAAATATCAGCAATATGTAAGTGTAGAAAGTGTTATCGATTTTTTAAAAAAGATTTTATTTATTCATTAGAGAGAGAGAGAGCACACACATAAGCAGGGGGTAAAGGCAGAGGGAGAGGGAGAAGCAGACTTCCCGCTGAGCTGGGAGCTCAATGTGGGGCTCAATCCCAAGACCGGGAGATCAGGATCCGAGCCGAAGGCAGATGCTCAACCACCTGCACCACCCAGACACTCCGTGTTACCGATTTTAAAATAAAGATTCAAACTTGAAATGGAAAATTCATTATTTTGCCTTTATATGAGATACATTACTTTTCCCACAGATCTTTGGAAATCCCTACCAATTCAGTTAAAAAAGAAAACACATGTACCACAAGAAATCAGTGATGACAGACTTATCTAAATTCCAAGTTCTTCTTGTTGAATGAATGGCTGGACCTATGTCTAGCCTCTTCCCACAGGCCCTCAGTTATGGATGAAGACTTTTGGACCAAAAACTTTGCTTTTCAAGGCCATCTCACAGACATCTGTGACGTAAGCTGAGCCAAGATCTGTGCTTTTTCCTTAGATATTTCCTCCACATTAGAGAACCATTCCTGAGTCCTTACATCTGGGGAAAGGGAAAGAGATCCAATAAATAAAACTATCTAGCACACACATATCAAGAATATACCCCGCACCCCTCCCAAATCTAATCACAGGAACAGACCACTTAGAATCAAATCTAAACTATACATTGTCTACAAAACCCTATGATCTGGCCCCTGGATGCCTCTCCTTCCTTCATACACTACTGTAGCAAACTGGATTTTCCTCCAATATTCCAGTATTCTAAGTCTGTTCCTGTCCTCAAGCCTCTGTACTTACTTTCTATTCCCTCTGCCTAGAATGCTCTGTCCCCTTACCTTTCCATGGCTGATCTCGGGTCAAATATCACCTCTTTAGAGAAAAAAAAATTTTTTTTTGAGAGGAGGAGGAAAGGAGGGGAGTGAGAGACCGAGAGAAGGTGGGGAGAGAAAGAAGGTGGGAAGGACAGAGAATCCTAAGCAAACTCTACACCCAGCACAGAGCATGACACGGGACTCATTCTTTCAACCTTGAGATCACGACCTGAGCCAAAATCAAGCTGGACCCTTAACCAGCTGAGCCACTGAGGTGCCCCCAGAGAAATTACCTAATTCATTTATTTGTATTACAGTTTCTTTCTCCCATTAGCATATAAGTTTCCCCAAGGGAAAAGACCTTATCTTTTTTTGTTTCTTCACTGTATTCCCAGAGTGGGATGCTCTGTAGTTATTAGACAAATGAAGGAACAAACTAATTCCAAAGCTAAAGTACTGCTCTCAAGCACATCCGAACCTGTAGAGGAAACCTTCCGTCCCAGCCTCCAAGTAGCAGAAATCAAAGTAACCAAATGGGAAGAGAAAACTCCCTTGCACTGGTAGAAAGAAGTCGAAGTGTCTTGGAGGGAGATAAGGTGAATCAAGCATCCCAGGAACTGTGCGGATAGTGGAGACACACACACAGGTAAAAAAAAAAATTCCAACTATGGGGAGGGGGCTTAGGGGAAGAGAAAAGTACACAGGTGGGATCCAAGAGTAAAAAGTGCCCCTTCTCTGCCTCCAAGGAGTAACAACACTTGTGCATCTACCACGTGGTAAGCACTCATCACCAGAATGTAGCCCTCAACAGGACAGGCAAGGTCCCTGCTATTGAAGTTCACAACCCAGCAGCTGAGAAAGACAATGAACAACGCTAAGTAATTCTACTTAAAGATAAATGCCATTACGTCTAAAGTTGAAAGAAGTCCTCAGAGAACTTGGCCAAAAAAGGTATAAGGGGGCACGAGACTTAAAAGGACAGGGACCCAGCCTTGCAAAGCTCTGATATAAACGATTTCCGAGCAAACGAAAGGCACGCCCAAACGCTCTACAGTGGGCACAAGCTTGGAACATTTAAGAAAACAAAAAAGTCAGCAGTGGCTTTGGGTGGTCACTCGGGTCGCTTCGGGTGGGACTCTGCAAACCACGGTAGTAACTCCGTGGATCCTCACGGCCACTTTGCGAAGCAGATGGTTTTCAACCCCACTTTGCGGATAAGGAAATGGGGAGACTCCGAGTGATGAAGCGACTAGCCCTACACCGCACTCCCAGGGAGGCCAACTCTGGAACCAACCCAGGCCTTGTTAATTCCAAAGCTCATGCCTCCGAACTACCACACTCTCGAGTCTCCCCCGGAGAGCGGAACCCTACATCCCTGGGCAGGTGCATGGACTAGAATGCAACCCTCAAACAACCCAGCAAAGTGAGATCACGACGCCCACTTACAGTCAGGGAGACTGAGGCACAGGGAGATTAAAGGGCCCCCTTCCGATCAGAACGTGAGTCCCGGGGACCGGGGAAGAGACCGTCTGGGCGGCGGCCGGTTCCCGCCCCGCAGCCCGGCCGGACAGGCCTCGCCGCGGAACCCCGCTCACGTTGCGGGTGCCCGGGATCGACGAGGACGGACGCGCGGGCGCGACCAATGAGAGGCGGCCTTCCCGAGCAGCCCGGCGGCGGTGAGGCCAATCCGCGCGGCGCTGGCGGGGGAAGGGGCGGGTGCTCGGGCGGCTCGCGTTAGGCCGCGCCTCAGGGGCCCTCGCCCCTCAGAGGCCCCGGGGCCGACAAGCTTGGGCCTGAGCCCTGGGACGCCGCGAGGTTAGGCGAGACCCGTCCGCGCAGGCAAAGACCTCGCCCAAGGGCACCGCCCGAAGCACGGCCCGCATTCCGCTCTCGCCCAGAGGCGCGGTCTTTGCTTCCCAGCGCTCGGAAGTGTCAGGAGCGCGGCATCCCTCCCTCAGCGGGGTCCCTAGAGGCCACCCTGCTAGGCCGTGCACGCCCTGGGTCTCACCTCTTGGGGATACGGGAACGGAGAAGGGACTCTTAGCCGCGGACTGTAGCCGGCACTACCCACCCCGGCAGCCGCTCCGCCTCACATTCAAACCCCGGCAAAATGGCGCGGCGGCGAGGCTGCGGCCCGGGCGCATGCGTGAGCGGGGCAGAGGCGGGGGGCGGGGCCAGGGGCGCTCAGGCCCCACCCAGGCTCGAATGGCCAATCGCGACCGGCTCTGTGTTTGCGCTGACGTCACAAGCGACAATGGCCTTTGGCTCAGACCGCGGGTTGGGGCATCACAATCCCCATTTTCTGAGAACCGACGCTGGTTCAGCGAGTGGCCGCCGGAGTGCGACCTAGTCTGATGTAGGGCTGCAGGGAGGCACGTAGTAGGTCTTCTTTAACTGTTGAACGAACTGCTCAAAGTCACGTCCATAACCTCTCAGACCGAGGAGAACTTTCTGCCCCTCGCAGAGTGCCGCTTTTAGAGGAAGAGGCAGATCTTGATAATTTCAGATCTTGATACCCTACGAGAAAATTTAAAACGGTGAGATGACAGGCACTGACTTGGAAGGTCATTGGTTGGTCAGAGAAGACCTCTGAACAAGTGACGCTTGACCTGAATTTCAACAAGGAGACAGCTGTGTCAAGATCCTCCTGGAGAGCATTCCAGGAGGAGGGGTTGTCAACAGCCTGGGCTCCCTCTCTGGCAGGAGTGAGCTGGCCTGGGGCTTAATGAAGTGCGGAGAGGCCGGAGATGAAGTTAGAGAGGCCAGCAGGGGCCAGAAGATGTAGGCTTCTTAAGCCCTGTTTAGATTAGGTCTCACTCTCAAGGCATCCAAACCTACACTTTAAAAGGCCCACCAGTTGCTGTGTGGGATGGAGTGTATGGGGGTGGGGGTGAAGAGCCTGAAGCAGGGAGCCTGGAGAGAGAGGTGGAGCCATGATGCCCCGGATTCCAGTGAGTAGCTGTGCATAGGGAGACAAGTGGACAGCTTCAGGATATACTCTAGAGGTAGAGCCTGTAGGATCTTATGATTCATAAAGGGTGACAATGACAGGAAGCAATGAGGACTTACAGAAATCCCAGCCCTCACTTTCAGCCACCAGCAGCCCCAGGCCCAGCTGTTTCAGAGCCCATCCCTTTCAACTGCTAGCTTGCTACCCTGGGGACTGAAAGGCGTGTATCTGGTTATCGGTCGAGGGAACAAATATTATAAGAACACAGAATTATACAGGCACTGAGAACTGCAGCACACTCAGCACATCATGACTCTGTCCCAACCTCTGCAGTAAGAGATGACCAAACGTGAACATGGCTTCTAGCAGTGTAAGGCCCTGATCCTAGGATGACCCCAGTGGCCCCCACCCCCACCCCAATGCGCGCTTACACACACACACACACACACACACACACACACACACAACACAACTACTTGAGAAAGCTCAATGTCGCCAGGAGAATTTACTGTTTGTTCTAGTCTACACCAGAGTATAGGCCCCAAACTTCCTTTCTTAGAGCATTTACTAAAAAGGATTAGAATTGTGAATCCTCCTTCTGTCCCTTTGAGATGTAGATATATCTCCTTCAATTCAGGATTGTCTTTCTCAATGACCTGAAAGCCATTCCTTTGAAATACAATCAGAAAGGTGAAGCCTGTTTCTTCGTGTTGGGGACAGATGGGAGCCTATCCTTGATAATTGCTAGCTAGGAGACAGAGCAGGCCGGGTGACATTTACACCTACTGACCGACCAACACTTCAAATTTTCACCTTGGCCCTCACTCTCCACAATTCCCTCCTCCTCCTCTAAAATGCCCAATCAGGGGGACGCCTGGGTGGCTCAGTTGGTTAAGCAGCTGCCTTTGGCTCAGGTCATGATCCCAGCGTCCTGGGATCGAGTCCCACATCGGGCTCCTTGCTTGGCGGGGAGCCTGCTTCTCC
The DNA here is from genome assembly GCF_902655055.1 of Lutra lutra. Taxonomy (NCBI): domain Eukaryota; kingdom Metazoa; phylum Chordata; class Mammalia; order Carnivora; family Mustelidae; genus Lutra; species Lutra lutra. The sequence goes on along the minus strand of NC_062286.1, from coordinate 132,069,139 downwards.
CTCTGCCTCTGCCTGCCATTCTGTCTGCCTGTGCTCGCTCTCTCTCCCTCTCTCTCTGACAAATAAATAAAATCTTAAAAAAAAAAAAAAATGCCCAATCAGGGATGCCTGCGTGGCTCAGTCTTTGAAGCGGCACCCTTCGGCTCAGGTCATGATCCCAGGGTTCTGGAATCAAGTCCTGCATCTGGCTCCCGGCTCAAGGAGTCTGCTTGAGATTCTCTCTCCCTTTGCCGCTCACATGTTCTATCTCTCCAAATAAATAAATAAAATCTTAAAAAAATAAAATAAGGGGCACCTGGGTGGCGCAGTGGGTTAAGCCTCTGCCTTCAGCTCAGGTCATGATCTCAGGGTCCTAGGATAAAGCCCCGCATCAGGCTCTCTGCTCAGCAGGGAGCCTGCTCCCCGCCCCCATCTCTCTGCCTGCTTGTGATCTCTGTCAAATAAATAAAATCTTTAAAAAATAAAAAATAAAAAATAAATAAAATACCCAATCCCTTCTGCACGGTCGGAATCACTCTCTCGCACTGTAAGTATCTGAATGAAATCTGTTTTTACTTCTTTTTTTTTTTTTAAGATTTTATTTATTTGACAGAGATCACAAGTAGGCAGAGAAGCAGGCAGAGAGAGATAGGAGGAAGCAGACTCTCCGCTGAGCAGAGAGCCCGATGCGGGGCTCGATCCCAGGACCCTGGGATCACGACCCGAGCCGAAGGCAGAGGCTTTAACCCACTGAGCCACCCAGGCGCCCCTGTTTTTACTTCTTTAACGATGTCCAACTTTATCTTTGACCGCACCCTGGCTATGAACATGTAAGAGCAATTCCCGAGATTAAAATGCAAAAATTGGGGCGCCTGGGTGGCTCAGTGGGTTAAGCCGCTGCCTTCGGCTCAGGTCATGATCCCAGGTCCTGAGTTCAAGCCCCGCATCGGGCTTTCTGCTCGGCAGGGAGCCTGCTTCCTCCTCTCTCTCTGCCTGCCTCTCTGCCTACTTGTGATTTCTCTCTGTCAAATAAATAAATAAAATCTTAAAAAAAAAAAAAAGCAAAAATTGCTCTGTTTGAAAGGGTCATGGATGTAACTTTTATTTTATTTATTTATTTATTTATTTATTTAAGACAGAGTGAGAGAGAGAGAGCACAAGTAAGGAAGGGGATCAGTGGGAGAGCAAACTCCCCCCTGGCAGGGAGCCCAATGCAGGGCCCAATCCCAGGACCCCAGGGTCATGACCCGAGCCAAAGGCAGACTCTTAACGACTGAGCCACCCAGGCACCCCTGGGTGTAATTTTTTGTAAAATTATTCAACATCTCTTCCTTCAGTCCACAGACCCTTCAAGTTCTGGCCCCTGCCAACCTTTCTGACCTCATCGCCTTCCTCCCTCCCACTCTCCACCCTCACTCAACCTAGCTGCCTGGCCTTCCTTTCTGTTCTTCCAAGCTCCAAGCTTATTTCCACCTCAGAGTGTTTGTACTGGCCCTTCCCTCTGCCTGGAATGCTCTTCTAGACCCCTGAGTAACTGGCTCCCTTTGTACATCCAGATTCCTGCTCAAATGCCACCTCCGCAGAGAGGCCTTGTCTGAAAATTGCTCACTTACCACACCCAATCACTCGACATGTAGGGATTCCAGATTTTTTTTTAAAGATTTTATTTATTTATTTGACAGAGAGAGAGTGGGAGATCATGAGCAGGGGGAAAGGGGTAGAGGGAGAAGCAGACTCCCTGCAGAGCAGGGAGCCCAATGCAGGACTTGAACCCAGGACCTTGGGATCATGACTTGAGCCGCAGACGCTTAACCAACTGAGCCACCCAGGCACCTAGGTTTGCCAGATTTAGCAAGTAAAATACAGGACACCCAGTTCAATGTGAATCTCAGAAAAGCAATGAATGATTTTTTAGTATAAATGTTGCATGGGACATACTACTAGAAGGTCATATATCGTTTATCTGAAATTCACATTGACTCAGGTGTCCTGTATTTTATCTGGCAACCTTAGCCTCAATCTATCATTGTTTCTTCATAGCATTTATCACTTTGCAACTGTCTTTGTTAATTGCTCCCCCCCCTGCCATCACCTTAACTCTATTAGACTATTAGACTATTAGGACTCTCTTAGAACAAGGACCTTATTTATCTTATTTACAGCTGTGCCCCCAGCACCTAGTACACAGCACTTGCTCCATAAGTATTTACTGAATGCTGAATGAAATGCCCTATATGAATAAAGTCTATTGAGAAAGGTATGTTATTAGGACACTGGGGGAAAAGATATATTTTTACCATTGCAGCAACAAGTAATTGATCATACTAATCTGCTTTCCTAGACAAAGATCTTCCTCCAGGGGCGCCTGGGTGGCTCAGTGGGTTGAGCCGCTGCCTTCGGCTCAGGTCATGATCCCAGGTCCTGGGTTCGAGCCCCACATCGGGCTTTCTGCTCAGCGGGGAGCCTGCTTCCTCCTCTCTCTCTGCCTGCCTCTCTGCTTACTTGTGATTTCTCTCTGTCAAATAAATAAATAAAATCTTTAAAAAAAAAAAAAAAGATCTTCCTCCAGTCCTGGTGAGAACAACTGTAATGATTTAACAGTTTCCCATCTTTGAACGCTAATCGCGAAGGAAGCTGGCTGGCATTGGGTGTAGGTCTACCGTCTCTGCCAGGAAGCCCTGGAGTGTGCCAAGATTAACATGTCTGTGGACATGTCTAGTGGTGCCCACTCCCCTCGCCCTTTCAACCGGAAGAAGAACCATGCAGGTGAGGTTCACAGAAAGGTTGGTGTGTCCTCCTCCTCCAGTCTCCATGGGTGATACCTGAAGGCTCCCTTGGGAATCTCTACCACATCATCCTTCCCCACCGCATCATGAGCACACACTCCCAGGTTTGCTACAACTGCCAATGTGCACATGGTGAAAAATTCACTCAGTACAAACATGAGAGGATTTGGTCCTTTGCTAATTAAGACATGCACTGTAGGTAATCTATTATGTTCTCTATGTCCTTTTACTTAATTTTGCTTCATCAGATGTTCTCTGAGAGGCATGTTGGTCTCTCACCATGATTCTGGCTTTGTCATGGTTAAAGTGTATTCAGTTGTCTTGTATGTTTTGAAGCTATCAGGTAGATTAGGCTCATGCTATTTCTTCCCGATGAAGTCTGCCTACCATCTGACGCTGTGAAATATTCCTCTTTGGGCCTTTCAGACCTCTCCTCTTCCAATTCTATTTGTCTGACATCAATATTGTTAGACCTGCTTTCTTTTGGTTAACAATTTCCTGGCATATCTTTTTACCCCCCCCTGCTTTGTTGAGATAGAATTGACATATCCTGACACATTTTTTACCAGACCTTTACTGTCACTCTTTGATTTGTTGTAGCATACTAGTTAAGAGATGGGGGCACCTGGGTGTGTCTGCCTTCAGCTCAGGTCATGATCCCAGGGTCCTGGGACAGAGGCCTGCACTGGGCTCCCTGCTCATCGGGAAGCCTGATTCTCCCTCTCCCTCTGCCTGCTGTTCCTTGTGCTTGTGCTCTCTCTGTGTCAAATAAATACAATCTTAAAAAAAAAAAAAAAAAAAAGCATGGACTTGACTACCTAGGTTAAACCTTCATGACATCTGTAGGACATTGAGCAAGTTACTTATAGTTGGGCTCTCTGATCTCTACAGGAGTGTAGGCAATAGTAATTTGCTTCTCAGCGGGCCTGGGCAGATGACAGAGCCAGGAAAGATGAGGCCCGTGGAAGAGCATCTGAAAAATGTCAACCGTTTGATGATGTTAGCTCTTATCTCCATCCCGAAACCGGGTGGCAGTATATTTTTGACATCCTCCCATTGTCCCCAGTCCTGCATTTTCCCAGGTGGTACAGCTGTAGATCTGGCCAGGCCTTTGGACCTTGGCTTGGCCCCTATGTGGCTCTGGTCCCGCTCCAGCTGCCCACAGGTGAGGGGTCCATGCACCGAGTGGGTGCACGTGCTCACCCAGAACCCTTATCACCTCCTTTCAGACCTTGTTCTGGTTTGCACAGGACTCTGGAATTCCCCACCGACAAGCCCCAAATCCTCTTGCAGGGTCTGTGGAAACCTCTTGGCTGGGTCACCCCTGAGAGCAGATACACGGCTGCTGTGAGCACCCCTCCACTGGCTGTATGACTTGGGGACAGATGTGTTTGCAGGGGGATCAGACAGAGCTGCATATCCACACACACACACATTCAGAGCCTTGTGGTACAGGTTGAAGCTCGGGGTGGGAAGAGAAAGGGGGCAGGACAAGGGCTGATTTCTTCCCGTACTGCTGGGTTCTGGCCTGGAACTCTGAGGAGTTTGAGAATTCAGTGTTTGATTTCCAGGTGTTGCAAAGGTTTTGTCAAGGAAGGAGGATGGAATGTGTTTTCAAATATTTACTATTTTGACATATAACTTTTATTTATGTATTTATTTTAATGATTTGGTTTTTAAAAAAGATTTTATTAATCTATTTGAGAGAGAGAGAGAGAGCAGGGAGAGGGGCAGAGGAAGAGGGAGAAGTGGGCTCCCTGCTCAGCAGGGATTCGATCCTGGGATGCTGGATCCTAACCTCAGCCAAAGGCAGACCCTTAACCGACTGAGCCACCCAGGCCCCCATATTTATTTATTTTAGAGGTACCAGGAAAAGGAGGGACAAAGGGAGAGGGAGAGAGAATCCCAAGCTGACTCCACGGCTGAGCGTGGAGCCTGATGTGGGGCTCAATTTCATGACCTGGAAATCACAACCTGAGCTGAAATCAAGAGTCGGACACTTGGGGAGCTGGGTGGCTCCGTTGGTGGAGTGCGCGACTTGATCTCGGGGTTATAAGTCTGAGCCCGTATTGGGTGTAGAGATTAAGAAAATGAATAAATAAATACACTTAAAAATGGAGGTCTAATGCTATCTATTTCATACAGTTGCTATATGGACATACAGGACTTCCTGTATGCAAAGCACTCACTGCGGTGTCTGCAGTGCAGTAAACGATCAGTAATGTTAGTTCTTTTTTTTTTTTAAAGATTTTATTTATTTATTTGACAGAGAGAGATCACAAGTAGACGGAGAGGCAGGCAGAGAGAGAGAGGGAAGCAGGCACCCTGCTGAGCAGAGAGCCCAATGCGGGACTCGATCCCAGGACCCTGAGATCATGACCTGAGCCGAAGGCAGCGGCTTAATCCACTGAGCCACCCAGGTGCCCCAGTAATGTTAGTTCTTTTAAAAAGTGACATTACTAGCTTACTTATTGCTGATGCACCCCCCCCAAAGGGGCAGAGAGCACAAATCCTTCTGTACATAGTTCTTTAGTCCAGCTTCCGTGGGCTGTCCCACTGGCCTCTCATATAGAATGGTGCCTGGTCTTTGCTTGCTTCTCAGAAACCCATAGCACTCTGGACAAGAAAATCAATATGCTATCATTGAAGCTCAAATTCACTCAAGCTAAGAAGTTTACCAGAACACATGGTGCTTCTTGAACACAAATCAAGATACATTCTTCAAGCAAATCTAAATTAGGTCAGTGAAGGAGCTATAGAAGCTTTATGCAACGATGGGGAGTCTCTGGGAAAGATGAAAACTGCCTTATATAAAAATTGTCTGCAAAGGCTCAATCTTCAGTTGAGCACTAGATAAAGCTGGCTTGTGTCTGGAAACAGACATGTTTAAAAATATTAAAGTCATTTCTGCCAGAATCCTTGCGGAGTCCTCAACCCTTCTTCTGCTGTGGGTATGTCGTGGCATTTACTAAGCTGCCACTCCCAAGATGTGACACAGATAACCAACTCAAGGAAGATTTGGCAGGTTTCTTGAACTGGACAACAGGCATGTTACACGGCTTTGCAAAAATTCTGGGGAACTACTCTGGTCCTTTGAAAAAGGAAATGTACTTTTGTCTAAAACGTGTTCCAGTCTGTGGGCAGAGAGGGTACCGTTGCAGCATCATGATGAAATTACCTTGCAAAATGCTTAAATAATAGCACTTTAAGTAAATTACGTGGAGTTGGTCCTTCCTCAACCAGTGACCTCAGCATGCCCTCCTTTCTAAAATGGGTAAGCAGAAGTGACTTTTTTTTTTTTTTTAAAACAGAAGTCCAAAGAAAGCTGACTGTATCTGCCACAGACTCACTCCTGGGTCCTATAACACCAAAGAAGCCTTTTTAGATTCAGAGTCAGATTAGTTCAGGGGTTTTCAACCTCAGCACAGTCAGAACTTGAGGCTGGGTAATTCCTCCTGGTGGAGGCTGTTTACCAGCCTCCTGCCCACCCACCCACAGCCTGCTGTGACAACCCAAAATGTCTCCAGACATTGCCAAGTGTCCCAAGTGTCCCCTGGGGACAGAAATGAAAATTCCTGGTGGCAGCAGGTTGAAAATGACTGCTCTAGATAAAACCCAGGCACTACCTGCTACGGTGAGATAAAGACTCTTTAGAAACCTTTGCTTTTTTTTCTTCACCGGAAGGACCTGATATGCAGGACCACAGAGAGTCATCGTTCTTTTTTTTTTTTTTTTAAAGATTTTATTTATTTATTTGTTAGAGAGAGTGAGAGAGCATGAGCACAGGCAGACAGAGTGGCAGGCAGAGGCAGAGGGAGAAGCAGACTCCCCGCTGAGCAAGGAGCCCGATGTGGGACTCGATCCCAGGACACCGGGATCATGACCTGAGCCGAAGGCAGCGGCTTAACCCACTGAGCCACCCAGGCGTCCCTCATCGTTCTATTCTAATAAATTAATAAGAAAAGTTATTAGTTCATTTCAGCAGGGGGAGTATTATAAGTACAATGGTGATTTATAATTTTAGGGTATTTCAGAAAGAATGGATTCTGAATTCAGAGGCAGTAAAGCCAAGTGGCACCCTTTGTGAACCTTAGAATTGCCTTCCACTCAGTGTCCAAGGTGGCTACCCTGTCAGTCTTCCTTTGCAAACCTGCCCTCAACGCCAGCAAGAGGAGATTTTTGTCTTCTTTTGGGAACTCACCCACTGGTCAAACTAATTAATGAGTTAAAGTGAATTCAAGAGATTAATAAGAATCTTCTCATGACTGGGGGAGAAATGAACCTTACTTAAAGTAATTAAACCCCACAATTAATATTCTCCCATTAGAAATTATTTTCGTTAACTATTGAGGCCAAATTGTACTACCAATTGAGAATTACAAGCTTATAGCTGCCACAAGAACAAATGTACCCCAAACTACAGGTTGAGAGATATATATACATATATATATATAAATTATATTAAAAACAGCTTTCCTTTTAAAACTTTATTGATTTACCACCTGATTAAAGCATGGGATTTTAACAGTATTATACATAATATTTTTACATAGAAAACTTTACATAGCGTTTCATATTATATAATTCGGCTTATTCTTTCAAAAATGTATACATCCATTGGGCAAGGAATGCTTTTCATTAAATTACCAATATTAAATGCACTTAATCATCGTGTATAGATTAAACAAAAGTAGCTATTAACTAACTTTTAGGCATTTTAAGGAGGTAAAACATACATTTTGCACATAAAGAAATATTTGATGCAAATATGAAGATAAAATTTTTAAAAAATTAGAACACTGAGAAAAACTACACCTTTGATGAGTGTCTTTTTTTTTTTTTTTTTTTTTTTGAGAGCAAGGATTTCCAGATAGACTCATTCTTTTAAATATTCAGCTTTGGTTTCTTTGTTTCTCCAACTGCAAAGCTGCTGATAGCAAAACTCCAGGATTTCACATGAGTTCAAGCTACGTCTACTTTAACACAAATGTTAAAACAGAACTCAGAGAATGCAGTAGTAAGGATCTAACTTCTGTCTCAACCCATATCCATTTGCATCGTAACAACAAACATCTGAATGGGACAGTCTACTTGCCTCCGTTAGCAGGTTCCTTCAGTAACTATAAAGACTATGAAATGGAGAGCCATAATCGCAAAAGAACAACAAAAAGGTCTAGGGTTTTTTTGTGGGTTTTTTTTTTTTTTTTTGGCATTTTGTACAAAAGTCACCTGTCAGAGGAAAATGGTTTGTTTCCAGATATTATGATACAATTTCCATAATGTATTTCTTTGGTTGTACGTGAGGAGTAACAGGAAAAAGGTGTATTTGACTCTAAAGATGCATATTAGCAATCACATTTCCCATCCACGTTTGTTGTTAAGATGCCAGAGCTGGTGATTTCCTGAAAAGACAGCGCAGAAAAACAAAATTGCTCAAAGTAGCAGTGTTGTAACAAAAACTTCTCTAGAGACCCAGCACATATAATCAACACTTAAAGCATCCTGACAAAGAAATAAGGCCTTGGAAATGCTTCATCTTCTCTAACTTTGCTAGTGAATGGTGTCCTGGCCCGGGGCTGCCGTCACACACACTCTCCTCACTAGTGTTTCAGTGGCACAAGCCACATTTACCATGAGATAGAACAGATTTATTCACAAAGTAGAATTTAGGCTGAATGGCTTATTAGTAGAGGTAAGGAATTCCTCTGTACTTCACGGGCCACTGGCAAGAAAAATTACCCCAAATGGTTTGACATCCCGGTTTTTAAAAGGTTGCATGCTGGTATGACTCAAATGCCTCATTCAGAAAGTCCAATGTATTAAAAGACAGAGTTAAAAAAAAAATTCAAAGCTGAATGTTTGGGCATGGAACAAAATGTGTTCACACATTTCCCGCTCTGCAAGAGGTGGCAAGAATGAAAGAGAAGGCAGGAAGACTCTGGCGGCGGGGTCACCGTTGAAGACAACGGAACGGGAGAACCTCAGAAGGAAAGCAAAAGTCTCCAGGTGGGGACACGGTGGCACGTTCCTGTGCATGCCATCAGGACAGATGTGGATGGAGAGCACGGACATATAGAGGCTGTGACCGACCACAGTACCAGGGAGGGAGTCTCGGCTGCAGCATAAGGACGTAACGTATTCCAGGACAAGGTAAGTCAAAGGTGCTGACGTTTTCCATTCACAGTAAAATTCTCCCACGGTCCTTTCCTCCTAAATTATACAGCTCCTCTTCTCTAATGTATGTAAGTAACATAAAAAACCTAAACCTGCTCTTTTTTTTCTTTGGTAGAGAAATTAAAATACTTTGGGGGAAAGAAAAAGAAAAAAAAAAAAGAGTACTGCTGGCCCAAACCAAACATTCCTCAAGGCTGTAAAACACAAATTTAAGAACTCAGTTTCTTAGGAAACAAAAGCACCAGAAATCCTTCTCTATGAAGAAAAAAATATCCGATTTTAGACAGGTTCCCAACTTGCTAACTTCTAAGGCACCAGAGTTGACATCAATACAACCCAGTTTCCAGGACTGAAGGGCACAGGCGGAGTCTGGGTGGGTTATGACTCTGTGTAACGCTGCTTCCACGGGGAGCGCGGCTCTGGGGAGCCCTGGGTTGAGGGGGCGGGGTCAAGTGCACGCGCTCTTCCTCCTCCGACCAGACCAGGCCCCATTTGCCGCAATCTGTTACAGAAGCTGCTGCATCAGGATTCAGTCCTAACTCCGGTTAAGACTCCTGCACCTTTGTTAACACAATAAGGGCCCCCAGAAGCCAACCCTTCCAAAGAATGCAGTTCCGAGGCTCGAGTCCTGGCACCTGGGCGCAGGCCGTCTCCCGCCACGGTCACGGGTCAGCCGAGCTGGCCCCACCACAGCACAGGCCGACTCTGGGTCAAGGACTCATGACGCCGGCTGGGGAGTTTCACAGGTGGCCCTTCTCCCACACGGCCGCCATCGCTCTCTGGAGGCCCCTGCATGGGGCCTGTGCAAAAGCAGGGACGCTAAACTCACTGTTCTGAGGTAAAAATAAAAGGTGTACTCAAATATAAATGAACTCTGTTAAATTACTTCATTTTTGTTACCACTTCATATATTAGATCAGAGGGTGTGAGATGGACAATCTATTTCGGAAATTTTCATACCCATCCACAAATACTTACTTCCAAGGAAGGCTAATCGTCTTCATTACATTTTTTACTTTTTCCTACAGACTTTTTCTCCCCAGGTTACTAAAACTGGGAGGGCCAGGAGGCACTACCTTTTTAAATTTTTTAACCTTGCAAGCTCTTAATTCTAACTTAATTACTAAACTCTGCTTTCAGTGAAATCTTCAATAATAGCTTTTCATAAAGTACTTTAAAAATCACTCAGACGTTAACAGAACAAAAACCCTTCTCCCCCACTTTCTCCAAACTAATCTAACTACAGCTGACTCACAACTGACAAAAACATTCAAAATTCTCCAACACACTCAAACGACGACAAAAAATCCAGCATATTTTAGGTGGCGTTTAGCCGTTACAAGAAATTTTATTAACATACTCTCTAATAACCACGAACCTCTACAGCTATGTTCAGTATTTTCAAGGAGAGCAACCTCCTCCGACAGAACACGTACAGCCAATCACGGGACTCTGCTAGGAAATGGTGCGTGTGCGGCGACAGGCTTGACAGTCTAGCCAGAAGATGGAATGACGGAGATGAAACAGACTCCCCACCCACTGTGGTAACTGGGTATGCAACACTTTAATGGAACAGCACGTCTCAGCCAGGGACTGATGGGACCCGCCTTGAGGCCAACTTCCTCCAGGCCATTCTGAGCTCCCAGATGCTGACTCCGTTTCTACGATCTGCCCCTCCACGAGCTGTGCCAGGCAGAGGTGGCGTGAACGATCTGCAGAGCTGCAGCAGTGGCCTGCAGGGACCAGGGCTACCACACTGGGGACAGTGTCCCTGGTACCTGGGATGGCTCTTCCGGAATCCATATCTTATAGACAACACCTATCCGCAGGAAGAACTTGCGCAGAACTGCTCGGAGCTCAGGAATCAGGTCAAACTGCATAATTTCACACAAGTAGGGGTAGTACATAGAAGCGTGTGCTTTAAACTTGAAGTGGGAGAGAAGGAGAAAGATCAAATTAGACAAGGAGCTCCTTTTTCAGGCACTAGTTTCTCAAAAGTATTCATCTCGCCCTGGAACCTCCTGCAATATTGATGTTTTATTCTTGCTATTTAAAAAGTTGGTGGGAAAAATTTGCAAATTAGAATGTCTTTTAGTTATGTCTAACTCCAAACACAAATTCTTTGGGGACAGCTTTGCTACCAAAGTCAACGTTCGGTTCAGCAGGGCAGATTCCCCCTTCTGAACCACGGCTTTGCTATCTGGACCCTCTCTTCCAACACAGCCACACTCAAAATCCCTGCAGTTCAACTGCTGTGCGCATGGTTTCAACATTAGCCTTTCTCCACTGGGGATCTTTGAGAGAGAGAGCCCCAGCATGATACGGCACTCTTTGTAATGAATGAACTTTCCTCTGACGAATCTAGAATGGTGCTAGTTATGGAAGAAGTAAGGAAATCATTACTTTAAATTCTGAGTAAAAAGGGACCCAAACCTAGGTCCTAGTGGGGACATCAGAGTTTCCTGGTGTTTACCTTTTCATCGTTTATTTTGAGGGTTTTTGTTAGAAGTAACAACAGAAGACTTGTCCAGGCCTCCCGATGGCTCTCAGAATTCACGGTGATGAAGTAGGCAAGGGCCTCACTGCACACGCTGGAGAACGAGAGAGGGGGAGACACGTCAACCACACTGACAGCTCACATTCTACTGGAGGGGAGAACTTTTTTAAAAAATATTATTTATTTATTTGACAGAGATCACAAGTAGGCAGAGAGGCAGGCAGAGAGAGGGGGAAGCAGGCTCCCCGCCGAGCAGAGAGCCCGATGTGGGGCTCGATCCCAGGACCCTGGGATCATGACCTGAGCCGAAGGCAGAGGCTTTAACCCCCTGAGCCACCCAGGCGCCCCTGGAGGGGAGAACTCTGTTCTTGCAACAAGTAAGTAAGTAAATAAGTACTGGGCACCTGCTCTGGCCATGCCACCCAGAGCAAATCACTAAGCCTCAGTTTCCTCAGCTGTAAAACAGGGAGAGATGACTGTATCAAACTCAGGGGGTTGCTGTGTAGTTGGAATGAAGCCTGCCTGTTGATGTCTGCTGGCCCCAGGGCCTGCTCACAGCTTAGGGCCCAATCAGCGTTTGCACACAATGAACACAGAGCCAACCATCCACAGTGACCACACACTGCCTTTCTCTCTCTCCTCCTGTCACATACAGTTGCTGCTACTTTTTCTTTTAAAGTAATCACCACCACCAATGTGGGGCTGAAACTCACCACCCCGAGATCGAAAGCTCCACCAACAAAGCCACACAGGTGCCCCTCTAAGACATTTTCTTTCTTTCTTTTTAAAAATTATTTATTTACTTGACAGAGACACAGAGAGGGAACACAAGCCGGGGGAGTGGGAGAGGGAGAAGCAGACTCCTCACTGAGCAGTGAGCCCGACGCAGGGCTCATCCCAGGACCCTGGGATCACAACTTGAGCCGAAGGCAGATGCTTAACTGACTGAGCCACCCAGGTGCCCTCTAAGACATTTTAAGTAGATTCCACAACAGTGGGATTACTGCGTCAGAGAGAGAGACTGAACATTTTAAAGCTCCTGATTTTAATGCCACCTGCTTTCTGGAAAAATTCCCTCCCTGGACATTCCCACTAGCATTAGGAGCCAGAAGAGTGTATGTCTTATCACATGGCTGTCAGCACTGCATGTTAATGGTTTTAAATCTTACAAGAGTATAAGGGCTTA